>NC_059407.1:15881496-17103128 GCF_905220565.1 Melitaea cinxia | reverse complement strand
AATCCTTCATGGACACCCTCCGGTTGGGGGGGCTCGGAGGGGAGTCAGACTCTTACTGAACAAAAACCACACGTGTGTTCCGCCTATGCGCTTGTGGCGAGATCGCGAGGACACAAAGCTCTTTCGCGATCCCGCCGGCGCCTGCCCAGACTAGGGCCCGTCGTCGTCGCCGCAAAAGCGACAGCGACCCGAGAGAGGATCTCTTGAACACATAAGAGATCGCCTCTCTCCGTCCTCCTCGGGATCGTGCGATGCGGTCGATAGATCCCCCGACCTATCGCCCGCTGATCCAAACTACGGGGGCGGCGGCTGCAGGTTGGCCAGGTAGGCCCTGCGCCGCCGACCGCGTCTACCGCGACGAGACGGAAGCGAGTTCGGATCCCGTTCCCGCTCCCGCTCCGCCGCCTCCTTCCGCAGCATCACGGCGCTGCAGAAGGAGGAGACGGCGCTCCAGTTCTCCTCGCTGCCGACCATGGCCGAGACCACGGCCGGCAGCGAGAGATCCGCTCCGATGGCCGCCGACAGGGCGGCGCGCTCTTCGCACCACGCCGGGCAGACCGCGCGCGTGTGCTCCGCCGTGTCCTCGGCGCCGGCGTCGCAATGGTGACATTCCGACGTCGGCTCCCGCCCCAGCGCTCGGCACAGATAGCGACCGAAGCAGCCGTGCCCGGTCAGCATCTGCGCCAAGTGGAACGACATCGCACCGTGTCGCCTATCGACCCAGCCGCGCAGAACGGGCCGAATCGCCGCCACCAGCCCCCGACTCGTAATTACGTTCGGGTCCTCGAGATTCTCCGACCACTTCCGGAAGAGGCCGTCACGAGCTTCTCTCCTCCATCGCACGACCTCTTGCGGACGAGGCGGTTCCTCCCTCAGGCGCGCTTCCGTCACGCGCCAGAAGACCGACGCGAGAGCTTCGGCCTCCAGTTCCCACGGGGGGCTGCCGGCGAGGAGACACGATGCGGTGTAGGACACCGTGCGGTACGCCCTCGCAGCCCGCAGCGCGATAGCGCGGTGCGGCCTGCGAATCAGCGACACGTTCCGCGCGCAGAGAGCGTCCGCCCAAATCGGAGCGCCATACAACGCCATCGAACGCACGACGCCCACGAAGAGGCGTCTGCATTTGTCGGCGGGCCCTTCTAGGTTGGGCAGTAGACTCCCGAGCGCTCCGGCGGCGGCCAGAAGCTTCGGGGTCAGCCGCCGGAAGTGTTCGTCGAACTTCCAGCGACCGTCGAGAACGATGCCCAGGTACTTCATCGTCGACCCGACGGCGATCGAAGTACCCCCGACGACTATCGACGTCCCGGGCGGAGGAGCGGCCCTCGGCCCGTGAAAGGCCAGGACCTCCGTCTTCTGCAAGGCGACCTCCAGCCCGAGAGCCCGAATCCTGGCCACCACCTGCGCGACGCCGGCCGTGGCGAGGAGGCCCGCCTCGCGGTGCCCGCCGGCGCGAACGGTGACGAGAGTGTCGTTTGCGTAGCAGATGACCGACACTCCCGGCAACGTGGCACCGCGGAGCACCCAGTCGTAGCCGATGTTCCACAGGAGCGGTCCGAGGACCGAACCCTGCGGAACGCCGCACGACATGGACCGCCTCGACAGACCGCCGCCGCCTATCGGGAACTCTACCGCCCTTCCCGCAAAGTAAGCTCCGATGAGCCTACGCAAGTAGCGCGGGATACCGTGGTATCCCAGCGCCACCCTCACCGTCTCCCAGGGCAGAGAGTTGAAGGCGTTGGTCACGTCCAGCGAGACCGCCCACAACACTCCACCCCGGGAGAACCTAACCTAACCTAACCTAACCTAACCTAACCTAACCTAACCTAACCTAACCTAACCTAACCTAACCTAACCTAACCTAACCTAACCTAACCTAACCTAACCTAACCTAACCTAACCTAACCTAACCTAACCTAACCTAACCTAACCTAACCTAACCTAACCTAACCTAACCTAACCTAACCTAACCTAACCTAACCTAACCTAACCTAACCTAACCTAACCTAACCTAACCTAACCTAACCTAACCTAACCTAACCTAACCTAACCTAACCTAACCTAACCTAACCTAACCTAACCTAACCTAACCTAACCTAACCTAACCTAACCTAACCTAACCTAACCTAACCTAACCTAACCTAACCTAACCTAACCTAACCACGGTCTGCGTGGGTCCTGGCTTCGGAGGAAACTTATATGTTTGTTGCGGAACAAGACCCGCGCAGAGCAAGAGGGGAGCACGGGGCCACCGACCACCGCACAGAACTCCTGCAACAAGTTGAACGGGGCAGCTTATACTACAAAGGGTCTGCGAACTTGGTGGCGAGTTCTATACTTAATATAACGCGGAGGCATTTAAATTAGTCGCTATTCAATAAAAGGCAGGCAATTATGCTATTTCTATATAATAAGTATATAGGTAGATAGCATAGGTTAAGTAGTTAAATTTTTAGTGTTAGAATTAGTCATCAGTTTTTTGCAAGTAAGTCTTAGTATTTAGTTAAAAGTTCAATGTAATAAAACTTAAGATCAACAGTAATAAATAATTTGTTAGTAAGTAAGTACACGTATTATTTAAGAATATAAAACTTGTAAAGATAGTTAAGCATAGAATTAAGATCCTGTAGTATAAGAGTAACAAATTATAGAATTAAGAGATTGTTAGAGTTAATATAAGTTTGTAATGGTAATGATAACATCACCAAGACAAATAAAAATTTTATGTAAAAAATAACAACTGAAAAACAACAGCCCTGTTAAAACAAAAAATAATATAAAACTAAACTATGTGTAATCATTTACCTTTAGAGCTAGAAATGATAAGTAAGATAACCAGAATAAAGTAGGCCAAACAGTAGTGGGGAACCCACCCCGAGTAAGAGAGAGATGTATGTAAGAAAGAACAAGTATGCGGAATGAAAGTACGAGAGGCATGAAAGCGAGAACTGGAATGAAAGAGAAATTGCAGAAAACGTGCTCCGACCCCCATGTTGGAGGTATAGAAAAAAAAAAAAAAAAAAAAAAAAAAAAAAAAAAAAAAAAAAAAAAAAAAAAAAAAAAAAAACCTAACCTAACCTAACCTAACCTAACCTAACCTAACCTAACCTAACCTAACCTAACCTAACCTAACCTAACCTAACCTAACCTAACCTAACCTAACCTAACCTAACCTAACCTAACCTAACCTAACCTAACCTAACCTAACCTAACCTAACCTAACCTAACCTAACCTAACCTAACCTAACCTAACCTAACCTAACCTAACCTAACCTAACCTAACCTAACCTAACCTAACCTAACCTAACCTAACCTAACCTAACCTAACCTAACCTAACCTAACCTAACCTAACCTAACCTAACCTAACCTAACCTAACCTAACCTAACCTAACCTAACCTAACCTAACCTAACCTAACCTAACCTAACCTAACCTAACCTAACCTAACCTAACCTAACCTAACCTAACCTAACCTAACCTAACCTAACCTAACCTAACCTAACCTAACCTAACCTAACCTAACCTAACCTAACCTAACCTAACCTAACCTAACCTAACCTAACCTAACCTAACCTAACCGAAACCTAACCTAACCTAACCTAACCTAACCTAACCTAACCGAAACCTAACCTAACCTAACCTAACCTAACCTAACCTAACCTAACCTAACCTAACCGAAACCTAACCTAACCTAACCTAACCTAACCTAACCGAAACCTAACCGAAACCTAACCTAACCTAACCTAACCTAACCTAACCTAACCTAACCGAAACCTAACCGAAACCTAACCGAAACCTAACCGAAACCTAACCGAAACCTAACCGAAACCTAACCGAAACCTAACCGAAACCTAACCGAAACCTAACCGAAACCTAACCGAAACCTAACCGAAACCTAACCGAAACCTAACCGAAACCTAACCGAAACCTAACCGAAACCTAACCGAAACCTAACCGAAACCTAACCGAAACCTACCCGAAACCTAACCGAAACCTAACCGAAACCTAACCGAAACCTAACCGAAACCTAACCGAAACCTAACCGAAACCTAACCGAATCTTAACCAAACCACCAAACCACCAAACCACCAAACCACCAAACCACCAAACCACCAAACCACCAAACCACCAAACCACCAAACCACCAAACCACCAAACCACCAAACCACCAAACCACCAAACCACCAAACCACCAAACCACCAAACCACCAAACCACCAAACCACCAAACCACCAAACCACCAAACCACCAAACCACCAAACCACCAAACCACCAAACCACCAAACCACCAAACCACCAAACCACCAAACCACCAAACCACCAAACCATCGATTATCATATAATTTAAAATTATCATAACGTTAGCGTGATTTAAAATACAGCCACTGCCATCTAGTGTGAAGACGACAAACCGATTTTATGTTTCATTTATTTCTTTATTTAGTGATAAAAATACAACATACATAGTGGGAATCAGAATACATAGTGGGAAAAAAAATATATATATATATATATATATATTTTATAAGTAATATATTTAAATATTTTAGAAGACTGTTTGCCTGACCTGACACGCACGGTGAAGATTTACCGTTATAATAATTAATATTATTACACTAGACTATGTTTTGTTAGACTATTATTTAGTCCAAATATAACAACACATTATGCATGTTTAACTATATTCTATATTACCCTATGTATTTATTTATTCTCATATATATTTCATTATTTGTAAATGTAAGATATTTACTGATACTAAGGACGGTAGATGGCACTGATAACATATAAATCTTTAAGCCTAGCGCACTAGAAAGAATCTCTTACTTTATTCGTTAATAGGTCGATCGTGACTACATTAAATGACGTTAAAAAAAAAAAAAAAAAAAAAAACATATTACATTGTCTTTCACACATTACGAGAGAATATGGGAAGTAATAATAATAATAATATATACTTTATTGTACACCAAAATATAAACAAACAGTAGTAATTACAACAAAAAGATGTACAAAGGCGATCTTATCGCTGAAGAGCGATTTCTTCCAGATAACCTTTGGGCACAGGACATGATATAGTAGCGACGGATAGGAAGCGTACAATATCCTTAAGGATGAATAAAAAAAAAATAGTGTATAATAGATTCCTTAATTCATACACATACACATACAAGTACAAATATCCATACATAAATAATCAAAATAGTTTTAATATACGTGTATAATTGTAAAATATATATTGATAATATAAAATATGCATGTTAAAATTCTGAATATTATTGTATGTTAAGGGACATATAGTACTTCTTTAAACGTTGCTTAAAACAGGCTGGAGTAGAAGCACGTCTTATTGAAAGCGGAAGAGAATTCCAAAGGCGGACAGCTTTAGCAGTGAAGGAATTAGAATAGAAGGAGGATTTATGGGAAGGAACTTTTAGAAGTAAATTGGAATCAGATCTAAGGGAACGTTCATGGGAATTGCAAAGATACGTGAACCGTTCTTTAAGATATTGAGGGGCATCAGGATTGAAAAGTACACAGTAAAGTAGGGAAAGTACATGAGTATTCCTGCGAAAACGAATCGGGAGCCACTTGAGTTTCTTACGGAAATCGGAGACGTGGTCGTATTTGCGAAGGCCAAATACGAACCTTATACAAAGATTCTGGAGTCGCTCAAGCTTATTCAGTTGCTCCTCTGTAAGATCTAAGAAGCATGCATCTGCATAGTCAAGAATCGGCAAAAGGAGTGATTGGGCTAGTGCAATTTTAGTAGGCAAAGGAAGAAAGAACTGAAGACGACGAAGTGACCCGACGGCTGCAAATATCTTTCTACTAAGTTCAGTTAATTGAGGTGACCAGGAGAGAAACTGATCTAGCGTTACTCCCAAATTCTTAACATTCTTGCTGTAGTTCAGAGTTGTATTGTTAAATACTAACTAAAACACCAACTCATAATACTAAAGTATTATGAGTTGGTGTTTTAGTGCTGTCTGGTTTTTATGACCTCAGACTTTTGTTACTGTGAATTAATTTAAATAGTCAAGGGAAGGTTTTCTTTATATACTATAAGGTGTAGTATACCCAAAAAAAAAAAAAAAAAATTGTTCTTATTCTATCCTGTTTTTTTCGTATTATATACTGTCGCGCATTAAAATAATAATTTTAGAGAATATTATCTTTTAAAGCGGCGAACTAAAAAAAAAAAAAAAAAATTAAATGTTGGATCGAAGGATGTTTAAAGAAAAATAATACATTTAAATTAATTTATTACCGTGAAACATAACTCACACTTCGTAAGATTAAATTTAAAAATACAATTAAGATGCTGAAATTAAAATTATGAACTCTCATATTTATCTTAATTTTTAACAATAAGAACAAATTTATAAAACTGAAGTTCTAGAACGTGGTTTCGTACTATTCCTGGCACATAGTTGGGGGTGAAATAAGAGCACTTAGCCGGTTCGGGTCTCCGATGCACCACGTGGCTCCGCACTCGCAGCTCCACTCATATGCCAACGCTGTAGAAGAGCGCCGCCTGCTGACACCGGGGTCGAAAACGGGAGGTAGGACGAACTGCTGACGTTTAGAACTGGAAATGTTAGGGTCCTAGCGAAAACCTTAACAACGCTACGCCACGTGGTCACACCCAGGGGCAACCGGTACCGCAAGTGACCGCTTCGCCAAGGACCCCAAAAAAAATTGCACCCCGAATCTGGCCGTGGCTGAAGACGAGGAAAAGGAAGAACTACTCGCCACGATCGCTTATATAGTGGCGAACAAAACCGGTGATTATATAATAGCTACATAAAGAATTTTTTTTTTTGGCGTATGAAGGCTCATAACGACCTTGGACAGGAAGTAGAACGCGGAGAGAGGAGAACGACAACGGCAAAACAGAAATACTTTTTTCCTAGCTGCTTTTTAGTTATAAACTGGCGACCCGTCCCGGCTTCGCACGGGCAATGCTGATACTAAATATACTACAGAATGTCTTTTTACACAACGTTTACAGCTTTTTTGTCATTAGACAATACAAACATGTTTTCTTTAGAGGTTATTTTTGAAAAAGCGACGTATAATGAGCTATGTGAAAAAAAAAAACACTCAACGCTCAAATCTAAGCCTGCGACGTTGAAAATTTTATTCAGTTCTTGTTTGAACTCACACCTTAAAACTATACTTATGATTATAAACATATTGCCACATTATTACTGTGTGCTGCAATAAAAAATATTTTACTTACTATTCGTTCGACTAAAAAACAAAAGATAATCAATAATTATCAACGACAAAAGATAATTATGTACCCATTTATTAACTATAATTGTTTTTAAACTATAATTGTGTTCGCTCGCAAAAGAAAAAAAACCGACTTCAATTACATCGACAAGTAATACAACGTAGATCGACGAAAAAATAGTCAATTAACTACGCGTTATCAAAGATTACTCAATAATTATGTTTGCTCGCAAACGAAAAAAAAGCGACTTCAATAACATTGACGAGTAATACAACGTAGATCGACGAAAAAATACTCAAGTAACTACGCGTTATCAAAGATTACTCAAAAATTAGTTACCAGATCTCAATAAAATTTATATGTGACCACATGACAAACATCAACTTTCGATTAAATTAAAAATTATTAAAATCGGTACAGCCAGTAAAAAGTTATTGCGGATTTTCAAGAGTTTCCCTCGATTTCTCTGGGATCCCATCATCAGATTCTGGTTTCCGTATTATGGTATTAAACTAGGGATATCTTCTTTCCAACAAAAAATAATTATTAAAATCGGTATATCCAGTAGAAAGTTATGTGGTATAATACAACGTAGGTCGACGAAAAAAGCGTCAAGTAAAAACGCATTATTAGATATAACTCGAAAAGTAGTTGTTAGATCTCAAATAAATTTAAATGGGACCAAATGACACACACCACCTTTCGATTAAAAAAAATTGGCGAAATCGGTCCACCCAGTTAAAAGTTCTGATGTCACATACATAAAAATAAAAGAACAAAAAAAAAACAGTCGAATTGAGAACCTCCTCCTTTTTTGGAAGTCGGTTTGTTTAGGCTTTCATTCATGAGAAGATTTATTATTACATATATTTCAAGTTAAAGTTTTATTCTACAAAGTTGCAACACAAGAAATTAGTTTTTTACAACTGGTATCACCGTTCCTGCCCAGGCGTCACTTTACTTGCAAGAGAGAATCGAAGCCATCAAAATGGAGTCGAATAATCTAGCATTAATTTAACAAATTATTCATATTCATATTCATGTAAGCGCAAACAAGTTTTTGGCGACCGTGTTGATTACGAATCTGCAAGATGAACGATTAGAAAATTAAAATCAACAAGAATCACCTATGAAATTTTACATATCAATAATCATAATCAAGATTCAAAATTCAAGATATACTTTAACTACTAATTAGAACCAAAGGCCTGATCCTGAAACAGCAGTCAATTCATTCATTTAATCAGAAGAACAATCATACTTGAAAAAATGATCGGAAGGGGCGGCTACGGCGTGACCTTAGCTTGGTGCGCAGAACCCATCGTGGACCACGCAGCTTACTAAGATAAGTGCCCTAAATTCCCTAAAATCCTTTTTTCTATCCATCACATCATCCTATACCCAATTCCAGCTTCACTTGTGCAAATTAAATACAGAAATTGCAAGTATTAACATGTACGAAACACGTGTTTTATCTACCTACATTCATTTTGTTAAAAGTTATATTACGTTCTAATTTCATTAAAAACAATTAAGAATCAACATTTTTAGACGTAAAATATTTAATTATTTAATAAAACCATAGTAAAACTAACAAAGAATTATTCAATAAAGTAAATTTAATATTAAAAAGTTACTTATTTTAACAATAGATGAACAGTATTATATTTTTGTTATTTTTATATACGAGTTATACGAATTAATGTAAAATTGTAATACGAATTAACGTAATAGTGTTGACGGGAAATCATATTAATTTATTCGCCGAATACTTCAGGATTTTCGAATGCTGCGCGTACGCTTGACGCTGGCCGACCGGTGCAGCTAGTGGATCAGCTGAGCGGTAACCAGTGCTTGCTGCGAACATTTTTTTTTTGTTTACGAGCGGAGTCCTGAGCATCGTCGAATTGAGGAGCGTGAGACATTATTTTTTTTAACTACCTACCTAATTTATTTTCGATTTGCCTATTCACTTCTTTGCATTTAGATATATTTTTTTTTTTTTTCATAATCACTTCACTTTATTTCAATTAAGTATTTGTATTGGTTTTGTAATAGTTATAAATTTAAATAACCACAATGACCGAAGCTAGTAGCATCTCAACAGTTAATGCAAAGGAGTTGAAGGATCTATGCGTAAGACGTAGTTCTGTAAAAGGCCGCATTACTAAATTTAAAACTTATTTGAATTCTATTTCCTCGATTAGTTTGACGTCGCTTCAGATAGGTGAATTACAATTAAAGGTAGATAGAATTAAAAAAACTGTCAGATGATTTTGATATGCTACAATCACGAATAGAAGTACTTAATTTTGAGAATATGACCAGCGAGCTTATCGAGCGTGATAATATTGAACAGGATTTTTGTATTACTATTGCAACGGGGTTACAAATAATTCAGAATAATCAGAAAGACACAAGTAACACTAGCTCGCCGCGCGAAGATCAAACTGTTCTTGAACATTCTTGTTGTAATCATGATCGTCACGAGGTCAACTTTAAGCTTCCACAAATTCAGATTTCCAAATTTGATGGGTCTTATTTCAGATGGTTAGATTTTCGGGATTCATTTTTATCACTAGTACATAACAATAATCGACTTCAGTCAATTCATAAATTTCATTATTTGGTATCATATTTGGAGGGGGATGCTGCACGTATAGTTTCTAACATTGAAATATCCGAGGCAAATTATAACGATGCTTGGCTTTTGCTTTGTGAGCGTTATGATAACAAAAAACAACTTATAACTCATCACCTCAGTGCTCTTTTTAACATAAATACAGTGGCTCGTGAATCAGAAAGATCACTTAGATTTTTGGTAGATCATGTAACAAAAAACCTTCGTGCTTTAGCTACTTTAGGCGAACCCACTGACAAGTGGGACACGCTCATTATTCATATGGTATCCTCAAAATTAGACAATGTTACTATGGTTAAGTGGCAGGAATATCGTAATACATTGGATGATGTACCCACACTTAAACAATTTCACAAATTCTTATCCGATCGTTCAGATGTTCTCGAAAGTTTAAATCGAAATAAACCAGATAAAATATTGTCTCAGTCACGACCTGCAATTCCATTAATTCGTAAAAATAATTTTGGCGAACGACAATTAAAATCTTTTGCAGCCACAAGTCAAATAAATTATCGCTGTGTTCTATGCAAAGGAGATCACCGAATATATAATTGTCCTATATTTTTAAGCAAAAATGTTGAAGAACGCAAAATTGAAGTTTCTAAGTTAAACTTGTGTCCTAATTGCTTAAGATTTGGGCATTCAATTCGTGAATGCCACTTAGGACCTTGCCGTGAGTGTAATAAGAGACACAATACTCTTTTGCGCATCACCAAAAACAAAACTAGTTCTAAAATTCCTACAGTAGAAAACGATACTAATCTTAGTAATAATCATTCATTAGCAAATTTTTCTAAACAAAACTTTAATCAAATCATATTGTCTACAGCATTAATCAATGTAACAAATCCTAATACAAATCAAAGCAAAACAGTCCGCGCACTGCTGGACTGCGGCAGCCAATCTTCATTTATTACTCAATCTCTTAAACAAGTATTGTCGCTAGATTCAAATCCAATCCATACAATCAACGTTATAGGCATAGGCAACAACTCTTGTGATAAAGTCACAGAGTCATGCAATTTGAAATTCAATTCATTAGTTAACAAAGATTTTAGTATTTCACTTTCATGTTTAGTACTAAAGAATCTTTCAGGAGAAATCCCTATTCAATCCATCAATATTCAGCAATTCAAATTACCAAAAAACATTCAGTTAGCAGACCCGACCTTTGATCAACCCGCACCAGTAGAAATTATTATTGGTGCCGATGTATTTTGGGACATCTTAGGCTCTGAGCAGAAGTCTCTGGGCCCTAATAATCCTAAATTAAGAAGTTCCAAGCTAGGGTGGCTGATCGGAGGCCCTATCTCTACCTCTACTCATGATATTCATAAAAGCAAATATAATCAATGTCTGTCTAACCTATCCTACTTCAACAAAATTGATTCACAATTATCTAAATTTTGGGAATTAGAATCAGTTCCTCAAGATCCAATATTATCTGATACAGATAAAGAATGCGAAAACCATTTTATTCATCATACATACCGTCTCCCCACGGGTAGATTCTGTGTTAGGCTCCCATTAGCTAATACACCCGATGTGTTGGGCGATTCTTATACACTAGCGAAAAGGCGCTTCCTTAATTTAGAAAAGCGATTAAATAAGAAACCAGAAATGAAATCACAATATAGCAATTTTATTAATGAATATGCACAGTTAGGCCATTTGGAAAAAATATCAACTTCAAATCTAGGTACATCATATTTTTTATGCCATCATGCTGTATTCAAAGCTAACAGCGAATCAACAAAATTACGAGTAGTTTTTGATGGGTCGGCACGCACTTCCTCAGGTCTATCTGTAAATGACATACAGTTAAAGGGCCCAAATATTCAAGACTCTCTTTTTTCCATTTTGATAAGAGCCCGACAGTATAAATATCTCTTGACAGGGGACATAGAAAAAATGTACCGCCAGATTCTCCTTCATGAAGAGGATCGTAATCTGCAGCTCATACTGTGGAGAGAAGATGAGTCAAAACCTTTAGAAACGTATCGATTAAATACTGTCACTTACGGGTTTAGAAGTGCCAGCTATTTGAGTACTCGGTGCCTTTGGCAACTAGGGGAGGAATGTGATGACGATCTCATAAAAACAGTTATTCAACACGACTTTTACGTTGATGACCTAATAACTGGTGCAGATGAAGAAGATACTCTTCTCTATATACAGAAGTTCGTAGTTGAAGCACTTAGGAAGGGATGTTTTAATTTAAGAAAATATAGATCAAATTCAAAGGCAATTTATCAGTCTGATGTAGTTGATTCAAATGATAATTTAAGCATTAGTAATTCATTAAATACATTAGGGTTAGGTTGGAATTCCAATACAGATAATTTGCATGTTTCTATACAGATACCTTCAAGTAATGTGTTAACCAAAAGATTCATATTATCATCATCATTTAAAATTTTTGATCCTCTTGGGTTATTGAGTCCATGCATAATCAAACCTAAATTATTATTACAACTTTTATGGACTGAAAAACTAACTTGGGACGAACCAGTCTCCGATCATATTAATTTGGAATGGAAAAAATTTGCTGATAATTTGCATTGTTTAAAATCACTAGACATACCTAGACGCACACTTTGTGATTCACCATCATCCATTGAACTGCATTCTTTCAGCGATGCATCTCAGTCTGCATATGGGGCGTGCCTATATATGCGATCCCTTGACTCTCTAGGTAATGTTACCGTTTCTTTGTTGTGTGGAAAGTCCAAAGTGGCGCCAATAAAACCAATGACAATACCACGGCTTGAGCTGTGCGCCGCTTTATTGTCTGCGAGATTGGTAAAAACAACTATTGATTCTTTAAGATATCAAAATGTACGTCTTATTCATTGGTGTGACTCTAGTGTTGTCCTTGGGTGGCTCCGAGCCAACTTCAGTAATTTAAAAACTTTCGTAGCCAACCGAATTGTTGAAATTTGCGAGTTAACAGATGCTAATTCTTGGCGTTATGTTCCATCCTCTGAGAACCCTGCTGATCTTATATCAAGAGGAGTACAACCCAATGAAATTGTTAATATGTCATTGTGGTGGTCAGGGCCTTCATTTCTTTTAAAACCAGAGTGTGAATGGCCACAATTAATTAAAAATTCAGATTCTATTTTACCGGAAATAAAATCACATACAGCTACAATAAATTCAGTGAATTCTGTCATAAATATAGAAAATTACTCTAAGCTTAATAAATTAAAACGCGTAGTTGCATATGTAAAGCGATTTCTTTATAACATAAAAAATCCTAAAAATAAAATAGTCAGTAAACTTACAATTGAGGAATTGAATGATTCATTTTATTATTTATGTATAACAGCTCAAAAACAGCTATTTCCACAAGAATATGATTCGTTAACTAAAAACAAATTGATGAATTCTAAGTCAACCATTTTATCTTTGTCTCCATTTATTGATGCAAACGGTTTAATTAGAGTCGGTGGTCGTATAGATGCTTCTAATTTAAGCTATGATAGAAAACACCCGATACTTTTACATGCCTCTCATCATCTTACTAAGCTCATTTTTGAAGATTGTCATTTACGAAATTTACACGCAGGCCCACAATTACTGCTCGCTTCTGTACGGGATCAGATATGGCCTATCAATGGTCGACGCTTAGCTAGAAGCACAGTTCAAAAGTGCATCACATGCAGACGGCTGCGAGGTAAAACTCTAAGTCCATTCATGGGAACTTTGCCATCACAACGTGTTACAGTCGATTTTCCGTTTCGTACTGTAGGCATCGACTTCGCGGGTCCATTCATGATACTAAATAGACGGGGTCGCGGAGCTCGGCTTGTAAAATGTTATTTGTGTCTATTCATTTGCCTTCGCTACAAATGCATACATTTAGAAGCCGTCAGCGATTTAACCAAAGACGCATTCATAATGACTTTACGCCGTTTTATTGCTAGGCGTGGTAAGCCGCTGGAAATATTTTGGTCGCAATTTTGTAGGAGCAGCTAAAGAAATTGCTATTTTTTTAAAATCCTATTCTGATTCAGTGTTAGATTTTGCGATTGGAGAGGAAATAAAATTCAAATTCTCACCATCTTATGCTCCTCATTTCGGCGGTGTCTGGGAAGCCGGCGTAAAATCGGCTAAATACCATGTTAAACGTGTTATGGGTAACACCCACTTAACTTTCGAAGAGATAAGCACACTATTTGCACAGGTGGAAGGTATCCTTAACAGTCGCCCGTTGTGTCCTTTATCCTCTAGTCCTAACGATTTTCTTCCCCTCTCTCCAGGGCACTTTCTTATTGGACGACCAATCACTGCATTACCTGCACCTGAGCTAGTGGAACAGAAGACGACCGCACTCCAACGATATGCTCGTCTTGAACAAATAAGGCAACATTTCTGGCAGCGCTGGCACAAAGAATACATCTCGGAACTGCAACAACGTTCCAAGTGGCGAACAAAGTATGGACCAGCTTTGAAGATTGGAGATTTGGTCCTACTTCAAGAGGAAAACTTGCCTCCCTTATGCTGGCGTCTTGGACGAGTTGCTCGTCTCTACCATGGACCTGATGGTGTGGCACGAGTGGCTGATGTTAACACAACCAGGGGCTGCCTTAGAAGACCCCTCACCCGCATCTGCCCACTTTTGGACGACGAATCTGTTGAAAGGAAATCTTTCAACGCGGGGGAGGATGTTTAGGCTTTCATTCATGAGAAGATTTATTATTACATATATTTCAAGTTAAAGTTTTATTCTACAAAGTTGCAACACAAGAAATTAGTTTTTTACAACTGGTATCACCGTTCCTGCCCAGGCGTCACTTTACTTGCAAGAGAGAATCGAAGCCATCAAAATGGAGTCGAATAATCTAGCATTAATTTAACAAATTATTCATATTCATATTCATGTAAGCGCAAACACGGTTAAAAATACTCGTTGTTTTATAAGCGCAGTTGTTTGACTATTACGATTATTAGGCACTAAAAGATTGATTATAGAAGCAATTCGTTTAGATCCTATAGATGTAGCAGAATAAATCAAATATTTAACAGCTATTTCTGATAGCACAAGAGTGAAATGTTTACTATATCTTCATGTCTGTTCCATAATGATGAAGTTGTTTCCTTTTCTCTGCGTGGAGAAGTGCCTACGAAAATTACATTTCGTTTTAGGATAATTACTACTAATATTATAAATGTGCATATGTTTGTTTTTTACGCTTTTACGCGAAAACTAATTAACTTTTCACCATGGAACTTTGTACATATATTCTTGGAGGTATAATAAGTAACATAGGAAACTTTTTATTAAAAAATATATATTTTACGAAAGCTAAAATCTCTCTACTTATTTAATGGCTTCAGTTTGAGCGAAGCTGCGGGTAAAAGCTAGTATGTAAATAAATAAACTAAAAGAGGAAAAAAAAAAAAAATATGTAGTGTAAATAAAGTTCAGTAGATTAAGTTTATGATGTTCTAGTTTAAATAATTGACGAGAAAAAAAAGTTACTTAAAAAAAAAACGTGCAAGCTTTAGACTACACGACTGAAGCGTTACGAAACATAAGTCTCTCTCTCTTTCTACTCCTCTCAACTTCCGTTCGCCTCGCCCGATCACACTTTTCGTAACTCTCATCACGTATTTCCCAGTTTACTCCCCAAGACAAACTTGCGTAAAGAAGTTTTACTTCAAAATATTGAGTATTGATATTTAAATTTCAATATCGAACTATCGATATATCGTCCAAAACAATATTAGTAATAAATATCGATATTTCTAAATAATAATATCGATATTTCGATATGTCGATATTTTATCAACAGTCCTGCTTTCCACCTGGTCTCATACAACATTTTGTGGAAGAAACTACAGAAGAGCGGTTCACCTGTAGATCTCATTAACATTCTTTCATAACAAGTATTGGTATGGGAACCAGGTCAACCAGGTCAACAATGTACGTTGGGACGGAGCGTTGTCTCGGCCGTATGGCCTGGAGTGTGACGTGAGACAAGGAGGTTTTTTTTTAAGAATTTCGTTTAGTATCTTTCGAGTCTATCCCAAATAGACAGAGAGACAGACAGAGGTGGCGGAGGACTTCCTTTTGTAATATCTTAAGATTTGCGCCTAGATTACTGCAGTAAGCGTATGTAATATAAGTATATTAAGTTCATTGATCCGTCTTTACGTGACACCATACACCTTAGAATCCCGTCCCGGTTGTTATCATGTACACCTGATAGCGATCGTTACTCATAGTAGGGAATATATCCGCCAACCGCATTGGAGCAGCGTGGTTGATTAAGCTCTGATCCTTTTCCTACATGGGGAAAGAAGCCTGTGCCCAGTAGTGGGATATTACAGGCTGAAGCGAAGCGTTGCGTGCTGCGTACCATTCTACTAAAACAACTACCTTTCTGCTAAGTGATTCCTGTGTTATAAGAAATTGGTGATATCATAAATTATGTTATCTTGTGCCAACATTGACCACTGAAGCCCACAGTAGACCGAGTACTCAGAGACGATGAGCGAGAGAAATCCACCTCATCCGTCATAAAGATTACTTATTTATTTACTAGGTGTGTCCGCGACTTCATACGCGTGGTATTGAAAATATCTTGTTTAGCTCGCAGAGCTACAAAATAAAAATATTTCTCAAATAAAAGTAGCTTTAGTTACTCCTTATTACATCAGCTATCTGTCAGTGAAAGTCCCGTCAAAATCAGTCTAGCCATGTCAGAGATTAATCGGAACAAATAGACAGACAGACAAAAATTGTAAAAAAATGTTATTTTGGTATATGTACCGTGTATACATCTATATGCGATTAGTAAAAAGCGGTTATTTTAATGTTACAAACAGACACTCCAATTTTATTTATTTGTATAGATGTTAGGTACTGTTTGGCACTTCAACTTAGGCTACTTTTATTTTATAAATCTGCGAAATGAACAATACCTAACTTTTTTGTTAAATTCCACGCGGACGAAGTCGCGGGCACAGCTAGTATGAAGAATAGATAAATTTACTAGCTGACTCGGCAAACGTTGTCTTGCCGCTAAACGCTATTTAAGAATAGAGGTTGGTGGTAGAGGGGTAAAAATTTAGGGTTGTATGTATGTTTCAACGCCAAGTCATAATAAAATAAAAATATAAAGTTTTGTCGAAAACATACAGAAACTATACTTAGGTGTGGGTCACCCTCATCATTAAGGAGTATAAAAATAGACGTTAGTTTATTGCCTACCTACCTACCTACCCAGTATGCATAAAAAAATCATTTCAGCTGGTTCAGAGGAGTTTGGCAACAAACACCGCGGCACGGGAATTTTATATATTAGACTAGCTGCTGCCCGCGACGTCGTCGTCAAAACCTTTTACCTACGATTATACCTTTTAAAATAACATTCCCGTTCTTCTGTACA
The DNA here is from genome assembly GCF_905220565.1 of Melitaea cinxia. NCBI lineage: Eukaryota > Metazoa > Arthropoda > Insecta > Lepidoptera > Nymphalidae > Melitaea > Melitaea cinxia. The sequence goes on along the minus strand of NC_059407.1, from coordinate 17,085,847 downwards.
TTTCATATCTACAGAAAGTCCAGTAACAAAGGGAGACTGTCTTTTGTAAAATTGACCTTCAATAATTGTGTTTGCTCGCAAACGAAAAAAAAACCGACTTCAATTACATCAACGAGTAATACAACGTATATCGACGAAAAAATAGTCAAGTAAGTACGCGTTATCAAAGATTACTCAAAAAGTAGTTATCAGATCTCAATAAAATTTATATGTGACCACATGACAAACATCAGCTTTCGATTAAATTAAAAATTATCAAAATCGGTACACCCAGTAAAAAGTTATTGCGGATTTTCAAGAGTTTCCCTCGATTTCTCTGGGATCCTATCATCAGATCCTGGTTTCCTTATCATAGTACTAAACTAAGGATATCTTCTTTCCAACAAAAAAAGAATTATCAAAATCGGTAGATCCAGTAGAAAGTTATGCGGTATAATACAACGTAGGTCGACGAAAAAAGCGTCAAATAAAAACGCATTATTAGATATAACTCGAAAAGTAATTGTTAGATCTCAAATAAATTTAAATGGGACCAATTGACACACACCACCTTTCGATTAAAACAAAATTTGTCGAAATCGGTCTACCCGGTCAAAAGTTCTGATGTAACATACATAAAAAAAAAAAAAAATACAGTCGAATTGAGAACCTCCTCCTTTTTTGGAACTCGGTTAAAAAGTGCTTATTTTCAGCCTGTTTTGAATAAATGACTTTATGGTGATTCTGCTGAATTAAGTCATAAGTTGTGACTGAAGCAGACGGAGAATACACACGATAAGTTGTAGCAACGCAGGTATTTTCAGTTTCTTTAGGTTGAGGCGGCGACATCTGTACTCATATCATCACTTTTTATGAACGAAACCATAGCGCGATATAATTCGACGCCAACGCCATCTAGTTAGAAAAAAGGAAACATTTTTATATGATAAAAAAATATAACATATTTAAGTTATGACTTTACAAGATTTTAACATAAAATAAATGGCTGTGTGTGAGTAAAAAAAATATATAGCTAGTTCCACATCTCACTTAAGTTTATATGAGACATGAAAATATATAAATTAAGAAGCAATAATAAAACCAATGAATACCGAACAAAAATATTAACAGTCAATGTTTATTTTGTTAACCGACTTCCAAAAAAGGAGGAGGTTCTCAATTCGACTGTATTTTTTTTTTTTTTTTTATGTATGTTACATCAGAACTTTTGACCGGGTAGACCGATTTCGACAACTACTTTTCGAGTTATATCTAATAATGTGTTTTTACTTGACGCTTTTTTCGTCGACCTACGTTGTATTATACCGCATAACTTTCTACTGGATGTACCGATTTTGATAATTCTTTTTTTGTTGGAAAGGGGATATCCCTAGTTTGGTACCATGATAAGGAAACCAGGATCTGATGATGGGATCCCAGAGAAATTGATGGGAATTCTTGAAAATCCGCAATAACTTTTTACTGGGTATACCGATTTTGATAATTCTTTTTTGTTGGAAAGAAGATATTCTTAGTTTAGTACCATGATAAGGAAACCAGGATCTGATGATGGGATCCCAGAGAAATCAAGGGAACTTCTTGAAAATCCGCAATAACTTTTTACTGGGTGTACCGATTTTGATAATTTTTAATTTAATCGAAAGCTGATGTTTGTCATGTGGTCACATATAAATTTTATTGAGATCTGATAACTACTTTTTGAGTAATCTTTGATAACGCGTCGTTACTTGACTATTTTTTCGTCGATCTACGTTGTATTACTCGTCGATGTAATTGAAGTCGGTTTTTTTTTTCGTTTGCGAGCAAACACAATTATACTAACTCTATTACTATTTATTCTGTACTGTAAAAAAATATAAGCATGTCTTATCTGTATGATATATATGCCTGGCATGCTTGATTTTCCTCTTTCTTCGTTATTTAGCTCAAATTGCTTGCAGCAATAGCGTGCCGTTTTCGAATTTAAATTTAGTTATAAATTTATGCATTTCTTTTTGAGTTCTGTTTGTTATTATTATTAGATACAGACAAACTCGATGAATTTTATAAGACGTAGATGAAGCAGCTTAAAACTTATATAAAAACATTTTTTTTAATTGTGTTGCTCATCTCTGAAACGAATTAACGATACAATTTTAAGAAGAAAATGCACATCTTCATCTATAACTTTTAAAAGCAACTATTAACCTCGCCTACATGATCAAATTTAAATTAGGTATTTATATCCAAAAAGGGATTGATGATGATGTTTTTGTAATCTCATAGATGGCACTGCTGTAAAATTGACTTAATACTACTTATATTCATTTAATTATGTTTATCGGCCTAAGTTACTTATATTGCGTGATATTTATAGTGTGAAGCTAGCTTATAGCATGGTTATTATTAACATAATAACAACAACATTCAAATATGCGTCGTTAGATTACGCGTTGTTACAGAATGCGTTGAAGAAATAAAGGTTCACTGCTCGTTCCCCTTAGGTGATAACGTGATAATATGTAGCCTATATGTTGACCCGACTTCTTAATAATATTCGTGCCAAATTTGAAGTAAATCCTTGCAGTACTTTTTGAGTTTATCCCGGACATACATACAGACAAACAGACAAAAATTCTAAAAACCATATTTTTGGCTTCGGTATCGACTGTAGATCACACCCCTAGTATTCTTTTAAAAAAATATTCAATGTACAGTTTTGACTTTCCTACCATTTTATTATATGTACCTATAGATTAAATTAAATTATTTTAAATGAACAAGACACACGACTACCAGTTTTTTTCACCGACTTCAAAAAAATGAGGTTCTCAATGCGAGTGTATATTTTTTTAATCTTAAGGTGTATGTGTCGTGCATTTAAATTTGATTGAAAATTTATATATATTACTAGCTGTACCCTGTGCGCGTTGCTACGCTTTTTTATTTTTTTGGTCGTATCAATTTAGAAACCTTTGTGAGCTCATGCACAAACTTTGCTGAAGATCATGACATGATCAATTTAGTTTACGATTCAATAAAGGACACGCAGACAAACATTCATTTATAGATATGTAGATATTTGATAATGCGTATTTACTTGACTATTTCTTTGTGACCTACGCTGTATTACGTATGTATACCGCATAACACATATTACACATTTATGTACGTAACAGTCGTAATAAGCAGGCTAAAGATACGATTACACTGGATCGTAATTTTTAGCTCAACCATCGTAACGCAACGTTCACTTTCGGTTTGTACGTAGGTAGCAGTGTTACGTACGGAACTCGTAAAAGGCAATCTATTTCTTCGAGTATATAAAATCGAGGGTCGTGTCGTGCACGTGTCACAGAACAGAGAAACGACTTCGTCGGAGGCACCGGCGGCGGCGGAGGGCTTGCTCGATCAATCGGCCGCGCGCTCCGGCTGCCGAGCGGCGAGCGCTCCGAGTGCAGCGCGCCTGCGTCGGGGCGGGGGCGGGCGGGGCGGGCGGGATATCGCGGGAGGGGCGGGCGGCAGGCGGCCGCCGCGCTGCAGTGTGTCGCGGCGTTACGTCATGTGTGTGTCGCCGCCGCTCGGGTGAGAGACGTCTCTCGTGTTATGTTGACGGCGCGAGGATGAGATCGTGCGACACGTAGCGCCCGACGTACGGTGACGATGAAGTCGAACGATCGTAAACGTAACGCGCTGCATTTACTGGCGCGTGAACTTACACGTGGGCAAGGATTCGCTCATTTAAACGTCGCGTAGTGATCGCTTTTAGCATCGAACTGTTGGTGTAAAAATGTACGTAGTGTGGGACACCAGGACGTTGAGAGTGAATGTGTCACGTCGCTGAGTGTGAGGCACGATGAGCGTGGGCGCGTGGGGCGGGGCGCTGGCGCTGGCGCTGGCGCTGTGGGCGCGCGGCGCGGCCGGCGGCTGCGGCGTGGCGCAGTTCGCGTGCCGCAGCGGCGCCTGCGTGCGCCTGGACGCGTTCTGCGACGGCGAGGCGCAGTGCGCGGACGGCAGCGACGAGCCGCCGCACTGCTCCGTGTGCAACCGCACGTACTACGGCCTCACCGGCGTGGCGTACGCGCTGGCGCTCCGCGGCGCCCCGCGAGCGCCCTTCCTGTGCCACCTCACGTTCACGGCGGGCGGCGCGGCGCACGGCGACCTCGTGCAGCTCGCCTTCGACGACTTCCGCGTGGGTCGCTACGAGCGCGGAGCGCTGGACGGCTGCCCGGACGGCTACATGCAGCTGTCGGAGCTGGGCCGGCCCTTCACGGGCGGCTCGTGGTGCGGCTCGGCGGAGGGCGTCGCGCTCTACTACAGCGAGACAGCCACGGTCACCGTCTCGGTCAAGCTGTTCCGCACTCGCCTGGGCGAACCTTTCGGTTTCCGGCTCCGGTACAAGTTCCTCGCTCAGCGCGACGCTATTGTGAGGTTAGCGTTGCGTTTTCAAAATAATATATTTAAGAAAACTAGTTTCACCCACGTTAATGTGAAGATAAAACTGACTAATATATTATATGTTCTATAGCCTGCCTCTGTAAATGGACTATCTGACACAAAATAATTTTCCATTCGAACCGGTAGTCGCTGAGATTAGCGCGTTCAAACAAACAAACTCTTCAGCTTTATAATATTAGTGTATGGATAGTAATATTAAAAAGCTCTGGTAAATATTTATGATTCAAGTAATGTCAAATTATTCTTCGATATATCTTTGTTAAATGTATTTCCATTGCTGGTAGGCGGCATTCGTCGATACAATATGTAGAATTGATCCGTCACGAGACGTAAAGATTTCTTGAGTTTTAAAGGGTCATGTATTCTGGCAAAGTTTTCCTTCATACATAAGTTTAAATTTAAACTGCATGGCTGCATTTTCAAAGTAAATAATTGTTATGTAAAACGAAAAAAAAATCCGACTTCAATTACATCAAAAGTAATTCAACGTAGGTAAATGAACAAATAGTCAATAACTTGATGATATGCATTAGTGCTGTGTGGCTACGGCACTAAAGAATTTAGCCACCCCCTCTCTTCCCGTGGGTGTCGTAAGAGGCGACTAAGGGATAACAAGGTTCCACAACCATCTTGGAACTTAAAAAGCCGACCGATGGCGGGATAACCATCCAACTGCTGGCTTTGAAATACACAGGCCGAAGAAGGGCAGCAGCGTCTTCGGTGCGACAAAGCCCGTACTGCGGTCACCAACTCGCCTGCCCAGCGTGGTGACTATGGGCAAAACACATAAGTTCACGTTATTTTTGGCGTAAACTTGTGGAGGCCTATGTCCAGCAGTGGACTGTATAGGCTGTAATGATGATGATGATGATGATGCATTATTACAGAAAACTCAAAGAGTAGTCGTCAGATCTAGAATCAATCATTGAAATCGATACATCCAGTAAAAACGTATGTAGTAACAGGAATAAAAACGTGTTTGTGCAATTCACACACGGTAGAAGTGAGAGATCTGAAAAGTTGTAGGAATGCAAAACGCGCATACGCGTTTTAAGCAGTTACGTATTCTATCTTATTCTCTCATAGATTTGTGTTTCTTTCTTTATCGTGACGCATTTTCGTTTCTTCAAGTATAAAATCACAACGATTCTAAAGAATTTTAGCTTCAAAAATACTATGGAAATAAGAACTTCCTCCATTTTTAAACTCGTTTGAAAGGCGTCACATTGTTCGTGTTACGTAAAAGATTCGGCGCCTTGGAGGCTCCGCTGGAGCGCGGCGCCGTGTCGCCGGGCACCTACTGCACGCGCACGTACGAGGAGTGCCACCGGAAAGCGTGTCGCTTGCAGAGCCCCAACTACCCCGGCATGTATCCGAGGTAAACCGCTGGGCGACTCGTGCTTGTAACAGTTAACGAGAAGACATTTCATTACAACGCCGTGTTCTCGACAGGAACGTGACGTGTTACTGGAGCCTGCGACAAAAGGACATTCCCACTTGTAAACATGCAATGATTTCCGTGCGCCAGGAGTACTCCCATAAAATGCAAATCAAACGCTCCATATCTATGGCCAGGTCAGTTGTCGTTTCACACAAATTTATAAACATTAAATTATTTATTTACACTCGTATATTAGTGTCTCGTTTTGTTCATCGTATGTACTGTAAGAAGCACCTACACAAAGCTGCGGCTAGTAAGTCTCGTATCACCACGAGGTGTAACGGAAACGGTCCGGTTGCAGCTTGAACAAGACGGGTCGCGCGGTGCGCGCGTGGCGCGAGTGCACGGGCGAGCGCGACCGGCTGATCTTCTACGACGGCGCGTCCACCGACGACCCCGTGCTGGTGGAGTACTGCGGCGGGGACTGGCTGCCGCCCGTGACGTCTCGCGGGCCCGAGATGCTCGTGGCCTTCCACTCTTCGCCCTTCAGCGCGCCGCCGCGCGCCGCTGCCGCGCACGCCCCGCTGCGGGGCTTCGAGCTCGACGTCGATGTCATATTCGCCGATTCCGACTCCCTGGACTACGCTAGGTTCGAACGAAATACATTTGTGATTATATTTTAAATAGTTATTTGAATACCTATTTATCCGCCTTTTATCACACAAAGGGAAGCACGGCGATGTGAGTTTCACGTGAAAGCTTCCTCGTCCGAGGAGGAGCTGAACGCGACGGCCTTGAACGTGAGAGGACGTCGCGGACGTCTACACGCTCCCACACACACCCTTCCCCCGAACACTTCTTGTACTTGGACGTTTCACGGACGACCAGGTTAGCACATTTCTTGAAATATGTTATTCAGGTAATGTTTTAAGCTAAAAAGGTTCACTTTTGTTTCCTACAGGCGATCTCGTTTGGGTTTACTTCTCGAGTTTCACACATTACTCGTTAGTGGACGCGCGGCGAGCTGAGAGTAGCGAACGCGAGGAGGAGGGCGCGGCCACAGTGGGGCCTCGTTTGCCGCCCGAGTATGCGCGCGGGGCGGACGCCAGCGGGGCGTGTGCCGTGGAGCTGCGCATCTGGGACGGCGGCGGCGCCGGCGAGGCTGCGACGTTGCTCGGAAGATACTGCGACTCGGCGCCGTCGCTGTGCGCGCGCGCCGCCTTGGCCAACGCCACGCGCTCGCCGCGGCCCTGTGCGCCGCCCGACGGCTACGTGTCGGGCTCGTCGCTGCTGTCGCTGGCGGCCACCACACTGCCCGGCACTGCCACGCACCCGCTCGCGTTCTCGATGCACTACGAGTTCGTGGACTCTCGTCTTGAAGGTGTCGCGCTGCCGATATCGGAGATTCGCGTGCGCGTCGAACCCAAGGAGTGCGCGAGGCGACTGACGATGCCGGGGGCGTTCGATTCTCCCCGCAACGCCCTGTGGTTCGGGCGCGGGGGCGCGCGGCGTCTGCGGTGCCTGTACCGCTTGCAGGCTGACGGCTCTCGTATAGAGCTGCGTCTCCTGGCCGCCGCGTTCGGCCGCGCGCCGCGCTGCTCCACCCGTCTCGACCCGCTGACCGGCCGCTCGGCGTGCGTGCCCGATCCCGTCGACCCGCTCGACATGGGACCCAGCGACGCGCCTCTAGATTTTGACGACGATGATACTCCACTACGAGTTCCACATTTACGAATTTATGAATCACCGTGGCCGGGATACAGGGTAAGCGACATCTGATCGTCTTCGCCGCCACAGCTGTCGTATTTACTAATTTAGTCATCGAAAGTAATTTGCGTTCAGGTGCCAGTGGGGTGTATATGTGACAATGCGAGTGCGCCGTTAGCTATGTCTTCGGGGGGTCCGGCTCTCGAGCTAGAGCTAGTGGCTTCGACGCTGGCCGCCGGCGAAGACCACCGGCACGTGCACTTCCGCGGGGAGTGGGCGCGTGCGCAGGCGCCGGCCAACTGCGCCGGGCGCCGCCGCCTGCCGCCTCCGGGGCAACACGTGCATCTCGTCTACCCTTACAAGTTAGAATCCTACCACATATTTATAGCGCAGTTTATCTCAATTGTAAAAAAATGTCTTAACTTTAAAAATATGTTACGCTCAGTGGTAACAAAATGTCGGAGTGTGGTGAAGCACCATTCCTGGTGGCGGCGCGCGGCAACCGCTCCGTGTTCCTGCGCGTCTGGGGCGAGGAGCTCCCGGCCAGCGCGCCCACGTCCGACGCCCCGCTGTGCCCCACCGCCAACCGCGTGCTCGTCTACGACGCGCACTCGTCGCGGTGAGCTTCTGCGCTTTGTACACTATATGTACTGATAGATTACTCTGTCGTCAATTTATTACAATCGCATGACTGCTCCAGGCTCGTGAAGGCGGTGTGCCCCGGCGGAGAGGAGGCGCGCGCGGTGCAGATGTTCACGGAGGAGTGGTGGGCGCGCGGCGCGGGGCGCGAGGCGGCGCTGCTAGTGGTGTGGGCGGCGCGCGAGGCGGGCGCGGCGCGGCTGGCGTGGATGGAGGTGTGGCGGCCGGCGGGCGCGGGGGCGGGCGCGGGCGGCGCCAACACGTCGGCGTGCGAGCACGCGTGCGGGGCGCTGGGCGCCTGCATGGCGGGCGCGCTGGTGTGCGACGGGCGCGCCGACTGCCCGGGCGGCGCGGACGAGCAGGGCGCGTGCGGGGCGGGCGCGCGCCTGCTGGCGGCGCTGGGGGCGGGCGGCGCGGGCGCGGCGGGCGCGCTGGGCGGCGCGGCGGGCGCGGGCGCGCTGCTGCTGCTGGCGGCGCTGGCGCTGCGCCGGCGCCGCGCGCGCGGCAAGCGGCCGCTGGGCGCGCTGGCGGCCGGCCGGCGCCTCACCGAGGAGCTGCTGTACGACGCGTCGCGCGCCTCGTCCGTGTCCTCCTGACGTCGCGAGCGCTCCGTCGAGTACATCCACGTGGACCGCGAGACCACGGTGTGACGGGGCGCCGCGCGAGTGATTCCTTGACTGTTAACCTCATCGTGTTCGCACTCGAGATTGCCGATTTCGATAACGTCACTGCCGACGAGATTATCTTAGTGTATTCGAATACTTTAAACGAAGGCGATCCCGCTTCATGTATTTTGTGTTCCGTGTTGTTTGCAAGTCAGAACGAGAACGAGCACGTAAACGTGAACCAGTGACTGCGGTGTAAATAATGTACAGACGTCCGCGGCGAGCAGCGCGCGCTCTGTTAAGCGGCTCTCGCGGAGAATTCCGTTTCGTTGTTATTATTTTGTATATTCTACGATGTTTTCGATGATCTGTCCCGTCCTTCGTTTTCACTGAGTTGTGGATCGCTAACATATAATTATATAGTTCGAAGTAAAAACATGACTATCATTTTTTACCTTTAATATTAGTCTTAAGAAATTGTTTTATATTAAAGTAAAAGAGTGCAACAATCTCGTAAATGTGAAATTGAAACACTTAGAACTATCAAACGTATCATTACCAGCACGGATATTAAACGCTTACCTTTATTAACCGACTTCCAAAAAAGGAGGAGGTTCTCAATTCGACTGTATTTTTTTTATGTATGTTACTTCAGAACTTTTGACTGCGTGGAGCGATTTCGACAAATTTTCTTTTAATCGAAAGGTGGTGTGTGTCATTTGGTCCCATTTAAATTTATTTGAGATCTAACAATACCTTTTCGAGTTATATCTAATAATGCGTTTTTACTTGACGCTTTTTTCGTCGATCTACGTTGTATTATACCGCATTACTTTCTACTAGATGTACCAATTTTAATAATTCTTTTTTTGTTAGAAAGGGGATAGCCCTACTTTGGTACCATGATAAGGAAACTAGGATCTGATGATACGATCCTAGAGAAATCGAGGGAAACTCTTGAAAATCCGCAATAACTTTTTACTGGGTGTACCGATTTTGATAATTTTTAATTTAATCGAAAGCTGATGTTTATCATGTGGTCACATATAAATTTTATCGAGATCTGATAACTGCTTTTTGAGTAATCTTTGATATGGCGTAGTTACTTGACTATTTTTTCGTCGATCTACGTTGTATTACTCGTCGATGTAATTGAAGTCGGTTTTTTTTCGTTTGCGAGCAAACACAATTATTTTGACGTTTTAAGAATATAGATACATAATTATACTTAAAGAGTAGTTCTAAATAGTTGCACTGTGTAACATAATCGCGCCGATACCTACACTAGACTGTTTAGGACTTACACATGATACACACATAAAGTTTATTTTAAAGTTTGTGAGTTTCGCAATAAGTTGGTTGCAAGGATACGACTGATGTAACAGATGTGTGAACGGACAGCAGAGTCTCAGTAGTAGTTCACCTGATTGACGTGGAAACTTTTAAAAGCTTGCACCAGACTCGTATACTCGTATCATTTATAAAAGAAAAAATCGAAATATGTTTGTGATGATACAAATGATTATTTCTGAAAGACTTGACCATTTTTTTATAACGACAATTTTTTTATTTATTAAACTTTCGTCACGGCAGTACCGGGTCGATGCGATGAAATATTCAGCGCCGAAAGTTCGCTCTACGCCCGAACTCGTAGTGCAATTAATTTGTACCTCTTTTGTAGCGAGAAGCGTAAATCTTAAAAATGGATGTTTATTTATAAAGTTTTGAAGTTGTTGAGTTTGCGAGTTGTTATCGTAATTACAGGGTTTGTCGGGAGCGGGCCGCGGGCGCCGGCGAGGGGAAGGGGGGTGTTTTAGCGCTGTGTGGCACGCTGAGCGACCGGGGCCGGTAAATACGAGTACCTACTAGTGAATAAGTAATGTAATAAAATTATTCAGTCTAAAAATAAATAAAACACAAAAATGAGACCGTGATTTTCTTTTTTTAAATAAACAATAAGACAAGTGACATTCAACTTCGAGGGCATCGGTTCGACACCTGCCAATAAAGAAATCTGAGTGACGAACAAGGGTAACACATTTACAAACGGAACTTACCGCGGATACTATAACATATAGCTCTCGCGTCAAACGCCGAAGTCAGGAGCTTCAAAATGCGATAAGTGCTGAATAAGTAAAAATGTTACAACAAAGATTTATATGCAGTTAAGCATCAAACACAGCGACGATGACATCCTAAATAGCACAGTGTACGTAATGCGACCTTATAATGAATGCACGGCGTAGGTCTCGGGGCTAATGAGCTGATTCCCATCCCTGTGGCAGCGCCGCTCGCCCGCACAGTTCTAAATCATGTGCTGGTCGGGCAAAGGGAATACTTCAGCGAGCTACGCAATGCTATTATTGCGAAACCATAATAACTCGTGTGTTTTAGTTTTTGTAAGTCGTAGTGTAATGTTAATTATACTTATTCTACTGAGCTAAGTTAATGGAAACTTTAAATCTGTAATATCGTGTTTATCACAAGACCTGGCGACTTTACTTTTTAATAAAATATAAAGAACTGCGCCGGGCTAGCTATTTAATCGTGTTCTTCGGTGGTCCGGGCGACGATACTCCCAGACAACCGCTGGTGATTTTATTATTTAATTTAGAAAACATAATTATTAAACGTTTCGTCGTAGTCGGTGACATCACAGAACTACGATGACGGTTAACAATGCAATATCGCGAATTAACTCTTTCCTTTTATTTATATATTTCGTCCGCGACGCATAAATCTCTATTATGCGCGTGTCCCGATTTCCATACGAATGGGAAATCGAACAATAAATTCAATTAACAGCGGCGAGCGGCGCAGCGTCCGGTGACGACGAGAGGCCTACAGTCACTCGCTGGACTTAATGAACGCTGTATGGCCATGGCGGTACAAATTCGCTGAGAAAAGTTTTAATTTCATAATTATTAAGTACTGTAGTGTACCCATGCGCTTGTACTCGCGCTGACTTTTGCGGTTATTAATGTACTTTATACGTATCGCAGTACGACGCTCAGTAAACAGACATGCATATTTATTAATCGAGACGGGCAAACTTCGTTCGATAGTATAAAATAACGTATAAACATCGTATAAACAACGAATTAACTTAGTTATAGAGTTGCCACAAAAGGCAGGCATATTTTGATAAACCACTAATAAAATGTTACAGGACGTGGCGGACGTTACTTTGTAAATGGCCGCTTTAGTTGATTTTTTTTTTCGCGAGCAATGTGATTTTTTTTAGGAAGTCCACTGCACGTCGGCGTCACATCGCGCTATAACTAACCTATATGAGTCGTGTCAACACGCGTCACATGGTTAGTAGTGTGTGTAGCAGAGCGTTATTTACATAAAAAATATTTAAAATAGAGGAAAACAGGTCCTTTATTTATTAATTAAAATTTCACTGCTCTTTATTTTGCCGCGCACAACGTTAACTCCGTATTGAACGATGTGATTGTGAAAACTCTTTTGTATGCGGCGCGGATAAAAAATATCAAAATTTATTTCATACGAACTTGTAAGAAAGCACAATAAATATTGTCGCTGCATTATGTTTATCCAACATGGCTAGACTGTGCAGGCATTGTTGATGTTAATAATAGCTACAAACACAACAATACTCATGAAACCATAACCTCAGTGTCTTTGTATTTTATAACAAAATATATTAAAACATTAAGGCTGAGGAAATAAGTCTGGTCTACTGGTGCGTGTGGTGTGGCCACAAACACCGAAAGTTAGCGGATTCGATTTCCACTCGGGATGGATATTTGTACAAATATTTTTGTCTAGTTTGAATGTCTGTTCTTGTGAGTCTCCCCATATGGCCTCGAAGAGCATGATAAGCTCCTCTTTATTATCATCAATAGCTAATAGCGATCGTTATACTCATAGCAAGGAATGTATCCGCTAACCTGCGTATAGTGAAGCAGCGTGGTAGATTAAGCTCCGATCCTTCTCCTACGCGGTTCTCCAGAGGCCTAAGCCCAGCTGTAGGATCATTAGAAAAAGTAATATTTTAAATTCTGATCTCATTACGATAAGTAGGTAACTACTTGTAAAATATAACAGATAACACATACGAACTTTTCATATTAGGATAATATCGAACCACTTTTTTTTTCAAAAATATTTTTTTGATAAATGTCGAAAATTTATACGTTACATTTCATTCATTACATTTTATATTATGCTACATGTACATTACTTTTGATTTTATTATCTTTTACTAACAGTTACTGGAGATTTCAGAGATATTATCATTACTTCTTAGCGACAGAATTTTGCGATAAGCTTAACGCAGTAGGAAGACCAGTTACGTGTGTTACCTAGTTCGTTTGTTTATTTAGCTCCACGCAAAATTAGTTTGATCGGTATTAAGTTTGAAATTATTAATTTTTGTTTTAAGAGACTTGTTGAAATCGTAGTTACGTGTTTTAAAGTGATTTTAAAAGTAATATGGGTGAAGGTCGAATGGAATCGTGACCGATGAAACAGAAATAATTCAGTGGAGTGGCGTGGAGTAGTGCTGAGAGCGAGGCTGGGGCGGGCGGCGGGGGCGGCGGTGAACTTGACACGGCACGGTATTCGACTTGCCACCGCTACCGGCGGTGTGTTTGTATAGCGAGCCGTGTCTGTCGACAGAGTGGTGCACTGATGGTCCACTCTGTACAGACGCAAGCACACAACGCTGAATACATAATACGTGTGTTCAGTAACTCCTGTGGAACAATTACCATGTTCATAGCCCGAGACTAAAAGTTAAGCCCATTCTCAAAATAGTAAAATTATTTTTACAAAATGTACATAAACGTCTACATTTGTTGATATTGGAGACATTTTTCCTCCAAGCTGTTTTTCATTTTTCTTGATCGCCTTGAAAATGAGATCTAATCGGTCACTATTTACACGCCTTAGAAACACATTTTGCGCAAGTTTTACAATTTCATAGAACACAAGTAGACCAATCAATATATCAATATAATGTGTGTTGTTGTGCTCGTATACTGCAGCAATAAGTGACTCGTCATTAGTTACAAAATCGCGGTCCTAAATATATAAATATAATATATTTATATTTTCTCTGTATCATTGGTGTATCCGCCAACCCGCATTGGAGCAGCGTGGTAGATTAAGCTCTGATCCTTCTCCTACATGGGCAAAGAACCCTATGCCCAGCAGTGGGATAGTACAGGCTGAAGCATATGATTTGTACTCAGTGTCAGCTTTAAATGAAAATGTATCCCAAGTGAGTGTGTCAGTGCGAGTCCACTGCTCACGACCTAGACCTTTGCCTGCTGTGGATGTGCACTTGTGGTCTTTAGCCTGGATGATACAAGATAGAAGAGAGATCGACACTAACAGCACTCTGTTAAGTAGTCATACGCAGAATTATTTACGAAAAAAATTATAATTATATATTTAGCACAAATTATAATATTTATATTTTATACCAGCGCGGCTTCGCACGGGTGCGATGCTGATACTAAATATAAAATATAAAATAAATATTTGCAATGTAGGTGCAAAAAAAATGTGTTTATTGACGACATGACATTAGATACCTCTAAAACTATCAGTGTTCCTCTACTATATTATGCATGAATTAAACATATAAACCTTCCTCTGGAATCACTCTATTTACAAAAGAAAACCGCATCAAAATCCGTTGCGTAGTTTTAAAGACCTAAGCATACATACAGCGGAAAGTGACTTCGTTTTATACTATGTAACAATTTATTCCGCGACTTTGTGTATTTCTGGCGGAATCGTAAAGCAGTCTCGCAGGATAATAAAGATGAAAGACATTAATAAAAAGAAGACAAATTGCGTGACCGCTTACTGGGAATTAGAAAAGTTTTCAAGATGATGGACATAATTAATTTTCCAACATCGAGCATCCGAAAGTCTCTTATAAGAAAATAAACAAAAAACAACAAAGGGGAGCGGCGAAATGTCGCCGCGTATTCGTTTATAAGTTCCGAAGAAGACAGGAAATGAAATCCAATAAAATCCGTCCAAACACGACATTAAGTATTCTCCGCGGTGTTTACTCGAGAGGTTTCTCGAAATAAACACCGCGCCCGGACGCCGCCCAGCGCCGCCCAGCGCCGCCCGCCCTCGCACCGACCACTTCTGGAAACAGACTTAGATTATACTTTAAGATTTTAACCTCAAGCACCTCGTTGTGGCCTTCTACTTGAATGCATTTCAAAGCAAACACCGTTTCGCCGACCTCGTAACGAAGTGTCAGTCTGTCACAGTTGCGGTCTCAGCGTTGGCTAGAGAAATTGTACAAAATATAATTACACGAATGCCGAGATGATGAGAACGTTCTGATATGCCATGATTTTGCTTACATTAAGAGTCGTCAGGCCGGAACGAGGCAGGTTGACACTCCGAATTAGCAATCAGCGTCTCGAGGCACAGCCACGCTCTATACCGTCGCCCGTGCCACTCGAGCCCCCCGCACACGGTCGAGTTTCCCGCGCCCGGCCGCCGCGGGAGCAAGCGTGGTGGTCCTGAAGCGTTCCGGTTCTCGCTTATTAAATACTACGCGTAACGGAGGCTGCGAGCTGACAGCGACGAGGACTCAATAAAAATTATTTTAAAATGTCTAAGTAAACGAAATAAAAGTAAAACGTTCACGGAGAAGTCGTTCAAACGCGGGCGTTAAAGTAAAATGAACAATAAAAGCGTGAGCAGCTCATCAAGAATTAACGCGAAGGCCGAGGTCGAGCGACAGCCTTGCTAACCCACTTGCCCTATATAGCCGGCGCTGCATTATTCATGCTACCGATGAAAATAAACATTTTTGAATTACTTATGACGTGCTTCAAACAAAACCCGTTTCAATAGTAATAATATCAAAATTAAATAAAATAAAATCAAAATCAACTTTATTCAAATAGGCCCCACGAGCACTTTCGAATCGTTATTTTACAAATTAAAACTTTAAAGTGATTATTAATATTTTTTAATTCAACCGCATCTATTATTAATATTCTATTGAACTGCTTATTATTATCAAGATTCTCATTGTTGCTAGTTATCTATTGTGGAGGAAGGTGTCGAGATGAGGGACGGTGCGGGGCAGTGCGGGGCGGTGCGGGGTGGTGCGCGCTCGAACGGAAGAATTTAACGAGCGTCGGACAGGCCGCTTCACAATACACCGATACTTATAAACTTCAAAAGAATATCGGTCAATATTATCAAAACATTTTTTCTTTAGTACTTTCTCGCCCGAAGAATTTCATAGCGCCTCGGATTAATAATCCGGATAGTTTGATAATAATTGTATTTGCTAGCAAATAAAAAAACCGACTTCAATTACATCGATAAATAATATACAACGTAATTAGACGAAAAAAATTAACAAACGCACTAGTCGCCACTACGATTTTCGAGGGTTTCCCTCGATTTCTCTGGGATTCCATCATCAGATCCTGGTTTCCTTATCATGGTACCACCCTTAGGGATGTCTCCTTTCCAACAAAAAATGAGTTATCAAAATCGGTTCATAAACGACCATGTTATCCCTGAACATACATAATATATACATACGGTCGAATTGAGTAACCTCCTCCCTTTTTGAAGTCGGTTAAAAAGAAGCTCGCAATCGTGTACTCTTCTGATCTTTAGTGTCGCAATCAAGGTAGTTCTGAGCTTGATTCAATATATTTACATAGGTAATCGAGCAGTTTTAATGAGACTACCTAGCGGTGCACCTCAAAATATAAATTACTAAAAAAGGTTGCTTTAAGCGCTCTTAGTATTATTATGCTCGTAAATAAAAATTCGAAACTATTTTTATCAAAAGTCACTTAAATGTTCCCATTTAATATTTGAGTTCCGCATGTTGAGATAAGCGAGTGTGGAACAAGGTCAGCTGCGAGCCGCCGTCAAGCTTTGATAAAATACACGTACAGTTTTATCAGAGGATTAGTGAAACGCCGTGGAATGCCCAAGCTTAAGTCACCGCCTGTGCCCGAGAGACCACTTTCCGACATTATAATTCGCACAGATGGTGCGGTCCAATGCCTCTTAAAATGGTTAATCATAACTAGGTACAACATAATTTAAATCGTTTGTTTCATAGACCAATACATTTTATTGATGAAGGGCACAGCAGCTGCTGTCCTGCTGACCAACTGGAGCAGTGCATCTGTGGCAGTAGATCAAACTTTCAAAAGATTGCAGATAAATAATACTCCTCTCAAATAGTGTTTTATTTCGGTGGTGAGAAGGCGGCCAGAGCACCTGGGTATTTTTGGGGGTAGAGTTGCAGGCGTCTTAACAGGTCTAATCACATCAGCGAGTCATAAATTTCATAAAAGTACCTAACATATTGCTTATAATTTTAGTTTAAGTGCTCTGGATGTTACATCCACGGAGCTGTCAATGATCCTGACAGCTACTCTTGCATGGGGTCGCGTCCCAAAGCAAGGGTGACGGGTCACGTGATGCTGATAAGTAACATGGGTGAGGGGTGGTTTGATTAATGTTACTTTCAAGACCAGCTTCTTTTGAACTGATATCTTTAGTTAATAGTAATAAATAAAAGGTTCCCAAAAACCTTTAAAAAGTTTAAGTAGGGTGCGGATCTACAAATGATAATTATGTTTGCTCGCAAACGAAAAAAACTAACTTCAATTACATCGACAAATAATACAACGTAAGTAGAAGAAACGTAGTAGTAGTAGTTAACAAACGCACTAGTCGACACCACGATTTTCGAGGGTTTCCCTCGATATCTCTGGGACTTCGTCATCAAATCCTGGTTTCCTTATCATGGTACCACACCAGAGATATCTCCTTTTCAACAAAAAAAGAATTATCAAAATCGGTTCATAAACGACGAAGGGATAACCCACAAACATCCATCTCCACATAACTTTTTACTGGGTGTACCGATATGATAATTTTTAATTTAATCGAAAGCAGATGTTTATCATGTGGTCACATTTAAATTTCATCGCGATCTGATAACAACTTTTGGAATAATCTTTGATAATAATTACTTGACTATTTATTCATCTACCTACGTTGTATTACTTGTCAATGTAATTGAAGTAGGTTTTCTTTCGTTTGCCTGTAAATACAATTATTTAAATTAGTGCAGCAAACTACAGCAAGCTCCAAGCAAAGCTTTCAATGAAGGATCCCTTGTTCCACGCTAACAATGACCTCAGCATTGACAGTCGGCTGTTGAATGTATTGTTAGTATATCAGAGTATTGTATTTTCCGAAGATCAACCGATATGTACCGACTAAACTTGTCACTGTAGGTCTACGATCATATCGTCCAGGGCACCTCTATAGTCTCATTCAAGGCCCATTGCGTCCATTAGGCTTAAGGCATTCTTGACTATACATTATAATTTTTGTATTAAGTAGTATAAAATTAAGATCTATGATAGATGTGGATTCACAAATAAGATACTTTTATCGCTGTTAAAAAAGAAAACGTGAACGTAATTATAATTGTGTAATGTACAAATATTAAATAAACTGAAGTGGATGCTAATTAACCTCATTTTACCGAAATTGTCGAAGATAAGTAGCAGTATATTTTAGCTATCACATCATTAAAATTCCATCGAAAGCAGATTAAACCGCCATCCAGCTCGCTATTGCACCATTGGAAATGAGTTGCGCGGTGATTCCGAACTAATCTCGAGCGTCACTCGGCGCCGCGCGGTAATTGGCTCGAAGTGCGCCCGAGGACGACCGGAACGCGGCAAATAGCAAATCCCGTCGAAATTAATTATTTACTGTGCTTGTAGCTATCATTAGAAGTCGCGCATGTGCAGGCTCGATACATATTTCATCATAAGCACATGCATATCGATATTAGCAGTCACTAGGGACTATAAATCATATATCAACAATGGTTGTCGACGGATACGCCATTTTAAAGGAGCACGAGACAAACTGTAAAGACATAGAATAACACCCGTGTGTGGGTTTTCACTCCCAGAATTAATTAGTCTCGAAACTGAACAGAAAACTGGCTTGGCAAGTAGATCTCAGAAACTTAATGAGAAACCACGCTTCAGGAAAGCCATAACGTTGACACGAAAATAATTGCGTACTTGAAGATCCACGTAAAATACATCAGCACACACACAGCTATCGATGATTACAAACGATAACGATCACGTGAATGCAACCTTTACCTTAGCTTTAGTACAATTTTTAAGAATGTATTTATTCGTGAAATTAGTCCGCGACTATTAAATATTTAAATGAACCTGTTTGATCATCTCATAACCCAATCAAGAGCGCCGCGTCAGCTGAACCGTGTGTGACGCGAGCACGTGTTCCCACTCATTCGTGTTCAAAGTTCAACGAAGTCGGTAGTTAATGTAAACACAGGCTAATTCACTGAGCGCCGGAGCGGTGGGCTGGAGGCAGCAGCTACAAGTGGGAGTCCAACGCGCGGCGCCTCGCGACGCTAATGAGGACCGAATTGAAGTCGTCAACTGAAGGTGCTCCGGGAATACCGACAACTAGTGTTAATAAATTTATGGAAAAGAAATTAACCACTACATGATTAAACCGTTTTGGAGTGCGCATTATTTTACGTTATACACTACAGTTTGACTGAAAAAATGGACAAAGGAAGAAAACAAAAAATACCTAATATCTTAATTATTTTGGCCCGTAACTGCACGAAACGGTTGTGTGTGTATTTGTAATGTTATAAAAGTCTGGCTCAATTTCCTGCATTCGACGAGCACTCGCTTCACGTTTGTCCACATAACACACGCGAGGACGACAACAGGCGACGGCGACTGCATATGAAGAGGACCGCAGTCTAATTAAGAACTTCAGGCAGGCCACGCTTTTCAACTGACTTCCAAAAAAGGAAGAAATTTTCAATTCGATTCTATTTTTTGTGTTACCACAGAACTTTTGACTGGGTGGACCGATTTCGGTGATTTTTTTTTTTATCAAAAGGTGGTGTATATCATGGTGGTCTCATTTAAATTTAATTGCGATCTGACAAGCACTTTTCGAGTTACATCTAATAATGCGTATCTATATATATTTTTTCGTCTACCTACATTGTATAACTTTTCACTGGGTATACCAATTTTAATGATTTTTGTTTTAATCATAAGCTGAAGCCTATGAAGTAATCCCATTTAAATTTCACTGAGTTTTTAAATTTGATTTATATTTCACGGCAGTTCTCCCGTGACCATGGTTGCTGTAAAGTAATCGAAATGTCGGGCATTTAAAAAACTTAATAAACCGCGATAAAATCTGAAAAAGTTGTTTCATTGTAATGAGTCAAATTCTTGACTGTTTTTTCGCCTACCTACGTTATATTACTTGTCGATGTAATTGAAATTGGTTTTTTTTTTCGCTTACGAGTAAATATATTTATGTAACGACAATACAAACAATTAATTTAACTGAGGTAGGGTACAGCAGGAAGTTTCCTGCTCTATATATGAAGCATCCCGACTGGGGAAGTACCTCGACATTACAGAAAATCACAGCTAAATAATACTGCATTCTCACTTGGGGATAGAGTCGGTAACACGCTTGCGATGTTTCTGGTGTTGCAGTCTGGTGGTGTCTATAAAGCTACGGTAATTGCTTACCATCAGGTGAGCCGTACGCTTGTTTGCCGATCTAGTTGTATATATAAAAATTAAAATAATAAGATTCATTGATGTTTTCCAATATATTTCACCGTCGCGTTACTTACTCGTATATCTATTGTAAGCGATATTCGAAGCATATACTCGAATGTAATATGCATTATAAAAATCATCAATTAAAAAATGTTTTACATTCAATTACAAATCGATTCAAGTCCTAGGTGGAGTAAATCCGTCGGGCGGCACATCTATCAGAGTGAGTGATCGCGGCGGTCGCTAGCTCCGGGCGTCTCCGGCCACCGGACTCCGCTGCGTCCTGGACGATTATTCCTTTTGTTTATGTATATAATGATACGATGGATATATCGTTTAAAAACAGTCTTAGTTTTTAATATCATCAAATTAAAAACATGAAACAATAACAACAATTAATTATAGCAAACTTGGGGAGGCCTATTTCCAGCAGTGGACTGCGATAGGCTGAAGTGAAGGGCACACTGTAAGAAGACTCGTAAATCTTTTGATATGATAACTTTCTTTTGTTTCTTTGAAATCATTATAAAAGTCTTACGATACTATTGACTATAAAAATAGGGAAAGTGCACCGTTACGGATAAGGTATTCGAGTCGATGAATCGAAATAATTGATCGTTAAAAGTTCAGCGCGGTGCAGTACGCGGCGAAGTTGTCGCGAATTTCAGCTAAATTTCGCGAGTAGAAATTTTTTTCGACTTCCTGAGAAGGACCGGACCAGGCATGCCTGATCAGGATTAGATAAGGCATGTAACGCAGATGATTGGTCTGGACCCGATCAGGAAATCTTATCTCATCCTGATCAGGTCCAGATCAGGAAATCTCATCTCATCCTGATCAGCCGGTTCGGTCCGGTCCTTTTAAAAAACACGAATGTATATTCTTGAAAAAATTGTTTAACAAAAAAAAAACGACGATATTATAAATGTTACTTAACATAATTATTATGATATTTATTTCCGTTTATTTTTTCCAATGTATTATTTATTTATGTTTTTACTTTAGATATTAATTATTTATATTTATTTTTCTGTTATTAATTAATTATTATTAATTAAATATTTCTTAACTTCTAATATTTAACTACTAATTAACTATTTCCTATTACTTACGACTGCTCCACTGTGTAGATATGGACTCCTTGCTAGACTGTCCTAATAACTGTATATATACTAAGTGCGCTTAAAAACTTTAATAGCGCGATTCAAGCTCAGTTCGCGTAATTTCTTTCAGGCTATCCTGATCTGGACCGGACCGGGTCCTGATCCAGTATGCCTTACCATACTTGATTATATTTTACATCAGGCTATCCTGATCTGGACCGGACCGGGTTCTGATCCAGTATGCCTTACCATACTTGATTATATTTTACATCAGGCTATCCTGATCTGGACCGGACCGGGTCCTGATCCAGAATGCCTTACCCTACTTGATTATATTTTACATCAGGCTATCCTTGTCTGGACCAGACCTGGTCCTGATAGAGCTTGCCGGATCCGGCATGCCTCATTGTATCCTGATCCGGTCCAGATACATGATCTGGTTGAGCCTGACCTTTTTTCTAGTCGGGTTAGTGAGAGCGCCGCGAGCGAGCGCTACACAACCTGTGTGTGTATATTTTAACTTTTAGCGGGTGCATCGATTTTGATTAGTCTTTTTTGTTCGAAAGCTCGTACTTATCCTGTGGCCCTATTTAAGTTTTAGCGAAGCCCATTAAGTAGTTTTTGAGTTATCCCTAATCAAAAAATAATATCAATTAAATACGCAATGTATTGAATTGACTATTATTTCGACTACATACATTGATGATGTTCTCACAAACGAATTAGAATGATTTTGCTATTATCAAAACCAAATATTTCTCTGTGCGAGGAGACTTCACCCAATCATATTCTAGGAATCATAATTCTAGGAGCAATTGTTTTGTGTTTAACCAAATAATTCTAGTTACTATGAAATTATCATTCGATGATTCATTAATACAACTGTTTAGTCGTATTTCCAACAGGAAATAACTTCACTAAACCTTCACATATGGCGTTGCAGATAATCTAAATTATAAATGAACCTAGCTGTTTCTTATCATATTTATATAAAAATATACATTTAATAAATTGTCCTCATGCGAAAATCAATTATTACAATTTTAACGCAAATGAGTTCAAGGCTATGTACTATATACTCGTAGTAGAACTTATCGCCTACTAACGTTTCTACCCGATGGCGACGGCGGTTGAGTTGAGTGTTGAAGTACGACGTACTTGTACAATATCACGTGGACGGAGTGGACAGCCGCTGTGACGGGGACGGCTAAAGGTCTCTCCGGAGCCGCACTAATTTCAGACGGCGGGCAGGTGACCTCGCGTGTCACCATCCGTAAGTGTTCTCTATAAACTATTTTTAGAAAGTTTATTTTTAAAGAAGGAATGTATATTGCATTTACAATTGTCAAACTTCATCTTAACCTTAAGCTGTCTACAATACTCAGTTAGTGCCATCGTAATACTATTTACTAGCCAGTTAGTAACATCGGTCTTGAGACGCGTCGGGTCGCCACGGTACGGTGATACGTGACGATATGTGATGCCTTGGACGCCGGGCGACGCTCGTAAATTAAGCCGAGGGTGCGAGGTATGGCTCGGGGGCAGGTGAGGGTGGGGGGAGGGGTTCTGCCTATTATCCTTAATAAGACGTCCATCAATAACTCGAGTGTGACTTAATCCCCTGTATCTGACGATAAGGTCGCGGCTCGCAAGGTCGCGCTGATCCTGTAATTATAACATGAAAACCGATTTTTGAAGTAAAACTTCTTTACGCACGCTTGACTGGGGGCTTAAGCTGGTGAATGCGTGACAAGAGCGTTACGAAAAGTGTGAGCGGGCGAGGCGAACGGAGCAAGAAAGAGGGTCGCAAGCACACATTTTCTTTCTCTCTATCTCTCATAGCCAGTTACGTTTCGCATATCTAAGACAGTGCAGGCCTATTGCTAAAGAAGTTTAACTTCAGTCGTGTGGTCTAAAGCACGTTTTCACACTGAGGAGCCAGGGCCATACTTAAATAGTTGATGAAATTTCGTATATATACTGTATGAGGGATGCTAACTATGCTGCGTAATATCATAGTTATAAATTATCTTTCGGAGTGTCGGTGTCGTGAGACGCAGCGGAGAGTTATTGGAGAGCAATTAATCGGCTTCAGCGCTGCACCTCGAGCGCTGATTGTAAGTGTTCACGGCTCGGAGTCTAATCAACCGAGTTCAAAGCTCGCCAGCGAACTCCGCGCCCCTATTGCATTGATCACTAGCGAAGCTTTATTTTAATTTAAAATTAATTTCGCACCTTATGGTACTGTGTGAGTATCGTCTCTAAATATCTACTTTTGTCTAACCTGACGGCTTTTATGGATTAACCTGCTGAAGGTGTCCTTACAAGGAAATTCTCAAATATTATTCGTGACCTATAGTAATAAAATACGAGTATTATACTATATTGGTTCAGAAAAAATAAAAGGAAAGAGTAATAACTATTCATCAGACGATCAGACGAGCGAGCACTTCGCTTAGAAGTATTATACCTATTATTATTTTTACGAATGAATAAAGAAAAATATGTTTATGCCTTTAACTTTAGAAGTAAATTTTTGCATATTTCTTTTTAAAAATAGTATAAATTTATTTTTAAATAAATTTTTATTATTTAAAGAGCTTCGTTCAGGGATAAAAAGGTAAATGTGAAGATAAATGCAATATAATTCCGGTAATTTATGCTATACGTTTATTTCGGTTTAGTTAAGCAGAGTTAGCTGAAAGTGGGATTTAAGATTTTGCGGCGGAACCAGCGAAGCAGGCGAGGGGTCTTCGGGGATTACGGAGACAGTTTATACTTTAGGTTTTACAAGTGAACGGAGCGTGGCTCTCGGAACTTTGTGCTCGACTCGAGCGAGTGCTGGAGCGAGTCGGAGCGACGTGGACGGTAAACCGAGCTGATACCTATTGCTATCTTTTATGCGTTATGAAGCTGGCTCTTTAAAACTTTACCGCCGCTTCCTATAAAGATTTATGTAAAAATCTGCTATTATTAAAACTATACGCATATAAAAAAAAAGTAGACTTAATATTTTTTTATTTTCATAACAACATTTGAGTAAAATTTTTTCAATGATATCAAGTAGAAGTTAAATACTTCAATAATCGATGTAAGTGGAATAAAGTAACATAGTCACTAGTTTAAACACAACTGTATAAATCGTAGTCAACAAGACGACAATTATCGCGAGCGCTCCGACAAGTTCATTGTACAAATAAAAACAAAACGCATAAAGGACGCTAAATACAACGAGATGCATGAAATGAAACAGCCATGTTTGTTGTCAGCGACGGTTCAAAGCCGCACGGAGTGATAGCGATGCGCTGCAGCGCTGTTTGCTAACATTTTTGTAAAGCCTTGCTAAATGTTTGCAATTCCTCTTTGACATTACGGCGGAGGAAGGACTGTCGCGACCGAAACGTTCGATGTGTTTCACTTGACACTTCAAGAGTTGACACACAATGGAGTCACCATTATTTTTAATTAGCTATAAATTGTCACACTTGTTTATCACTTTGTCAAAACGTTTACTTAATGTATGAGCTGTGTGGTTACGGCAATAAAAAATATAGCCCCCCCTCTTTTCCCGTGGGTGTCGTAAGAGGCGACTAAGGGATAACACAGTTCCACTACCACCTTGGAACTTAAGAAGCCGACCGATGGCGGGTTAGCCATCCAACTGCTGGCCCTGAAATACACAGGCCGGGTGAGCAGTAGCGTCTTCGGTGGGACAAGGCCAGCCCTCCGGTCATCCAACCGTCTGTCCAGCGTGATGACTATGGGCAAAACACATGATTCCACGCCATTTTTGGCGCTAACTTGGGGAGGCCTATGTCCAGCAGTGGACTGTGATAGGCTGAAGTGATGATAATAATCAATCAAAAAAAAAATAAAAAATAAATAAAATGGTCTTTCCCCGACGTAACCATATTATTATGTTGCTTTATTGTACAACTATTATTCTATATCAATGGGTTAGTAATTTCCACAGCGTACTTTTAAATGAGTTAGATATTAACAAATGAATATATTACGTATGTGTGTATGTACATGTAGCAGATGCTCGGAACGATTCGAGGCAACTGCTAGTCTAATGTCATCAGCTAGTTGCGAACTGCGACCCGCTAACTCGTTGACGACAACTTCGCCCGCTGTTCTAACTTCGACGTAATGCGGGACGTCACACGCGCCGACTCGGTAACGTTACTGTTTATTTCGTTGATCGAGTTTCCGGTTCCTAGTGCGCTCTTCTTGCTATAAATAATACATATATAAATATATGAATAAATATTTATATTACACCCAGACTCGAGGTGAGAATCGAACCCACAACCCTCGGAGCAGAAAGCAGGGTCACAAACTGCGCCAACGGGCTAGTCTAAGTCTGAAGTATAAAATTTGAAATCATATTTCTTGTATAACAAATATTCAGTTTAATTTATATTCCATTAAAAATATTGCTTGTTCCCTTTATTTCGTTTGTGCACAACAATAGTCGTTCAGATTCCCCATTGAACCGCATCAGGGATGATACCAATCATCTTCGACTTTCGAACACTTTCATTTTTACATCTCATCAAGAGTATTCAAATTTTTATTTTATTTTATTTGTTTTATTGTTGGTATAAACCAAAAAAAAAAATGATTTTGTCTACAAAATATTAGTTAAAATGTTCTCACTTCGAGATCGCTACCGTTTAATAACTATGCGTATTAATAGACAATGCGAGCTGAAGCGTAACTATAAAGAGCCGGGGTGTCCGGAGGTACGCGGGGTCACGGGGTGTGTGAGGGGGTGTCTGTTGGCTCGCGAGCGGAGTGCGTGTGCCAACACGAGTGACGCCGGAGAGCCGCTGCCAGGACACGTACAGTACAGCGCTCGTCGGCGGGGCTTGTTTACTTCGCCTGACGTCGGCCCTGCATTGTGTCGCGCCGAAATACTAACCGGTACTGTTTGATACGATAACAATTTCAGTGATAGCGGTATTTTAATGAAGAACGAAGCCAATACATAGGGGTATAAGGGTATTAATAAGCGGAGATTGAAAGAAATTCCAACCAAAAATAAAAACCACTACAAGAGACCACACTATTTTATAATTGTATACTCAAATTGTAGTTCTTGTAATTCGTAGCTTGAAACACATACATACAGATATATACTTACTCGCGTCGAACAAATATGGACGGACAGAGGTCGCTAGTACAGTTTAAAAATGAGAGGGAATGATAAAATTGTGACTTCTTTTTCCAACATTGGCAAGTAAACGTTTAAAAGGTCAAGATTATATATTAATATCTCACAGAATTTTACAACAGAGTCTAAATTTAGAGTCAGAAGTAGCTTCTCATTAACCTACACAGATAGGAATTATCCGCTTCAGCCTGTAATATCGCACTGCTGCGCCTCTTTCCCCATGTAGGAGCCTAATCAATTAAGCTGCTCCAATGCGGGTTGGCGGATATATTTCTTACTATGTGTAACGATTGGTATTAAGTGTACATGATAACAACCGGGGCCGACAGCTTAACGTGATCTCCGAGGCACGGTGGGGAGACCCACAAAGACTGCACAAAAATCCAGAGTGTGTTGCGTCAACGCGTCGTCGTAACGTGTAGATAGGAACCATACAGATAGGTAAGTTAAAAACATACTAAATCACGAAAATTTGAATCAGATTGTTTGATTTAAAGAGTCAAACATTCTTATTGATATTGGATCGAATTGTTAAAACGTATTTCATATTGAGTCTATAAATAATATGGTACCACAAATGACGTTAAATTTTACTCGTAGCCCAGCTCCTGTGAACAGTAAACCTCGTATATTTTTTCAAAGCGCAGTGCATTAAAGAAGCGCAATATAAAATATAAGAAAAGGGCACAGAAATCTTAATAAGAGCCGCTCGTGTCCTCGCACCGAAACAAAAGAGGAGCGACCCTCAGCGCGCGTTGTTTGCGGAGAGCGCTCCGCAGGTTAAGTGGATGCGGCGAGGCGCGTGATTGAGACGAGCTGCGCGCTACACAAACGCCGCCGCTGCACGTCCGAGACGTCCTCCAGAGTCCACACACGTCCACACACGCCCACACTGCGACACGTGTGCCGTGTTCGATGTTCATCTCCGCTGGCTGTTGACGAGACTCTTGATTACAATTTTACGCATTAAAAATAGGTAGTTTTTTTTTTAACATTAGAGGTATAGGTGCGAAGCGAAGTTCAACATTATCGAATATAGTCGATAACTATTCACAAGTTAGTACTATAATATTTGTGTCAGAAATGTGTGGAGGTATTTCGACTTCTCTCAGAGAGATTTGTCGGGGCCCGAGGCGTCCAGTGTGCTCTATGTAGCGGCCGTGTTCCGCTCGAAGGCGCTCTGTCACCGCTGTACCCGCACCAACAATTAACTCTGCAAACATGACCTCCACGTCGACCTCAGCCGCCCCCCGCACCCCCGCCCTGGCCTCTCTCCCCGCACAACCCCGCCCGCCGCTCCGCTCCACTGCGCCCTCTCGCGGTGATTTATAATTCATGCCGCGCTCGCTCTCGCCGCTGACGAGCGACGCTCGATCGCTCGCTGACGAGCGTCGGCTTCCTCGAATATCGCTTCTATTTTTAAGCAGGTAAACATATATCGACAATAGCTAAAAACATTCGCATTTACTCAAATTTAAACATAGTAAACAAATAAAGCACACCAAAAAAGCTTTTTTTTTTTTTTATTTATTGGGAAACAAACAGCACAAAGAATATAAATTCATTCATGAGACATAAAAAAAAAATCAAGCCAACAAAGTTTCCACTTAAAACTATGAACAAATAAATTAGACAATACAATACAGCTTTTGAAACATTAAATTGAATCGATTGAAATTAAAAGTATTTTTGTAGGTTGTGGTGAAATTGGTTAGTTATTTGAACGCAGGTCGAACTGCTAACAAAAATTAAACGAAAACAGGTCAATCAGTTCATCGAATTAAAACGCAATCGAGGGCTCCGCGCCCGACCGCCTCACCCGCTGTATATTTTAACGAGCAAAAATTATTTAATTTCAAACAATGAACTGATTGTGAGCTGATAGCGTCACGTGCTGCGCAGTAGAGAACAACTGATCGAGTAAATAACATTGATACTTAAATTTTCTTGATTTTTAATCCTAAATATGATTTATAAATATGACTCAGAATCCGCAGTAAGCCTGATCGTTTGGGTGTGGACGGTAAATAGCCCACAATATCAAAATTTTCAAAATAATGTCAACTTAGACAATCTACTGTAAGTACTACTAATCCATTATCATATCTGTTTTAATACTGTTTGTGTTTAACAAGTACCACTGTGGAACAGCTGACGAGTTTCCTCAGCTTTCTGCAATAGATCTACAGAAGGACGCAACAATAATTAATAATAATTATTTACTTATTTTGCCAGAATATTGCCAGAATATTATATTTGCCAGACTGAAGCTGAAGCTGATATGCCACCGCTTTGGTGGCATATACTATCTGTAGAATCTCTATCTGTCTTCAAATGACTTCAAATAAATGTGATCAAATTTAAAATCTGATCCAAGTTTACATTTATTTAGGCAATAATAAATAATAAATTTAATTTTAATTGTTAAAAACTTGTAAAATTGTCGTCTCTATAATAAAGTTATTGTTAATATAATATAAATATAGCATTGTGTAAAATGTAAACGATTCGTTAGAATAAGCAATTTTCCAGGAGTTTACCGCGCTCGTATGTTCGAGTCACCTTAGCGTTCATGTGGTTCGTTAGACGCGGCGGGGTGCGGCGTAGAGCGCCCGGAGCGACACACCACGCGACTGTCGACCACAACACTGAGGATTAAGGTCGAGAGTCCCTTGTGAGGCGGCCGGGAGGCCGTGACGTGCGGGATGAATCGCTGATGAGAGTTATTTGTTACTGCTACTCATGTCCAAGCGACATAATATAACGCGACCTCTCAAAACACAAATATTCTAAAATGATTATTACTTAAGTACAACAATTATAAGATGATCAATTTTAATTAAAATTTATTATTATTTTTATTGTTAAAACTTTTTTAATTCTACGGGATTTGCTTACAGTTATGCTTCACTACATAGTATAAAACAAAGTCGCTTTCTCTGTCCCTATGTCCCTATATTTCTATGTATGCTTAAATCTTTAAAACTACGCAACGGATTTCGATGCGGTTTTTTTAAATAGATAGAGTGATTAAAGAGGAAGGCTTATATGTATAATAATATCTATTAAATAGTGTAAAAATACTGTTATTTCTGAGGTTTCTAATGTGTTGTCGTAAATAATTACATTTTTTCCGCTTACATTGCAAACGCAGCCTGAACCCTACGAGATTTATCAAAATAATGTACTAAGTATTGTACACATTAAAAAGGTCTACAGAAAAATCCGCTATGGTATATGTCTATCTCTTATGGATATCCCACAATAACATTTTTTTGTCATTTACTTTTTACGACAAATAATGGCTAATTTTCAAAGCGATTTTAACCAACACAGTATTAATCCTTATCTAATTAAATACCTTAAATACATTGTTGATTTAATACAGATCTATATAGACATTTACAGCATATGATTTAAATCAATATTTTCGAAGATATTACAGATTTAAAAAATGCGGTACGTAGCGCTTGCGGCGGTTCCGGCCGGCTACTCTAAGTTAACGCGTGCGGGCCACGGGCAGTAATGAATAAATCAAAACTACTGGATCGATTTTAATCATTTTTTCAGTGAATGACAAAGGCTATAAATATATTTTATACCCGTGCGAAGCCGGAGCGGGTCGCTAGTTTAAATAATATTTCTACGATAAATATTAGTGTAATATCCAGTGTGGCGAGCCCCAGTGAGCGCGGTCGACGCTCTGATGTACGAGCACGTGGGCGCGCGGCCGCAAGTAATTAAGGAAAATAAATTATTAGCCCTAAATATTTGCGTCTTCCTACTGCTTCGTAATTGTACAGTAGACACTATTATTACTACATACCGAACGTACTTTTCAAATTACATACATTAAGAGTTTATAATCGTAATCGCCATTTTTAGTGTAACGTTTGGAGCGAAACTGACTTTTAACTAGGTAAATGTAATTTTTCGGCCTAAATAGAAGTTGAACCTTTAAAACTTACGCAATTAGCGAGACTTATGTTTTTTAGAAGTCAATATTGTGACACAGAAAGGTTCCTTTGATTCGGACAAAACTTTTTGTATATGCGTAAGATTTTTATTTTTAACTAATGTATAGTCTACGTGATGACTGTTATTATAATATTATTGCAGTTTGCTATTATTATTATATCATTCGATAATTATCATTATATATTTTTATAAATCATTTTAAATAAAATAAGTGTTAAAATAATTTTGTATTGTCGTTTTTTTTATTGTTATCGTTAAAAAAATCATAATAAAAATGTATACCGAAATAAATATTTTCTTTGCACCTCGAACAGAACTTGTAATTAATGTTTTATAATAAGGAACTTCGTTCCTATCTGGTGTCCCGCGACACCACAAGGTTTTTATTTTTCTTTCAACAAGAGATACCGTAGTCGTAACAATTTAGTAATGTTACCCATTTGGTAAAATTACTCAATGCGGATAATTCTTGGTTAATATTACTTATTTTAATAAAGACTTCGAAGGATCTTCATTAAGTTGCCCGCAGTCCGCTCACACGCACAACTTGCGAGCCCTCCCGACCCGTACTCGAGCTGATCTTCTGAGGAACTTTGCCAAACTTTTCTGTCGACTTGAATATTTATTAAGGAACAGCGACCAGAATATGAAGTATAGCTCTGGTGTTGATTGTAACGAATGCCCGCAGGAAATTATTTCTCTCTGTAAAAATAATTATGTTTTCGTCAACCGAGCAAAAGACCAATTTATTCAAACACTAAAATTCTATCCTAATCTGGGAAAGTGTCAAACAAAACAATCTTCGGCAAAAAAACGTCAAAGCGTGTGCAGCCCAGTGCTATCTCCAGCAAATCAATTACCAAAGAAAGACTATCTGAAATGAGTTTAATAGGAATATTGAACTGGGTTTATAGTTTGTACAACCGTATCCGATAAAGCTAATACTATATTGAAATAGTAATACACTTCAGGCGGAGCGAGTAAAGTAAACGTTGAATTCGAGTAATCGCAAAGCGATCGCATAAATTGTGCATTGTTGGTGCTGTCACGTGAGCGCCTGCAACGGGCGTCCGCCGCGTCCGCGCTGCTGCGCCAAACTAGTTCCTATTGCGAGCACATGGAGGCGGTTTTCCAGCGGCAACGCTACAAAGACAGCCAAAAACTATAACTAGATTACGAATATCCCGGTATTGCGAAGCTTTCAATCGCGATCTACTTAAAATATATTGCATCTTGAAAAAATTTACGGCGTGTAGTACATTTATGTTCCTACTGTACTGCCTTTTGACCTCATCGCTTTATTGAATCTTAACATGTTATCCATCAGAAGCTTCCTATAAAACGTACATTGAATATTCAGAACTAAATCGTTTTAAAAGTGCCAATTAGATTTTCTGACGAGATCAATACCGCCGTCTAAAATTAGGTTCGATTGATTTGCTACTTATAATTCGGGTTCAATGTTCTATTCAAACATTTAAAATATAATTCAAGCACGGTTTTATATTTAAGTCAAAATTCGTGAGTTGTTTCGTTGAACTTTTACCGTAACGACCCGTTCCATCACTTATGTATAAAATTTATCGCCAATAAGTTACGATTAGAATTTAACATCAGAAGGGAGATTAGCGCATTAGGACCCGTTTTATCTGAATTAATAAACTACAGATTTTACATTCATTTTGTAAATAGAAATATCTCATAACAAACATACAGTCAAATTCGATGGTGTAAAAGGTATATTTTATAGCCATTAACAACTTATTAAATTATTGTTCAATTATAAAAGAGTGTTGCATCTACGTCCGAGTAGTTGTCATGTTACTTAAACTTTAAATATGAATAAGAATTATAAATGGAAATTAATAATATATATTAAAAAAATAATAACATCAATAATTAATAAAATTAAAAATAAATATAATCATAAATCAATCAATCAATCAATCAATCATTACAGCCTCCACTGCTGGACATAGGCCTCCACAAGTTTACGCCAAAAATAACTCACGTGTTTTGCCCATAGTCACCACGCTGGGCAGGCGGGTTGGTGACCGCAGTACTGGCTTTGTCACACCGAAGACGCTGCTGCCCGTCTTCGGCCTGTGTATTTCAAAGCCAGCAGTTGGATGGTTATCCCGCCATCGGTCGGCTTCTTAAGTTCCAAGATGGTTGTGGAACCTTGTTATCCCTTAGTCGCCTCTTACGACACCCACGGGAAGAGAGGGGGTGGCTAAATTGTTTAGTGCCGTAGCCACACAGCACTAATAGAAATTTATAATTATATTTTTTTGGGTGTAAAAGAATATACATCAAAAACTTTTATCTGTTGGATATCATCCGTCAAATAGCGTTATCTACAACTGGAGAAACAGGCGCGCAATATTGTAAAAGATAGGTACATAATATTTATATTATATTATATTTTGTACTATATATTTTTACACTCATAATTTAAAATTCCCGCCACGGCTTGCGGCGCCGGTATATCAGTCGCCTAATTAGTAATTATTAATTATTCCTTTAATGTGAGTTAACATATTAGAGTAGGCGTTCGAGGAATATCAGAACATAAGCACAAGTAAAGTATGAAGCGAGTGTGGTGATGTTTCTTAACGCGCGTGTAGTTATAGCCGGCTCGGCGCTCGTTCGGGGCTTGTTTGAGACTTAACGACGTGCGCGGTGTTTGCTGAAAGCTTGCCAAAACAGGTAAACTTCAGCGCTGGAAATTTTAATTATGTTGTATTTCTTGTACGCGATATTTTTTTTCGGATCTTGTTCGACATGGGCGCTAGTTTAGTATTGTAAATAATGTCGGACCAAATATACATGTAGGTGCATCTATTCTTTATAAATACGCTTCAGCCTGTAATATCCCACTACTGGGCATAGGCCTCTTTCCCCATACAGGAGAAGGATCAGAGCTTAATCCACCATGCTGCTCCACTGCGGGTTGGCGGATATATTCCTTACTATGAGATGATATATCGCTATCAGATGTACATGATAACAACCGGGACCGACGGTTTAACGTGCTCTCCGAGGCACGGTGGGGAGATCCACAAGGACTGCACAAACACCCAGATCACGGCAAACACCTGTACGGCCAATACAAATGTTTGCCATGTGCGGGGATCGAACCCGCAACCGCCAGCGCAACAGGTACAATCCATGGCTGTGACCGTTGCGCCAACGCGGCGTCCTTTGTACTCGTAAATAATTTAGATAAAATAGAAATAGCGGTCAGGTTAGTATACCTAAGTAGATTGCCTAACTTGCTATAGAGCGCACAAGGGCGATCTGAAATGAGGTTCGTTAGCTAACATGTATCACTTAGTAGTGCACATATTGTAAAAACAAAATCTGTAAATGTGTAAAAACTGTTTAAATTAGCTTCAAAAGCACAATACAGTTAACGTTTTGTATCCTGTGCTCTATATATTGCTATGGTTTAGTTACTTGTAGTTTATGACGACCGTGGTTTCTTTTTGAAATACGACGTTAACATGTCGTCATTCGATCTGTTCTTTACGAGACGGATTTGAAATTCTCGGTATAAGCGGTCGTTTATTTTGTGTCTGTCGTAGATTTATTTTTTGAAGTTAAAATTCTTTAGAATCGTTGTGATGTGAAATCGATGAAACGAAATGCGTCGCAATAAAGAAAGAAACACATAAATGTGTAAGAAAGAATGAGATAGACTACATTACTCATCAAAACGCATAAACGACGCGTTTTGCACGGCGCTTACGAACTTTGTCACGAAACCGTGATCATCACCGATAGAACAAATTGCAACGACCTGCCTTCCTACCACTTTTCAAAAGTTTCATTTCTGCTGTGTGTGAATCGTATGCACACTTTTTTCATTTATTTTAGTTTATACTTAATTGTACAGCACAATATTATAC
Source organism: Melitaea cinxia (assembly GCF_905220565.1). Lineage (NCBI taxonomy): Eukaryota > Metazoa > Arthropoda > Insecta > Lepidoptera > Nymphalidae > Melitaea > Melitaea cinxia. The sequence goes on along the minus strand of NC_059407.1, from coordinate 17,051,256 downwards.
ATGTATTATAATCGTTCATTTCAAGTTAACTATTTGTTTTATAGTAAACTTTATTAAAATCAGTACAACCATTTTTACGTAACATATTATGAGAACTACTTGACATCTTTGAAATTTAATACCGCGTTATAAGCGTTTGAGCGTGTTGTAAGTTATTTTCGGTACTTTTGTAGTTAAATACATGTTTATTGACCTAACTTTATAATCTTTAAGTGGATTACGGATGTTACCTCGCCGTACACGTCGGTCGTCGCTGTGAAGTACGAGCATTCGTCAATAGTCAAGACTCACGGAGAACTACCGCGTGTCCTCCACTGCACATCTCACCGCTCGCTGCCATAAATGTCGTTATCTTAGAATACCTCCTCGCTTCGTCTCGTCTGTTCAGTTTTATATTATTATAAATGATAATATGTCGATGCTCGGTAGCACCTCGCGGAACGTTCGCTGAGCGTTATGTGATCATGAATATTTATTATGGCTTTTCTCTCACGAAAATTGAATTAAGTGTATCTGTGTTGTGGAGACACAAGTGTCGACGTAGTATTTAACTAGTGAGCAAATATTATGATTCATGATTAAGTCTGTTAGGTCCCACTGCTGGGCAAAAGCCTCTTTCTCCGTGTAGCAGAAGAGTTGAAGCTTAACCCACCATGTGGACCAGCCACTCCGGGTTGGCGGATATGTTCCCTACTATGAGTAATGATCGCTATCAGATGCTTATGATAACAACCAATGACACCAGGACCAATAGACACGGGGACGGATAGGCGCGGTGAGGACACCCACAAGGAAAGACATTAACACGCACACACCGAAAAGAATTATTTGCACAAATATCCATCCCGAGCGGAAATCGAATCCATAAGGCGTCGGTTTTTTAGGCGCCTACATGCACTACTACACCAGAGCGGTTGTTAGACAAAAGACTATTTAATCATTTATTTTTTATCAGTGTAAACAACTACTCCGTCTTTACATTAACTTCTGTTGTGGTCGGGCACATCATAAAATCTATAGCTCCAAGTTTGGAGCAGCCCCAGTAGAGAAGTACAGAAGCCGAACAGGAGATCTTAGCGAAACTATATAGCTCTTGAGTAGTGTTGCTCCTGGAGATGGTCGGGGACATAACGTATGTATGCGCTTAATATCAGGCCAATAATACGCTTGTTTGTCACATTTGTAGAATAAAAAAAATTAAATGAGTAACATATAATACTTATATTAAGAATTTAAGGCCAAGCCGTGATCGAAATATCACTGGATGAAGAAATGATAAAAAGTGTCAATGATATACACGTAATAATGAAACATGATGACACTTGTTAGAGAACTCGACATTCAATCAACTAATAACTCGTCAATAATTGGAAATCATATTCATTGAGATATAATTGTGCGCCGATCTCCGCGTTGTACGTCGTAGAGCGGAGCTTCGGGCAACTATCGTGTAATAACTTCCTTCCTCTTGGGGGGAGAGGTTTACAGAAAGAGAAAGGGTGTGGGGTGCTGGGGCAGGGACGTCGAGACACGTAATTCGGGCAGTACGCAGTTAATGCTGCGATCATTTATATAACAAGCCCGACATTACTGCATCAACGTATGTAGTTTGCAGATATTTTGCGATATTTAGCCGGAAAACTGAAAACATATTAGTTTCCAATGTTTTCTTTTACTCTATCGCTCCAAAAATTTTCGTTCATCTATCGCATGTCCCATTATAGGTGGCCGCGGAGTAGGGATAAAGTGAAAGGGGCATGAAAAAGCAGCTAAGGCCAATATGGCAGACCCCACAGCCTGCAACAGTTGACCGTGTAGCATTCATATACTTATTCGTGCACGTTTTCCGCGGTATTTGTGTGTTTTGATCTGTGGTTTCATAAAATCGCACAATTCTTTTTTTCATATAATTAAATCACTTTGCAACAGTGTCTAATTGTCTATACTATACTTCTGCTTACTATTGTCAGTCACGTCATACCTGGTCTCGTAATTGAAACAGTTTAACAGTGCACCGTGTTTCTAAAGTAATAATACTAAAGAAAAAAGATATTAAACTATTGTAAAAATACGCCATTAAACTACACAAATAATCGGTTGCACATTCAAATATAATTGGAAAAATTGCAACGAAATAAGAGTACACTGTTTTTTAACCGAAAAACGCGAGTCGAAGTACCTGCACTAGGTAAATGTATACTCGTACGGCTTGCATTATTTGGAGCGTGAGGTTTTGAAGTGCAATGGTCGAGTCCAACGTTATTAATTTTAGTTTCATGTGTTATTTTTTACTTTTGAAATATATTAAATAGGGGTGATAACGTAACGTGAGATTACGCTGCTTATTTACTGATAAAAGATTAAATTATTCCTAACGTTTCATAGATGACGAGTTCCTTATTTATTCATTTCGTCAAGCACAGAACGGCAGACCCCTAGACAAATATTTATAATAGCTTGGGTCGGACGTTATGTGTTTATGTTTCGTGTATTTCCGGTTTTATGCTGTAATGAAGTGTCTCGCACAGGACGAGTACAATTTAATAAGCAGTTCGCCGTTGGTCGACTGATATAGGTATATATTTTTCCAATTATACCCAAACTCAGGCGGTAATCGAACCCACAACCCGCAAAGAAGACAACGCCAACGGGTTAGTCAAATAATGGAAGTGGGATGTACGCTTGGCAAGAAATTATGACAAGCGGAACGGTAAGTTTGTCAAACTGAACGTCATATTTTACTGAGACTGTTCTATAAAAAATTCACAACGCCTAACTTCTCTATCGAATCAAATCAGTATAAAATTGCACTCGCCAAAAAATATTACTACGCGAATAATAATATAATGCTGCTAATGAATCTGTCTGTATCAACCAATCTGTATTAAATTCAGGAAAAAAATACAAAAATAGATGGATCGATCGATCGATTGAATCAGGTGAGTCGTACACTTGTTTGCTGACCTAGTTATATATTAAAAAAAAAAAGCTTAATATCAGCTTTATTCCAAGTAACATTAATTGACCAAATATACAGTTCTAAGTATAAGTACTGACGTCATTACAGTGGAATGGAATCTGAATTAACAATACATTTGCAGTTGCATCAGTAGCGACCGAAACCGTTGCTTAAATAAACATCTCCTCAGCTGCGCGACGAGGTCGCGATCCGACGACTACATTATGTATGAGAGCTCGAGCACTGGTGATTACTGCCTAAAGTCCGCAAGTCAGAACTCATTATAATTTTAATAACGTTAATAAAAGTTCCGTGTGGCTACGGCACTAAAGAATTTAGCCACCTCCTCTCTTCCCGTGGGTGTCGTAAGAGGCGACTAAGGGATAACAAGGTTCCACAACCACCTTGGAACTTAAGAAGCCGACCGATGGCGGGATAACCATCCAACTGCTGGCTTTGAAATACACAGGCCGAAGACGGGCAGCAGCGTCTTCGGTGCGACAAAGCCAGTACTGCGGTCACCAACCCGCCTGCCCAGCGTGGTGACTATGGGCAAAACACATGAGTTCACGTTATTTTTGGCGTAAACTTGTGGAGGCCTATGTCCAGCAGTTGACTGTATAGGCTGTAATGATAATAAAATTTCAATCCATTCAAATATATTGTATAGCTTTATACGCCTGTAAAACACTATTGTTCTGTGTGATAAAGAAAAATATAAAGATCTTAAACAATCTATAAGCTACGGTAATCAATACGGTACGCAATACGGATGTAATTCTATTTATATAAAAAAAGTTTGTATGCGAACCTACATTGTAGTTCGGTGATGATATTTCATTCGTGTTTATTGTGTTTCTATATTAAAAGATAAGTTTCTTAATTTTAGAAAATAATTATTTCGAACTAACTTTAGTATCTTGTTATTAGGAGGTGGAAATTAAATAGAATGCAGGTAACAAACAACCAATTCTTATAATATGAGTGTAGATAAACGAGTAGACGAGTGACGTGACAAATAACGCCTCAACGTTCGGTCCGCAGTTCTCAGAGCGCGGCAGAACCCGCAATAAATCAGCGCCGCAGACAATGTGACGACCGGCGTCTCCGCGCGGAGTGGACGGAGCAGTTCGACTGTCCACTATACCTTTTGTGGACAAGCATTACAACTAAATTACATAGACGCGACCGGAACCGTTAATTGAAACCTATCTTTATTATTTTTGAAGTAAAACTTCATTTCGCACGCTTGACTTGGTGAGTAAATATAAATAAATCTTAAATAAATCCGAGGATGCAAGGTGGCTACGTGGTGTATGGATTAAGACTTCCCAGTCAAACCCTCTCCATTTTTCTTGAGTGCCTAAAGACGTATGGTATCGTGATAAAATACCACATCTTTTCTGTTGATCAATTCTGGCCACTTATTCTCAATTTCTTGCTTAAGTCTCATTAGCTGTTGACAGTTGAAATCCGAATCGATGGTTGTGCTCGGCGGTAAAAGCTTATAGTGAATGATGCCTTCCAATCCCACTCAAATAACTACTTAACTTTTTACTAGAAAATACTAAAAGACTTTTCCCTGACCCATTATAAAAAGCTTAAGCATCTTATTTATAGACGATATATTAATAATCCTATTACTGTCTTGAATTTTCTTTGCTCTCAAAGAAAGGATCTCAGTAGCCATTAACATTGGTTTACTGTATAATATTTCGACGATTAGAAAGAGCTATTTGTGGTGCTTGTGACCTTGGACCTCGAGTCTCCTTTGATGTTTGATATTAATACGATCGATATACTTATAATTGTCCATTTATTTATTTATTTTTAGACAAGTATTGACCACTTTGAACTAATAGTAACGAACGTAATATAAACACGAGAAGGAATGACAAAATTATTCTTCTTCAAGTTCCTGAATTTCAAAGTGTTCTTTTCTTCCCATTCTAAATGCTAAGCTGTACGCATGACTGTGTAATAAAATCTCACACACAATTTAATAATTGCCAATGAATGAAATTAAAGTTTAATTTAAAAAAATCTTTAACAGTCAAAGCATATTGCTCTGTGCTAGATTATACAAATAAGAAAGAGGTCATAATTTCGGGCGATGGTTTGATTTTTTGACTTATGGCTATTAAAACTAGTTCCACATTCCTTTGTTAAATCATGTCACAAAGTAAATAACTTTTCGCTCAGGAATATTATATTTGTTTTGACAAGATTGGTATTCTACTGACTACAACGAAACAAAATCGCATTGTTATACTCGTAACCATGGTAGAAGCAATCTGGATTTAACATACAATTTCAACTTGCTCTGTCTATATATTACTAGCTGACCCCGCAAACGTTGTTTTGCCATATATGTTATTAACCCCCTTAATCCGCCCCCCCTCCCTATTACTTAGGGGGATGAAAAATAGATGTTGGCCGATTCTCATAGATACCGGATAAGCACAAAAAATTTCATCAAAATCGGTCAAGCCGTTTCGGAGGAGTATGGCAACGAAAACTGTGACACGAGAATTTTATATATTAGATTTATACTATGAAATAAATTTTAAATGCGAACTATAAAAAATTGAAAGTATAATAATAATTGTGTTTGCTCGCAAACGAAAAAAAAAACCGACTTCAATTACATCGAAGAGTAATACAACGTAGATCGACGAAAAAATAGTAATACTTTGTTCGTATTCCATATAACGCGACATTATAAAATTGTAGAATTATATAATGTTCTACTGTTATTTCTAACATTTTGTTAGCGATTGTAGGCAGAAATTTCATAAAAGGCCCGTCGTCGATTCGCGCGAAGCGCTGACATCGCTTATTACGGCGGGTTTTTTAGTTGAAGCGGATTTGTATTGAATTACGGTTTATGTCTTTTTTATTAAAAATATGTAATGTTCATGTTTTCACACAGCTCCGATGCACGACTGGAGTTTACCCCTTCAGATCAACTGTCTAAATAGGCACAAAAAGGCTTACTAGTCTAAGAAATATATTATTACTATATCAAATTGTAAATAAATTAATGCAATAACGCCATCTATCGGAACCTAATTGCGTTATTAGAAAACGTCTGAACGCCATCTCTAACAAGGTCATTCGTTCAGTAGATTTTACTGTTCAATTTTTTCATTCCGGGGCCTTAAATGAAAACTTGATTCTTAAGGAGAAATCTCCAAAAACAGTCAAGTAAATACGCCATATCAGATATAGCTCAAAAAGTTCGAGTCAAATCTCAATTATATTTAAATGGGACCACATGATAAGCACCACCTATCGATTAAAAAAAGAATCATCGATATCGGTCCACCCAGTAAAATAGTAATGAGGTTAATATAACGTTGGTCGACGTAAAATAGCCAAGTAAATACCCAGTATTAGCGATAACTCAAAAATTAAAAGCTCAAATATATTTATAACGAATAAACTGCTACTCTCTACTCTAGTGGAATATTGTAATTTGATCGATAGTGAACGAAGTAATTTCATAACATTTTGATAGATGGCGTTGTGGCAAAGTATTGAACATGACCACAGTCGTCTTAACATCGTCATGTAAATACGTGTCATCAAAGATAACTCAAAAATTGCTTATTATATCTCAATCATATTTAAAACGGACGACATGACAAGTATTAGCTTTTGATTTATACAAAAAAGATCAAAATCAGTGCACCCAGTAAAAAGATATAACGTATAATACAACGTAGGGTGACGAAAAAACCGTCAAGTAAATACGCAATATTAGATATAACTCACAAATTACGAATCAAATCTCAATTAAATTTGAATGGGACCACGTGACGAATAGTAGCTTTTGATTTATACAAGAAACGTCAAAATCGGTGCACCCAGTAAAAAGTTATGAGGTATAATACAACGTAAGGTGACGAAAATAATGTCAAGTAAATACGCGTTATCAAAGATTAATCAAAAAGTAGTTATCAGATCTCGATAAAATTTATATGTGACCACATGATAAACATCAGCTTTCGATTAAAGTAAAAATTATCAAAATCCATACACCCAGTAAAAAGTTATTGCGGATTTTCGAGAGTTTCCCTCGATTTCTCTGGGATCCCATCATCAGATCCTGGTTTCCTTATCATGGTACCAAACTAGGGATATCCCCTTTCCAACAAAAAAAGAATTATCAAAATCGGTACACCCAGTAGAAAGTTATGTGGTATAATACAACGTAGGTCGACGAAAAAAGCGTCAAGTAAAAACGCATTATTAGATATAATTCGAAAAGTAGTTGTTAGATCTCAAATAAATTTAAATGGGACCAATCGGCACACACCACCTTTCGATTAAAACAAAATTTGTCGAAATCGGTCTACCTGGTCAAAAGTTCTGATGTAACATACATAAAAAAAAAAAAAAAAAAAAAAAAAAATACAGTCGAATTGAGAACCTCCTCCTTTTTTGGAAGTCGGTTAAAAACCCGTGTGTATGAAAGTTTAAAAATGAATATAGCGAGTTGTCACACAATGAAGCTGATGAGTGTGTCTCGTCGCACTCGTTCAAGAGACTGTCGCCGGCATTGTGTTTGTAAATCCGACTTTATTGTTTCATTCTGAACCGATTAAGTGCAGTGCGTGTTGTGTAGTGTAGTGGTGTGATGTGATGTGATGTCTCATCGGCGTGAGGGCCATAATACAGAAAAGTCTTTTGACTAGTAAAAGATCATTTATTTTCTAGATATTCTTAAAAAATGACAATTTTGGTCTTCTCATCTTCTAAGGGGTTTTTCTGAAGTCCACTGCTGCTTAACTCTATCTCCACTGTGGGTAGAATATTTATTAATAATTCTTCTGAATAGTGGGCATATGATTTTAGAATTATCACCGAAACACTCAGTTCAGGGTTGGGCCTTTAATGTGTTTTACTTGTTACCCGGCACGAGGTTTGTTAAAGACTAATTGGACATGTAAAAACTTCAGCCCAATTGTAGCCGAAATTTGAATCCGTTCGACACAAGTTTAATATTCACTGCATTTCTGGTTAATTTTTTGACTTTATACATAACTAGCTGTACCCTGCTACGCTTTTTTTTAATTTATTGTTTTAGTCGTACCAACTCAGAAACATTTGTGTGCTCATGCACAACACTTTGCTGAAGATTATGGCATAATAAAATGCATAGTTTATGATTCAATAAAGGACATACAGACAAACATTCATTTTTATATTATGTATATAGATACCATGATACGTATTTAATAATAATGCGCGTGTTTTGTATAATGTATTGGTTTCAAAATTATTAAATCGTTTTTATTATTTTGAAGAAAATAAAATTTAAAAAATACAAATTTCCTGTACAAATGCACTGACGCGTCAGTGAACAAAACGGTATAATGTGTACATTTTCCGCTAAATGCACGGAATATTACCATCGACTGCTGTTGAGTTCCATCGCGCATCGCTCAGCTGATCGGTTGTACACTACTAATTTAGCCAGAGCTTTCTCGAAAATCTGTTGTGAGATATGCAAAGGTTTTATTTGACACATCGATGTCAATGTCTTTGAGCATAACGACCGCCTTCTTAATTATTCAGTTACTATAAACATTGAACATAAAATTCAGTTTAAGAATAAACGATATATAATCCGAAACGGCTGGACCGATTTTTATGAAATTTTGTGTGCATATCGGGTAGGTCTGAGAATCGGCCAAGATATATTTTTCATACAGCTAAGTTATAAGGGGGGGGGGGGGTTAAGGGAGTTAATAACATATATGGTAAAACAACGTTTGCGGGGCCAGCTAAGTAATATTATAAAAAGATTTTAATGTGAGCAGTATTGCTAACGTTATGTCCCTGTTGAATAATATTGATACATTTTTAAAACGAGCATGCAACTAGACCCAGCCTACAACGTCCCGAGTAGAAATGTTTTCGTCTTCCTTAGAAGGACTGGACCAGGCACGCCTGATCAGGACTAGATAAGGCATGTAACGCAGATGATTGGTCTGGACCTGATCAGGACGAGATGAGATTTCCTGACCGGGTCCAGATCAGGAAATCTCATCTCATCCTGATCAGCCGGTTCGGTCCGGTCCTTTTAAAAAACACGAATGTATATTCTCGAAAAAATTGTTTAACAAAAAAAAGGGGAATTAATATTATAAATATGTTATTTAACATAATTATTATGATATTTATTTTCGTTTATTTTTCCAATGTATTATTTATTTATGTTTTTACTTTAAATATTAATTATTTTTATTTATTTTTATATTACTAATTAATTATTATTATTAATTAAATTTTATTTATTAACTTCTAATAATTAACTACTAATTAATTATTTTCTATTACTTACGACTGCTTCGCTGTGTAGAAATGGACTCGCTGCTAGACCTTTTTTTTTTTTCGAAATGACTGTTGCTGTTGGCCCTACTGGCCTTTACAGCGTCACCGGTGAGAGGGGCCGGGCACTTAGGCAACCGGCCGCGAAGGAAGATGTGGGCCCTTTTCGGCGGGCGCCGGGGTGACGTTCGTCCTAAGGGTGTCTCCTAGCGAGATCGCACCTCGGCTTAGAACGTCGTCGGGATGGAGGAGGCGCTATGCGGAGCGCTGCGGCGAGTTGTGGACGGTCGATGCGCCTAAGCGTATCCGAGCCGTCCTAACGCGGGGGACCTCGTCTTCGCCGGCGAAGGCGGTGCGTGAGTGTTCGGTGTGTGGGTGTGTTACCTACGAGAGGGGCGTTGACTGCGGTTATTCTATCATCGGGGTCTGTCAAGACGTGTTTAGGACGTCTAAGTCTCGTCTGTACGCTTCCTCTACCTACGTAGGAGCAGACCTCTGCTACAAGAGGGTTGGGGTGTCGGAGTGCTCTCTCAAAAAACCTTGAAGAAAGATTTTTGAGATGCTTGGCGATTGAATCGATCCCAAAGTCCTTATGGAGGTCGACGTTACGCACGTACCACGGTGAGGCCGTGGCCGTGCGTAAGAAGCGGTTCTGCAACGCTTGCAGCCGTTGGATGTAGGTGGGGTGACAGTGGGCGAAGACTGGACTCGCGTAGGTCATGATAGGACGTACGCAGAGTTTGTATAATGTCGTCTTATTTCTAAGAGACATTTTACTCCTTCCGCATAGCATCATATACAGCCTACCGAGTACGAAGGCGGCTCGGTTACGAACTCGATTTATGTGGGACTTGAAAATAAGTTTCTTGTCTAGAGTGACTCCGAGATATTTGGCTTCTTTTTGCCATGGGATCGGTTTCCCGAAGAGTTTGATTGTCTCCGGGTGCCCTTGTCTCCAAAATAAGAATTTTGGGTTTCGGGTGAAGTGCACCGCTGAGCTTTTCTCGGCGTTGACCTCGATTCTCCACTTCCTGAACCACTCGCCTAGTGCGGTGGTCGCAGATTGGAGGCGTTTGGACATCATGGCTACGGAGACGGAGGTCGTGAAAATAGCAGTGTCGTCTGCGAAGAGAGGCTGCTAGACCGTCCTGATAAGTGTATATATAATAAGTGCGCTTAAAAACATTAATAGCGCGATTCAGGCTCAGTTCGCGTAATTTCTTTCAGGCTATCTTGATCTGGACCGGACCGGGTCGTTATCCAGTATGCCTTACCATACTGGATTATATTTTACATCAGGCTATCCTGATCTGGACCGGACCGGGTCGTGATCCAGTATGCCTTACCATACTGGATTATATTTTACATCAGGCTATCCTGATCTAGACCGGACCGGGTCCTGATCCAGTATGCCTTACCATACTTGATTATATTTTAAACCAGGCTATCCTTGTCTTGACCAGACCTGGTCCTGATAGAGCTCGTCGGATCTGGCATGCCTTATTCTATCCTGATCCGGTCCAGATACATGATCTGGTTGAGCCTGATCTATTACAGCTTCATTTGTCAACTAACAGATGTGGAACACAAACGAGAAATATTTTCTCATTTATAGTTATATCATACTTGACGTAAATAAACGCAAGTTATTATTATGAGTGAATCCTAATAACTTTTACTGTACATTGTAAACAGCGTTAATTCTCGAAGGCAACGTTTTAATTAGACCACGGAAGTATCTCGCTGATGTCTAACGATATTAACTTGTCGCGTCCCTCAACAAGTGGCTCAGCGTTGTTACTGAAACAACATTTCCTCACTGTTAAGCATAAACAAACAATTTCAACATCGCTTTATTATTTATAAAATTATTTTGATGGGATCTAATGATTGATGTTCAAATTGAAACTCGCTTGGTGTGTTTCTGTAATTATTACTGTTTTCAGCGTTTAAATCTTTTACAAAGTAAACTGGGTGACCGAGTATAAACAAATATACTCAACCAATATATATACGAAGTATTGCTTTATAGACATTGATTTGCCTTTTTTAATGCTACTACGTGGTCAATAAAGCGTACGGCTCACCTGATGGTAAGCGATTACCGTAGCTGATAGACGCCTGCAACACCAGAACCATCTCAAGCACGTTGTTGACCCGACCCTCAATGCAGAAGTTCTGCTCACCTTACTCACCACAGGAACACAACACTGCTTGACAACAGTATTATTTAGCTGTGATCTTCTGTAAGGTCGAGGTACCCCCGTCGGGCTGCTCCAGATTTTGAGCTGGCTATTTCCTTATCTTTCCTACCTCATGTCACCTTTCCTTCGTCCGACAAAGTATTTTTATTTTAAAATATTTTAAAGACAAAAAGTAGATGAGTTAAATTAAGAACCTCCTCCTATTTAAGTCGGTTAACAGTGCATTAGATATTTCTGAACACATTTAATAAGCGCCAAATAAAGGACAAAATATCGTTAACTTTCGGTAGCCTTTAATCTCATTAGTAATTAATTATTGATTACGACTATATTGTTATCAGTGTTCGCTGTTAATGAAAGCAGCGAGTTCGGCGTCTAATTAATATTATAACCATATTCGACCTCACACAGCTTGCGGCGGAACTGTTCATTGATAATTACTTTTGATCCCAAACGACAGAAACGACTTCAACGACAACGGAAAAATATTCAAGTAAAAATACTCATTATTAGAGGCCGATTTGATGATTCTTTTTTTAATAGAAAAATGGTGTTGGTCATGCAGTCCCATTTCAATTTAATCGAGATCTGACAAGTTATTGTGTCCCTTTATACGAAAATTGCGCAGACGGCGTAGTATGAAATTTCGCACACTTATAGTTTATATAGAGAAGGAGTACAGAATGCTAATATTTTTTTAATTATGCATAAAAATTACAATAAATTAATAAAATTCTTCCCCTTCTCTTCCCGTGGGTGTCGTAAGAGGCGACTAAGGGATGACAAGTTTCACTACCACTTTGGAACTTAAAAAGCCGGACGACAAAAGCGTATTTTCGGTGCGACAAAGCCAGCCCTGCGGTCGAATTTCGACCACTGGGCGACCGCTAGTCTCTAATAATGCGTATTTACAATTGTTTTGTCTACCTACGTTGTATTACTGGTCGATGTATATCTTAATTAAAGTCGGTTTCGTTTCGTTTGCGAACAAATACAATTTTATTTTGCTTTGTTCATTTTGTCTGCTTTATTGTTATTATTTTAAAAGAAAATACTTGTGTTAAATACGAAAATGTTTACATGGCAACAAGATTAGTGTTACAGAGGGTCACGTAACTTCATAACATGTAAGTTGCGTTCGTTCATCACTACACTTTCAACCGAAATATTTTAAAATGTACATTTAACAGAAACTGTATTTAGTTGTACGTTATATATTATTATACACAAATAACGAATGTCATTTCAGTAGATTTTTCATTGATCCTTCAAATAATTGTTTCATTTATTTATGAATATTTTTCAAGCTTCAATCTGTGTCAGTACTCAGCACTAGGAGGATTTAGAAATACAATACAGAGCTTTTTATAATTGCCCGCGCTTTTCAGGATAAGCTTTCAAGTGTTTATAAAACTTTTTACCATTAACAGCTTTATAAAAAAGTTGAAAAGTATTTTATCATCATAATAAAAATTAATTATTTTTTTAATTATACGCCGTTAGGCTATGAGTCCGATGTTTTTCTTTTATGATTGGATAATATAGTGGATCGATTATTTGAAACCTGTGCAAAGGTTTCGTTTTTTTTTTAACGAGATTGAAAAAGGTTGTGCTGTAGATCTTTTTAGAGACGAACTCATCACGCTGTGGGAGGTATGGATGATATCCGTGGCCGGCGCCGCTCATCGCGATCATAAAGAAAGTGGAGCAAAGCAACGCGGTCAACACAGCTCGTAAACAATGCCAGTCGCTGCCTGCTCTGTTAATCAGCTCTCTGCGATGTATCCGTAACTCGCTGGTGCCGTAAACCTGTTGTTAGGTGGACTGAAACGTCACATTTGCCATAATAACTAAAGTCACAGAAGAAGCAAGTCAGAAAGACCATTAAAATCAGACAAAATCCATTACGACTAACAAATAAAATAAATATAATATTGATTAATACAAATATTAAATTCATATGTTAGGGTGTTGGTGTAATGTCTCCGAAAAAAAAAATTATTCTTAGAAAAGTTTTGGAAGGTTAAAACTATGATTCCGTTCAATCTTGTTAAGTGTAGGTCAAATTAATATAGCAACAAAACACGTCGGCGACGTTTTACACGTAGTTTTGTACTTTGAGTTTGTATCGGTAACAAGGAGGAAGTGTGTTTTCTAAAATTCGTATCGTGTTTGAACCACAGAGTGGACCGCGGTCGCCTGCGGCAAAGACCCGGCACTTGCTTATTATACGTATGTGTTGTGTCTGTTGTCTGTGAAATATATCATAGAAACACTTACATACATATATTATATACTTACATTAAGTGTTTTATCCTTTTATCCTCACCCCTTTTAACGGACAGCCGTATGTAATGCCTGCCATAAAAAGTTACTGTTGTCAATTATTTTTAACCGACTTACAAAAAAGAAGAAGGTTACTTAATTCGCCCGTATTACATATATTTTTTATGTATGTTCGGGGATAACTTCGTTGTTTATAAACCGATTTTGATAATTCTTTTTTTGTTGGACAGGAGATACCTCAAGTGTGGTACCATGATACGGAAACCAGGAGTTGATGATGGGATCCCAGAGAAATCGAGGGAAACCCTCGAAAATCGTAGTGACGCCTAGTGCGTTTGTTAATTTTTTTCGTCAACTTACGTTGTACTACTTGTCGATGTAATTGAAGTCGGTTTTTTTTTCGTTTGTGAGAAAACACAATTATTAAGTAAATATCCGTCTCCTGGTAGAGTTCTACGATATTATTTCACAAGTACACATGTTGCTGCAAGCTTTAATCTGTAAACGACGCTGAAGTGTCTAACTACTGCGTCACTCCCAACGTCAGAAGTCTTTCACTCATTGAGTGCAACCTCACTAACACAGAGACTAAGTACAAAGAGCTGGTTTTCCTTTTTTGTAATTATTTATTTATTTTATTTATTTTCAATGTACACCGAAATAAAGACACATATAAAGAAAGATACAATACAAACTGTACAAAGGCGATCTTATCGCTAAATAGCGATTTCTTCCAGATAACCTTCGAGTACTGGACACGATACAGCGGTTAGAGGTGTGCACAAAATCAATAATAAATAGACAAAAAATACGATATGATAGACTTACATAATTATTAAACAAGAAAAAAATCATATAAATAAGTAAATATTTATTTGTTTATAGTCGAAGAAGCAACGCTCTGGTCTAGTAGCGCGTGTGCCGTGTACGCGCTTAAATACCGACGGTTTGCGGATTCGATTCCCACTTGGGATGGATATTAGTATTTCCTATTTAGATGGCTGTCCTTATGGGTCTTCCCACCGAACCTCGGAGAGCAACTTTAGTTGTCGGTCCCAATTGTTATCAATGGTACCATCGTTATTAACCATAGAGAATATATTCTTCAACTCGCAGTGGACCAGCGTGGAGGATTAAGCTCTCCTAGATGGAGAAAGATGACCAGCCCAGCAGTGGGGTGTTACAGGCTGAATGCGTAGTTGAAGGAGAGAAAAGTTATCATTAATCATATAATTTAATTATATAAATACTTTTTCGCTTATAAATCATGTTATATAATTATGTGTAACAAATTGCGTCTAATTCTTTAGTCATGTCCTTTTCATGCTAGAGGTTGTCTGGAAGAGATCGCTCTTTTAGCGATAAGACCGCCTTTTGTACATGTCTATATTTTCTTTTACGGTGTAAAATTTTTCTCTGATAGTGTACAATAAAGAGTATTTGTATTTGTATTTGTATTGCGCGGTCAGGGCCAGGTCGGCGCTGGAGCTCGTCGGTAACGAGATTATCGAGCTGTCAGTAATCGTCTTATACGAACCACACGACCCGATCACTAACCCGAGTCCACAAACCTCTACGACGACGACATAATCACATCGCAATGACAAGTCCAGAATGCCAGGTGTACATGCCTCGACACGTCCACTTAGGTACCAGAAGTCGGTGTTACGAGGCGACGTCTGCCATTGTCAGTCTCGAGTCGTCGGTTTTCTTTCGCTTGTGTCATTAGTATTTAATGGATATACATGTGGTATTGAGGTAATTGTCAACCACCACACCACCACCAACTATGAACAATGTATTCTAAGCGCAGAGGAAAAACGTCAAGAAGATCTTAGATCTCAATTTTTGATATGATATTCAAAAATGTTTAGATCTTAATTCTATTATATATCGCTTTATTAACATTATTCTATATATGTCACAATTTATTTATCACATAGGGCCTAGTAGTAGTTTTTCAGTGACACGTGAGTAACAGTAGGCTTCTACAATATGGCGCAAACAATTTTGAAATTGTCTCAACATAAATTTAAGTTTATCAAGAAGATAAAAAGAAATTACTAACGGATAAAGCGTATTATTCGGTTCAGGATTAATAGATGATAAAGATGTGTGGACTTAGTGACGCTGTATTTTATGCAACATGTTACAATTTTATACTAAAACACAGTTTATATATTATTTTCAAAAGAGTAACTGCGGAGTTTCTTCCGGCTTCTCTGTAGAATCTACATTCCGAATCAGTTGTAATAATAATAATAATAATAATACGCTTTATTGTACACCAAAAACATAAATGATACATAGCAAAGAAAGAAAAAAATATTGACAATATATTCATTAGGTACAAGGGGCGGCCTTATCGCTAAAAAGCGATCTCTTCCAGGCAACCTTAGGACAAAGGAAATGGTCTAGCGTCAGCATAGGTGTACAAGTTACAACAAATTTAGTATAAATGTATCACTATTAACGATAAAAAAAAAATAAAAAAAAATTTAAGATGACGATGGTGCTTTGAAGCCTATGTGAATAAAGTTATTTATGATTTTGATTTGGATTATCATACACATACAAATATAAGGGTCACGTTACGTCAGATCTATGAGTAGATGATAATTCGCGATGTCCTCGCAGTTACGTTCTACGTATCCTAACATTTAACTCACACGGAGCGTTATGTGTCATAACGTCAATTAATTCAGCGACTAATTGTAATTAGATAACAACGATAATTAGAGGGATCATGTCTACGCTTAGTTAATCCTTTATATTACGTAAAAGACGACCCTTCATAGTTTATTACTATGATATAGTTGTATGTATGTATACACAATTAATAAAAAATGTTGTATGAGATATTATAATAATTATACACTTTTCATTTTAAATACGTAACAAGCCCGTTGGCGCAGTTTGTAGGGACCCTGCTTTCTGCTCCGAGGGTTGTGGGTTCGATTCCCACCCTGAGTCTGGGTGTAATATAAATTTCTATTTGTATATTTATATATGTATTATTTATAAGTAGGCTTATCGAAAAAAAAAAATGTAGCTATATACAGTTGGCTGTTACCTATAACACAAGCATTAAGTTGCTTACTTTAGGAACAGACGACCGTGTGTGTTTTGTTTAGATATTTATTTATTCATTTATACGTACATTTATGCGAATTGCATGTAAACTCAAACGCATGTCTATTTTTCACTGTCTATTCAAGTGAGCTTAAGTTACAACTTCCGAATCACCCCTCCACAAGTCTGTCAAGTCAGTTTTACGCGAGCTCCCCCGGGTGTTGAGCATGGTCTACCAGCAGGAAAATCTCCTGTTACATAAATAAATAAATATCTTATAACATACACACACTATCGTATGTTCCTAAGTTAAGAAACTTATTGGTTGAGTAATAGATAACAGCTGACTGCTATAGGTAAATTTTTTTTTGATAAATATTCCTGGAAATAATACATATATAAATACGTAAGGACAAATATTTCACCCAGGCTCAGGCGGAAATCGAACGCACAACCCGTAGAGTAGAAACCAGGGCCACTACGCACTGTCAAACAAAAAATACAGAAAGTCTTTCAATACTGTATTATCGAATGTAAGACCAACCTGATCTCTTGTTTTTTATGTAAGTTTCGCCTCACGCCAAGTGTGATGCCGCTAATTAAGTTAATGAACAAAGAAGTAATATGGCATCCTCGAAGCTTAGCGCTAATTCTGCTAAACTTTAGCGTTTTCTTGACGCGTTCTCTTGGCCTGAGTGTTGGCAGACACGCTTATCTCTTGGCGACAGGAATGTGACCTGTACTCGTGCACGCGACCTTCACTGAGAACCACCGCGCACTGCGGTACGGCGGACTATGAGTTATGTATTTGTAACTGGAAATTACCACGTTGTTGGCTGCGCACGTTTTAGACAAAGGATTTGCCGTTGATTGTATATAATTATTTATTTAATTTTTCTTATAATTATAGTTTATTTCAACCGGACTTATTTGACTATTTGAAACAAAAACAACTTCATTGACATTTGTTTTTATTTAACAATTTCAAAGTGAATTTGCAATAAGTTCATTGTATTTCAAACTTCAAACACTACATAGGAGACAGGCCAGAAATAATTTCTTTCCCTTATAAGGTAAATAGTTTGGCATTGTTTTTCATATTAATAATACTTATAGTATTATGTGTTTATAGACATACGAAAAAAATACGTTCGGGAATTTATATCTGTTCGCATTCACTTTAAAGTGGTCTCGTGTTAATGCTTGCTTTACAACGCCGACTTTGTGAGTCCTATGCTGAAATGGTTGCAGACGTATTCAATGAATTGTTCAAATGTTTAGTTATTCTGGTCCGAAGGAAACGGTTCTATGAGATCCCGGAAGGATAGGACCTTGTCCTAGTAGTGGAGTTCCGTTAGCATTCCTTGGTTACGGAGCTCCAATAACATATCATAAAAGTGTGAACGAAAAATTGTATTCATTTAAGTTATCAACACGTTGCTAAAAAAGTCTAAAATCATTTTTTTTTTAATTAAAAATATGCTTAAAACAAGCAGATAAAGTAAAAGCAGACATATTCGTTCCCATTGAAATTTGGTTGAAAATTGCTAATTTTTCAGTAACTACACATTTAGGTTAGACCGACTAGCCGTCAACTATCAGCTTGGAAATTGTCGGACCATTTACAAATATCAATGGGTATAATAAAACGGACGTCACAAACGGGAAAAATGGGAGATAGCTGGTCTCAGAATTCGTTTATTTAGGCTCCCTTGAAGTAAAAAACGTATTTTGCTGTAACGTGGTCCGAAGTCCCGCCCGTGGTCCGCAGTAATTAATTTTTTCAATTAATATTTCTATAACGAAGTTGAATCTAATTTTTTTATTTACAAATCTGTTTTATATGCTTTTATTAAAAGCGTCGCCTGAAAATAATATGAAATTATTTTAAACGTTTCAACATTATAAGAAATAATTGTGTCTGCTCGCAAACGAAAAAAAAACCGACTTCAATTACATCGACGAGTAATACAACGTAGATCGACGAAAAAATAGTCAAGTAACGACGCGTTATCAAAGATTACTCAAAAATTAGTTATCAGATCTTAATAAAAGTGAAAAAGTAAAAGTAAAAGATCTTAATATATGTGACCACATGACAAACATTAGCTTTCGATTAAATTAAAAATTATTAAAATCGGTACACCCAGTAAAAAGTTATTGCGGATTTTCAAGAAGTTCCCTCGATTTCTCTGGGATCCCATCATCAGATCCTGGTTTCTTTATCATGGTACTAAAGTAGGGATATCTTCTTTCCAACAAAAAAAGAATTATCAAAATCGGTACACCCACTAAAAAGTTATTGCGGATTTTCAAGAGTTTCCCTCGATTTCTCTAGAATCCCATCATCAGATCCTGGTTTTCTTATCATGATACTAAATTTGGGATATCTCCTTTCCAACAAAAAAAGAATTATCAAAATCGGTACATCCAATAGAAAGTTATGCGGTATAATACAACGTAGGTCGACGAAAAAAGCGTCAAGTAAAAACGCATTATTAGATATAACTCGAAAAGTAGTTGTTAGATCTCAAATAAATTTAAATGGAACCAATTGGCGCACACCACCTTTCGATTAAAACAAAAATTGTCGAATTCGGTCCACACGGTCAAAAGTTCTGATGTAACATACATAAAAAAAAAAAAAACAGTCGAATTGAGAACCTCCTCCTTTTTTGGAAGTCGGTTAATAATTACTAAAGAAATGAAAGGTATCAAGAGTTATTGGTTGACATCTGCTTATCTTTATTAAATTATTATTAAACACATCTAATATATAAAATTTTCGTGTCGCGGTGTTTGTAGTTAAACTCCTCCGAAACGGCTTGACCGATTCTCATGAAATTTTGTGTGCATATCGGGTAGGTCTGAGAATCGAACAACATCTATTTCTCATACCCCTAAGTTGTAGGGGGGGATTAAGGGGTTAATAAGATATATGGCAAAACAGCGTTTGCGGGGTCAGCTAACAGGGTCTAGGTCAGTGAACAACTGAACATATTGAGAGCTTAAATATTGAAGTGAAACGGTTGTAACGACGTCGTGTGGTGAAGTTGAGCACGCCGCGCCGCGCCGGTCGCATCGCCATGACAAATAACTAAGACTAGCCCGTTGGCGCGGTTTGTAGTGCTTTCTGTTCTGCGGGTTGTGGGTTCGATTCCCGTCTAAGTCTGGTTGTAATATAATATTTATATTAATATATTTATATAATATGTAAAAGTTATAACAGTTGGCTGTTACCTGTAACACAAGCATTAAGTTGCTTACCATAGGAGCAGACGACCGTGTGTGAATGTTATAAGATATTTATTTATTTATTATTATTAAATTTAAAAATTTGTTTTGAGTACATTTTGTAATAGGATTTTTATCATTTTCAATTAAGAATATGCATGCAATCTCTATATTTTTTAATGTCACTGACTACCAAGCTTGTGTATAGAATATGCTAAAAATTTGTGCACAAAGAATTATAAAAAAGATCCACTTCTTGAATGGGTATTTCAGTACAATATCAGAACACTAACATAAAGACTTAGTTACTGCAACTATATCGACAACATTAAATGGTAATGCGGTGTTCATCCGACGTCAGATGGCAGACATTCCGGGAAGTTCCTCTATGGCTTAAAGCTACCTCGTGTTCGAGCTTATTTTTAACCGACTTCCAAAAAAGGAGGAGGTTCTCAATTCGACTGTATTTTTTTTTTTTTTTTTTTTTTTTTTTTTATGTATGTTACATCAGAACTTTTGACCGGGTAGACCGATTTCGACAATTTTTGTTTTAATCGAAAGGTGGTGTGTGCCAATTGGTCCCATTTAAATTTATTTGAGATCTAACTACTACTTTTCGAGTTATATCTAATAATGCGTTTTTACTTGACGCTTTTTTCGTCGACCTACGTTGTATTATACGGCATAACTTTCTACTGGATGTACGGATTTTGATAATTCTTTTTTTGTTGGAAAGGGGATATCCCTACTTTGGTACTATGATAAGGAAACCATCATCTGATGATGGGATCCCATAGAAATCGAGGGAAACTCTCGAATATCCGTAATAACTTTTTACTGGGTGTACCGATTTTGATAATTTTTAATTTAATCGAAAGCTGATGTTTATCATGTGGTCACATATAAATTTTATCGAGATCTGATGACTACTTTTTGAGTAATCTTTGATAACGCGTAGTTGCTTGACTATTTTTTCGTCGATCTACGTTGTATTACTTGTCGATGTAATTGAAGTCGGTTTTTTTTTTTCGTTTGCGAGCAAACACAATTATGTATGTTTGATATGATAATAGTTGTTCATGTTTTCGGTTAGTTTCGTGGAGCAGCTGTTTATTATGTTTAAAGTTAAATTTTTAGTTGTTACAAAATTAGTATTTAATAGTTAAGTAGGTTTAAGAAAATGAATTTCTTTTTCAAAAAGTCTAACATTCTTTATTGAACATCGAAAATTAAGCAAAGAAAAAATAAAACAATAAAAAAATATACAGTCGGTCTTAGTGTAACAATAATAAATATTGATCAATAATTATGTTTTTAACATTTTTTTAATATTCTCTCATAATATAGAAATTTATCAACCTTAGATTAACTACAATTCCAAACCCATATGTGCCGATGTACAGTAGGGCGCTGCTACAGATCTACTTACTCGTATGCGCGGAAGTTTTTATAAATTACATAAAAACATTGAAAGCCCCGCAAGTGTGGAGTGCTCCTGTCGAGCCGCGAGAGGCCCACTGAGGAACGCATTCAACTACTCGGCTGAAATTAACTACCCCTGCTCAAGTATTACTTTTTATGCACAATTTTTTTTCTCTGATACAACACAAAATTTATTATGCAATGCAACAATACTTCACAAATATGTTTTTTAAAGATTTTATCTATGAATTTTGTATTTCTATCTCTTCGTGCCCGGTTTAAGAGGCATTCTCACTGACGCTGACCTTAGTGTAACATTGACTCCTCGTTACTCTAACAGCTAATCTAGCGCTTTATTACAATCTCCCTAAATAAATACCTCAGCAATGATATCCTCATTTGCTCGACATGTAGCCGCTCCTTCGATATTACTCGCACAAGTCCTTTCAGTTGAACATCGTCTCGACATCGCTACCGCTTATGACTTTACTGAAACTAACACTTTGCATACCGGAGTTGAGAAGCATTTTCTGGATAAACGTATATTTTTGATATCTCAAAGGCCTTTGACAGGGTTTGGTTTGGTTTGGCACGCAAGTCTCCTTAGCAAACTACCTGCTTACGGCATCCTTGCTGACTTTTGTAGCTGGATTTCAGACTTTTTGAGTGAACGGCCGATCAGAGTGGTCGTGGACGGCTGCTCCTCTGACCTGATGGATATAAACGCCGGCGTCCCTCAAGGTTCTGTTCTCTCTGCAACTCTTTTCCTGCTCCATATTAACGACATGCTACGACCAGGCATTGTTGGATACGCAGATGACAGTACGATTGTTGAGAGATATTTGTCAAGCGCAAGAGACATCAGGGACGTAATACGTTCTCAGAGAGAGGCCATGGTGGAACGAACAAATTCAGTACTGGGGCAAGTATCCCAATGGGGTGATTGCAACCTGGTCACGTTCAATGCCGCCAAAACGCAGGCATGTTCGTTCTCCGCCAAACGGAGTCCTTTCAACTTGACTCCTACTTTCCGTGGTACACCTGTCCCTGTGTCCGATACCCTCGACCTCCTTGGCATAGAGTTGAATTCTAACCTCAACTTTGGCAATTACATTGAGTCCAAAGCGCAAACTGCGGCCAGAAAGCTTGGCATCTTAAATAAGGTTAAGCGATATTTCACGCCTGAACAGCTTCTTACGCTGTACAAAGCTCAAGTCCGATCGTGCATGGAATATTGCAGTCACTTGTGGGATGGCTCAGCTAAATATCAACTCGCCACACTGGACTCAGTGGAACGCAGAGCCAAGCGGCTAATCGGTAATGCCAGTTTGGTGAAATCTCTTCACACTCTGGCTCACCGAAGAAAGGTTGCCAGTCTAACGGTCTTTTACAGGTTGTACTTTGGGGAGTGTGCCCTGGAGCTGCATGAGCTCATACCCCCATCTCCTTTCTTCCACCGGATTTTCAGACGTACCGCAGGCTTTCATCCCTACCTGATTGATATACCTTTCATACGTACAAAGCGCTTCGAATCATCTTTTTTAATGCGCACAGCCAAGGAATGGAATTCCCTGCCGGCGTCTGTATTTCCGAGTTCATACAACCCGAACATGTTTAAAGCACGAGTAATATTTTAGAAATATACAAGAGGCTTAAGTTAAATCTAAGTAGACAGAAATCTGGCCGAACCAACAAATATTATGTTTATTTGATAAATTAAAAAGAAAAATGCCAATAAATAATTGTTTCACAAGGAGTATTATACACTTTAAGTAGTCTTGTGAGTGTCAGCTGCGGGCGCAGTGCTGTGCTCCACTGCGCGCTACTACTTCCAACCGGGGCTCACTTCAGTAAGTCAAGCGGCACGCAAGCACAGCGAAGCGCCACTAATTAGTTTCCATATTGTAAATTATAATGAAGTATGATAATTACACTGCAGGTAAATTAATCAATACAAATAAATGCGGTCATTAGCTACTTTTAGATTTCAATTATACATGACACGTTAACACGAATATAATTAAGCTGAACAGATCTGTCCGTTTGTTTGTTTGAAGATCTGAAGATTATGGATACATCACTTTTGAAACAATGTTTTCTCTTAAACTACTTATTTTGTAAAAACATGTAAGGCTATGTCATAAAAAGGCGCCGCTGTTCTTTTATTGCAAAAGTTTAAGACATATTCATATGCAAAACTTTTGATACACAAAAACAACTGTGTTTTTGTAATGTTCCTTGTCTAAATATTGAGAAAGTTCAGTTTATTCTGGAGCTGATATGTCAATCAGTCAGTCAGTTCAGCCTATTGCAGTACACTGCTGGATATAGGCCTCCCCAAGTTTGCGTTAGACATCCTGGTTTTCTGCAATCCTCATCCAGCCTACACCGGCAATCTTACGTAGATCGTCAATCCAGCGGGCCGGAAGTCGTCCCATACTGCGTATGGCAACACGTGGTCTCCACTCCAGGACAAGTCTGCTCCAGCGGCCATCGTTCCTGCGACACAGGTAACTAGCCCGCTGCCACTTCAAGTTACGAATTCTGTGAGCTATGTACTTTCGAACGATATGTAGTTCACAAAATTCTTTGAATACTGAAACACAATAAAAACAAATAATTTGAAACAAACTGTACCTCAATTTGAGGTAGGTTATAAACAGCGATAACAAAAGTTCCATCTAACGTAAAATAAGGAGAAACAGAAATTTCCCCAGATACTTAGTTACTAGTGACTAGACCTTTTTATCCCCATAACCTACACGAAAAATACCTTTAAATTATCAATTGTAATGTATATCAATAAAGTAGTTTGAGATACGTTACGTCTTCCCCTTCAGGTAATTAGCGCGAACGAGTTCTGTTAACTTTCATAGAAATTAACGTACAGATAGAGAGCGCGGTTGACTTATGAAATCTTCTTTCGAAAAAGTTCTAACGATTAATACTTTAAAAATGTTAACCACCGCTAGTTTTTTGCGGGTTCTTTTTTAAAGCTACCGCTGATTTGGAATGTAGATTCTGCAGAGAAAAATCGACAAGAAACTTAGTTCCTCTTTTAAAAATAATATACAAACTTTGTTTTAGTACAAAATTAGGAATATCCTGTACGAAATACAACATCACAAAGTTCACACACCTTTGTCATAAGTATTCCTGTACCAAGTAATAAGCTTTATCTATAATATAAAATAACAAGTATACTATAATACTTGTCAATATAAATTATTATTGTATCTTCTCTAGTGTTGCCTGCAGTTTTGGACCTGCGGCTAAGTTAGATTAGAACCGTTCGTAAACAAAACGATGAGTTTTTTGTATATAGCAGATAGACATACGGATGGCTACGGACGTCAACGAACGGCTCCAAATAATGACGAGCGGCGACGACCAAGTCTATGAATTACTTATGAGCAACTTCGTCATGAATATGTAACCGTCCGCGCGACGCACACATCCAACGAGCGCGATGTAAACGTCACAGTTATACGAATTCGCATATGTTTACATGTAAGCCGTGAAAGTTTGTATAGCGGGTAAGTTTTACAGCATATTGAGGCCTAAAGACACTCCCTTAAACTATGCAATGAATAGCGGTTCAGGTCACAGACAACCCAGTAAAGATGATGATCTAAAGACGATAACACGTCATTGAATTATAAAATATTTCTTCAGTTTCCTTCATGCGGAACCCTTTTTCTAGATGGAGAAAAGGCCCAGCAGTGGGATGTCACAGGCTGACTCGTGCCGTCAGTTTTGTCCATTAATGTAAATTGCTAGATACACAGCTTTGACGCTGTATGAAATATGTTTATTTATTTATTTATTTCAATAGGTCGGTATACAAGCGTCCTGCACAAAGCACGTACGGCTCACCCGATGGTAAGCGATTAACGTTGCTTATAGACGTCTGCAACACCAGAAGCATCGCAAGCGTGTTGCCAACCCAATCTCCAATTCCCCCACAAGCTCTGGTCACCTTACTCGCCAACAAAAAAATAGGTAAAAAATCTTTTTAAGTTAAACGGTTTTATGTTAAACATACATTGCAATGTTTAAGATAAATGTACTAAAAACCAAAAAATAATAAAATAGATACAGTCGTGGGAATTATAAACATATGCATAGACTAGACTAAAATAAAACCGTGGGGCACGTCAATTGTCTACAATCGTTGATTAAAATGTTTGTTTTGTAATGTCACACTATAATTAGGCAGTTGTTCAACCGACAACGATGGACGTGTGATAAGTAGGGCTAGAATGTAGAAACAAGCTAGCAAGCTCGATTATAAGCGAGTTTTGGGGTTTCATAGTGGTGAGCGAGTAGTACTTTTATCATATGTTTTGTCGATTAAAGACAAACTACGAGCAGTGAAACGATTCCTCGCCAGCCAGCAGTGTGAATGTCCAACGATAAACTAGTTGAAACATCTCTTTTATTTACATGGAGTGTATAACTATTGGAATTTCCATGAGCAAGAAAATAGTAAGTAATTTCCTCACCGTCTGCGGGCCAACTGCCTATTTTAACGACGAATTAAACGATTCTTCTATCGCACATTAAGTCGATAATTTGTAGACAATTGACGTGCCCCACGGTTTTATTTTAGTCTAGTCTATGCATATGTTTATAATTCCCACGACTGTATCTATTTTATTATTTTTTGGTTTTTAGTACATTTATCTTAAACATTGCAATGTATGTTTAACATAAAACCGTTTAACTTAAAAAGTTTTTTTACCTATTTTTATTTTCTAGTTTTTAGTTTTTATTTCGCATTCTGTTTAATTCATTTAGTGCTTCATTATTGCAAGGCCCATCTTAAATATTGAGGTTGTATAGTGCACTGTATTCTTCTTGTCAAGCCCTTTTATTTGATACCCATATTGGTGGGATTGATAAAAAATTGTTATCAGACATTTGGTAGCGGCGGCCAGCTTAGATTTCAATTTTGCACAGTAAATTGTATTCTACTTGTTGAGACCTTTCATTTGATACCCATGTTGATGGGATTGATAAAACCTACGTTATCCGCCATTTTGTAGCGGCCGCCATATTGTATTTCAATCTTTTATAGTATATTGTATTCTGCTTGTTGAGCCCTTTCATTTGATACCCATATTGATGGGATTGATAAAACCTACGTTATCCGCCATTTTGTAGCGGCCGCCATCTTGGATTTCAATTTTTTATAGTATATTGTATTCTGCTTGTTGAGCCCTTTCATTTGATACCCATATTGATGGGATTGATAAAACCTACGTTATCCGCCATTTTGTAGCGGCCGCCATCTTAGATTTCAATTTTTTATAGTATATTGTATTCTGCTTGTTGAGCCCTTTCATTTGATACCCATATTGATGGGATTATTAAAACATAAATTATCCGCCATTTTGTAGCGGCGGCCATCTTGAATTTATAATGATAATGAATAAACATAATTGTACTGTCACCAAAATCCAAAGTGTATACAAAATTTCAAATTAATCGGTTGACAGGAAGAGGGTGAAATTTGAATTACTAAATTTGACCCAAGAATAAAAAAAAATAAAACAAACGGGGTGAGCTAAATAAAACCGTTTAAAAATACAACAGTGCTTGAAAATAATATAATTTAGTTGTGATGATGTGATCTGTAAGGTCGAGGTACTACCCCAGTCGGGCTGCTCGATATTTTAGCAGGAAATTTCTTGTTGTGTGCTACCTCAGATATCTATATATTACTAGCTGACACCGCAAACATTGTTTTGCCATATATGTTATTAACACCCTTAATCCCCTCCCCCTCCGTTATAACTTAGGGGGATGAAAAATAGATGATGGCCGATTCTCAGACCTACCCGATATGCCCACAAAATTTTATTAAAATCGGTCGAGCCGTTTCGGAGGAGTTCAATGTTTAACACCATGACACGAGAATTTTATATATTAGAAAGATTATGTGAAACAAAACTTTGTATCCCTTTTTACGAAAATTGCGCAGACAGAGGAGTATGAAATTTTGCACACTTATAGTTTATATAAAGGAGAAGTGCAGACTGCTAATATTTTTTATTTTAAATTAAAAGGCCAATACCTCAGAATAATAATTTAGTCATTCCGATTAGTAATCCCGTTATCATGTTGTTGTAGATTTTTAGTTTTGTCTCATATTTGTACGGCAATTGAAGGCTACCATATCTAGCGCATGTTTGATATTCCCTCGTCCACGTTCATAGATCAATTCGATAAAATATGCTAAGTGTATTGATGTCGGTCGGAGCCCCCGCCGTCAGACCGCTCGCGAGATAAAACAACAATGAAATTGTCTAAAATGATATATCGATAGTGAGTAATGTGTTTGTTAGAGTATATTGCAGTACTCACTGTATGTTTTGTTACTTTTGCTTTTCTTTACTACGTTATGGAAAGGGCTTCTTATAAGAAAACTTTAACATACATGGAAAATATTTAAGGAGGAGCACCCTTTTACAAAATGCGATTGATATTGAAACTATTGTTGAAACTATTTGTTTTTATTCATTGCTATAAAGTATATTTTTTAAACGGTTTTATTTAGCTCACCCCGTTTGTTTTATTTTTTATTATTCTTGGGTCAAATTTAGTAATTCAAATTTCACCCTCTTCCTGTCAACCGATTAATCTGAAATTTTGTATACACTTTGGATTTTGGTGACAATACAATTATATTTATTCATTATCATTATAAATCCAAGATGGCGGCCGCTACAAAATGGCGGATAACGTAGGTTTTATCAATCCCATCAATATGGGTATCAAATGAAAGGGCTCAACAAGCAGAATACAATATACTATAAAAAATTGAAATCCAAGATGGCGGCCGCTACAAAATGGCGGATAACGTAGGTTTTATCAATCCCATCAATATGGGTATCAAATGAAAGGGCTCAACAAGCAGAATACAATATACTATAAAAAATTGAAATACAATATGGCGGCCGCTACAAAATGGCGGATAACGTAGGTTTTATCAATCCCATCAATATGGGTATCAAATGAAAGGGCTCAACAAGCAGAATACAATATACTATAAAAAATTGAAATACAATATGGCGGCCGCTACAAAATGGCGGATAACGTAGGTTTTATCAATCCCATCAACATGGGTATCAAATGAAAGGTCTCAACAAGTAGAATACAATTTACTGTGCAAAATTGAAATCTAAGCTGGCCGCCGCTACCAAATGTCTGATAACAATTTTTTATCAATCCCACCAATATGGGTATCAAATAAAAGGGCTTGACAAGAAGAATACAGTGCACTATACAACCTCAATATTTAAGATGGGCCTTGCAATAATGAAGCACTAAATGAATTAAACAGAATGCGAAATAAAAACTAAAAACTAGAAAATAAAAATAGGTAAAAAAACTTTTTAAGTTAAACGGTTTTATGTTAAACATACATTGCAATGTTTAAGATAAATGTACTAAAAACCAAAAAATAATAAAATAGATACAGTCGTGGGAATTATAAACATATGCATAGACTAGACTAAAATAAAACCGTGGGGCACGTCAATTGTCTACAAATTATCGACTTAATGTGCGATAGAAGAATCGTAGAAAGTAAAAAAAAAACTATGCGTAACTAAGTAAAAACTAAATTAAGTAACTAAAAACGTGATGAAGTCTAGTCGTTCTTGAGTTATATATATTATGGCACAACCACTGAATAGGAGATTAATTCATAATTATCTATAAACAGACAGAGGACTAAGTAATTTTAAAATTAATAGAAAAACATTCTAATAAAGCGATTATGATGGGGTCTTTGCTGAAAATAATAACAATAACTCCTAAGGCGACAAATTGTAAACATAACTCGTGTGGTCGACAAATTCACCCCGACGTTGTTGCTGTGGACATCTTCGTGGTTTTGTTGCGACAGTTTCCGAAACATTGTTCCTCGGCAAATACTTCTCTTTATATAACAACACACAGTTACGTTATAATATTTGTATCGACGTAAAAATACGGAAGACTGCTGAATATATTTCAATTAAGTATAATAACTCAAATTTCTTAGACAGTCATTTTCTTACTTCTTAAAAAGAACATTTTGAAATATCTTTTTTTAAATATCAAGTTATTGAAGTCTCATAAAATAAAGATTTAGCGTTTTCAGTCAAGAGTCTTACGATAATATTTTTTATTTCCGATGTTTGGTTTCCTTTTTTTTTCTTTATCACACAAAACAATAGTATTTACAGGACGACGCAGACAAAGTCACGGGTATCAGTTTGTTACTAATATTGTTTAAAGCTATACAATATATCAGAATGGATTGAGCTTTCATTAACGTTATTAAAATTACAATGAGTTCTGACTTGCGGACATTAGGCGCTGAGTAATCACCAGTGCACGAGCTCTCATACATAATGTATCGGATCGCGACCTCGTCGCGCAGCTGAGGAGATGTTTATTTAAGCAACGGTTTCAGTCGCTACTGATGCAACTGCAAATGTATTGTTAATTCAGATTCAGATTCCATTCCACTGTAATGACGTCAGTACTTATACTTAAAACTGTATATTTGTTCAATTAATGTTACTTGGAATAAAGCTGTTATTAGGCTTTATACCGCTGTTAAATGTGGTCAAGTGTATGGAATCGCTAAACCTTTTGATGTATAAAATTTATTAAGTCTAGTTCTGCTACACAATTTATTTTATGACGATACTATACAGAAATGCCTGTACGCTTACACAGAGGTGATAAGCAATAATTATAACCCCTGATCTATTTTATTCATGATATAATCTTAATATTTTATCACCAAAACTCTTTTTCCTTTCAAACTAAAAACTCCTTAAAAACAATTACATTTACATTTTTATTGTCTATTTTAAAGTTTTTTTTTTTAAGTTCTGACCAATGTATCAATTTAACTCTTTACTTATAAGGTTTTAAGACACCACGTTTACTACTGGCTTAGTCAGTCAGTTCAGCCTATTGCAGTCCAATGCTGGACATAAGCCTTCCCGAGTTCGCGCCAGACATCCCGGTTTCCACAATCCTCATCCAGCCTACACCGGCAATCTTACTGAGATCGTTGGTCCAGCGGCCCGGAGGACGTCCTACCTTGCGTTTGCCACGACGTGGTCTCCACGCCAGGACCCGTCTGCTCCAACGGCCATCGGTCCTGCGACACAGATGACCAGCCCACTGCCACTTCAACTTGCTAATTCTGTAGGCTATGTCGCTTACTTTCGTTCTGTCGCAGATAGTCCGATTTTTAATCCTATCTTTGAGAGAAACCCCAAGTATAGCCCGTTCCATTGCACATTGAGCGAGGAAAGTATTTAAAGTAAAAATAGTAAATTTCTGTTAACATTTTCACTCATGCTTTGGATTTAGACTACGCCTGCATTTGCTATCTTCACCTTACTGAAAATCAATATTTGAAATTCAGTGAGTTTGAAACGTCGAGTCACTCAAATGTATAAGAATATGCAACGAGAAAACCCAAAGAACCTCGATTGGTTACTCAGTCATCGTCACCGAAATTTTAAAATCATACGAATATCTCTTTTGTACTGTGTATTGTTTCGTACTTCAATACCTTTTCACCTGAAGGGTAGTTCTGTATTTCTCGGTACTCGTTCTGAAAATTTAAATTATCTTTGGAAAAAGAAAAATCTTCACTATATGGTCGTATGATTGAACTGATACATAATGATTTTTATAATTTATTTTTGTATATTTTGTATTTGATAAATATGGTTACAAACAGCTCAGGACAAGGAAAGCTTCACCCGCGGAGAGGTTCTTACAAACTAGTATGTAGTATAGTTTTAGAACTAAGTTTTTTATAAAATACTTTAACATTATTTTTTTTTTTGTAAGAAATAATAAAAGGCCATTTTTTTATTTTATGATTTATTAAATATAGGTTCTCATTCGTATTAATAATTTTACCACCAAGATCTAAATCGTAATTTCATATTGAGGTTTATGATAGTCTAAAATGTTATTCATATTTATTCGGAGCGTAAAAGCATCCATACCAGCATGCAGGCTGTATTCAAATGAGTCCCCGGCGCGGTGTGGCGTCCGGCGCACCTGAATATAAATACAGGGCATCCGCCGACCCGCACACGCTCGTAATTCTACCTTTGCACATAATAAACTAAGTTATGAGTGTGCGGGAGCTCTGAAAGCTCGTCAATATAGCCGTTGCTTTGCTGATAGTCAATATTTTACATTGACATATTTAACACAAACCGGTAACTAACAGTTACTTGGCAAGTCGGACACATCCAAAAAAATATTTTAACCAAAAAATGAACAAATTTTTCGTTTTTAGATAAACTAATAAAATACTTCCAATATTAAAATGTGAATGTTATTTTAGTATACTCCGCCGCTCATACTTTTAATCACAAATGAACACAGCTCCCTCACAAAGCTGATTACGTTTACGTAAGACTTCGTATTCACATAAAAAGGCACCTCGTGACTCGCAGCTCTTAGGAGCGGATTCAATTAAATTATATCTAGATTGATTAAATTTAAAAGCTTTCTTACGCTCTATCGTAGTCTGAAAGGGAAACTCGTCTAATTAATTCAGTTGATATTTAACAACCCGCCCGGGGTCGCGGAGAGCGAACTTCGATTATCGAACTCCAGGCGCGCTCCACTGGCGCCCGGATCATGGTTGCATCTCATAGCTGCAGACAGATGAATTACAATTTGCTATGTAGCATTGATTAGTTTAGATCCCAGTCCACAACAACTATCTTAGCGATGCCTGAGCACAACTTGCTAAGACTTCATAAATAAACTCTTTATTTCATTAGAACTTTTGGAATCAGTTGCACTACAGACATAATAGGACTAATTTGCCATATTGACTCAATTAGGACTGACATCACTCTCATTTCACACACCGGTGGATATTTGTAGATATTTGTACAAATATTTTATCCCGGCTTGTTGTCTCACCGAGTGGGTCACCCCACTATGACTCGGTGAGCACTTTGAGGAGCCGTTCCCAATTGTTATAGACACAGACACCTGATAGCGATCGTTACTTATAGTATAAAACCCGCAGGAGAGCAGCGTGGTGGATTAAGCTCTGATACTCCTCCTACATGGAGCTGTTTATTCCCAACAGTGGGATGTCACAGGATGAATTGTAATTCTTTGGTAACAAATATCTTATATTTGAAATGCAAATTCAATATTTCGCAATACATTGAAGACATTTTCGGTACTAAAATAGCCTGCAGATAATAAATATATATTTGAAATACAAACACAATACTTCGGAATACACAGACATTGTCGATACTAAAATTATCTTAAATGGACAAAATATGAAGGTAGTGTATATTGGGCTGTAAATCACAATTAGGGTTACTCGCTGGAATTATGTCTCGGTCAAACTAAGAGCGTAATATTTACGTAGCATTCCATTAAATACCACATTTTAATTTACATAGAAGGTTTTACAAATTAGACTATAATTGTGTTTGCTTAAAAACGATAAAAACCCGACTTCAGTTACACAGAAAAGTAATACAACGTAGGTAGACGGAAAAATAGTCAAGAAGATATGCGTTACCAAAGATTAATCAAAAAGTACACATCAGGTCTCCGTCAAATGTAAATAGAACTTTTAATAGAATTTAAAATCAGTTTACTTAGTAAAAAGTTATGGGGTATAATCGTAACAACATAGTACGTAGATCGACGAACAAATAGTCAAGTAAATACGCATTACTAGCGATATCTCAATAAGTACTTATCAAGATGTCAATTAAATGTACCTAAATTGGACCACATGAGACGCACCACATTTCAATTCGAAAAAAAAAAAATAACAAACTCAGTCGACCCAGTCATAAGTTCCTTCTTGTCATCGTTGTTTGCCATTGATATATTATAAAAAACAATGTTGTTTGCTAACTTAGCCGAATGCCGCGCCGCTGGCTTAGGTTTCAAGCAGTACTCCGCCTGACACGAGTGTGGGCGCCAGAGGACACGGCGCTCCACACGCTGGGGGTGTGTTTGTGGATATATTATAATACATTACATTACACAATATTTTATATTCTTGGTGTATAAATATTCAGAAGTTTAACTGCTGCCGCGTGTGATTTGTACACACATTGTTTTAGAATATAGAAAGCACAAAACATATCAAAATAAATGTAGTTTTTTGTATGAATTTGCAAATAAATGCTTAAAATGCAGTAGATTTCAGTATGTACTGTTACATTGTCCACTTGAGTTTTGGTTTCGGGTCAGACACTGATATTTGTTTTAAAAAATCGACTAATTCATGAAAACTTAGCGAAAATTATTGATGACAGCTGACAGCCAAACATTAGTTCCATCAATATAATTTCATTCAGCGATGCAAATTAAATTGACGGTGTGTTAAATGTAATTCATCGGACGCGGCGTGAATTGTGTTCCAGTGAAACTATTAATTATGGTGACTACAGCAGTTAATATAATAACTCAGGAGTAATTAATCAATTACAATGTGAGGAATATTCCATTGGAAGCCAGACTAAAGCGCTCAATAATAATTATAAGCTCGTTTTCAAAGACGAGGAAATAAACGGGCAGTCACGTAATGTTAAGTGATTCCTGGTCCGGGACACCTGCGGCACACGGTGAGTCACATATGACGTGCGGCCCATCTAAAGTGATTTAACATTAATTGTGCACAAGCACTCATTAAAGCTTTTATTTAACTTACAATGTATGTATGTACGTTTGTATGTATGTTTATAGGGTGGAATTTTGCACCTCAATTTTGAAGCATATATCCTCAACTGATTAAGCTGAAATTTTGTAAACATGTTTATTTGATGGCAATGCATGGTAAGATATGTGACGTCATTCAAAATGAAACATGGTAGAACACCCAAAATGGTGGACAAGTTATTTTTAATAATTTCCAACAACGTAGGCATCAAATGAAAGGGCTTGCCAAGAGAAACTCGAGATAATTGTGTTTGCAGGCAAACGAAAGAAAACCGACTTCAGTTATATCGCCAAGTAATACAACGTAGGTAGACGAAAAAATCGTCAGGTAAATACGCATTATCAAATATTACTCCAAAAGTTGTAATCAGATTTCGGTGAAATTTAAATGTGACCACATAATAAATATCGGCTTTCGATTAAATTAAAAATCATCAAAATCGGTACACCCAGTATAAAGTTATACGGATTTCCGAGAATTTCCCTCGATTTCTCTGGGATCCCATCATCAGATCCTGGTTTCCTTATCATGGTACCAAAGGATATCTCCTTACCAACAAAAAAAGAATTATCAAAATCGGTTCATAAACGACGAAGTTATCCCCGAACATACATAAAAAAAATGTATACGGTCGAATTGAGTAACCTCCTCTTTTTTTGAAGTCCATTAAAAAAAGGGGTGTTTCTACAAATCCAATATGGTGGAATTGATAAGATAAATTAAATTAAATTTTAAATATCTTATGACATACACACAAGATCGTCGGTTCTATGGTAAGCAACTTAATGCTTGTGTTACCTATAACAGCCAACTTTTATAGCTAATTTTTTTTAAAATAAACATAGAAATAAACCATCTATAGACATAAATACAAATACTACACCTAGAGTCAGGTGAGAATCGAACCAGCAACCCGCGGAGGCAAGCACGAAGCAGGGTCACTACAAACTGCGTCAACGGGCTAGTCAAAGAAGATGACGAACTACACTTTCGTACATTATGTGTATCAAATGAAAGGATTTGCTGAGACTACCAGACTGAAAACCCTGTTCAGCGATAACTAAAAACAAATTAAAAGTAAAAAACTTTTTGAAAGAGAAGCTTTTATTTTAAATGCGTTAAAAATAAAAAATAAAAATTTTCGTTTAAAACCTTTACTATCAAGCGACAAGCTTTTATGTCATTTGACTTGAGTGATGATACATAATTATCATAATAATTATATTGATGGTAAAAGCTTTAAAGGAAAGGTTTATTTTATAATACGAATAAAATAAAAGCTTTATTTATTTATAGAACACCAACAAAGTATACACCATATATCATGTACATATACAATAACAGTACAGTCTGAGTGTAACTTTAATTATCATAAGTACATTAAACTCGACTAACAAGTCTTCACTTTTAATTTATTTTAATAATAAAATTAATTAAAAGTTTTAAACTTTTTAGTCTATAATTGTTTTAATAATAAAGTTTCAATATTAAAGTTTCACACTTTTAATTTATTTTAATTTTAAAAAGAAAATTTTTAGATTAATATTCCATATTGTTATATTGTGGGATTCTGGAAAGAATTACATCACAATGTTTTCTTTCTTTGCGGAGCAGGAAATAATTTTTTTGCTAAACTGATACTTGAAAATTCAGCAGAGTAAGTTTCATACCAGGCTCCAAAATATTTGTTTCTGTATAATTCCAAATTTTTAGTTTAAAAGTTAAACATATTCGCTTAAAATAACACGTAAAATAACACTTGGTTTATTTTCATTAACAAAGGAAACAGCAGTGTTCTCGAGTTGACTTTGGTTCTGAATGCCTTTTCGTCCTTTGTGGGTCAGTAAACAACAAAGTTTTACACAAAATGCTGCATAATTTACTACAACAGTTCTTTTTAACTTGAAAACAGTTTCCTTTCAATTGCCTGCAAATACACAAAATTTATCTGAGAATTTAATTATTAATAATAGCTTAATTAAGTGTGGGTCGAGTGTATGTGTGATTGTGAGTGAAACAAGTTCAATGATGAGTCGAATAGACATTTTATTTTACTAAACTGTTGCACTCTCCTCGAATGCGAAATACACACCGCGGCGCATAATATTTTTTTTTTTTTTATTTCACTAGGTCGGCAAACAAGCGTGCGGCTCACCTGATGGTAAGCGATTGCCGTAGCTTATAGACGCCTGCAACACCAGAAGCATCGCAAGCGCGTTGCCGACCCAACCCCCAATCCCCCCAGGAGATAAAATGTTATCAAGTGACGCGTCATAATCACCTACCACTATTGGACTCAAGGCTGAATGATTAGACGTTGGTTGTTTATAGTTAAACTCCACATTCCTAAAATATGTTATACACACCATTGTTAAATATTTATTTTGAAACAGTTTGTTGTAAATATCAAAATGTAGATACTACTAGCTCCATCTAGTTATACTTTCTGTAGTGTCAACTTTCTTCCAATAAATTATTCTATCTGTCATTCGTCAGTTAGTCGCAGCCATAACTCGTTGTTTTATTTTAGGTTATGGGCCCAGAATTCTTAAAGAAGCTGGTTCTAGTTAGTGAAGTTTATTTTAGCGTTAGTACCGTGTGGTTAACATCATTTCGGTTTGCTAACAGTTTAAGCTAAAAAGTTTAATATTTTAACTGTGCACGTGTGGCTATCATGGCGTCTAGTTCGAACTACTTGATCAACGTACCCAAGCTAAAAGGGCGCGAGAACTTTAGTGAGTGGTGTTTTGCGGCAGAAAACTTTCTAATATTAGAAGGAATGGTTGGGTGCATCAAACCAGAGCACGGTCAGCCCCCATCAGCTGCAGATGACGCCAAGACGAAAGCCAAGTTAGTTTTAACAATCGACCCGGCACTTTACGTTCACATCAAAAGCGTCAGAACATCGAAGGAACTGTGGGATACATTGAAGATGCTGTTTGATGATTCGGGATTTACGAGAAAAATCAGCCTGCTGAGGAATTTTATATCGATTCGATTGGAAAATTGCTCATCGATGACGTCATATGTAACTCAAATAGTTGAAGCTGGTCAGAAGCTGCAAGGAACGGGTTTTGGGATTAACGACGAATGGATCGGTTCTATCATGTTGGCAGGATTAACAGAAAAGTATATGCCCATGATAATGGCCATTGAACATTCCGGCATGATAATTTCAACGGACGCCATTAAAGGGAAGTTATTGGACATGGAACCGGAAAACGGTGGTGACGTCAATAATGCATTTGCATGTTTCCGCAATAAGTCGAATCATCGTTCAAAAATTGTGAAATCTACGCAGTCTATGGTTGGTAAAGATGGCAGGAATGAAATAAATCAAGTGACATCTGTCAAGGGAAAACCAAACGTCAAATGTTATGGTTGTAAACAATATGGCCACTACGTCAACCAATGCACAAGTAATAAAAAATATTCAAAGAAATTGCAAGATTTAGAAAAGAAAACCAAAACAACAAATGCGTTTAGTGCTGTTTTTCTTAATGGAACATTTGATAAGGGTGATTGGTATGTAGATTCCGGTGCCAGTTCACATTTGACGAGTAACATAAATTGGATCACGGATGTTTGTTACTCTGGGTTTACTAAGGAAATCATGATCGCCAATCGGAGTAAAGTTCCCGTGGAATGTTGTGGGAATGTAAACATAATTACATCAACCGCAGAAGACAGTTACAGCATAATTATTGAAAAGGTTTTGTGTGTTCCCCAGCTAGCAACAAACTTGTTGTCAGTTAGCCAACTAATGAAACAGGGCAACAAGGTGCATTTCACAAGCAGCGGATGTGAAATATTTAATAAACAGAACATTCTGGTAGCTACTGCGTCACTTGTAAATGGCGTTTATAAGTTGAATTCATCTACATGTTTGGTGGCAGCAGCAGTTGAGTCTCCAGTTGTTTGGCATCGTCGATTGGGACATGTGAATAGTTTCGACTTGAATAAAATGCATGGTGCTGTGGAAGGAGTTCAGCTATCAGAGACGGCAAACATCAACAAGACAAACTGTATCGTGTGCTGTGAAGGGAAACAGAGTCGTTTACCTTTTGCTCATGAAGGAAACAGGAGTCTTGAGCTTTTGGATGTAATACATTGTGATATCTGTGGGCCAATGGAGAATGTCTCACTCGGAGGATCGAGGTATTTCATTATTTTCGTTGATGATCATAGTCGTATGACACAAGTTTATTTTTTAAAAAGTAAAGATGAGGCCTTACAGTGTTTTATAGATTATAAAGCAAGAATTGAGAATTTATTGTCAAAAAGAATTAAAACTCTTAGAAGCGATAATGGCACTGAATTCTGTAACAAGAAATTTGAAAGCTATTTAAAGAAATCTGGTATTAAACATCAAAAAACAAACCCATATACACCAGAACAAAATGGGCTCTGTGAGAGGATGAACCGAACAATTATAGAAAAGGCCAGATGTGTTTTGTTTGACGCCAAACTTGGTAAGGAATTCTGGGCGGAAGCTGTTAACACTGCTGTCTATTTACAGAACAGAATTGTGAAAGCTGGACTGAAGAACCGCACCCCATATGAGGTATGGACAGGATCTAAACCAAACCTCAGTCATTTAAGAATTTTCGGCAGTACTGTTATGAAACACATCCCTAAAGAAAAAAGACATAAATGGGATAAAAAATCTGAACAATGTATATTTGTTGGCTATCCTGAGGATATTAAAGGATATCGAATATATAATCCTGCAACACGTACTATCATAACAAGTCGAGATGTAATATTTATTAAAGAAAATAACTTAGAAGATAATGTGATTGAAATAAAAGAAAAA
The DNA here is from genome assembly GCF_905220565.1 of Melitaea cinxia. Classification (NCBI taxonomy): domain Eukaryota; kingdom Metazoa; phylum Arthropoda; class Insecta; order Lepidoptera; family Nymphalidae; genus Melitaea; species Melitaea cinxia. The sequence goes on along the minus strand of NC_059407.1, from coordinate 17,012,176 downwards.
GACAAAGAAACTAAAGAATCACAATCATCTTCAGTGGAAGATTTGTCTGAGGCCAGTAGAGAGGATTCATTTACTTCAGTTGAAGATGCTGCTGACTTGGATGAAACCTATGTACCATCTTCAGAGGATGAGGAGTTCTTGAGATCTGAAGAAGATATGATGGTGAGAACATTATCTAATAGGCAGAAACGGGTACCAGACAGATATGGATTAATGGTTACAGAAGAATGTAACAAACCAGTCAGCGATGAATTGACATTGGAAGAGGCACTGGAGGGATCAGAAAAAGAGTACTGGGAACAGGCTATCAAAGAAGAGCTCAAAAGTTTTGAAGACAACAAGGCTTGGGACATTGTTGACGTTCCTGTAAGTGGAAATATTGTAAAGTGTAAGTGGATCCTGAAAAAGAAGTGTGACTCTGAAAACAATGTACGTTATCGAGCCAGACTAGTGGCTAAGGGTTGTAGTCAAAAATATGGTGTGGACTACAGTGAAACTTTTTCTCCCGTGGTACGGCATACAACCCTTAGATTATTATTTGCGTTATCAGTGCAGTTGAATCTAAAAGTGACTCATCTCGATGTAAAAACGGCTTTCTTGAATGGAGATCTGTCTGAGACTATATACATGCAAAAACCAGTAGGTTATGTGTGTAAAGATAATAAAAAGGTTCTTAAGTTAAACAAGGCTATATATGGTCTCAAACAGGCTTCGAGAGAATGGCATAAGAAGGTTGATGATTGTATGTTAGGTGGTGGCTATGTCAAATCGAAAATAGAGCCTTGTTTGTATATAAAAATTGTTGGTAACAGTAAGATCTTTGTAACTCTGTATGTCGATGATTTCTTTGTTTTTTCAAATGACAATACTGAACTGAGTTATCTTAAAAGTATGTTAAGTAAGAATTTTGAGTTAAAAGACTTGGGCATTGTAAAGGAATGTCTGGGGATGTCAGTTTGTTTTGATATACAAAATTGTACTATAACCTTAAGTCAAGAGAAATATATTGATAAATTGTTGTCAAAATTCAATATGATAGATTGTAAAACAATTAATACTCCAATGGAAATTAATTTAAAATCTAAAAGGGAAGATAATTGTAAAAGTCAGAATCCATATCAGCAACTTGTCGGGAGTTTAATGTATTTAGTAGTTCTCACACGACCTGATATAGCATATGCAGTGACATTCCTAAGCCAATTCAATAATTGTAGTACTGAGGAGCAGTGGCTTTATGCAAAAAGAGTATTAAGATATTTAAAGAAAACAAAAAACTTAGGTTTGAAATATTATAAGGGCAAAAATATTAATATTGAAGGCTATGTAGATGCAGATTGGAGTAATGATGTTAATGATAGAAAATCATACTCAGGATTTTGTTATATGTTATCAGGGTGTGTTATATCTTGGAGTTGTAGGAAACAAAAGTGTATTTCGCTTTCTAGTACAGAAGCTGAATATGTATCAATATCAGAAGCCTGCAAAGAGGCAGTATATTTAAGAAACTTACAATATGAAATAACACATAGATTATATAAAATTGTTATTTATAATGATAGTATGAGTGCACAAAAACTATTACTGAATCCTGTTTTTCATAATAGAACTAAGCATGTTGATGTTAGGTATCACCATTGTAGAGAAATGATAAATGAAAACATTGTTAGTATTGATTATTTGTGTACATCAGATATGCCTGCAGACCTGCTCACTAAGAGCTTAAGTGCTGTTAAACATTACAAACATTTGAACACTTTAGGTATTGTTAAAGTTTAGATATATATTCTTTTTTTGTTCCTTAATATCTATATTTTGAGTGGGAGTGTTGTAAATATCAAAATGTAGATACTACTAGCTCCATCTAGTTATACTTTCTGTAGTGTCAACTTTCTTCAAATAAATTATTCTATCTGTCATTCGTCAGTTAGTCGCAGCCATAACTCGTTGTTTTATTTTACAGTTCGACGGCGAACAATCCTTATCCATTATAAGTGTCCAGTTAAAGATAAAAATCGTGCGCAGTGAGTCCTCAAGACTGGAATACCCGCACAATAACATCATTAATAGTTGCTGCTGCTGTGCTCGATGCTGTGTGACTTGTACTCTTTTACATTTTCAATAAAGAAATATATTTATAATTCTATTGTAATTTTTTTTTTTTCGAATACGACTACCTAGTTGATCCAAAGATTAGCGCACTTAAACAAACGGCAATTCTAATATATTTGTTAAAAGCATTACATTCTTACATTCTCAAATATGTGTTATTACAATCTTGTCCGATATACAAAAAGGCTTAAATCTTTTTCAACGACGCTGGAGAATCTAGTTGATATATTACATTCATCTCAATCATTTCTCATTTGATGCGGGAGCCGTGCACGTGTTTTAGTTTCCAGCTAAAACACACTTCGGCATGGCACATCATTACAGCCTTTACAGTCCACTACTGGACATAGGCCTCCACAAGTTTACGCCAAAAATAACGTGAACTCATGTGTTTTGCCCATAGTCACCACGCTGGGCAGGCGGGTTGGTGACCGCAGGGCTGGCTTTGTCGCACCGAAGACACTGCTGCCCGTCTTCGGTCTGTGTATTTCAAAGCCAGCAGTTGGATGGTTATCCCGCCACCGGTCGGCTTTTCAAGTTCCAACGTGGTAGCGGAACTATGTTATCCCTTAGTCGCCTCTTACGACACCCACGGGAAGAGAAGGGGTGGCTATATTCTTTAAGTACCGTAGCCACACAGTACATCGGCATGGCACAGATGGATTTAATAAATATTTGTAAATAATCCCTTTGCTATTTTAATTAAACATAGCAACAGGCAATACTACTTACCTTGAGCAAAGCTACGTTACCAATTTGTTTTGGCAAACCAACTCAATATGAAATAGTATTCTGACCTTTCCAGCATCTGGAGAGGCAAGAATACTGTATAAATAAGTTTTAATAAGATTGAGACGAAGATATTTGTAATTGTAATTAATGCATTCTGTTTGAGGTTAATTGTATAGAAGTAACTGCTACAGGAGTGACAAGACCACTTCGTGACCACACTCTCTCAATCAAATAAAAATTAACTATTTACTACCAAATTAAAAAGATTGGAACAGCGCGTAGAAAGTACACAACGTACTTTTACGAGGTATCTTGCTTTTTCTGCCAGTGACATCTCACACAGACAGCCATACAATCAACGATTGGCTTGGTTTGAGATGATGAGCCTTCGGGACAGGCGCGCACTTCTCGAGCTATGCTTTTTATATAAAATTCTCCATCGTGATGTACATTGTAGCAACTTGGCTGAGCGTACATCTCTTTCAGTCCCACGTAGGTTCCCAAGAAATAAAATCCATAACATCTTTTATATTCCAAAATCAAAAACTCATATGGGAAATCAGGCGCCCGTGGTTAAACTGTGTTTGAATTATAACAAAATTGCAAAAGATTTACCAGGCATTGATATATTTGGTGATCATTATAATGCATTTAAAAAGAAACTTATTACTCATTTTCACAAATAATATAGTTTTTTAAGCTACTGCATAGCTTCTATCGCGGGCCTTGAGCGCGGGGACCGAATCCAGAAATTCCGTAACGAAAAAACCTCACGCTCCCCACTCCGACGGGCACGGAGGTGTGGCTTGAAGGCCGTGCATCGTCTAACGTCGTTTCAGTTCGGCAGTCTTCGACACGGCGTTGTGTTCGTGCGATTAGAATACTTATAGAGTAATACTTATAATATAGCAAACTTATGTTTCTTATTTCAGTTATCATAAACCTATAGTTTCAATTATAAATATTCCTGAATAACCAACAGCTACTGTAAGATAATAAAACCCACATGTATTGTAAAGTAATAAAAATATTTTAAACAATATTAACTTTTTATTTATTTAATAAAAGAAAAAAATTTGTTTTCTTATCGGTCACCACGCTCAAAAAGTGTAACTTGAATTAATATCAAAGAAAAAGAAATACTGCATAAATAAAATAAATAAATAATTATAATTGCATAAGTTGATACAAAATGCTATGCAATAGCTTTAACGCGGCAGTCCCCGAGTGCCACACGTCTTTTTTTTCTTTTTTTAATATTCTCTTTTGTAAACCTTTTTTATATTCTAGTTTGTAATCCTTTTTTTAAAGTAATTAATAGTTTTATTTAGTGTTATGAGCCATTTCACAATTTTACGCTCTGCAAGTTTAGGTAAATTTGGTCGAATCGCGCGAGTCGTACGAGCCGCGCGATATTTGTGCTAGTAAGTATAGTGTGACAACCAAAAGACCATCTTGATCGTTTTCTAATGTATAATAAAAATTAATAACTATGGTATAAAATGTTTTTTACATAATTAATTTGTTAAAAATTTCAAGTATGTTATATAACAACAGTCAATAAATTTAAACTAAAAATAAAAAATCAATTTTATGAAACAATTTTTTTTAAATTGATTTAGTATTTTCAGTTTACGAATGAATCTAATATTTACGATATGAATAAAATAGCATTTTATGACATCGACACCGACAAACATATTAATTAACAAATAACAAGACAAACAGATTGAAATGCCTATTTGTATTGATAATGTGAGAAAAGAAAAGTAAATTATACATTTGTTTACAGAAATTATCATTATATTAATTTACAGTCATTTTCGTAATATGTTTATTTTATTTATATTTTATTATGAAAGTATCAAATGCGGTTTATCCGCTATAACAACAGGCGCTTGGCGCGTGTGAGCGAAAGAGATGGCTGCGCAGAATTTGGCGTGACCTTAAGAGCGCTAGCGCTCGACTGATTTACTGGGCTTGATGCGTGGTAATATATACTATCTTTTTATTATTTAATATAAAATGTATTAAAAATGATGACATCTTTTAATTATTATTTTTTTTTTTGTATTCCTTAATGATGTAAGTTTCCTTTGATGAAGATAGTTCGTTAAAATTTCTTAGTTTTCTAAGAAAAATATTGCTTTTAAAATTGTACTTATTTGGAAAATATTCGTAACTTTAAATTTTTTTTATCGTTTAATAGAGATACAAATGGAATAAAAATCTGTTCTATTATTCAACAAAATTATACTCCACATATTACGATATATTTTTTAAACTGTTTCATTGTAGAGGTTATTGAAAAGTAGGACTTCAAAGTATACATTGCGACCGTTTACCCAGGGAGGAGGCTGATGAAAAGGTTAATAATTTTATACACATAATATAAATCAAAATTCTGATCTGACTATGGACTACAACAAAGGTTGCTCTATTATATTTCAAGAATATAAATTACATTATTGCATCCAACACTGAGATTAACGACGTCAAAATATTACAATTTCGCGGATTGTTACCGATTTTTGTGAAATGGCTCTTATGCAAGCTGAAAAAAAAAATTGAATGTTATGCATGCTAGTTATTATATGTATTAAGGACCTTACTGTATACCTAATGTGCTTATTATAACAATGTAAATATGTATATTGTTAGTATGCTTAAATAAATAAATAAATAAATAAATTGGAAGGTGAGATGAAAAAAAATTAATAAAATGTTTTGAACTAGAACAGGGTAGAAAAATTCAAAACATCAGCAGTACAATAAAGTTGTTTTAGGGAACATTGGCTCTTCATTGTGAAAACAACGCTGGCATTATCTGTTTTTTGCGGTTCAAATAAGTACTTTTTATTTACAAGGAAATATATTTCATTAGATTCGACCGACCTCTAATGACCTAATTTTTTCCAGCGCGATGAAACGGTTATCAGATGAAACTGATAAAACGCGGTCGTTTTTTCGTTTATTGTTACTTGCGCTCGATCAAACAATTACCACTGTCGGGAACATCTTCACAGCAAAAGAAAATCTAATTTTATGTAAGTAAATATTTCCTGTATTTTTATTATGGTTGCGAGTTTCATGAACTGGATAAATAAAAAAAAATATGCTGCATACATGTTTTATGGCACAAAGTTATTATTCCGTGGATTACGAAAAATGCAAACACTGCTTTCTTTACTCTGACCTATATTTCCGTCAACGCGTTTTTTCCATCTCGTTTGTTCGCTCCACTCGTGATTGAATCAAAGGCGAAGACGGTCGAAGAAAAGAAAAAAACGGCGAAAAATCAAACGAGATACATTTTTTACGTTTTGTTTGAACTCATCCAAGTGGCTCTACAAATGACATTAGGCGAATTCTCGCAATTTTTTTTTACCTTACAGCGGATGATAAGACGGTCGAGTGGACGCGACACGTGTATGGTAAACGAATAATGTCGGGTTCAAGGACAGTGCGGAATGTGGCGGACGTATAGGTACGAGTGCTTTTCGCTTACAAGAATATTGCGAAGAAATCTACTCACATAACATCTTAGAAGATTGTAAAGTGATGTGACTGTTCTCATTGGATAGATTTAAGCCAGCCTATATTTTAGATGAAACAGTAAGTAACGATGTAAACGGTTACGCCGTGGACAGAATCACACAATAATTTGTCATCGCAAGCAGAATAGAATTTTCTCATTTTTATAGTTTTTAATCTAGAGGCAGTTTGGTATAATGAAATTATATCGTTCGTTCCCTTAACATTGAACTAGTTGCAATATCTTGAGAAACTCCGATCTAGATTTAATAGTTTTCATTAGTACGTGATCATTGGCCTTAGTCCGTCTATTGCAGATGCTTTAAGCAGTGCCAAACAGACACTGTGTTGCCTAGGACACTCTTCTGGAAAACGCAAAGTTGCCTAAGCTCTGCGCCGAACGACGAGTCGATACGTGTGGAGCCAGTTCGGCTACAGGAGTCTTTCGCATTTTAGATCTATACCACGAATGCTTGACGGAGACCCCATTCCGGGTTTCAAATGAAGTTTTCCTTCTCTAGGTTTATCCCTTGATCGCCTTTTACGACCCTCACGGGGAAAAAGGGGGTGGTGCTATTCTACTGGGTTGACACCATACGGCATACGTGGTCACGGCATACGGCATCAGTACGTAAAGGTATTATAATAATATAACAATAACACAAAATAATAACTTTCGGCAGCTGAACTTTCAGTTATCTTACTCCCTACTATTACTCGTAATATGTGTTCTAAAGTTTGGATGGATGTTTTTGAATCATGCCAGAATTACTCGATGAATTGGGATGGGAACATACATTAGTTATAATAGTCTACAGTAGGTTCAAATTATTTTTTATTCTCGAAATAGGAAAACACATTTTAATGAAAAGGATTTGTTTTTGTTACGGCATCACTTTTGACATAACTTTTACAAATATATTATACCTATGAATTTGGATCAAAGAATATCATGTGCTATGTATGTAAATGTTCAACCGAGTAAAATGTGCGTATCCTACATATCAAAATTTCAGGACAGACGAAGTGACGGACGACAGCAAGTAGATTACGAGTATATGATAACAGGAAAAATCGTTTAACTCACGTTACGTGCGTCACCGGAGGGCTCCTCGTACAGTGAATGTGTTTGGTTCGTTCCTGTTATTTTTATTTGTACCCGCGGAGCTGCCTCGCGGGAACAGCCGCGCTGATAAAAGTGAATAACGATAATTGCCTTCATCTTGTAGTAAACAAGTTCTTACGTAAATTTATCTTTTAGTTAATTTAGCTAGTGGCAACTCAGAGCATATAATACTAAGGCTACCAGTAAAGGGATACTAGTACGGTTATGTAATAACATAATGGTCTATCTGAGAAAGTAATATATGCATATAAAAATGGGCTGTTCTTTCTCCAGAAAAGCGATTACACCATCTACCTACTCTGGGGCCTCAGGATGTGCGGAGACTACACGCTTATGCCAATGTCATACATATGCTAAGGTTAAAATCGAGAGGTAGAGATGTAAGATTGTGAAACAGTATTCTTAAAACCTTCTAAAAAGATTTAATAATGATTAACTCCCGGAGATTCTTCTAAGTAGAAGCTGTATTTCACTGGCAGTACCCTCAGGCTTATAAAACTTTTTTTTTCTAAATGTTTTTAATTTGATTGAACTGCGGAACAGATACACAACAAACAACATTATTACTTTTATAACATTCACATTTCTTTGTGAAGAGTGTATTTGTGGTTATGTCGTAAAGAGTTCCTATATTTTGGCTGCGTGGGTTCTGTTGACTAATCATAAGCTGTATACGTACTAAGTATACCGTAAACGATTACGAAAAGGGTATATTAGCATAAAAGATAGTTTTACCGTAAAAGTTAGTAAATTCTATTTCATCTAATATATAAAATTCTCGTGTCGCGATGTTTGTAGTTAAACTCCTCCAAAACGGCTTGACCGACTCATATGAAATTTTGTGTGCATATTGGGTAGGTCTGAGAATCGAACAACATCTATTTTTCATTCCCCTAAATGTTAAGGGTAGTCCGACCCTAATTTTTTTTTAATTTTTATATAAATTATTTATTTTTTATTTTATTATGATTTGGCGTTGAAAAATACATACAACCCTAAATTTTCACCCTTCTTCCACTAACCCCTATTTTTGAATACGCGTTTAGCGGCAAGACAACGCTTGCCGAGTCAGCTAGTTAAATAAATAAAAATTAGCTATGAAATGCTAAAATGGAAATAATCCCACACGGACTGTATGGAAATGAATTCAGAAAAAGATCCCGTTGTTCCAAATTGAATCTTACCTCAGTGCCAAATTTCACACCGACGGGTTTCACCATTTTTGCGTGATTGAGCAAAAACTATTCTATTCTATTCTATTCTATTCTATTCTATTCTATTCTATTCTATGTATAATACTTATTGTGATAGTTCCTAAAGTTACTTATAGAATTATTAATAATCTTTCTAATTAACAACCGCTCTGGTGTAGTGTGCCTGAACATCGGCGTTAAGCCGGTCCCGGTTGTTATCATATACACCTGATAGCGATCGTAACTCATAGTAGGAAATATATCACCAATCCGCGGTGGAGCAGCGCAGTGAAGAAAGCCCCTATCCTTCTACCACATGGAAAAAGAGGTCTGTGCCCAACAGTGGGATGTTACAGGCTGATTCATGATCAATCATGATTATTTTTATTCCAATTTTTCAAGACTACGATAAGATTTTGTTCTGTAAATAATCGCTGTGATATATTCATACTAATCACGCGGGTGGTAATAAAATATAATTTCTCGCATTGGCATGAAAATTTTAGTGTATAATCATTGACTTTAATCAATTTTATGGGTTACACGTAACTTTGAAAAATTTCCACTTAAATTATTTCCTGAGATTAATTGTGATTTGAATAACATTCTTGGCGTCAGTCAATAATAGTCCGATAATGCAAGACCTAAGCTATGCAATAAGAACTATGTCATATAACAATGTAAGTCCAAGTCGTCATTTTTGAAGGTCTCCTAATAATTGTCAAGAATTGTTGTGTACTTTAACAGGATTTCCTGTATTATTTAGACTTATCACATTATTGTTGCGCAGGGAACAAAAATGTGCGGTTGTACCCTCGTCCCGCGGGACGCTCGACACGCCGGGCTCGACGCGGGGTTCGCGAGATAAGGTGCTGACAACGAAATGCGACGATAATAAATAATAAATAATGCCATTGAAACTTTACGAAAAGTTTAAATTGCAATTTCACGCCGGCTTTTACTTCGCACTGACTAGAAAAATATGTGTACATTTAAAACTCAAGAAATTTAAAATAATTGTGTTTGCTCGCAAACGAAAAAAAAACCGACTTCAATTACATCGACAAGTAATACAACGTAGATCGACGAAAAAATAGTCAAGCAACTACGCGTTATTAAAGATTACTCAAAAAGTAGTTATTAGATCTCAATAAAATTTATATGTGACCACATGATAAACATCAGCTTTCGATTAAATTAAAAATTATCAAAATCGGTACACCCAGTAAAAAGTTATTACGGATTTTCGAGAGTTTTCCTCGATTCCTCTGGGATCCCATCATCAAATCCTAGTTTCCTTATCACGGTACCAAACTAGGAATATCCCCTTTCTAACAAAAAAAGAATTATCAAAATCGGTACATCCAGTAGAAAGTTATGCGGTATAATACAACGTAGGTCGACGAAAAAAGCGTCAAGTAAAAACACATTATTAGATATAACTCGAAAAGTAGTTCTTAGATCTCAAATAAATTTAAATGGGACCAATTGGCACACACCACCTTTCGATTAAAACAAAATTTGTCGAAATCGGTCCACACGGGCAAAAGTTCTGATGTAACATACATAAAAAAAAAAAAAAAAAAAAAAATACAGTCGAATTGAGAACCTCCTCCTTTTTTGGAAGTCGGTTAAAAATGGGACAGATGTTTGTAACTCCATCATACAAAATACTAAATAAAATTAATGAAATATGGTACGTAGATAGAATCAATGCTATAGTTTTGGTGCGTGTGAAATTCAGAATAACATAGGATACTTTTTGTTCTGGCATTTCTTCGAGATCAGAAACTACGAAAAAAAGATGCGGCAGAATAGATATAACTCAATGAAAAAATCGCACCGATCAACCGCTTTCGTGTATTGTCCACCACATATGACATTGGCGAAGTCATTAGCGCTATTTCTCCACTCTTAAAAAGAATCAAATGAAAGTATGACTATGACAGACAAAAGTATTATTTTTATTTTATTTAATACTTTATTTTACCACAATATATTACAAACAAAGCATAAAGATAGTTACAGACTGTGAAGTACAATGAGCGGACTTATGGCTAATTAGCCATTTCTTCCAGACAACCCAGTATTAGCTATAAATATAATTACCAACCCTATATATTGAGGTCTCTACTAATTTTGACGTAAAAAATGTCTAATAAATCGATAAACGCCGACTGCATGCAGGAAAAGGGATGACTCATTGTCCCGTTACGCTCATTGTACGCTTGCGCTGCATCTATTCCACTAGATTGGTCTATGCGTCCGAGGAGACTTTTTGTAATGTCGTGGTCACGTTAAACTATCGTCCGTAAACCAACTTTACAGACACGCAATTTTTTTAAATTAGAAAACCATGTCTTATAACTGCTACAGCCTTAATTATTAAGTTACCACAAATTGTTAGGCATTATAAAATTTTCCCGAATTAGACGTAGACGTCGGGGACGTGTCTGTGTGTGCGCGTGTGCGCGTGTGTGCGAGGATCGCTGTTAAATTATGAGCATGATCGAGCAATTGTTCGCCAGACTGGTATAATGTAAAGGTCGTCAGTATTTAACTTCAGACAAAATCATACGAGTTAATTTGATTGATTTTATTATTATTTTATAATTTTGAATTTGATTTTGTCCAGATTAATTTTGATTTTGGCTTTTATTTTTATTTTATTTTGATCATAATTTTACTTTATTGGTTCCTTTTTAATCTTATTGTCTTTTGTTTACATATATGTGTATTGTAAGCGTACCTGAGAAATAAAATATAAAATAAATACCTTAATAAAAAAATGTGTATGTAGTGAATTTATTCTAAAATGAAAGTGTGCCGACGATAAACACAAACAGAAATTTTAAAATGAAAATCTTGAAATTTAAAACAAAATTAAGGGAGAAATTCAAACAAATCTGCGCCTTTGTTCGAAATTTTCTATGGAAGTGAAAGATACGATGACGATGAATGGCGGGTAGTTTTTCAAAAGTAACAGCGGCCGATAAACCCTTCTCGCTGCTGTTAGAAACTTACCCTTTTTAGAAATAGTCCTAGAAGGTATGAATTCTTATACATTCGTCACGTAATACGAATTTAATTGTGTTTGCTCCCAATAAAAAAACCGACTTCAATAACATAATAACGTAGGTAATAAGTAGGACGAAAAAATAGTCAAGTTAAATCTTGATTAAATTTAAATAAAACTACGTGACAGAAACGAGTTTTCGATTAACAAAAGAATCATCGAAATCGATCGACCCAATAAAAGTTCAATAAGTTTTGAGGTACACATAAAAATATACAGTCGAATTAAGAACCTTCCCCTTTTTTGAAGTCAGTTAAAAAGACGATAGACTTGATTGACGGCCGTTAATGCTACATTTATACTCCTTTCAAATGAATAGTCCAGACAAATGAAATTCATTTTATAATAAATAAATAAATTAATTAATATTTATGACATACACACACGGTCATCTGTTCCTAAAGTAAGTAACGTAAGGCTAGTGTTTAATTATGAACATTAACAACCCCGGAGTAGAAAGCAGGATCTCTACAAACTGCGCCAGCGGGCTAGTCACAATAATAATATTTTATACAAATATGTAGCACTAGTTTTGAAGCCGTATTTAACATTGCATTGTATCATGCTTTATAAATATTTATATCGTTAAACAGTCCCAAATAAACTGAATTATTAAATAAAATACTGATGAAAACAATCTCCTGATAGTGATAATAATTATCAATATCAATATTTCACATTAACCCCCGTCACAAAATGCCGGAAACAAACAAACAAATTAAAACATAAGCCGCTTACTCGCTACAAACACGACCGCACTAAAAATTGAAACGATTACAACATGCGAAGCTCGTAAACATACACAGTTTAACAGATATGTATCGATACACGCAACTACTAAATATGGCGGCAAAAAGTAAAAATTGTTTATTTCTGGCAAACTCGGATCCGAAAAATTGTCAATAGAAAACAGAAAATAATTAAAATATAAATATATATATATATATGTTAGTATTTTAGAATTCAGGGGTGAGCAACCGGGCCAAAAGCACTGAATGATGGAAAATAATAAGATTTGATGGTACCGGTATTGAATTTTGGTGTGCATTATTATAATAAAATCGACTGTTTGAAAATTTGAAAACCTCTGGAGGGTCGCACAAAATCTGTATTCGGGCTGCATTCGGCCCGTGGGCTGTGGGTTGCTCACCCTTGTTTAGATGATCCTCCTGACCATGTGGCCGATCAGCGGATAGACTGTCACAATCCACTGTCGGCATTCTCACTTAGCATATCTCACTGTGGCCGCATTAGCTGTGATCTTCTGTAAGATTGCGGAACTACTTCAGTTCCTGCTGTGTTGAACCTCGATGTGAAAGTAAAAAGTGAGATTAAATCTTAAAGTGTGATTTTAATGTTTTTTACTGAGATGTCAACTGACTTAACAATGCTTGTTTAATTCGGATTTTAAAACACCATTATCTCAGCTGGCTTGTACTTTATAAGAGAAAAAATTAATTGTTCACTTTTCGTAAATTATTATTAAGATTTAAAAGGCTTTTTTATTGTTTTGGGTTCTAAATCCAAAGGATGTCAACGAAAGTCGAGTTACTAAAACTCGTCTGTCTCTCACAGGGGCAGGAGGGTTCGGACCCTTAATGTAGTAGATAAAAGATGGTTCCATTTTCTCAACATAAAAAGTTTTTTCGTTTTTTTATTGCATAATCTTAACATATTACTTAAACCTAACCTCCTCAGTGAAGTAGCGTGGTTTATTAAGCACTTAGAGAAAGAGGCCAATGTCCAGTAATGGAATATTACAGGCGGAATCAGATCATCAAAGCCTTTAAAACAAATAAATGTACGAAATATCTCATAATGGTATTGGTGATATGTATAATTGTAACGTATAGAACGTTGTAACCCTAATTTAACTTTCTTCTCAGTGAACTAACCTAACGGCTATCATACATAGCCTAGCCAAGAGATTTAGCCAAGCTGCCAAGAGAATATCCTGCGAAGTTACTAAAAATTAAAACAAAAATTCGCTTCAGAAAATAAATAAATTTAAATCTAGTGTCAGGTAACTGATTTTATATGTTGAATGAATTTATTACAATCAAGAGACTCATATTTCAATAATTGAATAATCATGACAAATTAATTAACAACAATGTGATACACGTACACAGTCCACAGATCGGTCCCGCGGCAAGAGAGTTGTTAGACAAATAATTAAACCTGCAGTTATTGAAACACTATAAATGAACGAGGCGGGAATAACGCTGCAGTGTTAATTTAGCGCACATTTTAATTATCATTAATTATAGTAATATCATACAAAATAGACATATTTAATTTGCGGTAGATCTGTGGACTATCTACGCCTTTAACTAGCAGTGGAATTGTTAATAAGGCCACATTACCATATTATTTTGTGTAATTTATAAAAAAATAACAAATCTTAAGAACAATGTAAAATATTCCATTGAAATCACTACATAGTATAAATCAAAGTCGCTTTCTCTGTCCCTATGTATGCTTTAATCTCTAAAACTACGCAACGGATTTTGATGCGTTTTTTTTAAATAGATAGAGTGATTAAAGAGGAAGGTTTATATGTATAATACATGCATAATATAGTAGAGGAATACTGGTAGTTTTTGCAACCGTGCGAAGCCGGGGTGGGCCGCTAGTGTTATATAAATAAAGTTATCGGTCCTGGTTTTGTTTATATAACTAGGTACGATAAACAAGCGGACGTCTCACCTGATGGTAAGCGATTATCGTAGCTTATAGACGTCTGTAACACCAGAAGCATCACAAACGCGTTGCCGACCCTATCCCTAATTTCCCCCAGGAGCTTTTATCACCTTACTCACCACAGGACCATAAAACAGTTTGAAAGCAGTATTATTTAGCTGTGATCTTCTGTAAGGTCGAGGTACTTCCCCAGTCGGGCAGGAAATTTCCTGATCAAGATACGGATTTACCTCAGTTATCACAAGCACCTGGGACATGATATCGTGACTCATAAAGGGAAAATTATCCGTAAAATCACAGGCACAGTCTCGAGTAGCGTGGAGTATCGAGCTCCATACCGATTCGTTGATACAGAGTTGTTCTTCTTCGTATATTCGAGTTTCTGTTGCATATGACATTTATATAAGTTGGACGCAGTGTGGGACGTTCTCCGGCCCGTCGGACCGACGATCTACGTAAGATTGGCGGTGTGGGCTGGATGAGGATTGCGGAAAACCGGGATATCTGGCGTGAACTTGTGGAGGCCTATGTCCAGCCGTGCATTAGACTGAACTGACTGATAAATTAATTCAAATCTTTGAAGTATCACACACACGAACACACACACACACACACACACACACATTGGTAATTCTACAAAAGGACAATGAATTCATTTTAAAATTGATCTCGAATCGCTCATTATGCCAATGTTCGACATCGATACAATATAATGATTTGTCTCAGACGAGAAGCCTCGAACCACTGTCGCTCGCTAATGAGGTACATTATTAACTGCCGCATCGCTTCCTTGACTTACATTCGGTAAAGAATTGAACAGGGCACGTCGCTAGCGCAGTCGACGCACGTCGGCGGATCAGTGATCTGTCTTCGACGTAACGATGATTGGTTGTAATGCTACGATTTACAAATTCAATTTGCTGTTGAATTAAGAAATATATCGCAACGAGACGCTATAACTCTATTGAGGCAGGAAAAAAGGGGGAACAGCAGAAGATATCCTGCAAAAATCTAAAGCAGCCCGACTGGACAAATAACTCATCAGAGCTTAATTTACTGGTCTTACGTAGTTGTGCTGTGTGGCTACGGCACTAAAGAATTTAGCCACCCCCTCTCTTCCCGTGGGTGTTGTAAGAGGCGACTAAGGGATAACAAGGTTCCACAACCACCTTGGAACTTAAGAAGCCGACCGATGGCGGGATAACCATCCAACTGCTGGCTTTGAAATACACAGGCCAAAGACGGGCAGCAGCGTCTTCGGTGCGACAAAGCCAGTACTGCGGTCACCAACCCGCCTGCCCAGCGTGGTGACTATGGGCAAAACACATGAGTTCACGTTATTTTTGGCGTAAACTCGTGGAGGCCTATGTCCAGCAGTGGACTGTATAGGCTGTAATGAATGATGAATGAACGTAGTTGTGTTCCCATGGTGAGTGACGTAGCCAGAGCTTCTAAGGAAACGCTGTGTCGACCATGGGGGGAGGGTCGGTAACGCTTTTGTGATGCTTCCTGGCTCCAGACGTTCTGACGTGATTGTAGCTCTAAGACACGGGTCTCGACAATAGCCAATCAATGCTAATGAGATTTCGTCGATCGTCTTAGCGATTAAATTAGCGGGCCTTATAAAAGTTTTAATGAGGACTTTAATTATAATTATTATAATACGATAATTATATTCTACTTTACGATAATTACGAGTATATTCTACTGTATCTTTAATACTTAGTCGAAGATTAATTATCAACTTTGCTTTATTATTGTTACGTCAATTAAAGGCCGAGATCCAAAGCAGACTGGTTTATTAAAATAATATTCCATCTAAACATTTTTTTTAAATATCATATCAAAAATTGACAATATATTCAAAGTTTCACATTACAATGAATTCTTTGATAGTGACTCCTTTACAGCACTCGTAACTATTCATTAGATATTAAAAATTGTTTAGAAGTTCCTAATGTGTGGATAACACAAAAATAAATCATACGAATATTCCATCTACCTTACATGACACATATCGTACACAACAGTTATCAACAACAGTGTAAGATTTATTTCGTATTGCCTACCATCTACATTCCGGTTTTCCAAACATATAAATACGCGGCCTTTAGCTAGCTTCTGTATAAATCTTATAGTTTCGTGCAAATAGGCTCGCAATTGGATTAGTGCGGTGTTCTACTCAAATAAAACTTTATTATTGTGAGTCCAGACCCTGAAATCACTTCGATAGTTCTCGTCGGAGGAAAATATTTGAGTTACACTTGCCGACGGAACATGGAACGAAATTCTGGCTGAAATATTTTTTTCTTTTTTCTTGGTTCCGCAGTTAAGACCTCCGTGTAGCTACGTTATTTCTACATGTGTATCTGAGACTTAGCTCGGACTCTTCAGGACAAGTCGTTACTTAGAATGCGTAGTAAATCTTGAGGGAAAAAACAAATTAAATCCTTTTCACAGTTTTAAACTTTATAGCGGTAATTATTGTTATTCTTGAAAATTTCAGTAAAAGGATATAATATGATGAAAATAATACAAATAATATTAGTGAATTATAGTATTGTAGCAAATATTTATTTCCGGTCTGGTCATTTTTTTACACAACCGTGGTCACTAACACTATCCTTGTGGGTCTCCCCACCGTGCCTCGGAGCGCACGTTAAGCTGTCGGTCCCGGTTGCTATCATGTACACCTGATAGTGATCATCACTCATAGTATGGAATATATCCGCCAACTCGCAATGGAACAACGTGGTGAATTAAGCTTCAATCCTTCCTCCGATACAATCCGATGCAAGCACACACCAGAAAAAAATATTTTTGCACAAATAAATTTATTGAACTGGAATCAATTTGTCAGGTTCATATACTCGTCGTTATTACACCAGGAATTTACCGAATTTTATTAAATATTGTTCCACAACGCGTCAATATCACAACGCTACTGCCTCATCAATCAATGGGAAGTGTAATCCTGTCCTTTGACGCGCGCCGAGCGCCGCTCTAAGTAAACTGCCACGTTGCACTGGAATCCGATGATCCTTGCTCGACGGGCCGTCTCATTTATAAATAATATGGTCACACACCCGTGATAAATTGTGTGTTTTAGTGCAATAAACGCGTCTTGACGCGACGAGACGCAGTTTTCAATTTTATAGATATTTGACAGATGTGTGAACTTGTGTGTGTGTGATGTGTGATGTGTGTCGTGATGTTCTTAATCTATCTTATAAGCCGTGTGTAAGTTGTTTGTAAATCTATTTGTTTTTAACCGACTTCAAAAAAGGGATGAGGTTACCCAATTCGACCGTACATATATTTTTTATGTATGTTCGGGGATAACTCCGTCGTTTATGAACCGATTTTGATTATTCTTTTTTTGTTGGAAAGGAGTTATCTCTAGTTTGGTCTCATGATAAAGAAACCAGGATCTGATGATGGAATCCCAGAGAAATCGAAAGAAACTCTCGAAAATCCTCATAAATTTTTACTGGGTGTACCGATTTTAATGATTTTTAATTTAATCGAAAGCCGATGTTTATCATGTGGTTTCATTTAAATTTCATCGAGATCTGATTACAGATTTTGGAGTAATCTTTGATAATGCGTATTTACTTGACTATTTTTTCGTCTACCTATGTTGTATTACTTGTCGATATAATTGAAGTAGGTTTTTCTTCGTTTGCCTGCAAACACAGTTATTATATAAAATTTCATTAATTTGTATCGAATTATTAATAAAACGAATTCTATTATATCTCTTCATTTAACAACAAACGTAACAATGGAACAAATCTTTACCATTCCGGTTCTACCAAGCCGATAATCACTACTGTACACATATATAATAGTATGTTTGCCTGTCATTAATTCATATATAATAGAAAATTAATGATATTCAATATATAAATATAAAAACACAAAATAGAGAACATTTATGTAAAAATGCAAACAGCACTAGGCAATGTCATTACATACGACACTAAAGCTTCTGTGAAAGGATAGAGTTTACTTTATAGTATGTATTAGTATACAACAAATGGCAAACAATATCGTAAGATAATACACTCGTATTCAAGGAACACTGATGGAGCGCTCGCACGTCGCACCTCGCTTGCGTGACGTCGAGGAAAATACATACAGCCTTCGAAACAGGATATTGTTTCCAACACAATCGCGAGGTTCCCCCTAAATCTTAGATAAATGACACCTCTACAAAGAACCATCACATATCAGTAATAAATTTATTTCGAAATATTGCAACACTATAACATTATATAAATATTTACAGATATTTTTGTTATCAGATCGGTACAGAAATCTTTATATATGTGTTGATGTCACAGTTTTTAGTCTTCCTAATTAATATTTCCTAACATTATGGAAATAAATATAATAAATAAATATCTTGACATACACACACGGCCGTCTGTTCCAACGGTATGCAACTAATCATTACAGCCTATACAGTCCACTCTGGACATAGGTCTCCACAAGTTTAGGCCAAAAATAACGTGAACTCATGTGTTTTGTCCATAGTCACCACGCTGGGCAGGCGGGTTGGTGACCGCAGTACTGGCTTTGTCGCACGAAGACGCTGCTGCCCGTCATCGGCCTGTGTATTTCAAAGCCAGCAGTTGGATGGTTATCCCGCCACCGGTCGGCTTCTTAAGTTCCAAGGTGGTAGTGGAACTGTGTTATCTCTTAGTCGCCTCTTACGACACCCACGGGAAGAGAGAGGGTGGCTAAATTCTTTAGTGCCGTAGCCACACAGCAACTAAATGCTTTTACTATAGGTAACAGCCGACTGGTTTAGTTAAATATTCTTTTCGATGTTTACCAAATTATGCGCGTATTATTTTGTTACGTAATTCAGCTAATTTTAATCTTTTAAGACCTTTTAGTCTTATATTTAGAGCCTGCTTCATCGCTTATATTGTAAAGGTTGATAGTCTGAATCTAGTTTATGTTCGGAATAAACTTCAACTTTTGGTTTCACAGGTTACGAATAATACGCTTCGGCCTGTAATATCCCACTACTGGGCATAGGCCTCTTTCCCCGTGTAGGAGAAGGATCAGAACTTAATCCAATACGCTGCTCTAATGCTGATTAGCGAAAATATTCCTTACTATGAGTAACGATCGCTATCAGGTGTGCATGATAACAACCGGGACTGACTTAACGTGCTTTCCGAGGCATTAGATGACAATTCGTAACGTTACTCTTGTAACAACTGCCGTCCATGCTTCAACCAATATTGCACTCAATTTACGTAAAGTTAATAAAGACATCGATTCTCGCTCGGGATGGATAATTATATATGTATAAATATTTCTTTCCAGTGTAGTTATCTGTCCTAGTGGATCTCCTCACCGTACCTTGAAGGGTATCTTGAACTGTCGATCCCGGTTGTTACAGTATACACCTGACAGCGTGTGTCACTCATAGTAAGAAATATATCCACAAACTCGCAGTGGAGCAGTGTGATGAATTAGGCTCCAACCCTTCTCCTACCCGAGTAGAAAAAAGGTCAGGTTCAACCAGATCATGTATCTGGACCGGATCAGGATAGAATAAGGCATGCCTGATCCGGCAAGCTCTATCAGGACCAGGTCCGGTCCAGACAAGGATAGCCTGATATAAAATATAATCAAGTATGGTAAGGCATACTGGATCAGGACCAGGTCCGGTCCAGACAAGGCTAGCCTGATGTAAAATCTTACCAAGTATGGTAAGGCATACTGGATCAGGACCTGGTCCGGTCCAGATCAGGATGGCCTGAAAGAAATGACGCGAACTGAGCCTGAATCGCGCTATTTAACTGAGGTAGGGCACAGCAGGAATTTCCTGCTCAAAATACGGAGCAGCCCGACTGGGGTAGTACCTCGACCTTACAGAAGATCACAGCAAAATAATACTGTTTTCAAGCAGTATTGTGTTCCTGTTGGTGAGTAAGGTGACCAGAGCTCCTGGGGGGATTGGGGATTGGGTCGGCAACGCGCTTGCGATGCTTCTGGTGTTGCAGGTGTCTATAGGCTACGGTAATCGCTTACCATCAGGTGAGCCGTAAGCTTGTTTGCCGACCTAGTGACATATAAAAAAAAAATATTAATGTTTTTAAGCGCACTTAGTATATATACAGTTATCAGGACAATCTAGCAGGGAGTCCATTTCTACACAGTGGAGCAGTCGTAAGTAATAGGAAATAGTAGTTAGTAGTTAATCATTAGAAGTTAATAAATAAAGTTTAATTAATAATAATAATTAATTAATAACATAAAAATAAATAAAAATAATTAATATTTAAAGTAAAAACATAAATAAATAATACATTGGAAAAAATAAACGGAAATAAATATTATAATAATTATGTTAATACATATTTATATCAATTCGCTTTTTTTTTTTGTTAAACAATTTTTTCAAAAATATAGGTACATTCGTGTTTTTTAAAAGGACCGAACCGAACCCGCTGATCAGGATGAGATAAGATTTCCTGATCAGGTCCAGATCAGGAAATCTCATCTCATCCTGATCAGGTCCAGACCAATCATCTGCGTTACATGCCTTATCTAGTCCTGATCAGGCATGCCTGGTCCGGTCCTTCTAAGGAAGACGAAAAAATTTCTACTCGGGTACATGAAGAAAGAGGCCCCATGCCCAGCAGTGGGATGTTATAAGGTGATTCGTAATTTAAGAAATTGCCCTTAAGATTACATTTTTAAAATACTTTTGTTATCTTATACAGACAATATGAGTACGAGTATTGTATTATTGTTTCTCTACACGCGAGTTTAGCCTTAATATAAATCTACTAGCTGACCCCGCAAACGTTGTTTTGCCATATACTTTATTAACCTTCACAATCCCCCCCCCCCCTTATAAATAAACTCTCTTACACCCCCCCCCCTTATAGCTTAGGGGTATGAAAAATAGATGTTGTTCGATGCTCAGACCTACCCGATATGCACACAAATTTCATGAGAATCGGTCGAGCCATTTCGGAGGAGTTTAACTACAAATACCGCGACACGAGAATTTTATATATTAGATATATAAGTCGAACTTAGTTGAATGAACAATACATAACGAATATTTCTTTCTGCGTCCACAAATGTTGGCTTGAACTGAAAACAATTCATATTATAATTATGATGTATGTGTATATATGTGTATGTACGCGTTTCTTTGTGTTTGTGATAGTTAAAGATATCCTAAATATTTTCATATTATATTGGTATAACTCCTCTCGAAGAACAGATCGTTACATTTTAGTTTCGAAATCACAAACTAAACAATTGCATCGAACTATCTTGAACTGGAGATAACAAGTGTAATATTGTCAATGGCCACTTAGTGAGTTTCGCACACAGTTCCAGTCTTTGAAACAGGATTTTCAGTGAACACAATATACTCTAGACTGTGTAGTACTTGAAAAAAACACTATTGGATGTTATCCAATAGCGAAAGAAACAAAAATACATTCGAAGAGATTTTTGTTGAAGTTTTTTGTCACAAATTTTTTGTTGATATCCTATCCGATATGTATAGGTTTTGAAATGAGATAATTTCAAATACAGTTTTTACTAACATATTAAATAATTATTTGCCACTTTCGATAGACGTGAAGTAAAAAGTTAATTGTCAAAAGTCAATTGGTATTTAAAATTACAAATATAAAAAATAGATATGTATATTCGGAACCCTAAATGAATCTGAATCTTTGATCTCTTTACAGACGCACGCAGCCCCGCATCGCACCCGATAAATTACTTTTTATCTGTCTTAATAAAGAGCGATCTCCTAATTTCTAGGACGGAGCACTAAAATAAAGGTGAATTCTATTTGGCACTCAATAAATTCCGAAACGAACTTCACAAATGGTTTCTCGCAAGATAAAGAAACGTCTGCCCTTTTCTTGTCTTCGCTAATAACCTCGGATCCGTCGGCTAAAGCCCTCTCAGAGCGTGGCGTCCCCGAGCTCCAGACGTCATAGAGCTTCGTACGAATTTGTTTTATCGAGTGCTTTGTCTCTGTCGCTGATACACACGCCGAGTATCGAGAGGATTGGTTTTACATAGACAGATAATTATTAAATACAGAATTTTGGCAGTAATGTTCTTGGTTGTTTGTTAGGTCAACCAACAGTTGTTTGCATTTTATTCGTGAACATTCAACATTGAGAAAAAATTCGTATATAAATGTGACGACTACTTCTAGTTTAACACCAAATACAAATTGAATTAAACTAAGTAAATAACAATTGATTACTAATATTTTACGTATATGACTGGGATTTTCAAAAGTCATCAAAATCTATCTAAGATTTTATTTTTGTGTTACCCACATTAGGAATACTAAACATTTTGAATATCATATCAAAAATTGACCGCTCCAGCGGGGTTCGAACCCGCGTCTCCGACGTACCGTGTCGGCGCTCTAGCCAATTAAGCTATGGAACGATGCACCCGCTCGAGCGAAATTTTCGATATGATACTTTTTAATTTCGGTTTAAGCGAACCGTGGCGCCGTCTATAGTGAGCTCTTTACAGAAACCCGTAACTATTCAAAGTTTCATATTACAATGAAAATCTTTGACAGGAGACGACACCGTGCTATTTTAATATCTAAGATTTTATTTTTGTGTTACCCACATTAGGAATTCTAAACATTTTGAATATCATATCAAAAATTGACCGCTCCAGCGGGGTTCGAACCCGCGTCTCCGACGTACCGTGTCGGCGCTCTAGCCAATTAAGCTATGGAACGATGCACCCGCTCGAGCGAAATTTTCGATATGATACTTTTTAATTTCGGTTTAAGCGAACCGTGGCGCCGTCTATAGTGAGCTCTTTACAGAAACCCGTAACTATTCAAAGTTTCATATTACAATGAAAATCTTTGACAGGAGACGACACCGTGCTATTTTAATATCTAAGATTTTATTTTTGTGTTACCCACATTAGACCACCGTGTCGGCGCTCGGTACGTCGGAGACGCGGGTTCGAACCCCGCTGGAGCGGTCAATTTTTGATATGATATTCAAAATGTTTAGTCATCAAAATCATCAGAATTGTCAACAAATGCTCTGATTTAGTTTTGCGCGTAGGTGTTTAAAGCACCGACGGTTTGCGGGTTTGATTCCCGCTCGGGATAGATATTTGTATTTGTACAAGTGTTTCTTTCCGGTTTGGATCTCGTCTTTGTGGGTCTCCCCACAGCATCTCGAAGACCACTTTAAGCTAGGTCCCGGTTGTTATCATAAATACCTTATAGCGATCGTTACTCATAGTAGTGAATATATATCCGCCAACCCGCAGTGGAGTAGCTTGTGGATTAAGCTTCAATCCTTCTCCTACACGATAAAGAAGCCTATGATCAGCAACAGGATATTACAGACAAAATTAAACTTAACTTTTTCTTTCAAACGGTCTAGTTTTTCTGTGATATTATCACAGCGTTTATACAAATATACGTACAACGATTAAACTTTCCTATTTTATGAACAATTACATTATATAACAAAATTGAAAGTTTAAATATAGCTTGGAAAAATCAGGCAACGTGCATTTAATTACGAAAGAAACAAATATTAATGAACTGTCACTCAATCCTATAATACGGGAGCTGTTCATTAATTAACATTCGCTTTAAAGAGCAATGCGACGACTTATTTATAATTAATTAAATGTTTTAATGTAAAAAAAGTTCATTAGAAGTCAGCCGCGAGGCGCGGAACGGAAGCGAGGAATACAAAAATGTTTGTACCAGACGAGCAGCTCTCGAGACTGGGACAAAGGGATGTATAGTTTTTGTGTTTGTAGCAAAGGGGTTAAGAGCATGCGGCGGGGCCTGATTGAGATGAGCGCCTCGTAAGGAACGAGTGACAATGTGCTCTTATTCGCTGGACTAGAGACGCGTTCATTACAAAATGACACAATGTCGAAATGTCATTTTGTAATTGAACGCTAATAAATAATTCTAGGTAATATTGAAACTTTTTTCGGTAAATCCTAACAATATTTTGTTGTGATATATAATCGGTTATTTGTAAGCAATAATAGCGGACTGATCCAACAGTAATAATGTAATAAATAGAAGACATCAACATGATTGTGTTTGATTACAAACGAAAGAAAAAACCCACTTCAATTACATGGATCAGACAACGTATGTGGACAAAAAAATAGTCAAGTAAATGAGCATTTTTAGAGAGTTGTCAGATCTTAATCAAATTAAAGTTTGGCTACACGACAAGCACCACCATTCGATTAAAAAAAGAATAATTGAAATCGACCGACGCACTAAAAAGTTCTGATGTAACACATATAAAAAAATATAGTTAAATAATATAAGTTTTCAGCAGATGGGAGAAATTCGTCTGTAGTTCGGATCTCCAACTATAAGACTTTTGCTTAAGACTATATTTTCAATAGCAAGGTGTGTATTTTCTAAGCATTTCCCACATTACTAACTGCACTGGTCTGACTCAGTAGCCCCTCCATGACTAATACAGGAACTATTGATCTGTATATAACACTGTCGCTCTAATTTCTGTTATAGTGTTACGGCAGGGGTTTTTAACTTTATATTGTCACTAGCTGACCCCGCAAACGTTGTTTTGCCATATATTCTATTAACCCCATTAATCAATCCTTATAATTTCGGGGTATGAAAAATAGATTTTGTTCGATTCTCAGACCTACCCAATATGCACACAAAATTTCATGAGAATCGGTCAAGCCGTTTCGAAGGAGTTTAACTACAAACACCGTGACATGAGAATTTTATATATTAAGAAGATTTGGCCAAAATTCCATTTAAATAAACGTGTATCTTACTTTTTGCTTTTAACCAGATAATAAAAAGGCCGTGCAGCTTTAAACGTAAACCGCCAGATCCCGGCGTGAGATTGAACTCGTATCCAGCGGATTGCGAGCGAGCGTCTGTCTCGGCGTTTAATATTGTTGACCGGATCTCCGACTGAATTTTATTTCACAATAAAAATGCTTTACATCAAGGTTCAGGAAAGACCGTTTATATTTTACCGTCAAATCTAATAACGTGTTTGAAGCTTTAAACTTAATTATATTTCCTGTTTCATTTATTATCGGTAAGTACTTTTATAAAATTTTCTCCATAATGTTATGAAAATGGTTTGATCAACACTCACAATATACTTGATCCCCCAGGATCAAGTATATTTAGCCTTGTATTTTCCTTGAGTTACATTTCCTTGTTATTACATCTCCGAATCCTTCTAATTGTATTTGTTCTGCGTTTCCAGAGCCACAACACTGGAGCAAATTCTGTTTTGGGTCACTGAGTGTAAGTCTATCTATTTATTTCGTTCAGACCGATTTGTCGTTATATTCCCTAAAAATCAAAGAGCCCAGCAAGCAGTAGTCGTTTCTACAGTAACATTGTATATATTTTCCTTGTTTTAAAACTTTACAATTATAATAAAACCACTTTTTCGGATCTTATCTCGGTTGATGCTCGACCATTTACAGCAACCCTCCCGTGACCATGGTCCCTGTAACTGTCCGAAACGTCTGGCATCTAGAAAATCTAATAAACCGCGATAAAATCTAAAAAAGTGTTTTCATTATAATGAGTGAAAGTCGCGTAAACATTAGAAAACAATATCTTTACTATAACATTTTAGTACAAATGGTAATCTTATCACTAAGTGACAACATGGTACTTGATGAGTAATTTCCGGGAGATATATAAAAATTGTATGTTCATATTTTAAAGGGTTATTGATTAACGTATAACGGTATGCTGTGTGGTTACGGCATCAAAGAATATAGCCACTCCCTCTCTTCTCGTGGGTGTCGTAAGAGGCGCCTAAGGGATAACACAGTTCCATTACTACCTTGGAACTTAAAAAGCCGACCGATGGCGGGATAACTATCCAACTGCTGGCTTTGAAATACGCAAGCCGAAGACGTGCAGCAGCGTCTTCGGTGCGACAAAGCCAGCCCTGAGGTCACCAACCCGCCTGCCCAGCGTGGTGACTATGGGCAACACATTGGTTCACGCCATTATCGGCGCGAACTTGTGGAGGCCTATGTCCAGCAGTGGACTGCAATAGTGATGATGTAATGATTTTGTATGAAATATTATTTTTGTATGAAATGAGAAATGTCTCTACTTTACTCACGGCTCTTTCTGTATAAATAAAAAAAAATCTAAATTACTGAATCTAAGCCGATATTAATTGAGGAATAATTAAATTAACTCATATAAATAGCTCATATAACTCCTCGTCTTATTGCCTCCACTGGTGACAAGAGGGCTGGTACATTTTTTGCCCAGAAAATCGGTAAAGCGACCCAACGTGAAATCCCGCTAGTTTTCTTGACACTACGCGGACACGATTAATACCGCAACTATCAGTAAATATTTGGTTCTTAAGTCGTTAATTGCATTACAATGTTGTAAAATTTCTAAACAAATTTGGTATCACCAAAATAACTTAAAAATAATCTAATTACGTTAATTTCATCTGTTTTATAACTTTGTCGGCTTAAGCTTCTACCGTTACTTTATATTCAGAAGTGCTTTACTCAATTGCTTATGTCAGGTAAGTCTGATTTAGTAAAATACTTACCATACCTAAACCTAAGAAATCATTTCGAAACATAATTTTTTATCGATTTTATTCTATCAGTACAATACAATACGTGATTTTAAAATTAAAATTTTTCTACTTATAACTTTGAATCTCATTTAAAGATAAAAGTATTACAGAAGTGAACCTGCGAACAAAATTATTGTTAAGTTAAGGTTCGAAGGTAAGCCGAAGTAAGTTCGGTTGGAAAGAATCCTCTCTCATAATCCGGGCACGCCTGGCGAGGAGCGCCCGCGGACGAGGACTGTAATCCATCCTTTCCTGACGATATTCCGAAGAGCTCGGACGAAGTTTTTCTATCGACCTGAATATTAATGAACTATTAATTATATTGCATGGAGAAGTTTCTTTTTATATCGATAAAATATTTTTTACTTTTAATTAATCACGCAAGATAGTCAGACACAGGAAATAAAATAATTATCTAATATTCTACTTAATTTTTCTTACTCTAATTTATAATAAAGAAATATGGTGTTTGTTAAATAATTGGCATTTAAAAGTTAGTACATGACTAGAAGTTCTCTAATAAAAAGGTATTGATTATGAAGGTATACAACCCGCTACACCCACGATCCTGTCCATTAGATCCGCACTTGACGTGACTCTCGTGAATAATAATCGGCATCGCCAATTACCCTCAAAGTTGATGCCCTTAAATTGCATTTCTCAGTAGCTTGTAACTATTATGCTAATATATTACTTTCCATAAAATATTCATAATGGTTCTATAATATAGTAGTTCTACTATAAATTTTAAAAATTACAAAAAGGCGATTGCGTAATTTGTCTTAAAAAAACTGAAATGAAAAATTAGAATTGTTTTTTTTATGGTTATGTTTGTTAAAAAAATTCATGAAGAACTCTTTAATTTGATAATCATATTGCAGTACATAAAAAAACATTTTTTTATACCTTTAAAATATAGTGGTCTAACAATATTTTTGTATACGACTAGTATAGCTCACCTGCTAGTCAGTGATCACCGTAGTTTATAGACGTCTGCAACACCAAAAGCATCACAAGCGCGTTGCTGACCCTACTCCCGATCCCCCTTCGAGCTCTGGTCATATTACTCACCACATTGACACAACACTGGTTGAAAGCAGTACTATTTAGCTGTGATCTTCTGTATGGTCGAGGTACTTCCCCAGTCGGGCTATACCAGCTACCGCTGCTCTTTGAGCCGGATATTTCATGCTGTGATTTACTTTTGTTGGTCTCTAAATTGTTTTTTTAACGTCACCTACCAACAACAAAACACATAACCCTTTTTGGCAGTCAGGTAAAACAAACAGTAAAAACTGTAAAGGATATGATAAAAAGATACCTTGATCATATATTTCTAGTCATTTGTAGTACATAAGAGTGTAAATAATTCGCATTATGTATTATGAGCGATATAAAAATATATAATAGGTCGAGCTCAAGAAAGCGTGAGCGTGATCGATGGTCAGCCCTTACGCTTAAGTGCTCGCTGACGGAATAATTGCCCGTGGAGTTCAGTGTCCTTCATTGTACACCTTTTATTTCCTGACAGTCATCAAATTACTTCCAGAAATAAAAGGTGTTTTCTTTAATAATAAAAATAAACGTTTTTATGGGTATTTTATTTAGAACTGATGGTTCCAAAACAAATTACCTTTTTTGCCTTTAAAAAAAAAAGTAAATATCAGATAGGTCGAAAGGTAATATTTTCGTCACTTCCTAATTCCTTAATCTCCAGGAGAACCAGCGTGATTAGATAATTTAACATATTTCTTTGCTTGGGTATAAACATAGGTTTACAGGTGAAGATTACCAGAAGTTCTTTCAGTCTGATAATTCTGGAATTTCAAAAGATAGAATTTCTTTACACCAAGCATTCGATCGAGGTCAATCATCGACTCAAGGTTTGAAGTGTCCGATTTGTCTTAGATTTTACAAAAACGTATACCTACATCACTTTTCGCCGATCTTACATACGCATAAGATTATAAAATACCTATTGACCCCCTAAACGATATATAATCTTGTCACAAAATATTTCGTCCAAACGTTAAACGTTTTATATAAACAAGATTCAGATAAGACTTCCATCTATTACTGGGACTTAAATAGAATTTATGATACCCTTGATAATAATCAGGGAGTAAAAAACGGACATGATATGTGGGACGTTGGACTAACCGACAAAAAATATTAGCCTCGGAGCGGGAGGGGGGCGGGCCGAGGGCCGCTTACAAGGGTCGGAGCGACCCGCGGCTCGTCGTTGTCATAATTTGCCGTAGCTATTGTGTTTATCATGGATTACTCCTTTCATTTAGACTCTCTTTTTATTATTCTTGTAATCTACGTAGTTTGCAACGTATTCATATAAGTATAAATCCTTTCATTAACACAGTATCTGACGATTTAAATTTGAGCGTGTCATTTTGTTTCGTTCGCTTAACATAATAATTGCATTTGTTTTCAAAAGAAATTTGACTGAAAAGTAATAAAATAAGAAAGTTATCGAAGAAGGTTACGTGGGTAGTTGAAAAAATAGTCAATTAAATACGAATGACTGAGGGTAACTCAAAAAGTAGTTTGTCTGGTCCCGTTTAAATTAACATGGGACACGGTAAGGACGTCTAGCTTTTCAATAAAATAAGAATCATCAAAATCGGTATTGCCAGTAAAAATGTACAAGGTAGCACACATTAAATAAAAAAATTACAGTCGAATTAAGAACCTCCTTTTATTTTTAAACTAGGTTAAAACCGATTTGTAGCCAATACAAATTGTGCTCTTTCATGAAAACCACGAGCATTGAACGGGATGAGCGAAATATGAAACCTTTCTCATCTCGTAGTCGGTTAGAACGAGCAGTCTTGAGGTTTGATTTGAAAAGACTCCGCCGCGCGGCTATAATGGATAACAATAAGGGATTTGTGCGGAGACTGCTCGCCGGGTCTGTTGTCCTGGTACCCTGTTCGAGAGAAAAACATTTCTGCGTTGTAAATATCGACGGTTTCTTTATACTGGTCGACTCAGTTTAGTTACAATAACTACAATAAATTAAATAATTTTAAATTTTTTTTTTAACTGAGGTAGGGCACAGCAGGAATTTCTTGCTCAAAATATGGAGTAGCCCGACTGGGGTAGTACCTCGACCTTACAGAAGATCACAGCTAAATAATGCTGCTTTCAAGCAGTATTGTGTTCCTGTTGGTGAGTAAGGTGACCAGAGCTCCTGGGGGGGATTGGGGATTGGGTCGGCAACGCGCTTGCGATGCTTCTGGTGTTGCAGGCGTCTATAAGCTACGGTAATCGCTTACCATCAGGTGAGCCCGTACGCTTGTTTGCCGAACTAGTGATATAAAAAAAAAATAACTAAGTCGGCAAACGAGCGTACGGCTCATCTGATGGTAAGCAATTACCGTAGCTTATAGACGTCGGCAACATCAGGAGCTCTGGTCCCCTTACTCACAACAGGAACACAATACTGTTTGAAAGCAATATTATTTACCACTGATCTTCTTTAAGGTCGAGGTACTACCCCAGTCAGGCTGCTCCAGATTTTGAACAGAATATTTCCTGCTATGTCCCACCTCAGTTAATTATAGTTATAATAATTATAATTTGTAATACATCGATTTGATTTTATTTTGATAGCTGGGCGGTGAATCATTTTCAAATAATTCCCTTTAATATTTCCTTAAATAACATTATATTGTACAAAATTTTAAAACAAAATTTACTTTTATTACACCGAGCTTAGGGCGAAGTTTCTACGTAAGCTGGAGGCTGCTATAACGAGGTGGGGCGCGACCGCTGATCGCTTCTCCGCGCATCAGATTCAATAACGGTTGGCGGAGTCGCTTCCGGCTGCAAGATGACGACGAAAGTTTTATATCTCTAAATCGAGTCGTTCACACATACGTTGCGATCGTTATATAATATCATATATATTTCATTTTATTGCGGATCTGTGACTGATTCAGCCTGTAATATCCCACTACTGGGCATAGACCTCTTTCCCCATGTAGGAGAAGGATCAGAGCTTAATCCAACACGCTGCTGCAACGCGAGTTGGCGGATATATTCCCTACTATGAGTAACGATCGCTATCAGGTGTACATGATAACAACCGGGACCGACGGCTTATTGTGCTCTACGAGGCAGACCCACAAGGACTGCACAAACACCGAGACCACGGCAAACACCTGTATGGGATCTGTTACATTATTCGTTAAATGATATCAAAAGATGTTTACGTCACCGTAATAAATATATGACTCTAAGGTAATAATACTCTAAGGCTTTTGACTAACAATAAAATATGTTACCTGCATGTCACGACAACTACAAGTAAGAAATGATCAACGATCAACAAAATACAGTGGAATAAAATGGTACAATTGGATTTAATTCATTATCGTTTTTATGTAACCATATGAGATGGTATTGAAAAGACTAGAATAATCTTTATTGGACACAATCATAATACACACAATAAATAGCCTGACTCCTGCATTAGCAGTATGTTGCAGAAGCCAGTATCCTCCCCTTGATTACATGTAACAACAACTTATGCCCTTAGGAATCAATTATTATTAATTTAATGATAACTTAGTAATTGAAAACTACTCTCTTAAGTAAATAAATTGCATTGGGCGCCTGTATTCTCCAGAACCTAGATGTGTACATCTCGTCTTTGTTGAACATAATGTTCTTTATTCGAATTTCGCGCCTATTTGTGCAGTCTGTGCGCTTTAATCAATACTTGTCTCTCTCTATAATCTGTTACATCAAGCGACCGGCGTTAATTTTACCGGCAATTAAATTTTCTATTTTTAAATATATAGTGATTAAAACCTGAGCTACGTCTTTTAATCCAACAGTCTTTATTACCCGCCGGTCAAGGTCACCATAAGCGCTGGAATATTTAACATAAAACGTTGCATAAAATGTAAGCTTCGAATTTTAAACGAAATTCATTTACAGGACAAATTGTCTGCAATTGCTCAACACGTTGTCCACAAGAGTGAAGATCGCACTGTTTATTGTCGCTTGTTCGTATTGAACAGTCGCACGGCGTGCATTTAAAACAACTGAGCTTCGACTAAAATATCAATTTATTTTTTATAAAAGAACTCTCGCGGGTTTTAATTCGCGGTTGATTGAAGGCGTGCGTTAAACGATATTAAAATATCGTTTCGCTCGCGTCGATGCGAGATGTGGAACAGAATTGATTCCGACGCGTCCGCCGGCGCTGCGGTAATTCCCGTCTGATCATCATCCGTCTTAACGCTCACGTGCATCGCCTAATTTTCGATATTCAATATTTTTATTTAAGTGTTTATATTATAAACAAACGTGATATTATCAAAAAAGAAACACATCTATCATATATGCAAAATTTATGTAAGAAATTCAAAGGTTTGTCAGTTACATATATTCATATTTTAATTATTGTTTTTCTTGGTTGCTATAAAAAAGATTTTTCTGCCCTTTTCTCTCTTAAATATTATGTACACTTCAGTAGATATAATATGATATATGTAAATAAGCAACCGTTTCAAAGGTTACCGAGGCTAATTTTAGTCTTCTTTTTAGCATAAAAGGTATCATATTCAGATATTCAGTCATCGTTTTCTTGTTTTCAAGAAAAATAGACCACTAACTAACTAATAACATTAAAACTACAGCAAAATGCACAAGTATCTTATCAACATAAATATGCCTAATTTTTTAGACCAAAATACAATAGAAAAGCATGCACCCTTGAATCGCAATATACCTACGGTATTGCTAGGTTGGCATTCTTGGGTTAAAATATTCCACGTTAAAAGTGACATAACTTTACTAATATCGTTGTAATGTAAATGTAACACATCAAAAAATTCTCTCGTAAAAGTGAAATTTCCTGTAAAATGTAACGGATCCCGTCCCTCGGCGCCGACTCGCGAGTTTCATTTGAATTTTATGTTTCGTAAATAGAATATGAATATTTATTTTAACTTCCATCTCTAAGAGTATATCGTGTGTTTTAGCTCTTTACTTTCATTTTCATCTCTTCGTCGTACTAGCTCCGGCCAATTCGCTTATAAATAAAAATTATTGTCACCGTTTAGTAAAAATGATTGAAAGTCTGCATCGCTGTCTTTATAGAAATATTAATAATATTTGTGTATAAATAATAAATTTTAACAAGATAAAAAGTGACTACAGACCTAGCAATGATAGCGATTGCTTGCGACGAAGACCAACTGGGGTAGGGTAGAACAAGAAATTCCCTGCTCAATATATGGAGCAGCCCGACTGGGGAAGTACCTCGACCTTTCAGAAGATCACAGATAAATAATACTGTTTTCAAGTAGTATTGTGTTCCTATTTGTGAGTAAGGTGACCAGAGCTCCTGGCGGGGATTGGGGATAGGGTCGGCAAGGCGCTTGCGATGCTTCTGGTGTTGCAGGAGTCTATAAGCTACGGTAATAGGTAACCATCAGGTGAGCGGTATGCTTGTTTGCCGACCTAGTGATATAAAAAAAAGAGGAAAAAAGAGAGAAAATGGGTGCATGAACCACAGCAACTAAAAGAGACAGAAGGATAATTCATAGTATTATACAAAGAATTAGTTAAGGATGAAAGGAGATACTTTGAATATTTTAAAATGTCTGCCTTCAATTTGTTTTGAATGCCATGGCATCCTTGAAGCGACAAAAAATATCGTTCTCAACGAATACGTTCGTGATTGCCAATGTCAGCACTGTCACTGTGTGGAGATGTGTTCATAAAAAATGTATGAAAGAATCTAATCGCATCGTGTCGGTAGTGTGTCGGAACTGTGACTTCACTGATATGTGTGAATCGACCTTAAAGCGCTATAGACGAGCCGACGCGTGCCGCTGACAGCTCGTTGAAAGGCTTTGTTGCTGACAGTGAGAATAATGAACTATGAACCTTTTGTAAGCACATTCGCGAAATACCGCTGGAATCACGCTCACTATGTTGTATTGACAGAGGCTTCATGTGTGAGTCAATTATTGTGACAGAAACTATGAAAGAAATTTAATTTTATTGGTGATTACTACCTAAGAAACGAAATATGAAAAATCCTGAAACTCGTTGACGCGACGCTTGTTCAATAAATGTATAAGAATAACAACAATACCTATAAAGCTCACAATTATGGAACTGGTCTTTGTTCTTTGAGCTAATACAAGAATTCACTGTTTATAGCTGTTAAACACTAAACTTAAATTAGAAGGTTCATTCACAAATTTTATTTTCGACACTATTTTCAAAGAGCGGACCGAAACTATTAGAAGCTGTTAAACTTTAAGTGGCCGAAGAGCGGGACTCAACTCGGTTGAACTCGTTCTGCCAACATGTAAAATATTTTAACAAAACTTCAATTTCGAACTACGAATGAGTCTAACTCTCAAAAGAGCTCTTGATTGCGAGACTGGCCGCTCAGAGTTCGTTAAAGTACTACATTATGCATTCTTCCCGAACTCGGAAATTGAAAAGCATTTCTGACTAATTTTTACTAATTAACCACCAAATTCACAGACGCAAAACTATTCTCAAACGTAAATTAATCTTAAATTACATTGTCTGTGAATGCGTGCTTAATATAACACGAATGGTTTCAACACAAACCAGGACCATGTTAATCGGATACTTCATAATACTCAGCCGCTCGCGTCACAGGTGAAAACACAATCTTGGTTTTCGAGCAAAAAAGATATATTTTTCGGTATGGAATTTGTACGGTTGCAAAAACACAGGTCGGATGCAGGCCTTCATCCGTACACTTCAGGCCAGCGGAGCACGTCACCCCCCAGCCTCTCCCACCACCCCGCGGACCCAGGGCCCGCATTCATCAGCTTTTGTACGACTGGAGTCATGGAGGCGGCCACTAACGGCGTTTTATAAAGGAAAGAAAGGTATACTAGCATGTTTTACTGCATTTACTAAATGGCCTGCTTTCGATGTGAATGAGGCTCTTCCTTTAAACCTGGTGAAACATTTCATTACAAATTTAATTTAGTTTTATTTTATGAAATGTTTTATTCATCTTTTGATAATCGACGAAACCTCGTTAACGTTCTACGTTTTGAATTTAATTAAGTAGTTTAATAATACGAACATTATATTTATCTTAAATTTTACATTGAAAAAACATTTTACTTGTATATTTTATAATTTAATCTGAGAAAATAGAAAGAAATAATTGAAATTTTGTCAACCCAAATTGTAGCCACAGAGTGCGTGGCCGGTGTTCCTAGTCCCAGTAACCCATACAACAGTGATCGTCGTTTCGTATAGTTAAGAGTAGTTTAAATAATTGTATTTTATTGCTGTTTTGAAGGCTACTAAACGAAACACGCGATTTCATCCTTGTTTCCCGTTAAACAAATCAATTTATACCAGTAGAAGATATCCTCTTACGATATATAAGGCATTAGTTTTCGATGAAATTATGAAATAACAGAACGTAATTATAAAAGTAGTTTTTTTTTGATTAAAATCCCGTTTTAAATAATATTTGTATACACACAAAAAGTAGTACAAAATGGCGGTCTTTGAACGCAGTTCTCTTCTATGTTATGAGTGTGAATTAATTAGCACAGTTTCAGAACGTTATTTACACTATTTTAATGTATTTGAGAGCGTCTAATCCCCGTCAGTAAGTCGCGCCATGCGGGCGAGCAAACAACGCGAGCTTCATATATCTTCATGCCCTTTGTTCCTACGCGTCGAATGTATTATGTCTACTGACGTTGGCTAAACTAGCG
This sequence comes from Melitaea cinxia, assembly GCF_905220565.1. Classification (NCBI taxonomy): domain Eukaryota; kingdom Metazoa; phylum Arthropoda; class Insecta; order Lepidoptera; family Nymphalidae; genus Melitaea; species Melitaea cinxia. The sequence continues at coordinate 16,976,294 of NC_059407.1, read as the reverse complement.
AACCTCGTAAATACATTCGCCAAAATAGTTGTTCTATGTCTTTTAAAAGAACATTTCGATATGAAAAGAGAAACAGGGATACTTACTTGTTTTGTTTTTTCACATTTTGTTTTGTTTTTTGAACTAAAACTTCTTTACGAACGCTTGACTTGGGAAGTAAGCTGGTGAATGCGTGACGAGCGCGTTACGAAAAGTGTGATCGGGTGAGGGGAACGGAGCAAGATAGAGAGGTGCGAGCACAGATATTTTTTTCCTCTATTCCTCTCATAGTAAGTTACGTTTCATATATTATATCTACGTTTACGTTTTATACACAATACAGGCCTATTGTGCAGGCCTATTGCTAAAAAAGTTTTACTTTGGTCGTGTGGTCTAAAGCACACTCGTTTTTTACGAGATACTTAATAATAGAAAAAATGAATAGATCAAAAATACAATACAATAAACATACCACACATAGAATATGGGATTTTAAATATGCTGTATTTTAAACAGTGGTCGGTAATGCGATGGACAAATTCGATACAAAAAAAAATCCGTGTACAAAGTGCAAAAGTTTTGTGAACGTTATTTTTTTAAAGTAAAAACTTCTTTTGACACAACGCACATACATTTTTTCGTAGGTACTAAGTTAGGCTGATCCGTCACGCTTTGAGGTGAAAGGCTCGATCGGGTGAACTCGGGACCGCCGAGTGTACCCGAGCGAGAAAAATACAGTCAGCTGCTCATCGCTATTGAATCGCTGTGTTTAGTATATTCAATTAATACGTAATTATTGTCATTATTCGTCGTACTGTGTGGCTACGGTACTAAAGAATTTAGCCACCCCCTCTCTTCCCGTGGGTGTCGTAAGAGGCGACTAAGGGATAACACAGTTCCACTACCACATTGGAACTTAAAAAGCCGACCGGTGGCGGGATAACCATCCAACTGCTAGCTTTGAAATATACAGGCCGAAGACGGGCAGCAGCGTCTTCGATGCGACAAAGCCAGCACTGCGGTCACCAACCCGCCTGCCCAGCGTGGTGACTATGGGCAAAACACATGAGTTCACGCTATTTTTGGCGTAAACTTATGAAGGCCTATGTCCAGTAGTGGACTGTGATAGGCTGTAATGATGAATGATATTGTCATTATTAATTTTATAATTGCAATTGCCAATGATGTTTACACTTCTGCTGTGCGGTAGTAAGCACACACTCTATTTTTTTTTTACTTGTTCCACTAGCCTCTGGTTTTATTTACCATCTAATGAATTTATAGAATGGCTGGTGTTGAGATGTTTATTGTCACATACGTGGCTTCCTAGTTTCACCGACGGCAGGATCTGAACAAATTTACTAAATAGAGTCTCTTTAAAGAGTCGTTGACTAACCGCCTTTGTAGCTAAACTCGAGCCTATGAGAATTGTAGTTAATAGTGACATTTAAGCTTTTCTCTCGTGTAAAGGTAAGTGACCTAATTGTGACGTGGTCGTGACATAGGGGTATTATAGTAACGAGTAGGTTTAGATCTTTGAAGTTTGTAATAATTTTGAACGGTTTTAGTTGAATTAACAGTTAAATATGTTAAAATAAGGCAACACTGTTCGAACACATATATTTTGCGAACAAAATAAAGCAAAGTAAAGTTCCTACATGCACTAAATATATAGGACTACGCTTTGCTTTATTGATAAGTCTTTTTAAAACTAGCTTTCTGCCTCGCCCGCGTAAATTACACGAATTTAGCCATTTTTTCCGTTAAAATATAGGCCACGTCATTCAATGAAGATGTAGTATTCGATTACAAACAAATAGAAGTCAAATCTTTCCACTTTATAGTTACGAATAAAGCTACAAAAGTAATCAACGTTAATCACGTAATTAACTTAACAATTAACCATAAGGACAAAACACCATACTTAATTTATATATCCCATGTTAACCTCTTAATAACCCTTAAAACATACCCACGCGTCCCAAGGAACCCTTTCCGTCTCCACATAAATAATAATAGTAAGAACGTACAATAAAAGAGACAGCTAGCGTGATACGAGGGTTCAGCTGAAAGTTCTCGGGCGGTAAACATCGCCATAACTCCTCACGTGTTTATCTCTTGTTTTTCACATCATTCCTTTGTCGTAATCGTAACAAGTATTCCGAGCGTACACTAAAACAATATAAATCTACTAACTTAGGTTTCATAATAGGTTCCAGGATAAAAACAAACTAAAGATAATCTTAATTTTTACAGGCATTTTTTTTCTCAGAAGCAAAGATGGGACAAACGTCCACAATGCTCTAGTGGTGCATGCGCCGTGTACGCGCTTAAACAAGCGGGTTTGATTGCCGCTAAGTAAAAAAACAAAATAAACATTTGCGACAGCTGCAGTAAATTCAGACAGAAAAGTAGAATGTTGGATGGTAAATCTAGACTTGTTACTTTCTTTGGATTAATTTTCACGATTACAGACTATTTGGCTTCATAATAATAATAATAATAATATTCTTTATTGCACACCATTAAAAGATACAAACAAAAGTAATACAATTAGAGGAAGATGTACAAAGGAGGTCTTATTGCTAAAAGAGCGATTTCTTCCAGACAACCTTTGGGTATAGGACAGGGCATAGAAAGCGGTTATCATCATCATCATCATCATCATTTCAGCCTATCGCAGTCCACTGCTGGACACAGGCCTCCACAAGTTCGCGCCGAAAATCGTGAACTCGTGTGTGTTGCCCATAGTCACCACGCTGGGCAGGCAGGTTGGTGACCGCAGGGCTGGCTTTGTCGCACCTAAGACGCTGCTGCCCGTCTTCGGCCTGTGTATTTTAAAGCCAGCGGTTAGAAAGTGCATAATTAATACATCAAAACTAGCCTATAAAACATCTGTCACATATTTTCGTTACGTATATACACTTGCTTTAAGTATTTAGAATTATGTGAATGTGTATACTCGTATTATAAGATAAATTGTTATTTCTTTAATGTATTTGTTGTAGTGTTATTAATTTATGCTTGTTTATTGTACGCCTTGGTTGTATACTGTAAGTGCAATAAATGTAAACTGTAATAAATAAATAAATAATATAGATGTTTATAGAAACGGTCCTGACGTTATTTGTATCGTTTCTGTTCGGCCTCCCGACATATGATCAGGCAACTGAAGGTCTGAAATAAAGTGTCAACACGTTACTCTCTCGTCTAAAGTTACAGTTCGTAGTTTCTCATCGATTCAGATTTATTTCAGCGCGGTCCGCTAATGTGTTTACGGAGAATATTTACTTTGTCTTTAATTTCGATCAAACATTGTTCGAGAGCGCTGTATCGTCTAACTTCGTAACGTTACGTTCAAAACTAATAAAGATTTTACTAGTTTTGAACTTCACAGTTCAAAGTTCATTTTGAACATTCTTATGTTCAAACTGAACTTTGAAAATGAATTATGATTAAATAAAATAATAATAATAATCACTTCAGCCTATTGCAGTCCACTGCTGGACATAGACCTCCACAAGTTCGGTCAGACAACCCATAAATGACACCTTATAATGATAATAATAATAATTAAGTCTATTTTTCATAATAATTTTAATTTTGAAAAGGTATAAAGCAAGGACGTTTGAATAGTTCTAATACAGCGAACAGTAGTCAGCATTGAAGCATAATGAAAAACTAAGCGTGCCTTTCAGCACAATGAATGAAATACTCGCATCAAAGATCGCAGAGTCGTTATACAAAATGTGACATAAAATTCTCAAAAGTCAGCCGAGTAACGAGGCCGGGAATGCGCAGTTCAAGTTTAGTTCAGTTACGTTGAGTTGAGTGTAGTTGAGTTTAGTTGAGTTGAGTTAACTCAGTCGCATGCGGAGCTCACTACACACGACTGCTTACGTAATAACTTTCGTTCGCGAGATCAAAGGAAACGATATACCTTTTAGAAGTCGAGAAATTTATTTTGAAATATTATACTGAAGTTCTCTTCGACGAACACAAAGTGTGTATTAGATAAATAACACATCTTTAAGATAGATGGAGTCTTTTTTATTGGTTCAGAGAAGAATAAGGATCATTATTAGGAGGACGACACGTAGGCGCAATGGTCACAGCATTGGCTTGTGGCTGTTACGCTGGCGGTTGCGGGTTCGATCCCCGCACATGACAAACATTTGTATAGATCATATAGATGTTCGCCATGATCTAGGTGTTTGTACAGTCCTTGTGGATCTATCCGCCCTGTCTCAGAGAGCACGTTAAGCCGTCGGTCCCGGTTGTCATCATGTACACCTGATAGCGATCGTTACCCATAGTAGGGAATATATTATACGCGAACCCACATTGGAGCAGCGTGGTGGATTGAGCTCTGATTCTCCTATATGAGGAAAAATGACTATGTCTACCAGTGGGATATTACAGGCTGAAGCGAAGGATCACTATCGGGTTCTTACAATACTAACCCGGACAGACGTCTTTACGTGTAGACCAGAAAAACATAAAGACTAGACACAAATGTTACAACAACAAAAAACATAAATATTCTACTATGTCTGGAAACACAAACAGTTACAGCATAAACGCCCAGACCCTAGCAAACATATGTATTGATAAAATGCCAAAAAGCCAATGCTGTGGCCGTTGTGCTGAAGTTTTTCAGAAGTACAATTTTTGTTTACAAATTCTGACTTTTTCCTGATATTCAATACGATTGTGTAAAATTTTCAATTCAGCTCGTCACTATACCTATTGATTGTCAGCAAAATAAAAATGTGTTTATTAGATAGATATTGAGTGGAATCGGCGAATATTCGTAATAATTCGGAGCAGGGTTGTTATTGTTTGCTCAGTAAACAGCGGCGGATGCGGAAAAAATGAGAATTTATAATGAACTGCGAAATTTTACCGACAGCTCAGCACGAACTGTTTGATCAGCTCGAGATAGCTGGAGCACGCCGGCGTGTTTTGAGGGAACTGCATTTTAATAAGACGAAAGCTTCAATCGAAAGTACACATTTTCGAAATTGATTACATTTATATTGTGACCAATCCAATAATCTCATATTTAGATACGTTTGTCTTATAATAATGTGATATTTCAATGATTTTGTAAAAATAAACATGCTATAAAGAGGTAATACTGGGTTATATATTATATGGGCTGGGTTGTCTGGAAGAAATGGCTAATTAGCCATAAGACCGCCCATTGAACTTCACTATCTGTATGCTTTGTTTGTAATACATTTGTGGTGTACAATGAAGTATAAAATAAAATAAATAAATAAAATAATATCCGCTTTATTGTAGAAGTTTTTGAAGTAAAACTTCTTACGCACGCGTGACTTGGGGAGTAGGCTGGTGAATGCGTGACAGGAGCGTTACGAAAAGTATGATCGGGCGAGGCGAACGCAAGTTGAGAGGGAGATATAAGTTAGTGAAGATAGAAAGGGAGAGAGTTACGTTTTGTAAGTTTTACTTCAGTCGTGTGGTCTAAAGCAGACTCGTTTTTTAAGTAATGTAACATCAAGTTAACACGACCAACAAGAAAAGGCAGCAGTGATAATAAAGCGTACCCCTCCCGTTCCTATTCAAAATCACGACAGATGTACCTGCCTTGAAACCTTGTTTTGATATAAAATTTTACTCCAACAATTTGTGCCTTGATAGTATCGACGACATCTCAATTGATATCAGAACGTCTGTCGGATACCAATTGAGATGTCATCTACGGAGCTGAGATTTCATACTATGTAATAGGCATAAATAGAGGTTGAGCTATGTAATACTATGTATCTTCGATATTGAGAAGGGAATTAACACAAACTAGGCTTCATCACTACCTCGTCGTATTAATGGTAGTTCGAGGCGCGGAGTGCACACCACTCCTGATGAAGAGTGATTCGCGTCGCCTCATTGAACACGTAAGGATCTCATCGATCAAAACTTGCGTTTACTTGCAGTTGGTACACCAATCTGTTCGAGCTCTTACTTTCACTCAATATACTGTCTACAACGACTTACTAATATTCTTAGTAGTTTATTGTCATTACAGTTACAGATAGTGAACCTTTTTAATGCAATATTTAAACGTTTTAAAAAGATATTAAAAGCTGAACGAAAATGATGCCGACTCTACCCCCGACTGGCCCCAAGGGCTCTGGCCACCAAAGTCATCACAGGAACACAAGGCGTTCTGCAGCAATGCAATGATTTGAAAGATGTGTTATTTAGATGTGTGTGTGAACAGAATATATCCTTCTATGATATTGAGTCCCTCAATAGATATTCTTCTCATTACCAAAAGAGATACAGTACGTTGTCAGAAGTTTATTATACCCTCCGTGCGCTGTCTCAAACGAAAATATGGTAATCCCACCAAAAACATTTTCATGTAAAATGTTGCCAAGACGAGATCATATGGCTCGCACTGTCAAAAATTATCAGATCTCATGTAGAGCCAAGCTTCTAACTCTACACGTCCTAACTCTACAAGCCCTAGCTTCACAAACTCTACACCTTAGTCAAAATATGTGGCTTGGCCGTTTCGCTACCTTCACGCGGTGTAAGGTGAAAAATTTATTCACTATTTATTACTTTTCTGTTATACAATAGTTCTATTAAAGAAAAAATAAAAAGAAGAAGAATAATTGATATACATATAATGCAAATAAAAATAAAAAGAGAATATACATCGGCAGCCGGTAGTAACGAAACGGCCAAGCCACATATTTTGACTAAGGTGTAGAGTTTGTGAAGCTAGGGCTTGTAGAGTTAGGACGTGTAGAGTTAGAAGCTTGGCTCTACATGAGATCTGATAACTTTTTGACAGTGCGAGCCATATGATCTCGTCTTGGCAACATTTTACATGAAAATATTTTTGGTGGGATTTCACTCCTTTTTGTAAGTTACTTATGACAATATTATAGCTGCATTTTACCTCCGACACATTTTATACCATAAATATCATCCAATCTTCACCATATCCGGTTTAAGCACGCTGTTTTTGATTTTATGTTGAACTGATATGCAAACGGACCTCCGCCAAAACTCAAATACCAAAATTACACAATGTAAATTTTCGACCTAAACTAATAACTGATTTTTATTTTTTATGTATTTTATTATTATTATTTATAACAAGGAGTAACTAGGAGTCCCTATATCAATTTTCAGACCTCTAGCATCAAAATTTGCGGAAGTCTCATACAAACTTCCATCCCCTAGTTTAAGGGGTTGGTGGGTAAAAGTTCCAAGTTTTAGAATTTTTTTCTTGTTTGTGTACTAATATTAGTTTACATACCAAATTTCAGCTTTCTGGGACTTCAGGAAGTACTCTATGAATTTTGATGATCATCAGTGAGTGACGAAATCGGGGTTTTTTAGATATCAATAAAATCTAAAGTATAAGAGCTATGTAATTGAAACTTTATATGTTTAATAAGTCTACTATTGACATTATATTCCGAGAATTTTGTTTATCTAGTATAATCCAAACCCAAGTTATGGGGGTTCAAAAAACGACGAAGCACTTCGAGAAAAGATAGGTAGTGCTTTTCGTTTTTTTTTTTTTTTGGCTCGTCTTGGCGGGGGCACTACCGTGCCCCCAGATACTGTAATGATACACGGACGTATCTGAAACCTTTATAAATCAGACCGGACTAACCTGGCCGGTGAATAATTCGAAAGATTACGTTCAGTCCCTAGTGACCGCGCTGAACGAAATTTATTTCTAACTGTGGTTCGTCTTGTTTTGTTTATCACTAATATATCCAATATTTATAGCAACTGTCGTAAACTGAATAACAATGTACCTTGTGCAAGCTACGGATAAGATTTAAATTTGATTGTTATATTCAAATTTTTGTGTTTGCGTGTAAACGAAAAAAAAGCGACTTCAATTACATATACCTGTAATACAACTTAGGTGACGAAAATACAGTCAAGTAAATAAGCACAAAGTCGCTTCCCGCTATCTTTATGCCTAGATATTTAAAACTACGTAATGAATTTTGATGCGGTTTTCTTTAGTAAATAGAGTAATTCCAGAGGAAGAATTATCTAATCTAATACTATTAAACGAGCAATTCTTGTATATAATATATATGTTATATATAATCTGAATCTCGGAAACGACTCCAACGATTTTCATGAAATTTAGTATGCAGGGGATTTCGGGGGAGATGAATAAATCTAGCTAGGATTCATTTTTAGAAAATGTCGTTTTATACCAGTTATTAGACAATGGAAAAATGGCTACAATATTCATAAAGTTGTACTTGTTATTACAAGTACAACTTTATTGACAATTGCTCAGGGGGAAATTGTCCGATTCGCGATCGACTGAATAGACCACGGTTCAAGTCCTCAAACTTCCAGATTGATTATTATTTTTTCTTTTTTTTCTAATTACACTCGTTATTTTTAGTTTAAATAGACAGTTATTATTTTTTATTATTATGTCGGTAAAATCGAAAAATATTATTGATATTTTATCATTATTATTTTTTAACTATTTTTTTATTTTTAATTTTTTACATTTATTTATATTTTTTATCATTGTCGGTAAGAAAAAATACTATTCATATTTTATCAATATGTAATTCGTATTTAAATACGATTTCCAAAAAACACGATTTACTAAAAATACCGAGCTAAGCTTGGTCACCCAGGTACTAAGTATAAAACATGCACAATAAAGTAGAGAAAGAGTGATAGTTTTAGAAACCGTGCGAAGCCGGCGCGGGTCGCTAGTTGGAGATAACTTTAAAAGTACTACAATCAAATTTAAATGAGACCACACAAAATCACATACTGAAGGGATCCTGACAGGATGTGATAGAATAGAATATACTTTATTGCACACCACTCGGATTTTTTTTTTTACATAAAACAGTTATTTACACATAGAGATAGTAATGTATAAAGGCGATGTTATCGCTTAGGAGCGATCTCTTCCAGACAGCCTTTAGAAATAGGATAATATGCATTGAAATGTAGCAGCGCCATTATCTGTATAATTTGTAAATTCAACATTATGCATGCAAACATGATGAATGAATCATTTAAATCGGTAACACAAATAATAAAAACATACACTCGAACAAAGGATATTCTAAATTTAACGGTTCGTACAGAAAATGATCCGTTTATGAATAAATAAACCGGTCATAAGTAGCAGCAAACAAAGAAATGTCCTTTAATAAACAGCAATAAAATAATTTGTAGTTGGCTGTTTTAATAGTCAGTCTCCTGCTTCATTCAGTAAATATTTGTATCACAGTTAACTGGCTTAAACTATAAATATTATCAACTAGCTCGGACAGACTTCGTCTTGTCAAAAGTTAATAGAAAAAAAATTAATTTTTTTAAGTATTAAAACCTTCCATAGGCCTGAAGGATCATAGAAAAAGATAAATTAGCCAAATTGGTACAAGCCATTCTCGAGTTATGCGCTTAGCAACATTCATTTTTATTTATATATAGATTATCAACATGAGATAAAGGACGATAATGCATTATGTGGTATGTGGAGTGGTACTGTGTGGCTACGGTACTAAAGAATATCGCCACCCCCTCTCTTCTCGTGGGTGTCGTAAGAGGCGACAAAGGGATAACACAGTTTCGCTACCACCTTGGAACTTAAAAAGCCGACCGGTGGCGGGATAACCATCCAACTGCTGGCTTTGAAATACACAGGCCGAAGACGGGCAGCAGTGTCTTCGGTGCGACAAAGCCAGCCCTGGGGTCACCAACCCGCCTGCCCAGCGTGGTGACTACGGGCAAAACACATGAATTCACGTTATTTTTGGCGTAAACTTGTGGAGGCCTATGTCCAGCAGTGGACTGTATAGGCTGTAATAATGAATGCATTATGATTGAAATGCATTAACACTCGTCACTCCTGCCATTGTTTACTTAACTAAACCAATTGCGTAGTTTCACCACTCACTGGTATTGAAGTAAGCTAATAATACTTCTTCAAAATTAAACGCACAATTTAAATATCACGGAAATTGTAAAGAAATCTCTTCTCACATTTTACGATCTAAATCGTCTCATAAAAGCCGTTCGTTACAAAAAATATGTGAAGGGTTCCTAGTCGAGCCTCTTGAAAATAATTAAAAGATACTTTAAATGAAACGTGATTGCGGGCGCAGTCGCGAATTTAAGCTCATTAGTTAACAGTTAAGCATTCAGCATCCCGGGAGATGGGGATTAAGAGAACGAGTCTCAAACAGAGCACCTTTGCACCGCTGCTGTGTGCTACATCTGTAGCGGGTCGAAGTTATCACTTGAATACTGTCTGCTACATGCGGTCGCACATTGTTTTATTTTTCTTCTTCTGTCTTTACATTGTGGTTTAGTCGATTTCTCAATTGTCAAGTGAGAAAATTTGTATGTGATGGTTAATCACTATGATTTACTCAAGTTTTAACCGACTCCAAAAAGTCTTACCTCTGAACTTTTTATTGAATGGAATAATTTTTTTTTTTTTTATTAGCCAAGTAATTTCACTAGACCTGTCCTAGTGATTCTAATTCTACTATTATTGCCAATATTTGAAAAGTGAACGACCCCTTAGGTAGACGTGTTGATCCTCGTTATAACACATAAGTCGGAGTTTATCCTGATTTTTGGGAATAAGGCAGGAAAAGTTACGAAGTACAGATAATTAATATTATCAAGTAATAGCAGAACTTAAATCGATTTTTTCCATTCAACGCTGATCTAAAAATATAGGGGCGAAGCGTCTTCTAATCTTAGTCTTTTATAAAAATAAACAGCGCAAGTACAGGAGGACAAAAGGCTCAACGTAAAATTGTATTTACAAACCAATTTCGATTCGGTCGTCGCTCGCTCGTCCCGTCCCCGCGCCGGCTCCGCTCCGCAAACTCCACAGAGGAAGGCAATTTGCTCGCCGCGATCCACGGAACGTGATTTCAATATAAACATTCGCCGCAACTACGTTTGTGTTTAAAGCCACGATGCGCCCTGACTCGTTGACGTAGAGACATTTCCTTGATTTGTGCTAGATACGAGTCATAAATTATATAGAAAATAGGCAGTTTGCTTGTCATTCAAATTTTGAAATACAAGTAAATAGAAAAATACAACAATAGTTTAATTAAACATTACACATATTTACAATTCACAGCTTAAGAACTAAATATTTACAGATAGTTTTGGTATAAATCATGTCCGCGTGGAATCGTGCCAAGAATGCTGGCAGCATTTCCCCGTTGAAACGCTATGTCCATTCTCTGGGCAAAAAAATGCACCAACCCTCTTGTCACCAGTGGAGGCAATAAGGCGAGGAGTTATCTCATTTAATTTTTTTTTAGCACTGGTTTAATAACTAGTAAATCAATATCAAATCATTAGTTGCTTAAGTTTTGTAAGACTGAAAATTTTCCAACTGATCCATGTACTATTCATTCAGAGATTGTATAATTTTCATAGTAACTTATCCTCTCTAATGTAGACAACCTTACCAGTTCACCTGTATCATAAACAACAGCTGCTGCGTATGCCGGAACCACACAGCACACTACGATGAATTGAATAAAAGAAATTTTATTTGAGATAATTTTTTTCTGATCAAATTATTTAGTATTTATTTAAATATACTATTACTTTCTAATAATTTAATGACACAAAATTTTCAACATTACAACAATCGTCTGTTTGCCTAAACGAATGATTAAGCTTGTTACATTTGAGACCCTTAGTTCAACATTATGGCCTCTAAGAGGAAAACGCTCACATGGCAACAATCATTAATTTGGCAATTTCATTTGTTGACGTTATCTATATTGTCACAAATTCACACAAAGGACTCGTAACTAATTCTCACAAGCAACATTTTATAGCGTTTCGCGTCACTCATACTCTACCGACGCGACGTTAGTTGTATCTTTAATTCAAGTCACAATAAATTGTGTTTTTATGCTAACGAAAAAAAAAACGACTGAAATTACATCGACAAGTACAACAACGCAAGTAGACGAATAAAATTAACAAACGCACTAGTCGCCACTACGATTTTCGAAGGTTAAACTCCATTTCTCTGGGATTGCCATCATTAGATCCTGGTTTCCTTATGGTATATATGGTATAGATCATGGAACTACCCTTGGTATATTTCCTTTCCAAAAAAAAAGATTCCTCCAAATCGGTTTACAAACAACGAAGTTATCCGCGAGCACACATAAAAAATATACATTTACGGTCGAATTGAGAAACCTCCTCTTTTTTGACGTCGGTTAACAAGAAATCAAAGCAACTGGGATATTAAAATATTAAAGGATATATTTATTTTAAAGCCCTATATTTTTTATTTATTTATAAAAAGTCGGTTATACATTGAATTTTATATGAAAATCATGTTAATAAATCAACAGTACTCCGTATCCTGTTGTTGAATGGAAATAGGACTTCATTAGACCTGAACAATATGGCTTCGCGTTGCAGACACATATTATAACCGTGATTATTCTAATTCAGTACAAACTAGTGCAAACACCGCACGAGCGACGGAACATACTGTCACAAGTTAAGCCTACACTTTGGTCGGACGCCTGGCCTCCTTACTGTCAGTATTACTGCGCTGTTACGTGAAACAAAATGAAAATCTAAAATGATTTTATTCAAGTGGACTTCAAAACCAACTATAAATCGTAATTTTTAAAATTAAAACTATATTCGTATAAATAAGTATAGTCAATGTGATATCACTGATTCAGAATTTACATTCTGCCGAGAAGGATCAACAAGAAACTCCGCGGTTACTCTTTGAAAAAAAGTGTGTCTCAGTTCCGACGCACGACTGGTGTTTACTCCTGCAGATCGATAAAGATTTGTCGGCATTAGCGCTGTCTTACGCAATTAGAAAGGAATTATTAAACAACAGATGCAACGATCGCGCCACCTAGCACATCGTTCGATAGTCACCTACCCTCATTTATTATATTACTCGAATTGTTCTGACGTGTATAAAACGAACGGTGTCACCTCGGCTAAGGCAGTCTTGGCTCTGGCTTGGCACGATACATTTGTTGTATCTTGCTAGTAGCTTAACCTAGACTCATTCGATAATTAATTTGTGCATACGAATTAATTGTTACATATTATGGCGGATAACTCGAGCAGTGAAGGTGAGCGTTGATGCGCATCTCAAAGGAGATCTCCTTAAACCTACACCTGGGTCGCAAGTCCTAGGCACTGCTCTGAGTTACTCCCTCCGCCACACGATAGACTCGATCGGAACTCTGAAAAGCGCGCACGCATACACGTGTTCGGTGTACGTTACAATTTTGTTATAATCTTCTTAAGTACTACCTACATAATATTGTAAAGAGTGCGAGTATAACCTACGCCCGCGTCCTGAAAATATAGAAAAGGACCTTCCAATTCAGTCGAAAGACTACAGATTAATACGATATCAAATTATAAATAAACGAATCAAATAACGCTAACTATCGATGAATCGTTACGACGAGATGGCGTTATTAAAAAAACATCGCTACTCCTTTAGATTTTACGCGATAGATGGCGCTACGAGAAACGTAAGGTCATTCGTTCAGTAGACTCCTCATATTTTTTTTCATACCCGGGGCCTTTTATGAAAATCGATTATTGAGCTTCAAAAAACTTTCAATTAAAACAACTTAGTTATATCTTGCATGAAACACAGCGTCATTAAATGCACACCTGATGCGTGAACTAGCTAACCTTCAACACTCCTATAGTTGAGTGCTACCGCTTATAAATGACTTATTGGAACCTAACGAAGTTTCTGAATGGAACTCATCTTATATTCAGACTTCATGCTAAATTTCTAATGAAGGCTTTGATCGATTTAAAATTTTAATGATACTGGAGTAGTTAGCAGCTGGAGCTGGAGTAGTTAGACTGATAGTCTAATGGTATAGGTTTAGTTGCTTAAACACACTAATCTCAAAATTTAATGAGTTGTTAAGGTTACTCATAACGCATTACAGATATAATCACAAATGTTGCCTGACTACAATGCCAGGGATAATAAAACTGTCTCAAAAGTGATAAATTTGTATAAGTACAAAATTGTTGACATACACTACATATTTTTCAAGACAGAGCCATCACACTGAAAAGTTAGTTTTAAGCTTTATTTCAAGTTATTACTCATCGCTTTAGCCAGTATAGTGACACGTATTGGGTCCAGGACAAACATTTTCAATATCTATTGATTTCTATGAAAAACTGACGGTCAGAGATTCCTCTTATAAAGAAAATTTTGGTTTATGAAACTGTATATCTATACTAAGAATGCTTATTTCTTTAATATCTAACGCTGTGTACATTTACGATACGTCACTGCTATGTTAATATTATAACATATTGAAATTTTATGCAGTCCGCTGGATGAGTTAAGATTTTAGCATATTATTAACATTTTCTTAAATCTAAATAAATTTACATAAAATATACAATTCGACACTTCATAAACTTCTTGGTAATTGTTTTCGCCGCGTTCCTCGAATTCACGTTCTACCTACAATCCGCTGATATTCGAAGAAAATAAAATGAAACCCGCCAAGTATGAGTTGGACCCCTGCACAAAGTTTACTGTGTTAAGAATATCAAAAACGCAAGTACTTGACCTCTGTTGGAAATTTCTTTTTGACAAACATTAAATTGTATTGTATTACAGATTCTGTAATCATTTAAAGCGGTTATTTATTTCGTCAAAGCCATTCTATGGTACTGTTTTACCGGTTTTCGAATTCGTTTAGCTGGCACATAAGATTCTGATAGGATTTATTAGCAAGGGAGAACTCATACATTACAACTTCGACGATAATTACGTATAATAATTACGAATTGGTGCAGCGGCTACAACGCTGGCTGTTACGCTATCGAGTTCGATCTCCGCACATGACAAACATTTCTATTGGCCATATAAATGTATGTCGTGGTTTGGGCGTTTCTTCTCGTGTGTTTCCGGACCCCCGACACGGGAGAACATTCTACTGGGGCCCGTTGAGTAGAAGCGTAAGAAACTGTTGAAATAAGCCCTAAATTTATAAAAAAGGAAGTTAATCTTTGGGTTGGTTTGGTAACTTTAATTTCTGCTCAAACACTATATTTATTATTTACATACAAGTAAGATTAAATTAAACATACTTTTTGATACAATGTCCTTGACTTTACACAGATCATCTGTCTGCATCACCGATCACAATGGACGCGCCCACGCCATCCACGGTTGGAAATCACTTTATCATTTCCAACTAATACCGGTGTATAACTAAGCGTGAAGACTCGTTAATTTACGGAGATATGAAATCATCTTTCAATTGAATTTGTTGAAGATAATTTCGTTGAAGGCATTAATCCGAGCCAAATGCTTATTTAAACAGCGAAGTGTGTCAACAAGGTTGCGAGGAGAACTTCCAGCGCCGCGGCTACACTGATAAAACTATTACGAATACATCAGAACTTTGTATGGAGAAGTTGTAGAGCTCGAAAAGTTTTATGAAATTTGATTGAATGGAATCTTTTATAAATAAGTAGATAGTAGAAAAATGTTATCTAATAAAAGATTGGTTTTGCGTATTTATGGCTAGTGTATGTTAATTTTTTTTTTCATTATTATTCCATTTGTGTTAGTTTTCCACCACCAAAACCACTTTGGAGGTGCACGATATACACGATGTTTGATGGTTAGACATGCGAAACATAGAGTAATCCAAAAATAATGGATACACAAAAAATACTAGATCTTTTGAAAAATCAATATTTCTATGCGACAAGAGTAGTAAACAAACGTAAGTCTATAGACGCCTGCAATGCCATAGAAGCATCGCAAGTGCGTTGCTGACCCTACTTCTAGCCGTATTCCAGGAACTCTGGCCATCTTTCTCACCACATGAACCCAACACTACTTGTGCAATTTTATTTAGATGTGATCTCCATCATCATCATCATCATTCCAGCCTATTGCAGTCCACTGCTGGACATAGGCCTCCACAAGTTCGCGCCAAAAATGCGTGAACCCATGTCTGCCGACCGATGGCGGGATAACCATCTAACCGCTGGCTTGAAACACAGGCCGAAGACGGGCAGCAGCGTCTTAGGTGCGACAAAGCTAGCCCTGCGGTCACCAACCCGCCTGCTCAGCGTGGTGACTATGGGCAACACACATGAGTTCGAGCCATTTGTGGCCCGAACTTAGAGGTCTATGTCCAACATCGTGGACTGCGATAGGCATAATTATATAATAAACAAATAAAATTGAATTGTATCTGGCTGATGTGAGAAGGTAAATGTTAAAGACTTACGACGGATTCTTGATACAAAACAAGTAAAGGAAAACGAAAACATTATTGCGACAGTGCACTAATGCTAACGAAGTATGAATACATTAAAGCTAATTAAGTATCGCTTCGTTGTTAATCGCTGAGTCTACGCGAACAGGAATAACGTAGCTCGTAACAGCTCCGGTAGCGGGCCTTGAAGAGTCGAGAGCGGCGTGGAACGGTGCAGTGGAGCTCTTGACATATCGACAACAAATTAACACAAGAAATTGCCTTTATTTCGAGCCTTAGGCTGAACGTACACTCACATATAACAACGCTATTTTTTACACTATAAAGTTGGACAACAGGTGTGCGCTCTGCCGTATGTTAAGCGAATACAGTTTTGTATGGTCTGCAAAACTAGGAGCACTGAAACGCGTTGTGGACTCTGGAGTAATCTATACTCACCAAGAGCTCAGGTCACCTTACTCACCACAGGGACACAACACTGCTTGACAGTAGTGATAATTAGTTGTGATCTTCTGTAATGCTGAGGCACTTCTCTGGGCTGCTCCATATTTCGAGAAAGATATTTCCTCCTGTGTCCCACCTCAAAATGTATTAAACCAAATGATCCAGGACAATACAGTTCAAAGATTTCAAGAACTGAGGTAGGGAACAGCAGGAATTCCCTGCTCAAAATATGGACCTGCCCGACTGGCGAAGTAACTCGGTCTTACAGAAGATCACAGCTAAATAATACTGTTTTCAAACAGTATTTAGTTACTTGTGATTTGGTCCCATTTAAGTTGAATCAAGATCTAATAAATACCTACTTTTTGAGTTCATTCTAATAATGCGTATTTACTTGACTATTTTCTTGGCTTGGTAGGCGATGTAACTGAAACCAGTTTTATTACGTTTGCGAGCAAACACGATTAATCTAATGTTAATTAGAGAGCTAATTTTACAATGAGATTTTTCACTAAATTTTTAAAGCATTCTTAAGTCCGATGGACATTCATGTACCCCTCATGTAAAATACATCTGTACAAATAAACAAAATTGGAGTGTCTGTTTGAAATATTAAAATAATCGCTTTTTACTAAATGCATATGGATGTATACACGGTACATACACCAAAATATATTTTTTTACAATTTTTGTGTGTCTGTCTGTCTGTCTGTTTGTTCCAGCTAAGCTCTGAAACGACTGGGCCGATATTAACGGGACTTTCACTGGCAGATAGGTGATGTATTAAGGTAAGTAACTTTATGAGGCTACTTGCTTTTAGAAATGTATTTACTTTATAACTCTGCAAACTGAACAATGCCGTTTTTGTTAAATTCCACGCGGACGAAGTCGCGGGCACTGCTAGTTAAATAATAAAGTTTAAATGGTAAGATGTATATACGAGTGTATTTTTGAAGCAACTACTATGTGCACGTTAAATAATTATGATATCTGAGAATGAGATATTGCTGATTTTTTTTAAACTGTTTAACGATGCAAATTTGAATTGTGTTTCTTTATTTATTTCACCAACTAACGACTAAGAAAAACGGTTTAAAAGCACATGAAATTTATCCGTGAAGCCTTCAGAGTTTTCAATATACTTTTTAAAAAAAATCTCGAACAGAACGACTAGCCATTTTATAATTTCAATGAATAATTGAATACGTTTCGCGGAAACTTGTTCGGAGCTTTTGTGTTTTATTAAAGCAATATTAATACCTTCAAGTATTGAAATGTCGCAATGGTATGGCTTCACTCAAATTATAAATTACATACAGTAACTAATAACCATTATTATGTAACGTTGGCATTCAAACCTTAAGCTTAGAATTGATACTGATTTAATAATAAAGTCGCCGCGTTGGCGCAACGGTTACAGCCATGGATTGTACCTGTTGTGTTGGCGGTTGCGGGTTCGATCCCCGCACATGAAAAACATTTGTATTGGCCATACAGGTGTTTGCCGTGGTCTGGGTGTTTGTGCAGTCCTTGTGGGTCTCCCCACCGTGCCTCGGAAAGCACGTCAAGCCGTCGGTTCCGGTTGTTATCATGTACACCTGATAGCGATCGTTACTCGTAGTAGGAATATCCGCCAACCCGCATTGGAGCAGCGTGGTAGATTAAGCTCTGATCCTTCTCCTACATGGGGAAAGAGGCCTATACCCAGTAGTGGGATATTACAGGCTGAAGCGTAGTAATAATAAAGAACGCTCACTCATTTATACAATCGATATCGGAAGTCTACGAGTTCAAATTCAGACTTACTTTGCAGAGTTTTAAAGTGTTTATCAATGTATTTAAATTTTGTCTCCTATTTGATTTATGAGGAATAGCATAATAAATTGCATTAAAAAAACAAACAAATAGGACATACCGAAAGAAACAAATAAACGCTTTACACGCATGACTCAACGGCCCCCAGTAGGATTTTCTCCCGTGTCAGGGGTCTGGAAACACATACAATACACAAACACAGACGCCAAGACCACGACAAACATCTATATGACAAATACAAATGTCTGTCGTGAGCGGGGATCGAACCAGCGACCGCCAGCTGTGAGTGCCAGTGCTGTGACCGCTGCGCCGACGCGTCGTCAATGCTCGCATACATACAATGGGACATCAAAGCGACTTAAGCTATTAAGTTTACTTCTTGTGATGGTGGTACTTTAATCTTAAACTGGATTCCTTTACCATATTACGAGTATGTTCAAAACCAGCTGCTATTCTCTAAATTAATAAAAAACACAACCAAAACCGCAGACTATCGCTAGCTTATAGAACTATAGTAATATCCGTCTCAGGATATGAGCACGGTAACAAGCTCACAGGTCTCTGGAAGCAATTACGAGTTCCTGTTTGTTGAATTAATACACAGGCGCGCGTGTCAACTACAGTGATATGAACTCGTACTACGAGATTGATTTAAATCGAAAGTCTCATTAGAAATATAAACGAGCTCTGACTATTAAGTAAAATTATCCAGACAATGTGAAAATAGGAAATAATAAATTAAATAAGTGTACACGAAGTAATTTTATTTCTGAAACAAATGAATCACAGATTTAATTAAAAAAAAAATCTACTTTCAATACACATACAAAAAAGAATTTTCTCTAAACTTAAATAAGAATTTCTCTTGTTAGGTTTCCTTAAAAACCGAATAATTAAAACAATTTTCTTGTTTAAAGAACAATTGTTTGTAATTAATTCGTCTAAATCGTGTCCTGATTGCATCCATTCACGTTTCGACTGAAGTTTGACGTTCTCTGAATCAGTGCGGAGGCCGTCTGCTCGGTTCAATGGATTGATTTCAATCGGTTTAAACCTAATCAATTATTATCAATACTCGTTCTATAGACACTAAATACATTTTCAAGTGAAGATAACTTAATGTAAGTGCCTTTCGATGTACTATGTGTTACTTAGATTTGACCACTACGCTAATGGATTACAAGTTAGGTGTAGATTTGTCGTAATGGAAAATTTCCGTATAGCAAATAAGTTCTTACAGTCCAAGATCTGAACTAGACGTGATCTTGGTCCATCTGCTTAATGGATAGAAATTAAATAATTTCTTTAGTACGTTAAAGATAAATCGAGAAAGGTTTGGCTGGAAAATGTTTAGCCAGGCAACATTCAAACCAGACTTAGCAGGCAACCCTATAACGCCCTATGTCATAGTATTTGTAATGAAACAGCGTTTCTTTTGATGAGGTTTATCATTAAACACGTTAATGAAAGTAACTAAATATATCAATATACCTGTTTATACCTGCCTCTCAGTAGTCATGGCAGGAAAATAATATACAACCCAACTTTTCCAATTTCTACAGGTTTAATACTGTCGGTAAGTATTAAATTTATTCTTTAAGCTCACAGGTGTAATTTAAATGGAAATATTTATTTTAAATTTTGAATTAAATATAGCCTGACCAGGAATTTTTAGTCAACCCTTTCGTGATTTTTTCTAATATTCTAAAATATATATAAAATAATCTCTAGCTATTAAGAAGATGATTATAGTAGACGAACTTTACCGTATCTAATTCGGATTTCCTACTATAACTCAGGTCTCGTGGATTTCCTGCTCAAAATATGGAGCAGCCCGACTGGGGTAGTACCTCGACCTTACAGAAGATCACAGCAAAATAATACTGTTTTCAAGCAGTATTGTGTTCCTGTTGGTGAGTAAGGTGACCAGAGCTCCTGGGGGGATTGGGGATTGGGTCGGTAACGCGCTTGCGATGCTTCTGGTGTTGCAGGCGTCTATAAGCTACGGTAATCGCTTACCATCGGGTGAGCCGTACGCTTGTTTGCCGACCTAGTAACATAAAAAAAACATACCGTGGCGTAGTAAGGTTTTTTTATATATATATATATAAAGTTATGTCCATAGGCTTATAACGCCCGTGCTTTTGTTATTCCGATTTTTATTTTTGTTAGTGATCGTTACTTGTTACACTACTGCAGCTTACATTAAGAAAACTAAATCCCACCAAAAACATTTTCATGTAAAATGTTGCCAAGACGAAATCATATGGCTCGCACTGTCAAAAAGTTATCAGATCTCATGTAGAGCCAAGCTTCTAACTCTACACGCCCTAACTCTACAAGCCCTAACTTCACAAACTCTACACCTTAGTCAAAATATGTGGCTTGGCCGTTTCGCTACCGTCACGTGGGCGTAAGGTGAAAATTCTTGTCACTGTTATTTACTTTTCTGTCATACAATAGTTCTATTAAAGAAAAAATAAAAAGAAGAAGAATAATTGATATACATATAATACAAATAAAAATAAAAAGAGAAAATATATTTATATAAATGAGACAGGAAAGTCGTCATCTACAACATCGGCAGCCGGTAGTAACGAAACGGCCAAGCCACATATTTTGACTAAGGTGTAGAGTTTGTGAAGTTAGGGCTTGTAGAGTTAGGGCGTGTAGAGTTAGAAGCTTGGCTCTACATGAGATCTGATAACTTTTTGACAGTGCGAGCCATATGATTTCGTCTTGGCAACATTTTACATGAAAATGTTTTTGGTGGGATTTCACTTCTTTTTGTAAGTTGCTTATGACAATATTATAGTTGCATTTTACCTCCGACACATTTTATACCATAAATATCATCCAATCTTCACCATGTTCAGTTTAAGCACGCTGTTTTTGATTTTATGTTGAACTGATATGCAAACGGTGATCTCCGCCAAAACTTAAATACCAAAATTACAAAATGTAAATTTTCGACATAAACTAATAACCGATTTTTATTTTTTATGTATTTTATTATTATTATTAATAACAAGGAGTCCCTATATCAATTTTCAGACCTCTAGCATCAAAATTTGCGGAAGTCTCATACAAACTTCCATCCCCTAGTTTAAGGGGTTGGGGGGTAAAAGTTCCAAGTTTTAGAATTTTTTTGTTGTTTGTGTATTAATATTAGCTTACATACCAAATTTCAGCTTTCTGGGACTTCAGGAAGTACTCTAAGAATTTTGATGATCATCAGTGAGTGACGAAATCGGGGTTTTTTAGATATTAATAAAATCTAAAGTATAACAACTATGCAATTGAAACTTTATATGTTTAATAAGTTTACTATTGACATCATATCCCCAGAATTTTGTTTATCTAGTATAATCCAAACCCAAGTTATGAGGGTTCAAAAAAACGACGAAGCACTTCGAGAAAAGATAGGTAGTGCTTTTCGTTTTTTTTTTTTTTTTTTTTTTTTTTATTTCGTCTTGGCGGGGGCACTACCGTGCCCCCAGATATTCTATCTTAGTATCCCTAATGCAGACGTGAGTCCACCGACCAAAATTATGCTAAACCTAATTGATATTTTACATGCCTAGTAAAAGTAAAGTTTGGATGATTGTATTGTGATATCACATTACATTTATGAAACAGCCTCTAATAGCTAGCTAATATGAGTACTATATTTACATTCTACTAATGACAATAGCAGAACAAAAACAGACAATATTCACAAGCCGACTAAACCAAGCCTATCTAGTCACGCTTCATCGTCACGATACTGTGACGCGTCATGAAACTGTGACGCGTCATGAAACCGTGACGTCCCACAGTTATAAAGTACTACTCACATTTACAAAATACACTAAAAGTATAATTTAACAAATGACGCTACTTTGTATGTAGTCTTTGTAGCGACATTAACGCACGAACCGCTATAATGCTGCCATTTAAAATAAAAAAATTGTTTTGAACTGAATATAAATATAAAAATGAACACGTATTATTGTTACGTATGTGTTATTAAAGTTAAAGAACTGCATATTATAAACTAGGTGCGAAAATCGCTAAAGCTTTTATAGGTATATATTTTTTTTAATCTTACAACACACACACACACACGGTCGTCGGCTCCTAAGGTAAGCAACTTAATGCTTGTGTGGCGACATCTATCGCGCGAAATACGAACGACTACAAACTACGTAATTAGAGAAAACTGACGTATGCTACATCGCGCTATCAGAGTTTTCAAAGTGATTAAGTATATATACAAGATCCCGACAACAACCGTCGGGGCCGGTAGCCCGCCAGACACAACACCTGTCTGGTTGGAGGATCCTCCCTTTTCGATGGCGGACGAAGAACTTCACAACCTTTTCCTCACACTTCGCCAAACTGGTGACCCCGAGCATGAACATCAGCGCAGCCTTCGCAAGCTACGTCATCATGACGTCATCATCACTTGACCCCGAGCATGATCATCAGCGCAACCTTCATCGTCATCATAACTTCCTCAAGCTTTCGTGCAGCGAGTAGCATCCAGTATCTACAACTTCAGCCAGCCAGCAATCTACGGCTACTACGGGTATCCTGACCACCAGCATGCAGCGGACGCGCATTCCTGGTCATCGTCCACAGCCTTCTCAGCGACTTTGGCACAGCACACTGCACTTCGGCCGGTCAGCAAGCAGAGACGCACCTCTCTCCTGGTCGACGCAGCAGCCAGCCACTACGCAGTACTGCACCACTCCGACTCACTGGAGCATATGCAGCATCACCGCAGACAGTTCCGACTCACCGTGAACTATGCGGCATCTGGTTCCGACTCACTGGAACACTCCACTGGCCCGGCAAGCATCACAAGATCATTGGACGACTTAACCTGCTATCGACCTCCGGTCTCGGAGGGGAGTGATGTGGCGACATCTATCGCGCGAAATACGAACGACTACAAACTACGTAATTAGAGAAAACTGACGTATGCTACATCGCGCTATCAGAGTTTTCAAAGTGATTAAGTATATATACAAGATCCCGACAACAACCGTCGGGGCCGGTAGCCCGCCAGACACAACACCTGTCTGGTTGGAGGATCCTCCCTTTTCGATGGCGGACGAAGAACTTCACAACCTTTTCCTCACACTTCGCCAAACTTGTGTTATAGGTATCAGCCGACTGATATAGCTATTTTTTAGATAAATATACATAGAAATATTACATATATAAATATACTAGCTGACCCGGCGAACTTCGTATCGCCTAACAGTCGATTCTTTAATATATTTTTTTTATTTTTTTTGAATTTTTCTTTATGTAAGATCCATCCTCGTACTTCAAGGAATATTTTAAAAAAAGAATTAGCGAAATCGGTCCAACCGTTCTCGAGTTTTGCGCTTAGCAACACATTCAGCGACTCATTTTTATATTATAGATAAATACAAATATTACACCCAGACTCAGGCGGGAATCGAACCCGCAACCAGCGGAGCGGAAGCCAGAGCCACTACAAACTGCGCCAACGAGCTAGTCATGTATAAGTAAATGGGCTATCCAACACAAAATGAGTTTTTCAATTCGAACCCGCAATGTTCCTGAAATTGACTGTACTTCATTCTATGAAATGCCAAAACATTTGCTAGCGCTTTTACGAAATGTTTTAGCACATTGACTAGCAGCACATTGCTCATTCAAACAGCACTTAGAACAAAAGCTGGTCTGTTAGTTAGATAGCACATTAAGGTGATTGGCTGCGTCATATATATGTCACACTCAGTAAAAACAGATCCGTAGCTGAACAAACAAAGAGAGTTAGCTACCGTTGACTGGAAGAGTAGCTTAGGGAACATACAATAAGACAATTACCCGGTACTATATGTACAATGTTTTATTACTAATTGCTGCTCTAATAACAAGCAACATTACACACAAATAAAATAAATAAATGACTTTTAAGATATTTAATTAAGTAACATCCACTTTTTTATACCAATACTAACCTCTCATAATGGATATAGTCTCAATGTATGTATTAGCCGACCGGTGGCGGGATAACCATCCAACTGCTGGCTTTGAAATACACAGGCCAAAGACGGGCAGCAGCGTCTTCGATGCGACAAAGCCAGTACTGCGGTCACCAATCCGCCTGCCCAGCGTGGTGACTATGGGCAAAACACATGAGTTCAGGTTATTTTTGGCGTAAACTTGTGGAGGCCTATGTCCAGCAGTGGACTATATAGGCTATAATGATGATGATGATAATGATGTATGTATTTATTTATCTATGTATGTATTTTATTTACGTATCTATTTTATGTATTCATTCGTGTAAGTGTGTATGTAGTCAAGTATACATGTATTTTATATTATTAATTCTAAATAAGTTTATAGATTTATAATCATTATTATTAATCACTCTTGCACTTCTGTGCCCCGCGATAACAGCAATTCTCACCACCATGGGTGGACTGGTAGAGATCTCTTCTAGAGATAAGTTCGCCCTTGTCAACTTTCTTTGTAAATATGATTTTTACTTGTTTCTTTTTTTTAAAGTGCAATAAAGAATATATATAGATCTGCAACACCAGAAGCAGCGCAAGCACGTTGCTGACTACCCCAATCCCCCTGGAGCTCTGATCATCTTACTCACCACAGGAACAGCACTGCTTGTGAGCAAGCATTATGTAGCTGTGATCTTCTGCGAGGTACTGCCCCAGTTCCGTTAATATAAATAATATTCCGTTTATAAAATTGTATATTTTTATTTATAACTCAGTTTCAATACTACAAACGAATTCAGCATAAAGTAGAAACCGTTTTTCCTCTACTTTTTAAGGTTTTCAACGGAATTTCAATGCTTTTAAAGCAGTAAGGTCGTTAGGAAATTAGGTCGGCGCTAGGAACGTACCTACTCAACTAGTCCGACTATTTTTATCTTGTGTACATTGATCGCTTTGCGAGAGCTGTGTGTGTGTGTGTGTGAGAGAGAATAAAGACTCAAATAAACTAAGCATTTTCGTAAAATATATATATTTTTTATATAGATACTTTGATTTTTTTATACAACTAGGTCGACAAACAGTCGTACGGCTCACTTGACGATAAGCGATACCATAGTCAACAGACGCCTGTAACACCAGAAGCAAGGCAAACACGTTGTTGACCCTATCTCCAATCCCCCCAGGAGCTCTGGTCACCTTACAACTGTTTGAAATAAGTTTTATTTAGCTGTGATCTTTTCTTTCGACTAGCCCGTTGGTGCAGTTTGTAGTGACCCTGCTTTCTGCTCCGAGGGTTGTGGGTTCGATTCCCATTTATAAGTAATTTTTCGGAAAAAAAATGTACTATACCAGTCGGCTGTTACCTATAACACAAGCATTAAGTTGCTTACTTTAGGAACAGACGACCGTGTGTGTATTGTGTAGATATTTATTTATTTATTTATTATATATCCACTGTATGGTAGCACGTAGGTAGTAAGGCTATGTATTTCCCCAGTCAGGCTGCTTGTACTTCCGCAGTCAGGGTGCTGCAAATTTTGAGCTGGATATATCCCGCTACGTCCTACCTCATCATTACAGCCTATACAGTCCACTGCTGGACATATGCCTCCACGAGTTTACGCCAAAAATAACGTGAACTCATGTGTTTTGCCCATAGTCACCACGCTGGGCAGGCGGGTTGGTGACCGCAGTACTGGCTTTGTCGCACCGAAGACTCACCTCCTACTACCTCAGTTATTGCTATTATGTAACAGAGACGTACCATCGCGTTGTAATGAGTAAATACGCATACCAATGCAAATGAAACTAATATATGAGTTTATATGTGTATATTTAAAAGTATGTAAGTTATGAGTAAAGTTTTTAAGGCTGAAAGTGTAATAACTTTTTACTGCGTCAACCGATTTTAATGATTTTTAATTTAATCGAAAGCCGATGTTTATCATTTGGTCATATTTAACTTTCATCGAGATCTGATTAGAACTTTTGGAGTAATCTTTGATAATGCGTATTTACTTGACAAATTTTTCGTCTACCTACGTTATATTACTTGTCGATATGATTGAAGTCGGTTTCCTTTTCGGTTGCCTGCAAACACAATTATTACTAATACAAAATATCCGCTTCGAGCGGGAACAAAACTGCAACTATATTAAGAAAACTGTTCACACCACTACACTACACCGGTTACCTTCTACTCAATATAAGTAAAATACTAAAACGTGCAATATCTTCGCCATATGGAGCGCATGGCGAATCCAAAGCTGGCTCCTGATCTCTTCAGGCTGTCGGGGACATCTCTGCGGTACACACTCACCGCTCAGCTGGAGAGGAAAATAGAAGGCTTAATGTGCTTTGAAATATAAAATAAGCTCATAAGAATACGTCAACACATCGGAGAATGTCAAATATATTATGAGGAAAATATTTTATTTTGATTGTCTGTTTTGTACGTTCTCACGCCTAAATTTCTTTATCGATATTTATGAAAGTATCAATAATATTTTATTGACATCATTACAGCCTATACAGTCCACTGCTGGACATAGGCCTCCACAAGTTTACGCTAAAAATAACGTGAACTCATGTGTTTTGCCCATAGTCACCACGTTGGGCAGGCGGGTTGGTGACCGCAGTATTGGCTTTGTCGCACCGAAGACGCTTTTATTGACATAATTATATCGAACTTTGGAATTAAATAAATAAATATAAATAAATAAATATTTACAACATACACACACATCTGATCATCTGGTCATCTGTTCCTAAAGTAGAAATTTGATAAATTAGAAATTTAAGTTATTTTGACATTGACTACGAGTCGGGATGAAAGTTATTATGAAGACATCGATCATTTTTCAAGTTAGGTGCTTATAAACTTTTACGATTACAATATTGTAAATCTGAAAAGTTTGTCTATTTGCTTGTTCGCTTATCTCAGTAACACAAAGCGATTCAAAACAATTTTTTTTAATTATTTAAAATTAATTTTGTGTCGGATAGCCCATTTACGGAGAAAGGTATAATATATATTCGGTTATGTCGGTATATAGTCGGTTAATAAAGTAGTATGTAAATATAACACGTAGGTTCACGCGATTTTTGGCGCGAACTTGTGGAGGCCTATATCCAGCAGCGGACTGCGATAGGCTGAAGTGATGAACTATAACTATATATAATAATAATGATAGCGACGCGTACGAAGTTGTACCACTTCGTAATGAAAGCCTGCTGTAAAGGAAAAACAAAGAACAACTTTCACTTTATCTGTACGTTTAGTAATATCTCTATATTCATAATGTATAATCAAGGTTCCGTGGTGTAGTGGTTATCACATCTGCTTTACACGCAGAAGGCCGCCAGTTCGATCCTGGCCGGAATCACACTTTATTTTTTATTTTTTGGAGTTTTACTTATAATTAGTAGGTAGTAGTTTTTTTTTTTTTAACACCTCCGACATGGGGATCGGAGTCCTTACTTAAGCTACTCGTTCATACCAGTTCTCGCATTCATTCTTCTCGCACTTTCATCCTGCATACTAATTTTCTTTCTTTCATTCTTCCACATTCACACACTGGGTGGGTTCCCATCTACGCTAGTCCTAATTTCTAATTTTGTTTCTTATTCCATTTTTTTTAACACGGGAAAATGATTGTAGTAGGTAGGTAGTAGTAGTAGTAGAGTTGAAAAGGGAAATGTCTTCAGTCCTGTAGATCTTTCTTTTTTTTTAAACAACAAACAATGTAAACAAATGCAATGCATACAAATGTAACTTTTATATCATATATCAAATTGTTCAACGCTTATATTCCTATTTACGTAGTGCTGATCATCGTCTTGTGTGATAGCGAACAAGGATTGTAAATCGCAATGTATCAACCCTCAGACGTAAATTACCTTAGCATATATTTATTATTTTGCTTTAAAGTGTCATCTTTTAAGTGTCGCAGGTAGAGTTGGCAACACGCTTGCAATGCTTCTGGTGTCGCAGACGTCTATAAGCTACGGTAATCGCTTACCATCAGGTGAGCCGTACCTACGTTTGTTGGCCGACTTAGTTGTATTTAAAAAAATCAGAAGGCGTATGACCATCTATGGATAACATCAACAAAAATGAAAAATAATCCATAACTATTAACATTTTTGTACTGTGTGGCTACGGTACTAAAGAATATAGCCACCCCCTCTCTTCCCGTGGGTGTCGTAAGAGGCGACTAAGGGATAACACAGTTCCACTACCACCTTGGAACTTAAGAAGCCGACCGGTGGCGGGATAACCATCCAACTGCTGGCTTTGAAATACACAGGCCGAAGACGGGCAGTAGCGTCTTCGGTGCAACAAAGCCAGCCCTGCGGTCACCAACCCGCCTGCCCAGCGTGGTGACTATGGGCAAAGCACTTGAGTTCACGTTATTTTCGGCGTAAACTTGTGGAGGCCTATGTCCAGCAGTGGACTGTATAGGCTGTAATGATGATTAACATTTTACAAAAAAAAATGCGTCTTTAAAAATTAATGTAATACTAAGTGTTAAATATCAAATAATCCCGACGAAACCAAGTAAAACATTTTGCAAATCATTAAAAATCTGCAGTCGACTTAAAAGGTTTTATCTTAAAGTGTTGTTCACAGTTAAAAGACGAGCAAGTCGCCGAGCGGGCTGCATATTATATAAAAATAAGCCGCGCTCCAGTCCGCCGGTACAGCGTAGCCCACTACTCTAGTACTGCACAATTCTTCGCCCCGGTGAAGGTTAACCGAATATAAAACAGTTCTTACTATGTAACTTTGTATACTTTTGTGTACTTTTTACTCATATAACTATGTTTGCTCGCAAACGAAAAGCGACCGACTTAAATTACATCAACAAATATAATACAACGTAGTCGATATAACATCCGATTAAACACACATCATTAGGGATAACTCAAATGAATAGTATTAAATCCTATTTCGGGTTGTCTGGAAGAAATGGCTAACTAGCCATAAGACCGCCTCTTGTACTACACATTCTTAAGTTGTCTGTATTATTATTATTTTGTATTTGCATATTGTGGTGTACGATAAAGAGTAATAAATAAATAACTCAAAGAGTACTCGTAGGACTTGGATAAAATTTAAGTGGGAAAATACGATAAACACCAGGTTTCAATTATAAAAAGACCGATCAAAAAACGGTTATACCAAAGATCAAAGTTATGAGAACATACATAAAAATACAGTGAAATTAAAACCCGAATCCCTTTTACTGAAGTCAATTAAAAACGACGACGTTTGAATCGCTGCTTCAGTTGTTTGAACATGCGACTCATTCTTAGAGGTTCGTTATGTAGGTTACGCTTTCATAAATTCGGAGCCTGTTTCATTTTCATGTTAAACACGTTTTAGCATTCGAAATGACAGTACTTCAGAGATCTCTTTGAAGATTTAAAGATAAAAATTAGCAGATATGAAATATGTTATTGGTTTAAAAACATTGATTTTGTTATAACGATTATTATAATATAATATTGACTTTCCTACATTAGAGATAGCAATTTTTTTTATAACTTAGAAATAATTTGTCACTGATATATATCACAAATATACATTATGTGTCATAACATTTCCATAGTGTGATAGCTTGGAAATATCCTGTCTAGCCCGTTGTGACTAGCCCGTTGGTGCTGTTTGTGGTGAGCCTGCTTTCTGCTCCGAGGGGCGTGGGTTCGATTTCCACCCCGAGTCTGGGTGTAATATAAATATTTATTTATATATTAATTTATACATGTATTATTTATAAGTATGTTTATCCAAAAACAAATGTAACTATATACCAGTCGGCTGTTACCTATAACACAAGCATTAAGTTGCTTACTTGGAACAGACGACCGTGTGTGTATTGTGTAGATATTTATTTATTTATCCTGATTTAATTTTCGATATAGAATTATCTTTTTGCAGCGCGTGTGGATAATAATTAATATTTCATCTAACTACATCAGCGGTCAGAGCCCGCTAGCGAAGCGATTGCTCGCTTGATTAACCTCCAGTCTGCTAAGTCAACTACACTAAGAAATTACCTCTCCTCCCTTTATACACCCCCACCTCTCTGCCCAGTAGACGTCACCCGCCTGTCCCGACCGACAAATTCAATGAAACTTCTACATTTACTCGGAACCCGATACGACAGCGCTGCAAAATCATTGAGTTTAAGTTACGTTTTAATATAATTCAGTAACAGCACGTTCTTCAATTTCATTAATAAGTTTAAAAAAATTCATATTTAAATATTCTTGATGAAACTTAATTATGAGCGAATCATGAAAAAATCAAACATTTGATACATCTTTATGTTATTTGAAATGTTTGGCGCCACGTGCTCCGTCCTACAAAATTACAGTCTATTGTCATACCAAAGCTACAAAACCCCAAGCGTCGTGATGAGCAATTGTAAACGAGTCGAATCTTTTTGAGTGCGAGGAAGCAATTAGTTCTATTGATAGAAAGAATGCCATTGTTATCTATACGTCGAATTTTCAACAGTTTTTATCGTATTAAAAACTAATTATACCTCATGATTTCACACGCTTTAATTTAAAAAAAAATAAATGTTTCAGCCTGTAATATCCCACTACTGGACATAGGCCTCTTCCCCGTGTAGGAGAAGGATCAGAGGTTAATCCACCACGCTGCTCCAATGCGGGTTGGCGGATATATCCCCTACTATGAGTAACGACCGCTATCAGGTGTACATGATAACCGGGACCGACGGTTTAACGTGCTCTCCGAGGCACGGCGGGGAGGCCCACAAGGACTGCACAAACACCCAGACCACGGCAAACACCTGTATGGCCAATAAAAATGTTTGTCATGTGCGGGGATCGAACCCGCAACCGCCAGCGCAACAGGTACAATCCATGGCTGTGACCGTTGCGTCAACGCGACGCATAATAAATAAATAAAATGAATAAATAAATAGTCTTTCTCAGTAAACGAGACATCAGCAAGTCTTTGAGTGTTCCTGGGAAGTGTTCCTCCTCAAGGACCAAACCAGTAACAAACATTTGTATTACACAAATATGTATTCCGAATGGAAATCGAACCATCTTCGGTCACTAGAACGGTCGTTACATAATTTAGTAACAAACAGCTTTATACATAATGATGGTTCTTAAATTCTGACCAATTTCTTTTAACGAAATTTTATTTAAAGGTAGCTGTACCTGCGCTCGTTGCTACGCTTTTTTTTTTCTTTTGGTCGGACTTGTTAGATATTTGGTTATGTATAATGAAACTCCGGTGTTGGACAAATATAACTTTATATTATTTAAGACTTAATATAATTAGCTGACAAGACAAAGGACGTGTACCTGTTAAGTTTCTAGTGACGAGTAATGACAGTGACGTTTCACTTGTGCATAGACTACCATTCATAACATCTCCCTTTTTCATTACAGACATGACAATTCAATATTACACTTGTTAAGACTGACTGACTGGTTGACAATTGACAAACTAATAACATTATAATATGACTAATATTAATAAAACTTATAGACTAACAGACTTTAAAATATATTTTAAATTTAGCTTAATCATACGTACAATCTTGAAATCTAACTGTAGGTTTGACCTGTCTACCACTTATTGTTCTCTTAATTCCCTCATGTTTACTTTCTTTACTATTTTTATCTTCCATTCTCATTTCATTCTTTAGGCTAATTTGACTACTTGCTGGACTTTCTATTTTCTTTTCTAACATTTTTTCTTTAGTTGGACTAGAAGAATGAGAAGGTAACAAGTGTTGACGATTTCTTCTATAGGTAGATCCATCTGGAGCTTCAACAATAAATGATCTAGGCTCTTCACATTCCTTTATTATTTTTCCTGGTTGCCATTTTGACTCAGGTGACTTTTTAAACATGACTTTATCTCCTTTCCTTACTTTAGACAAATTTTTTGATTTTTTATCATAATAAAATTTTTGTTTATAATTATTTTGTTGTTTTATTTTCCTGTAGATTTTATGACGTATTATTTTAGGTTGAAGGTGTGTTTCAACAGTAGGTATAAGTGTTCTGAGACGACGAGACATCAACAACTCAGCAGGAGACGGTAAGTTATTTCTAGGTGTTGTTCGGTACTGCAACAATGCAAGATACGGATCATCCCCTGACTCATCACATTTGGTAAGTATGCGTTTGACTATTTTCACTCCAGACTCTACTAATCCATTAGAACGAGACAGGTATGG
The DNA here is from genome assembly GCF_905220565.1 of Melitaea cinxia. Lineage (NCBI taxonomy): Eukaryota > Metazoa > Arthropoda > Insecta > Lepidoptera > Nymphalidae > Melitaea > Melitaea cinxia. The sequence goes on along the minus strand of NC_059407.1, from coordinate 16,943,528 downwards.
ACTAGATGTAGTATGTGTAATATTCCAAGACTCTAAAAACTGTTTGAATTCTTGTGAATTCATCGGTGGTCCGTTATCAGAATTAATAATTAATGGAATTCCATGACGACTAAATATAGGCTTTAATGCATTTATTAATGCTTTGGCTCCAGTTGAACTAACATTAGCAATTTCTATGTAGTTTGAATAATAATCTTCAACGACAAGAATGGTTTGATTATTGAATTTTAAATAATCTATCCCGACCTTTTGCCATGGGAACGAACATATTTTATGTGACATTAGAGGTTCTGGTGGATTGTTATTTCTGTGTGACAGACAAATTTCACAGTTTTCCACACACTGCTGTATATCATGTGACATTAATGGCCAATATACCACTCCTCTTGCAAAATTTTTAGATTTTTCTATACCTTGATGACCACTGTGAATAATTTTCAAAATTTCTGACCTTAATTTTGTAGGTATTATAAGACTATTACCTTTCAACAATAAATTTCCGACTGAATGTATTTCATGACGACAGTTCCAATAAGGCAAGACTAATTTATTAACTTCTGACTTTTTATCAGGCCATCCTTGTTCATAGTACTGCTTAAGTAGCTGTAGACATTCATCATTTTCTGTAGCCTTGGTCAGCCACTGACGACGTTCTTCTGAAATAGGTAAGTTTTTTACAAGCATGTTGACATGAACCTTGACATCTTCATCCAGCTCATCCTCACTGCACTCAGGTAAAGCTGCTCGTGATAATGAATCAGCTATATACATTTTAGTACCAGGTTTGTACTCAACCTTTAAGTCGTAGGCTTGTATTCTAAGCATAAGCCTCTGTAGACGTGTTGGAACTTCAGCTAAAGGCTTTTTAAATAAAGTAATTAATGGACGATGATCTGTTTCCACAGTGACAATTTTACCATAAATATATTGATGAAAGCGAATACATCCAAAGACAATGGCATACAGTTCTTTTTCAATCTGTGCCATGCGTTTCTGACTTGACGTTAACGTTTTAGATGCATAACTAATTGGATGATTATCTTGAAGCAAGACTGCACCGACTGCTGACTGACTTGAATCAACTGACAAGACTACTGAATTTTTGACATTATAATGTGATAAGACTGGCGCCTGACAAATAATCTCTTTTAGACGTTTAAATGTAGCTTCGTGACTCTCATTCCATGACCATTCACTTGACTTTTTTAATAAGAGACGTAGAGGTTCAGTTTCCTGTGTTAAATTCTTTATAAATCCTCCTAGATAATTTAAAATACCAAGAAATCTTTGTAGATCCTTGAGACAGACAGGAGACGGCATATCCTTGATAGCCCGGACTTTATCTGGATCAGGTGACACTCCATTTTGTGAAAATATATGACCTAAGTATTTGACTTGTGTATGACCAAATTTACACTTACTTTTATTAAATTTTAAGTTGACTTCTTGAGCTTTCTTAAACACTCTTTGTAAATTTTCATCATGTTCTTGTCGACTCTTTCCATAGACTAAAATATCATCAGCATATACCATGACTCCAGGTAATACACCAAATGTTTCTGTCATAATTCGATGAAATATTTCAGGAGCACAGTTAATACCAAAAGGTAACCTTTTAAATCTATAGCGGCCAAATGGGGTGTTGAATGTACATAACATTGAGCTTTCCAAATCAAGACAAATAACCCAAAATCCACTACTTGCATCAAGAGTAGAAAAATATGACGCGCCATGAAGTTTAGACCGTACCATATCAATAGTAGGTATAGGATAATGAGATCTACATATTGCTTCATTTAAGTTTCTTGGGTCAAGACAGACTCTTAGTTGACCATTTTTCTTCTCAACTAATAAAAGTGAACTCACCCATGCTGTTGGCTCAGTAACCTTGGTAATGACATCCAAATTTTCCATATTATCCAATTCCTTCTTCAGTCTATCATGTAATGAGAATGGAATTTTCCGCGGTGGATCAATTTTAGGACGAACATCACTATTGACAGTGATATGACACTCACCAGGTAGACAGCCCAATCCATCAAATACAGATTTATACTTTGACAATAGACTCTGTAAATTATTATTTTTATTAATATAATGTGACTGTAAATGTGACTGAACATGACAATTACTTTTATAAGACTGTGACTTTTCATAATTATTATTATTATATGACTCTGACAGATTTTGATATTTATTATTTGCACTACATGACTCTGACTGACAATTCTGACTATTACCAAGACAATTATTAAACTCTGACCTATTACTTTGACTCTTAACTAATTTTGAATGATAATTTTGACTAAAACTTTGACAATCACTTGACTTTTCAATATTAAAGACCCTTTTAATTAGACCTAGCTCTGAACAGGTATTTTTACCAATGACAGTTGGAGATGAGATATTTGCAATAATAAAGTTAATAATTTTTGACTGACGTTGACTATTTACATAATAAGTACATTCAAGCTTTTGTTGACCTAATATTGGTATACTATTTCCACAATAAGATGTAACTTTAGCATGACAAGGTGAAAAATTTTGATTAACATTCAATGATTGAAACAAATTATATGACATGACATTAGCATCACTCCCTGTATCTAAAATACATTGCACATTTATGTTATTAATTGTAAGATTAACACTCCAATCTGAAATTGTAGACTGACATGAATTCAAGTGTCCGACGAACAAATAATTTGAATTTTTACCTTTATAGTCCATATTGTTTATATCATTTTGACTTAATTGTATATATTTCACTGTTTTAGACCTGCAGAATGCCTGATAATGACCTAGACGGTGACACTGTCTGCACCTAGCCTTTTGCGCAGGGCAGGTATATCTATGATTTTGCCCACACCGTGTACACATTCCTTTTTCTTGAGACTGTAAATTTGTTCCTGACTGTGACCTTGCTCTTGACTGTGACCTTGCCCTTGACTGTGACCTTGCCTTTGACTGTGACTCGCCTGAAGACTGAGACTTGGCTGAAGCCTGAGATCTTGACTGACTGAATGATTGACGTTGATAGAAGATATTAGTAGACTCTTTGAACTCTGTAGCATGACATCTAGCTGAGACTATTGTTTTTGACAAGTTTCTAGCTTTTTCTAGTGTTAAATCTTCCTCTAGTAATAGTTTCTCACGGACATGTTGAAAACTTTCATGCATATTCGTTATATAAATATCTTTAATCATTCTATTTTGTAAATTTCCAAATTCACACGACTGACTTCTATTTATTAATGTCGTAAGGAAGTCTTCCAGGCTTTCTTCAGCTTTCTGTTTAGTTGTAAAAAACTTATAACATTCATAGGTTATATTTCTTTTAGGTACAAAATATTCCTCAAATTTAGTAACTAATTGATTAAATGTAATTTTGTCGATGTCTAAATTGAATGAATTAAATATTTCGAGACTTTCCGTACCTATAAAATGTAATAAAACTGCTACTTTGCGTGCGTCTGACTCTTCGTATATGGCGCTTGCCTTGAGAAAAATAATGAAAGTTTGGTACCATTTCTTCCAATTCGACGATAGATTGCCTTCCAGGCTCATGGGCTTGATATTACCAGCTATATTAAGCCTATTTGACGACGACATTGCCTTTTCACGCTCGCCACGTGGCTCGACCTTTTTGACCTCCGACATTGACTTTATATTTTGTAGTTGTTCTTTTAAAAGACTACTTCTGACACCATGTTAGATATTTGGTTATGTATAATGAAACTCCGGTGTTGGACAAATATAACTTTATATTATTTAAGACTTAATATAATTAGCTGACAAGACAAAGGACGTGTACCTGTTAAGTTTCTAGTGACGAGTAATGACAGTGACGTTTCACTTGTGCATAGACTACCATTCATAACAGGACTAACTCAGAAACCTTTGTGGACTCATGCACAACACTTTGCTGAAGATCATACATTACACATTACAGCCTATACAGTCCACTGCTGGACATAGGCCTCCACAAGTTTACGCCAAAAATAACGTGAACTCATGTGTTTTGCCCATAGTCACCACGCTGGGCAGGCGGGTTGGTGACCGCAGTACTGGCTTTGTCGCACCGAAGACGCTGCTGCCCGTCTTCGGCCTGTGTATTTCAAAGCCAGCAGTTGGATGGTTATCCCGCCATCGGTCGGCTTCTTAAGTTCCAAGGTGGTCGTGGAACCTTGTTATCCCTTAGTCGCCTCTTACGACACCCACGGGAAGAGAGGGGGTGGCTAAATTCTTTAGTGCCGTAGCCACACAGCACTGTTGCTGAAGATCATGGCATAATTAAATACATAGCTTACGATTCTATAAAGGACAAACAGAGTAACATTTATTTATATATAGAAGTGGTATTTTCCTGTTTGAAACACAAAACCTGTCAAACATAAATCGCGAATGCGGACACTAATCATATCAGTATTGTGGTGACGTCAGTTGCGACTCGCGGCGAGATTCCGAGAGGCCGGTGAAAGGCCCTTTGTTGGAATAAATTGAGGTTTGATTTACGAAATTTTACAGAGATTTCGGTCTTAAGACGAATTGTGTCAACGAAGTTAGCATTGAGTACCAACCTCAAATGAATGTAAAATGTGACTGTATGAAATGAAAGGAAATGAAAATATTTATTTCGCACACAATACACATCATGATCATCATCATCATCATTACAGCCTATACAGTCCACTACTGGACATAGGCCTCTACAAGTTTACGCCAAAAATAACGTGAACTCATGTGTTTTGCCCATAGTCACCACGCTGGGCAGGCGGGTTGGTGACCGCAGTACTGGCTTTGTCGCACCGAAGACGCTGCTGCCCGTCTTCGGCCACACCAATACAATACAACCACACAATACACTAACGTCAAAAAATTACATTCACATAAAAAAAATAACAAAAATAAATAGTTAAGATATCAAAAATATCAATCAATTAAAAATACACATCTCACAATTACATCTAAAACATTTGGTACATTACAAGCATAGTTAATGTACCCAGTGTTATCCAGCAATTTTAACGTAGTCAAAATGTATATAAAAGTATTTTTAATTCATTTCGTCTTCAATTTTTATATTATGAATTAATATTTACCCAAGCGTAGCTTAAATTCGTGTTACTTAATTGAGATGACGAACTCAACCAACAATTTAATATATACGTCATAATATTAAAAACATTGAGCCCCAGTTGAACTTAGATGTAAATATTGATACAGTTTAAAGTCGTTATGAAATGTAACGAAAAAGTTTTATATATATAAAACAAAAAGGACGATAAACTTGAAAAAAAAAACTTAAAGACAGTTTATAAAACCACGAAACTTATAAAAAGATCTTGTTAAATTTGGCTCGAGATTTTAAATTAGTAAAACGAAATAATAAGAAGCGAGTTTGCTATTAACCACACGACTGAAGTAAAACATGTTTAGTTACCCTACAGTAATATACGAAACGTTACTCTCTCTCTTTCTAACTTCACTAAACTTATAAATCTCCCTCTCAACTTCCATTCGCTTCGCCCGTTCACACTTTTCATAACGCTTCCGCCACGTATTCACCAGCTTACTCTCCAAGTCAAGCGTGCGTAGAGAAGTTCTTCTTCAAGAAATATGCAATTATTGTAAAGCACGGTACACAACGCGTACCTAGTGTTTATCCACAATTCACAAAGTATTTCATGCAACATGTTTCTAATTTTGTACTAAAACACAGTTTATATATTAATTTTCAAAAGAGTGCGGAGTTTCTTGCCGATTCTTCTCTGCAGAATCTACATTCCGAATCGGTGGTAGCTTTACTGCTACAAATATAATGATTTATTTTTAAAGCTTTAATTTGTAAAATGACGATTCGAAAGTGCTCGTGGAGCCTATTTGAATAAAACTATTTTTGATTTTGATTTTGATTTTTGATTCGCTTGTTAGTTTTTGTTTCCTTCAAGTCTACGCCCGTCCCAGTACCTGTAACCAGCAAGCGTGCCACAAGCAGTTAGTGTCAGTGACAGACAGTGAGGCCTCCAGAGACGAGTTCGAGGCGAGCCGTAAATCTCTTTACACATCGCTCCAGGGCAGCCGCCGTTTTGTAATAATTTATCAAAGAAACTTTCTAATTGTGTGTTTGTCAAAATGCTATTAAATGTACCGAAAGTTCAGTAATTAGGTCGTCACTTCGGGCGATTTATGCGAAGGTTGATTTAAAATTATACGTTTTATAACGTGGAAATATTTTATTAAAATTTCACAGCAATCTTTTTTTAAAAATTGTTTAAATGTGAAACAAATTATTTTTGTAGTTATTTTACTAATTATAAGTCGGATTGCATTTTATCTGTTGCAAGATATTGTATCTATTCTTGGAATTATTAGTGCTTATCGGCAGAACTTTCATTTGGTTAAGTTGAAGCTTTGTGAATAAGGAATCCGATCCCGGGATTTCGAGATTGAATTTCGAGACGATAAGCAACTTTGTGATCCCGGAACTTAATAGACTCTAAAGCGTCATTAACTAATCATAATTACTATTAAATACTAATTACTTAACATAGTATTTTGTAGTGTAAATAATCAATAAACCTCAACACATTAACATTACACTAAATTAAATTAAATTTAAAATTAAATTAAATTAATATATTTATTTATTTATTTATTTTTATTTCCGTATTGACACAACATATTCAAGTAACAAGTAACCAAAAAGGAACAATCAGTTTCTAGGTGTAATTTGAAAGTTATTACTATTATGATCTCTACTTCTCCTAGCTAGGTAGCTGAGCTATCTGTATTGAGGAGAAGCGATTAAGTTAAATTAGTTACCAACTTAGTTTTTACCTTTTACTTTAAGGTTATAAAGAACCTTCGGCAACTGAGGTGGTACTCTGTCAGACACCGCTGACCACAGCAACCGTCACGATTTCTAAATGTGGCATAATGTGCGTTGATCATCATGTGTGTGCAAAAATATCGTTTTTTACTGACAAAAATAGGAGTACAAAGCTCAAGTCCGATCGTGCATGGAATATTGCAGTCACTTGTGGGATGGCTCAGCTAAATATCAACTCGCCACACTGGACTCAGTGGAACGCAGAGCCAAGCGGCTAATCGGTAATGCCAGTCTGGTGAAATCTCTTCACACTCTGGCTCACCGAAGAAAGGTTGCCAGTCTAACGGTCTTTTACAGGTTGTACTTTGGGGAGTGTGCCCTGGAGCTGCACGAGCTCATACCCCCATCTCCTTTCTTCCATCGGACTTACAGACGTACCGCGGGCTTTCATCCCTACCTGATTGATATACCTTTCATACGTACAAAGCGCTTCGAATCATCTTTTTTAATGCGCACAGCCAAGGAATGGAATTCCCTGCCGGCGTCTGTATTTCCGAGTTCATACAACCCGAACATGTTTAAAGCGCGAGTGAACAGGCTTCTTCTGGGCGAACTCGCTCCATCTTCGACCTCGTCTGTGCTCTAGAGCTAGACTGAGGTCAAGAGTAAGCCCATAACATAATATAAAAAAAAGAGCTCGTAATCTTTCTAATTTTTTAAACTGGGTGTAATTAATAGCATTTAGTTTTATTTCCATACCTCCTTATTTTGTATTGTAAATTATCTAAGTCTAATAATGTAATATACATTGATATAAATGTTTGGTTTAAAACCTAACCTATGCCTCTTACTAGCGATATACCGCTACCTATGCCTGTCCATTTTTTTTTTACACGATAAGTCCGAAACACGCCGCATCTTATGGTATAAGTATTATTCCGATCGGTTCAGTAGTTTACGCAGTATAACTGAACAAAAAAACCGGATCTTCAACCAACCAAGACAAAAATGGACAACAACCAAGGTAAAAAATATATTAAATTTGGCGTCTGTCAGATATTGATAACAAACCCACAGCTGCAGAAGATATCAGTAAAAAAATCGCAAATATTATTATAGTTAGCTAATAAATACTATTTGACTGTCTATTTTTGTTCTATTTCGAAAATAAGAACGTAAACATAACAAAAAATCCAATGTCTGATCACTTAACCTGCTTCTTAATTTCACGTTTCGTTCATAAATTAAAAGTGAAGGGGAAGCGCGCGTTTGGTTTTTCCTATGTACGGGTATTAACAGAATTTACTTATTGTATCTTTTTTAATACTTCAGGTTAAAAATGATGTATAAGAAATTGTTTTATTTCTTATCCCGTAAATCCTGGGACTTTACAAATGTAATCCCGGGATTTGAATACTATAAATGAGCCAAATTCGCTATTTTTGTTATATTTATTTGTTGTTAATAAAGCTAAAGAGTTTGTTTGTTTGTTTACAACGCGCTAATCTCAGGAACTGCTACTAGTCTTATTTGAAAAATTATGTTAGTATTAGATAGCCCATTTACCGAGGAAGTAACGCTAAGATCAATAAGAACGGAACACTAATGAAGAATGTTTCAAAATCGTAGGATTTTTTTGTCAAGTAGTGAAGTCCCGGGCAGTAACTAGTTCATTATAATTTTATAAAATCTGTGTAAATAATCTGAGCTTAATGGTATTATCATAGAAACTGGTAACTTACATATATAATTTAGTTAAGCTTTCAACCTCTCTTACAGGACGTTTCTAATACGATTCTAGTCTCTAGGGAGAAAAGGGAATAGGGAATGAAATGCGAGGAAATGGATAGGACGGATTACATCAGGTCACCTGTGCTCACTGCCCTCATTAATTAGTTTAGATCAGCAGTGAACTCACTGATCTATAGCGGAGTAGTGGCGCCGGAGTGTCGATAGACTCACAACGATTTGATCGTTTGAATGGATTCTATGGATTCCATGGATTCTACCTGTTGCACTGGCAATTGCGGGTTCGATCCCCGCACATGATAAACATTTGTATTGGCCATACAGGTGGTTGCCGTGGTCTGGGTGTTTGCCGTGGTCTGGGTGTTTGCGCAGTCCTTGTGGGTCTCTCCACCGTGCCTCGGAGAGCACGTTAAGCCGTAGGTCCCGGTTGTTATCATGTACACCTGATAGCAATCGTTACTCATTATAGGGAATATATCCACCAACCCACATTGGAGCAGCGTAGTGGATTAAGCTCCGATCCTTCTCCTACATGGGGAAAGAGGCATATTCCCAGTAATGGGATATTACAAGCTAAAGCGTAACTCAAGCAGAATAATTGAAATATTTCTGTTTTCTGAAATATAGATTATTATAAACTCCTTAAATAATTCTTATCCTCATTTTTTATGGGAATAGAGGTGAATGTCAAGTACCGGGACAAAAATATTTATGAGTAGTACAATACAAATTACTTACAAATCGATTAGATCGTAACGTTGAAGCTGAACTCGCTGCAAACAATGAAGTGCTGTCTAAAAAACTGTTCCCAAGTAACGTGCTTATGTACATATGTGGCTACCTACCAGATATCCAGAGCAAACAATCTTGTCTCACGAACATTAAAACCTTCCTACTTCCTGTTTCACGAACGCGTCAATGTTTCTCGGTAACGGTAATGGTTTGAGGTTATGAACGGTAAAGGTATTTTTAAGGTAAAGGTATCGGTAAGGTTAAATGGTTAAAAGGTAATGGTATCAGGTGAGTTATAGTGTAGTAGCCTCATTGAATTACTATTACTAATTAAGTAATAATAGTTCGATGTGGTAGGTAGCCACACATACATACGTCTCATTAAAGTTTTCGACGAGTCGTCTTCCCAAAATAGTAATTAGAGTTTCAACATCAATACAGTTAATGGTGTCATCATTATAGAAATACAGTTAGGAAATTCGCTCTAGTGCAGTCGATACATCGTCGCGATCCTGTCACACGGCATCACTAGCGCGCAGTAATATAGGGCAGCGTCACATCGCTCCGATACACGATGACACGCTCCACTGAGCCGGTCACCTACTTCCTCGCTGACACGCTGCTTTCTGTCGCTAAAATAACACGTTCTGTTTCTGATTTAACGAAGAGAGGATGACGATATTATACAATATACACCAGAGTTGTCATTCCAAAACCAAGCTTACTTGAAACGGTAGAGACTGTAGTAGAGACGGTAACGTCTATTTACAAATTAGATTCAGTATAGCTATATTATTTTATATACCCTTTTTTAAACAATTAGGACTGCAAACAAATATACGAGTAACCGGATGGTAAGCGATTACCGTAGCCTATAGACGCCTACAACACAACACTGCTTGAAAGCAGTATTATTTAGCTGTGATCTTCTGTAAGGTCGAGGTACTTCTCCAGTCGGGCTGCTCCAGATATTGAGCAGGATATTTTCTGCTGCGCCCTACCTCAGTCAAGCTGCTTACTATTTAAAAATAACTAGTACGTTCAAAAGATATGATATAACGGAGGATGTTTTTTATTGCTGTTCCTAATGAGTTCAAATAACAGTGTGACGCTGGTTAACATGACGTAATGGTTATCTAACAACAAATATGCTCACCTCGTAAACCATGGACCACATTAAAAAGTTACTTAACCTAATGGACCCTAGTGTTGGCTGAGAGAGAAAAAAAGCCGGAATAAAAATCTCGGTACTCTTTTTCAAATTTAAGGTAGCTACTTAGTTTATCGCTGAATTCTGGCTGCATGTCAACTTGTTCAATATTTGGTGCTGAAACGTTTAAACAATTAGTTTTTTGTTAAGAAGTAAGACATTTACACTAAACCGGTGCACCGATTTAGAGAGAGCATTGTTTACATCCTCGAAGTTTGTTTCTAGTCTACGGAATTGAAAAATTAATGATTTGTCTTTAGCAAACAATACAATCTCAAGATTGTTCTCAACTAAATATGGTAGACTGATTTTTTATGTATAAAAAATGGACTCAGAATTGAGCCTTGTGGAACCCCTATTTGTACAAAACACCCAGACGACGTAATACCGTTTACTTCTGACGAATATTTTCTCCAAAGATAGAATTTCGGTAATACGTTATATTGTTTAGCGAACAAAGTAATATTTTCCTCCTAAAAATACGACGTGAGAATACGAGTATCTTAATTTGCTGGTGGGAGCCGCACCGGTGCCAAGAAGCGTTCAACGAAACGACGCAGAGCGGAGAGAGCTCCCAGTTAAATACAAATAAAAACAAGCAATTTCGCGAATAGAACGTGCTCGATGAAAGCCTACCAAAAATTTCCCCGCACTTTTCGATATTCTACAAAATGTCACACGCAACATTTTTATTCAGAACCAGTAACGTGGCTTCATCTGTTATTGAATGCTATTCGAGTATTTTTCTTGTTTAGAATTTCAAGAGGTAACAATGCTCCACGGAATAGCTACGTGCGTGTTTTTAAAAGGTTTTGTTTTTGCATAAAAAAATACCTGAAAACCCCATATTGTGTACCGAGTCTTACTTACTACGATTTTATCAGAGGACGAACAGTTACTATTTGAATTAATAAAAATTTCGCAGATAAATGTCCTTAAGATTTCCATGCCTTGTCCTATTTTTATCGAGTGTTGATTGAAGAGCTCAAATATTACATAAAACTTTTTATTAAAACCCACAAGCCGACCGCTCCACTTGGCTTCGGGAGCACGACTCGGGGTCATCTTGGCATACCCTTTCAAATCTTATCGTTCGAGACGTAAATATTTCCTCTACGAAGACCTCGCTCTTACTACATAGATATTCTTTGAAAAAAGCGAACACCAAACTGTTATAAAATGCCTTTTTCTACTCGCTCGTCGGCGGGAGAGCAGCTAACAATAAAACCTTATTTTGGTAGCGAGTGAGGCTGAAATGTAATAAACGAGATTTGTTTTAGCATCCAGCGCGGCGTGAGCTGAAACATCGTGTGATGAGAGCGCTCATTGTGAGCAATGAGGAGACGAGGAGTGTGCGGAATATACGGAGTGCTAGAAGTGCTCCTAGAGTTAGTAAGCGGTGGCGAAAAAGACCGAGTTATCCTGTCGTGGTTTTGTCTTACTGGGCTGACTCTATTTATAGATCTGATTAACTTCAAAGTCACAGCTAAGAAAGAAGATGCATTGATAACTTTCATTAATAAAAAACATTATTTTTGCTTGGCCTAACTAACGTCATCGACAAATATTTTAGAATTTAGTTTGGTCCGCTTGGTCCAACACTATTCAAGCCTTTTTCCTTCCATTCATTTTAAACTCTATAATGAGCGCAGCCATTTTGCGTTCATTGAGTAGACGACCTGACTCGCTTGTTTAAACAAACGCAAACATGTTATATGTAAATAAACCTGTAATAAATGTAACATCTTAATGCGAGGCACACCGCGGCTCTAATTCTATTACGCGTGGTCATAATTATTAATAAAGGAAACATTAACGCGGTCGTTAATATATTTTCGACGGTTTACGTTTATAGAGACGTTATTCGTCTTTATTACTCTATAATCCGAATTACCGACCTCATACCGTCTGGTTAGGGTTACCACGCAACGTGTAAAACCAAAAAGACATGGGCTTTTTGAATACGTATAAAGATTTTATTGGACTTTTTACGTTTGATCGGCTTCGTGACTTTCTCTGATCCTTTTGCCCTTAAAATAACTTAAAGTTTTTTTTTCTTAGCGCTTAATAATATAAAGTTTTGATTCATTCGATTTTATTTCAACTTTAATTCGAATTTCCTCAAGAAGTAAGTAAAGTTTAAGCTTACCTTATTATGTATGTGTGTTTAATACTGATACTAAAAACTTTTATCATTACGAACTTGTGCCCACATATCTTTAACACTGCCTCGCAAAATAATTCGTGTGTTAATTTTATTACAATTACGCTTCAGTCTATAACATCCCACTACTGGGCATACGCCTCTTTCCTCATGTAGGAGAAGGATCAGAGCTTAATCCAACACGCTATTCCAATGCGGATTGGCGGATATATTCCCTACTATTAGTAACGATCGCTATCAGGCTTGCATGATAAAAACCGGGACTCTGGGCACGGTGGGGAGATCCACAAGGACTAACAACCAGACTGGAAATAAAATTTTTATAAACACAAATATCCTCTCCGAGCGAGAATCGAACCCGCGACCTCCGGTGTTTAGGCACCGCCGACAAGGCACAGGCACAATACACCAGAGCGGTCGTCTACTAACTAAACGCAATATTAACTAAGTGAGCCAAAATCAGTAAATAGTATGAATGAATGTAGACAAAGCCCAAATTTGGTAGAAGGTCAGAAGTTTACTGAAAATTCCACAACATTTAGCTGAAGATGATCGCGGAACATTTTGACTGCTTCTGCCTCCGGCATTGCTATGGATGACACCTTGCTGTGCAAATGCTGGAGCGAAAGCTTTAATTACAAAATGTTTGATATTTTGTAACTGTAATTAGTCTTACTTTTAATTACTAATAAAATAGTAGTCTTACTTTTAATTACTATTTTATTAGTAATTAAAAGTAAGACTAATTACAGATACAAAAAATCTATAATAGAGTTTTATAGTTATAATGAAATTATTGTTAATTATTTTAATTTGTATTTGACTTATTTAATATTTTTTTAAGTTTAAAATTGATGTGACATTTTAAATTTTTAATGTGTTTGATTTATGAATTATGAAGAATTGTTTCTATGGGTCATTTGTTACATGAAATAAAGATTTATTTATAACAAATATATAAAATAATTATTAAAACATTAACAGTACAAGTTTATACAAAGGTATACATTTAATAAATCAAATCATTATTATGGTTTAAAGTAATATTATTGTCAACTAGCTGTGCCCGTGACTTCGTTCGCGTGGAATTTAATAAAAAAGTTATTGTTTAGTTCGCAGAGTTATAAAATAAATATATTTCTAAAATAAAAGTGTCCTAAATTTCTCCTTATTTCATCAGCTAACTGCCAGGTAAAGTCCCTTCAAAATTGGTCAAGCCGTTTCAGAGATTAATCAAAACAAACAGACAGACGACAGACAAAAATTGTAAAAAATGTTATATTAGTATATGTACCGTGTACATCTATAGGCATTTAGTAAAAAGCGTTATTATAATATTACAAACAGACACTCCAATTTTATTTTTAATGTTTGTATAGATATTTGGTATTCGAATAGGTATTACAACGAGCTGCGGTCGCCTCTGCTCTCGACAATTGGAAACAGGCTCAAGGCTCAAATGTTTTCAGTGAAAACGATTTAATTCTGAAAGTGAGTGATTTACTTTATTGTTAACGAAATAATATAAGTCTGAACTAAATTGCTCCTGTCAAACATTTCGACGGTACTTGGCTTGAAGTAACTTAGACTTGCTGCCTTAATAACATTTTGAATCGGTATTAAAATATAATTGTTTGTAGGTAAAGAAATTTTCGTTGACTTTTCTTTATTTTAAAATTATTTAAGGCGTATTTATTAAAATATAGGCCTCTTCCAAGTTGATAGAGGCCTTTTTTTTAACGTGGTGAAAATCCATCATGGACTCCCTCCGGCAAAGAGCGGCACCAGAGGGGAGTCAGACTCTTACTGAATAAAAACCATCCACGGGTGCCACTCCCTCGCCTTTGCCGGAGTCGCAGGAATCCAAAATTCTTCTGCAAACTTGGTAGAGGCCTATGCCAACCAAGGGCAAACGAACACGGTGTCGATGATCTAGAGATAAGTTATTTAAGTTATCTAGAGTTCAAAATTTTTAATTATTTATGATTTTTTAGAGGCGACTAAGGGATAACAAGGTTCCACAACCACCTTGGAACTTAAGAAGCCGACCGATGGCGGGATAACCATCCAACTGCTGGCTTTGAAATACACAGGCCGAAGACGGGCAGCAGCGTCTTTGGTGCGACAAAGCCAGTAATGCGGTCACCAACCCGCCTGCCCAGCGTGGTGACTATGGGCAAAACACATGAGTTCACGTTATTTTTGACGTAAACTTGTGGAGGCCTATGTCCAGCAGTGGACTGTATAGGCTGTAATGATGTGGTGTATACTTATGAGGATCCTAAAAGATGTGCCTACTTCACAGCAACGTTCAAGCTGAGAATGTGCCTAAATAAATAAAACGAGTATACTTTAGACCACACGACTGCAATAAGACATACGAAACGTAATTCTCTCTCATTCTATCTTTACTAAGCTATATCTCCCTCTCAACTTCCGATCACACTTTTCGTAACGCTCTCGTCACACATTCACCAGCTTACTCCCCAAGTCAAGTTGCCTAAAGAAGTGTTACTTCGAGAAAAGAAGATACGTCACTGCGACTTAGGCTATTTTTTTTTAAACTAGTATGTATATATATGAGCGTGTATTTATGTCTTTCGCTATGTAATACATTTCAGCGCGAAGCCACCATATCACAGTGATAGCAGTGATGCATTGAACGTTGTGGGAGAAGTATTGGACGCACGGACTGCGACAGTGAGTGATGTCAGGGCGCTTGCCTATAGCGCGGTATCATATCATTGGCTATCAAAAAAACTGTGTACGGAGTACTGGTAAAGTCACCTGGATCTTTGAATTTAGAGCTAAATACTATTTGGGAAAAATTGACGACTTCCTTTAAGCAATGAGCAATAATAATAATAATAATAATATACTTTATTGCACATTTAAATAAAGAACAAAATTAAAATTACAAGCAATTATAGTAACAAATTGTACAACCAGGCGATCTTATTGCTAAAAAGCAATCTCTTCCAGACAACCTGATCCCACCAAAAACATTTTCATGTAAAATGTTGCCAAGACGAGATCATATGGCTCGCACATTCAAAAAGTCATCAGATCTCATGTAGAGCCAAGCTTCTAACTCTACACGCCCTAACTCTACAAGCCCTAACTTCACAAACTCTACACCTTAGTCTAAATATGTGGCTTGGCCGTTTCGTTACTACCGGCTACCGATGTTGTAGATGACGACTTTCCTGTCTCATTTATATAAATATATTTTCTCTTTTTATTTTTATTTGTATTATATGTATATCAATTATTCTTCTTCTTTTTCTTTTTTCTTTAATAGAACTATTGTATGAAAGAAAAGTAAAAAACAGTGAAAAAAATTTTCACCTTACGTGACGGTAGCGAAACGGCCAAGCCACATATTTTGACTAAGGTGTAGAGTTTGTGAAGTTAGGGCTTGTAGAGTTAGGGCGTGTAGAGTTAGAAGCTTGGCTCTACATGAGATCTGATGACTTTTTGAATGTGCAAGCCATATGATCTCGTCTTGGCAACATTTTACATGAAAATGTTTTTGGTGGGATTTCACTTCTTTTTGTAAGTTGCTTATGACAATATTATAGTTGCATTTTACCTCCGAGACATTTTATACCATAAATATTATCCAATCTTCACCATATTCAGTTTAAGCACGCTGTTTTTGATTTTATGTTGAACTGATATGCAAACGGTGATCTCCGCCAAAACAAAAAACCAAAATTACAAAATGTAAATTTTCGACATAAACTAATAACCGATTTTTATTTTTTATGTATTTTATTATTATTATTAATAACAAGGAGTCCCTATATCAATTTTCAGACCTCTAGCATCAAAATTTGCGGAAGTCTCATACAAACTTCCATCCCCTAGTTTAAGGGGTTGGGGGGTAAAAGTTCCAAGTTTTAGAATTTTTTTGTTGTATGTGTACTAATAGTAGCTTACATACCAAATTTCAGCTTTCTGGGACTTCAGGAAGTACTCTATGAATTTTGATGATCATCAGTGAGTGACGAAATCGGGGTTTTTTAGGTATCAATAAAATCTAAAGTATAAGAGCTATGCAATTGAAACTTTATATGTTTAATAAGTCTGCTATTGACATCATATCCCTAGAATTTTGTTTATCTGGTATAATCCAAACCCAAGTTATGAGGGTTCAAAAAAACGACGAAGCACTTCGAGAAAAGATAGGTAGTGCTTTTCGTTTTTCTTTTATTTTTTTTTTATTTTTTTTTGGTTCGTCTTGGCGGGGGCACTACCGTGCCCCCAGATAATGAAAGGGATATTGCTTTTCAGATGGGCAGGTGGTAAACAGATTTAAATAAGTAAAAGAAAAAATAAAAAATAAAAATAGAATATATAACAATTATATATGCATATACATTATACACATACGTACGCAATAAAAAAAAAAAAAAAAAAAAAACATTTACATACACACTAATATATAAATACAGTAATCGTATAATATATAGATTCATGGCTAATTTAATGATATTTTATCAATTGAATGTAGTGAGTTTAAAATAATTATAGACTGAGGTAATATGCTTTCAAATGCTTCTTAAACAGAAACAAACTTTGAGCTCGTCTTATGGCCACGGGTAATTCGTTCCATAGCAAAACAGCTTGCACAGCAAAGGAGTTTTTATAAAAGTTTGTTCTGTGACGGGGTACACGCAGCTTAAGGTTTTCTGATGACCTTAAAATTTCACTATGTGAACCAAGGAATTCGAACTTATCCTTTAGGTAAACAGGTGTTGACGGATGAAATAGTACACAGTACAGAAGAGACAATATATGAGAATTTCGGCGAAGACGAATGGGTAACCAGTTCAGTTTTTTACGAAATTCCGAAATGTGGTCATATTTACGCAAGCCAAATATGAACCGAATCGCAACATTTTGAAGTCGCTCAAGTTTATTTAACTGATATTCAGTGAGGTTAAGATAGCATACGTCAGCGTAGTCCAAAATCGAAAGCATAAGTGAATTCGCAAGCGCAATTTTGGTTGGAACGGGGAGAAAGTTACGTAAACGTCTCAATGACCCCGCGGTGGCAAACATTTTTCTACTCACTTCACTAATTTGGTGAGTCCAGGATAATGCTTGATCGAAGTAGATACCAAGGTTCTTCACTTTGTCCAGAAAAGGTAGTTTAACACCATCAAAAGAAATAAGAGGCAAATTTGTATAGTCAATTTTTGCAGTATTTTTCTGACTACCGATCAGGATTACTTGACTTTTTGATGGGTTAACCGTAAGACCATATTGCTTACACCATTCGGAGACAGTAGCTATATCCGAATTAATCGCAGCTATAGTATTAGGAAGATTCTCAAGATTTGAAGATAGGTAAAGTTGGAGGTCGTCTGCATATAAGTGGTAGAGAGAATTTAAATTGAAAATAATAGAGTTTATGAAAATAGAAAACAGGAGAGGAGACAGCACACCACCCTGCGGAACACCGGCTTTGACGTCACACCAGTCAGAAAAACTTTCGTCAAATTGTATGCGCTGCCGACGTCCTGGCAGGTAACTACGAAACCAGTCCGCTGCCAAAGGAGATATGTTAAGAGAACTTAGCACACTTACCAGTAGATCAAAATCAACACTGCTAAACGCGTTGCTGAAGTCAAGAAGGACCAGTACGGTAAGCTGCTTATTGTCCATTGCACAGCGAATGTCATCGGTAATTTTTACGAGAGCGGTAGTCGTACTATGACCGGGGCGGAAACCTGACTGGAGAGGACTAAGGATACAATTTTTGTTTAAAAACAGACTGATTTGTTGATAAACAAGACGTTCTAAAACTTTTGAAAGGAAAGGTAAAATCGAAATAGGACGAAAATCGGAAAAATTTGTTGGCTTAATTTTTTTGGGAATAGGAATAATTTTAGCCAATTTCCAGTCCTGTGGAAATGTGCCAGATGTGATTGACGAATTTAGGATATTAGTAATGATGGGGCAGATTATGTCTAAGATGGGAATAATCATCTTACGACTAACACTATCGCAACCCTCCGCATTCGATGCAATGGACAATATATTCTTCCTAACATCACTCTGGGCAAAAGGACAGAAACTAAATGTTGGATATTCAGGAGTTGGTAAAGAGGAAATAAAATTTGTTGTCATCGTTTTGCTAACGCTATCCAGCATGTTACTACATGAAAAATGTGTATTTAGCGAATCAAGATTTATAGAGGTTGGAAGATTTTGAAGATTTGATGATTTACCAACTCCTATGGCTTTAAGAAATTTCCACACTTTGGCAGAATCCTCATTGTCAACGGACTTGTGGATGTAGCGTCGCTGTGCATCTCTACATAACTTATTGCAGCGGTTACGCAACCTCTTGTATCTTTCGCAGTTCAACTCAGAATTGTCACTTTTCAGTTTTAACTTAGCACGATTTTTCTTGGCAATTAACTTTTTAATGTCGTCAGTTAACCATGGGGCTGGACAGTGCCGGATTTTAACTGGTCTACTTGGTGCATGTATATCGTAGAGATGAGTAAGAAGAGAATTGAACATTGACACTTTAAGATCAATCGATTCAGCCTCCAATACAATGGACCAATCTATTTTTTGTGCATCTTCTAAAAACCGTTCTGTATCAATTCCACCAAAATTGCGCTGCATTATAATTTTACGTTTTAATTTAGGAGGTCTTAATTTATACGATAGAAAGATAAGATCATGATAGGAAAAGTCAGCAGTAGAACATTGACCATGATTATGAACGAAATCAGGGGAAGACACTAGAATGAGATCTAAAAGAGATGAAGAACAGTTTGGAAAAGTGTGCGTCGCGTTAAGGGGAAGAATTTTAAGGTTACAAGAATTAGCTATCGATTTCAAAAGACGACTGCGATGATCATCCTTAAGTAAGCACGTATTAAAGTCGCCCATGATAATATTGTGATCATATACAGGAATAAAAGTTTCGAGTAAGGTTTCAAAAGTAGAAAAGAAGTTTACGTTAGAGTTAGGACTGTAAAACACACCCAGAAGGATTTTAGTATTAGATACCATAACTTCGATAAGTAGATGTTCAGTAGAGTTTGCAGGTGGAGGCTGAGCTGAGAGGTTAACTATAGAAAAGGGAATGTTTGAGCGCAAGTAAAATCAATATGAATATTGATAACTTTGTGACGTAAGCGTACACGAAATGAAAAAGTTTCATATTTTCTGACGTAGGGCAAAGCTGGAGATATCCTATTCGATATCTGGAGCAGCCCGACTGGGGTAGACCTCGACCTTACAGAAGATCACAGCAAAATAATACTGCTTTCAAGCAGTATTGTGTTCCTGTTGGTGAGTAAGGTGACCAGAGCTCCTGGGGGGATTGGGTCGGCAACGCGCTTGCGATGCTTCTGGTGTTGCAGGTGTCTATAAGCTACGGTAATCGCTTACCATCAGGTGAGCCGTACGCTTGTTTGCCGACCTAGTGAGATAAAAAAAAGAGTAAGGTGACCAGAATGACGGTGGGGGAGGGGTATTCGGGGTTTGGTCTAGGCTTCTGTTATTACAGGCGTCTATCAGCTACGGTAATTGCTTACCATCAGGTGTACAATTGTACGGTTGTACGCTTGTTTGCCCACTTAGTTGTGTAAAAAAATCCTGGAAAAGTTAAGATCCACTATAGCATTTTAAAACTACTTCGTAATAATAGGCAGTCATTCTTTTACATTCTGCAATAATTTATTACAATTCGGGAGGTTTTGCTAAGCATACATGAAAATTTTTCTGTATTTTCTGGATGCGTTTTTGGAGATAATTCTGTTACTGCCTCGTGATTTTAGTAATTTTTAATCGTAATTAAAGAGAATTTTTTTATTTAGATTCTGATGCAAAATATAAAATAAATATTTACAATGTTAGCGCAAAACAAATGTGGTTATTAACGTCATTACATTAGAAACATCTAAAACAATCAGTGTTATTATTATATTGTGCATGTATTATTCATATAAACCTTCCTCTAGAATCACTCTATTTACCAAAGAAAAACAGCATCAAAATCCATTGCGTAGTTTTAAAGATCTAAGCATACAGACAGCGGGAAGCGACTTTGTTTTAAACTATGTAGTGATTATTCCGAAAAAAAAAATCTGTAATTTGACGGGATAAAAAGTATTCTATGGCCGTCTCTTGGTTCTAAGCTACCTCCCCACCAATTTTCATCCAAATCGGTTTAGCCATTCTTGAGTTATAAATAGTGTAACTAACACGACTTTCTTTTATATACATAGATATATCTCACTTAAAAATAAAAACTAAACTTTTAATTTTTTTTATAATTTCGTAAATGTTCAGTTGAGAACTATAGTAAAAATGTTATCATGCCTCACTACTAACGTTTTATAAATTCAAGTACGCTTGCAATTCCGGTTCGATTTCCGACTTTTTTGCTCCTCTCCGACTCCTGAAACATTAAAAAGAATGAGATTCCTAATACTTGTTAGAAACTCCTTTCACTCAGCGACGCATTCGTTTCGTTTACACAATGAAGGCGAATCGAGGCTGCCTTTCAGTCCTAGCTTAATTGAGATTATTCCGTTCCCATACGAATTTGAACTTTATCTTATAGCGAATAAGGCACAAAATTAAAATTTATTTAATTAAGTATAAATATTACAGGTAAATTTTACGAGTTGTATTTATAAAGATGTTTTTTATGTTTGAAAGTTGTTTATGGAACAATTAAGTATTTATGTTTCGAAAAAGTTTGAGGGATTTGCGAAATTAATTAGGTTATGTGTGTTCATGAACTCTGTATTGTGTGTGTGCGTATGTGTATATGTGTTCGTGTATGTAGAGATTTTCGCTGCTATTATTAGCTATTGAATCAAAATGTATTGTAAGGTTTCCTTTTACCGCTTCATTGCGTGTTAATTTCACAATTTTTAATTTCAAAGAAGTATGTTTGTTTTGCGTATCAGCTTTGTGTAAAAGCCTCAGTTTTAAAGTTACGTATTTCACACACACACACACACACACACACACACACACACACATATATATATATATATATATATATATATATATATATATTTATACATTTTAATTGTTGTGTGTATATCTACATAAATTACTTCAGAAATAAAAGAAAAAGAATGCCCGCAATGAACCAACGTGAATGATCAAGATCCATCTTCCATCTTTTATAGACTAACAGGTATTTGGCAAGCTGTGGAACATTACAGGTGCACGTAATGGCACAATAAAACGCGTTGGCGCAACGGTCACAACACTGGTTTGTGGCTGTTTCGTTGGCGGTTGCGGGTTCGATCCCCGCACATGACAAACATTTGTATTGCCCATACAGATGTTTGCCGTGGTTAGGTGTTTGTGCAGTCCTTGTGGGTCTTCCCACTGTGCCTCGGAGAGCACGTTAAATTATTGTCATCATAAATACCTCATAGCGATCGTTACTCACAGTAGGGAATATATCCGCCAACCCGCATTGGAGCAGCGTGGTCGATTAAGCTCTGATCCTTCTCCTACATGGGGAACGAGGCCTATGCCCAACAGTAGGATATTACAGGAAAGAAGCGTACCTAGAACATCACAATACAGTAACACAGACTTTAATAGTCTATATGTGACAAAAACCTTATAACTCTATATTCAGAAAAATAAACTCACGCTAGCGGAAGAACAATAAATATCTCGAGTTATTATCATATTCTAGCTTCAGCGGACAGATACACAAACATCGTTTATAAGGATAATATCACATCATAAGATATAGTGCGGTCGGAATGAGAGGCCGGCCGACTACCGCGGTTCAAAGCGCGCAGAAGGTCGCTAAAATAAACATCTGCTCCTAGTTTTAACTCCAGCCGCCTGCAACCTACTGCATTATGTATAAACGTTCACGTTTACGCGGAAGGTGTACCAAGGGGAAACGTGAGTATTTTATTGCTTTGTGTTATTTCATTCTTGGGACGTTTAAACGAAAAGTGTTGACAATTCCAATGGAACTTCACTTAACCTTTTCTAATATACTTCACTTCATGGTCATAAGATTTTTAAATAAATCTTTGAACAAAAAGTTATCATAACAAATAAAGTCACTTTGTCGTTGGTATTGGGTTCTTATATCACGTGAAATTTTGACAAATTTAAATTATCCGACGACGCGTTGGCGCAACGCTCACAGCACTGGTATATGGCTGTTGCGCTGGTGGTTGCGGGTTCGATCCCCGCAAATAACAATCATTTGTATTAGCCATATAGGTGTTTGCCGTGGTCTGGGTGTTTGTGCAGTCCTTCTGGGTCTCCCCACCGTGCCTCGGAGAGCACGTTAAGCCGTCGGTCCCGGTTGTTATCATGTACACCTCAAAGCGATCGTTACTCATAGTTGGGAATATATCCGCCAACCCGCATTGGAGCAGCGTGGTGGATTGAGCTCGGATCCTTCTCCTACATGGGGAAAGAGGCCTATGCCCACGTAGTGGGATATACAAGCTCAAAATAGAACGTATTTGTATTATAATATTATATAGATAAAACTTTTCACTTAATAATTTCTCAATAATTTCAATTACAATTACTATAGACGATAAATACCTATCGCTACAAATTACAGCAGTATAACTGACCTTTTGGATAAAAAGGTCGTTGCTGGTGAAGCCACGCGGGACATCTTGCAGTGGCACCAAAGGTCCTGGTGTAATGTTACAAATGATAAATAAAACAACGCCCGCCGCGGGACGTAATCGAAGAGTTCCATTAATTGGCCTCCGTCTGGTACCCGAAAGCCTTTCTACGAAATTTCCCTTAATATATTAGCTGGTAAATAATTATTTTATATTATCACCGGCGCTCCGTCGACGAATAATGTATTTCATATTTCACATCGCCCGGATTGTTGCCGGCACTTCCGATGTGATGTTTCGTTGATAGAATTTCGTTTACTTATGAATAAAACGCTTGTTTTAATTACCAGACTGACGAAGAAGGGTTATGAGTTTCGAGTTTATATGTATATAGACTTTGGTGTACGTGTAATGCGTGATGTTATTATCTAACTAGCTGTGCGCCACGGTTTTATTCACGTTAATTTGAGAAAAGAGGTACTCAAATATTATATAGTCTTATAGCCTTCATAGCAATAGTCCTGAGATTAACGCGTTCAAACAAACAAACTTCTCAACTTTGTAATATTGATATAGATTAATCAGATACGGTGTGCTGTGTGGCTATGGCACCAAAGAATATAGCCACCCTCTCTCTTCCTATGGCGTAAGAGGCGACTAAGGGACAACAAGGTTCCACTACCACCTTGGAACTTAAGAAGCCGACCGATGGCGGGATAACCATCTAACCGCTGGCTTTGAAAGACACATGCCGAAGACGGGCAGCAGCGTCTTAGGTGCGACAAAGCCAGCCCTGCGGTCACGAACCCGCCTGCCCAGCGTGGTGACTATGGGCAACACATATGAGTTCATGCATTTTAGCGCGAACTTGTGGAGGCCTATGTCCAGCAGTGGACTGCAATAGGCTGAAATGATGAAAAATGTTGAGACGGTAGTGTAACACAAAGTATGATTGTAAAGATATTTGTTTTAACTTGGCCTTCGAACAAAGTATCAGTATTTTTTTATCGATTTTAATATTTTCAACTCTTGTTACAATCATTTAGGGTAAATGTAATAAAAGGAAAATTATAATTATGATCTAATTATTCAAAACAGGGATAAGTTACGCAACCCTTCTCACGATAATATTCACTGCGATGACTTCAGCAAAACGCGTAAAGGGATCTCATTCCTTACTTAGTTCTAACAAATGAGTTATGATTTAAGAAAGGTGTTAAGAGATTCACATTTACAAACACTTATTTTAATAAGCGCTAGTTATTCTGACCACCCTTCTACCTGAAGAAAGATATACCCAGCAGTGGGATAAAGTCAAAATCGACTTAGAGTCACTCATCTGTAATAGACGAACTTCTGAATTCTACACATAAAACCTAAGATAGAATATTCTAAACTCCCTTTCTTCTGAACTTACTACTTCTCTATTATATACGTTGTATATTATATTACGTAATTAACTTGTATAAACAAAATTCAAATCAAAAAAACTTGATTTAAATAGGCATCATTTTTTTTTAACGCTACACGAACGAAGTTACAACCATTTTGGAATGTACATTCTGCAGAGAAGAATCGGCAAGAAACTCCGCAGTTACTCTTTTGAAAATAATATATGATCTGTGTTTTAGTACAAAGTTAGTAATATCTTACATGAGACATAAATACCTCGTAACGGCTCGTTGGTAACAACAATAAAATCCGCCCTAAAATAATACTATCCACGATTAAAAAAGCATATTTTTATGTATTCTTAATAATATTATTTGCTTTCATTGACAAAAAATTACGTACATATAATTAAATATAATTATGTTTGCTTGTAAATGAAAAAAACCATCTTTAATTACGTGGACCAGTAAATAGAACGGGCGATAATTCTCTGGGCGTCAAACTTTTTTTCTATCTACCCAGTAGCTGATGGAGTAGCCCACGTTAATGTTCATCTTTCCCTATCTCATAAACTGTGTCCACACGACTCGTTTTTTTCATAACTTGTTCATAAATCACTTTCCTTGTTTTAATTTATCACAAAATGTTATATTCGAGCTCACCTACTAAATACTATTTTTTTTATTTATATAAAGTTATGTCCACAGGCTTATAGTGCCCGTGCTTTTGTTATTCCGATTTTTAGTTTTATTACTGATCGTTTACTTGTTACACTCCTGCAGCTTACATTAAGAGAACTAATTATTCTATCTTAGTATCCCTAATGCAGACGTGAGGCCACCGACCAAAATCATGCTAAACTTAATTGATATCTTACATAATACTAATATTTTTGTAGTATCTAACTTATAAGAACGCGTCACCGTTAATCAACGTAAGCGGTTAAAGCGACGCAGTGAGAATTATAATTTCGACTTCTTTTTTAAATATATTTTTTTGAATATTAATTATAATCGATTTTAAAAATTGTCACTTGTTACACACAAGAATTAAGTTGCTTTCTACTCGTCTAAGAATTGTCTTTATTCACCTACAGACGTTGCTTTTTTCTAATATTAGTAGACCTACACTAGTGACCTCTGTTCATCTATATTTTTTACACGATAAGTAGTCATTAACATAGTATATACTAAAGCCTTCTCCGAGACACGCTGAATCTTATGTTACTAAGTATTATTCCAATTGGTTCAGTAATTTTCGCAGTATAACCGAACATAAAAACTGGCTCTCCATTTGTTATTATGTATATGTAGATAAGATATATAAAAATTATCAACGAACGAATTAAAAAATATATTTTATAGTATAAGAGACAGTCAACAAAAACTAAATAATTAACTATAATAACAATTAAATGAACGGGTCTTTCGATTCTAATATTTTTACAGTTATTTTCCTGGTTGGACTTATTATACTTGGACGGAGGAGATTGCCGAAGATACCGACTGATTGACAAGGGTAAATAGACACGTATTATATTTCAAGAGTTTGACAAGTGTAATATGTCACCGGAAGCAAACTGGATTGGAGGCATCGCTCATTATCTCTACATTCTCGTCGCAACATCCGGCTAAATATATAACTATAATAACACTGTAATGTGTCTGTCCGTAGGAAATATTTTAGGAAAAATGAGAAGTATTTAAGGGGCTAATAGAAGGTGTTAATACAATTTTTTAATTTTCGTCAGGCTATCTCAATGTTTGTTTGTCAGCATAAGCCAAAAAGTAATAACAGAAATTTTTTGTAATGGTGTTGCTGAACGTCTTACTTCAAGTCTGGTGTATATCTCTTTTTAATGCTTCACTTACAAACTTTTTTTATATGATAGGTCGACAATCGCGTAAGTCCAAACTGATGGTAAGAGGCTACCATAGTCAATAGACGCCTGCAACACCAGAAGCATCGTAAGCGCGTTGCCGACCCTAACCCTGAACTTTCTACCTTACTCACCTCAGAACACAATACTGCTTGAGTGAAACACTGAAAAATAACACGTAAACGAAGTTGCGGGAGAAAGCTTGTAATAAAAATTATTAACCAACTTTTATATTCCAATCAAATGTAATTATAAATCAATAACATATTCAGAGAGTGTGTGTTAACACACATGAAACGATAATTCACTTCGGAAACAATTCAACAGCGAGACTGCTGTCACAGTCGCATTACACCGGTTTTATTATTGAATTAATTATTAAATCTATTTCAATTATATGTTAATATTTATCATTCCAAACATAAAATGTGACAGCGGAAAATTTGTAACTTTTTAAAAAACTATCATTGGCATGTGCAGAGCCGTTAAATATTAGCTCTTGGCGGGTTTGGCGGTAAGGTCGGCAACGCGCTTGCTATGCTTCTGTTCATCTATACAAATATATATGTATTTCATGCACGGGTTTCGAATCCACGACCGCTAGCGTAATAACCAATTGGTGTGATCACTGCGCCAACGCGTCATCAAAATAAAAGTCGTCACACTACTATTACAAGTTATAATGATTATCTAAACAGCGTGATTGTATCTCCATGTCATAATATAGACAAGGAGAACTACTTATATCATACATGTTTCATAATTTAAGTCGAACCTTTTAAGAAGCTTCATTCTCTCACTAAAAGTTTATTGTACATGTAAACTTCAAAATAATAACTCATTGTGTACCCACATGAAAGAAAAACCCTACTTTCACCGTTCATAAAATTTAGAGCAGGCAATTTGAAGTAGTGCGGCCGTTGTGTTTCGGCGGTGTGCGGTGCAATGTGGAAGGTAATGAGGCGCGATGGGGACCCTCCCGGAGCGCGGAGCGCCGACTCGCTCTGACTTACTTGTGGACTGAATGGCTACAATTTCTGTTTGTTTAAACATTCGGGGTACGGATATTGATACAGCTCTAATACAAATTTTATTATCAGCTTGTTCCTGTGATAGGAAGGTAACTAGACACTCTAGGCTCCTCGTTTTGCTAACGTTCGTGAGATACGGTAAGTGCTTACAGACAAACCGCAGTCCTGATTACTATCATAAGATCATCATCATCATTACAGCCTATACAGTCCACTGCTAGACATAGGCATCCATAAGTTTACGCCAAAAATAACGTGAACACATGTGTTTTGCCCACCACGCTGGCAGGCGGGTTGGTGACCGCAGGGCTGGCTTTGTCGCGCCGAAGACACTGCTGCCCGTCTTCGGCCTGTGTATTTCAAAGCCAGTAGTTGGATAGTTATCCCGCCACCGGTCGGCTTTTTAAGTTCCAAGGTGGTAGCGGAACTGTATTATCCCTTAGTCGCCTCTTACGACACCCACGGGAAGAGAGGAGGTGGCTACATTCTTTAGTACCGTAGCCACACAGTACAGTACCGTAGCCACACAGTACGATCATAAAGATATTTAAACCTAATTTGTAAAAATACTTTGCAAATAAAAATAATATATTAAGCTCTAAACTATAAATCAAAAACGAGTGTGCTTTAGACCTCACGACTGAAGTAAAACTTACGATTACGAAACGTATCTCTCTCTCTTTCTATATTCACTAACTTATAACTCCCTCTCAACTTCCATTCCCCTCACCCGATCACACTTTTCATAACGCTCTCGTCACGCATTCACCAGCTCACCCCCCAAGTTAGTCGAGGGTAAAGAAGAAGTGGTTATGAAATTATAAAGTATTTTATCCAGTAAATAATCATTATTAAAGAAAAAAAAGTTTTACTTCTATAACAGTTAAAATATATATATCTAAAATTTCAAATAATCAACCTTACGTTAGATAGTATTCTTGTGGTGGGTAAGGCAGTAAGAGCTCCAGGGAAGACTTATGTGTAAGGTCGGCAACGCGCTTGTGATGCTTCTGGTGTAGCGGGTTTCGATATGCTACCGTAACCGCTTTCCATCATTTGGGCGGTATGCTCGTTTGGTGACCTAGTAAAAAAATTAGTATAATAATTCCATTGTGTCCATGGTCTCTTGAGACGCACAAGATGGCTGTAAATTAGCCTGGTAAGGACACGATAAGGTTAAAATTTATCACCTTTTAACAAGCAAGATAGCCAAGTTTTATTTAGGTGACAAAATTTAAATTACGTCGCAAAAACTTCACGACCTCGAACCGAGATTTAATTCCGACTTTAGACACCCGAAAATCATGTTATAATTTTGAAGAAGAAAAATTATAAATTTATATTATTATTATTTAAAATGTACGTTACAAATATTATTTATTTACGTGCTGTGACCCGGGTTACTTTCAAGATAATACTTACTAAAACATTATTTATTCTAGAGTATTCCTCGGTGTTCCGAGATGGATTATCCAGTACAAAAAGATTTTTCGAAGTGAAACTTCTTTTGGCGTATGAGGGTAAAATTTGTAGGGATGAAACGGCAACGCTTTGATGAAACGGCAACGCTTTGATGAAACGGCAACATTTCGATGAAACGGCAACGTTTCGATGAATCGGCAACGTTTTTGTCGATGGCGCTAGAACGAAAATCTCAAGCTAAACTAAGATTTGTATAAATATAAGCAAGACTTAAAAATTAGTTTACCAAAGAAGTTTCACTTCTGACATGTGTACTTATATTAGTATAGATTAAATGACAAACAGAACAGACAGCAGACCTTAAAAAACAGAAAGAGTTCATAACATACCATAAGATCTAGTGTGTGCGACATTCCACAAAATAAAATATGAAACAGAACAAAAGAGGTACACATGTATAATTTGTACAAATATATACTTAAAACAAACAGAGAACAGAGACCAGTGGCGTAAGAGCGTGAAGGATGGACAACAACATCATGATGAAGCCTGGTTTGGACTCTTATCGGACAGGAGAAACAAAAAACACCACAACAGCGACATCAGTGACACTAGCGCATCTTTTCCCTGTTCGGAGTGTGGTAGAGTCTGTAACTCCCGTATCGGCTTGTACAGCCATCAGAAAAAATGCTCTTCAAACACTTAACTGAGGTCGGGCACAGCAGGAATTTCCTGCTAAAAAAAATATGGAGCAGCCCGACTGGAAAATAATACTGTTTTCAAGCAGTATTGTGTTCCTGTTGGTGAGTAAGGTGACCAGAGCTCCTGGAAGGATCGGGGATCTGGTCGGCAACGCGCTTGCGATGCTTCTGGTGTTGCAGGCGTCTATAAGCTACGGTAATCGCTTACCATCAGGTGAGCCGTACGCTTGTTTGCCGACCTAGTGACATAAAAAAAAAACTGTTTAAATCATCTGGAATAGACGTAAAGGCCTATGATGATACATAAAAACCTATATTGCTTCCCTGGCATTAACTTTTAAAAGTACGTGTTACATTACACGTATAGCTTCAATGATTTAACAGGATAGAACATGAGCCTAGGTATTAACAAGTTATTTGGATTGTGCCACATTCCCGGGTGACGTGAAAGTGGACTAGGTTGAGCTCGGATGATCGCAGCCCTCAGTTTGCAATATCGCCCTTGTGTCAAACGTCGTGGAGATCAATGGTCACGGGTCAACGGCCAGCGTGGAGCGTGTACGTAAGACGATTATCGACGACGAACTCGATAATCTCGTTAACAACCACTTTACGAGTGACTGAACTGAAACAGAAATGATTGGATTACTTAACAGTTTTACTAAGTACTCTCAAATTGATTAAATCATTGGACACTTCTCCTAAAAATAAAAATTACAAGTTACCATGTAATAATCAAAGAAAATCAATTGGACTATTTAGTCATTTCATCAATACATATAATAAAAATGTAACGGGTCGATGTCTGTATATTTAAGATATATAAGAAAAAATATTATTGGGACCTTTATCAACGCAAATAGTACCCAAAACAATGATTGTCAGAATTTTTGTCTGTTTGTCTGTGCGTGTGTGCACGCTAATCTCAGAAACGGCTTATCCGTTTTAGATGTAGTTTTTATTAATATACTATTGGCAAGCTTAGCTAAACATTTAGTGTTTATTTCATGTCAATCGGTTGATAAATAAAAAAGTTATGCCAATTTAAAGAATCACGTTGAACATGTAAAGTCACTATTCCACGTGGATGAAGTCGCGAGCACAGCTAGTCGTGTATACATAGCTATTTATAAGTTCAATTTTGATTAAAATCGTTTTACGTCAAGCTCGCTTTTCCGCCGTTGAACAAGTAAGCACAATATTAAATTACTCAAGTAAGTAAACAAAACCACTCGTCCGTCCTCCAAACATTGTTTGCTACCAAGAAACAATAGTCCGGCAGTCAGCGAATGTTTTTTCAGTGGTTAATAACAGTCTAAATCTTTGTGAGTAGGTTCGAAGAGATCGGGTACTTAATCCTCTGTGAAAATTCTCGCTACTATCGTAGTGGGGTGTCAAAATTGTCTGAATTTTATATGTATTGAAATAATTGGATAATAAACTCGATACGGCCATTCTCCGATTAGCAAATTTTTCGTGTCCGGGCTTGTTTAAACCGTAATATCATCATATTCAATCATGCACTTTTTATATATTTTAAATAGCATCCGTACCTAGCTGTAAAAGAAATATTGGCTTCTGTTTTAAGTAATTAAGACGAAATTAATTTAACTTATGTTCAAAAAACCTCTGTTCTCTAATTACCGTGGCGTGTCCGCACACCAATTTAATCTTAAAACTTGCTTGTAATTTTTATAGCGTATAGATTTACTTTGATCCATTCAACGTTTTAAACGATATTAAGCAGCGTGTATCGCATAACAAAATATCAACTCAATAGAACCAGTCTACAAATAATTATTATGAAGTAATCGTATGTCCAATAGAAACTTCTAATTACCGTAACATCTGCTGTTCTCGAGTGCACATCCCTAAATAAAAGTATTTGGCACATTACTACCGTACGCATCGCGTCTCCTCAGTGTGTACCGAGGTCCATCAGCAATTGTATGACTCTCATGTTAGTGTACCGCCAATGAAGCACGTGAGTATATAATTACCGTAGCCTTGGTTAAAAACTTTTCTAATTACCGTTGTTCTTATTTTAATACTAGATTTTTAAGATAGACCCAAGTTGATCATGTAAATGAAGACAGCACTTTGGCCTCCGTACGTTGTAATAAGCTAGAATTTGTATACTGTGTCGGTTTTAAACATTTTTATGAAAATATATCGTTTTCTAATTACCGTATACTAATTACCATATGTTTATAATTACCGTTGTATGAAAAAGTAATACTTGTTTACCGCGGTTTTCGTAGATTATTATTATTACTGTCCGTAAATATGTCTATATTCATCAAATTATTTAATTTATAAGATAGGAAAACCTAAAAAGACCAAAGAGGAAGTTAAAGAAAATAGAAGGCTTGCCGCGCGACAATGCCGAGAACGAATTAAAAATGCCCCTTTTTGTATTAGCAATCAAAAAAAAAAAATAAAGGAGAAAGAAGGGTACAATAAAAAAATAAAAAAATACTGCCTATCTGCGAAATGTCACCAAAAGCCGGAAGAAAACTCAAAAAAGAAGTAGAGAAAATTTCAGAGCTTACTATAAAAGACAAAAGGAAAAGGGAAAATTGAAAAAAATCGAGGAAGAAGTGACCTTAGATATAGAGGTGCTTGATAACAATATAACAGATCCTCTTGAAACTTTGTCACACCACATCTCAATGATTTATGATACTCGCTGCGCTAAAAAGTACACTAAAAGAGTACAAAATTGTCCCGAAAATCCCAAATCAAAAAAAAGAAGATAATCAGCAAGACGAAATTTTTCTGCAGTCGACTTCTTTTGAAAAATAATTAGTTCCCTTGAAAAAGACACCAAATTTTAAACCTTCTTTAACTACATCAACGCCGCGTCCATCTAGTGCTCTGTCATCATCTTCTACTGAAAGTATGTTATTTTATTATTAATCAATAATGAGCATTTGACCGAAAATAAAGATACAAGTGTGAATATTACGGAACGAGCGTCTTCCTTGTGTTCAACACCAACTTCACCAACTTCACCATCTTCAAAGATAACAGTCGAGAAACCGATACGTAAAAAAATCTCACTCTTATTGTTATTTAGAAGGCATGTATAGAAAACAAATAAAGAAATGTCATATTTGAGACAAAACAATAGAGCTAAGAAGAGCAAAAGAAAAGTACAGGAAGCAAGCATTAAGACTGAAATATAAAACACGCTACATCCAAAACCAAAACAAAGTCATGATAAAGAAATAGAACCAAAGTATTTACATAATAATAATATAGGGACTACTGTAGAGAAAACCAAACAAGACGTCCAAATTTTTGTAGAGCAAGATGAGAACAGTCGCATTTGTCCTGGCAAGAGAGAATATATTTCAAGAAAAACGTTGTGTGAACTCATGTGTCTTGTCTTGCCCATAGTCACCACGCTGGGCAGGTGGGTTGGAGACCGCAGGGCTGGCTTTGTTGCACCTAAGACGCTGCTGCCCGTCTTCGGCCTGTGTATTTCAAAACCAGTAGTTGGATGATTATCCCGCCATCGGTCGGCACTTCCAAGTTCCAGGGTGGTAGTGGAACTGTGTAATCCCTTAGTCGCCTCTTACGATACTCACGGGAAGAGAGGGAGTGGCTATATTCTTACTGCCGTAACCACACAGCATATTTTCTAATTACCGTTACATTAAATATAAAAATTTTCTAATTACCATAACCATAATTTTTTTAAGTCTCATTATCTAGAAAACCACAATTAACTGGTACATGCCAAATTAATTATTGAATTCGTATTTTTGATTTGTTTCATATTTTAATGTGTTTAAGTCAAATCAGTGAAAAATAAAAAACGTCACGGTAATTAGGCAAAGAACGCCGAATTGGAGAATGACCGGATAAAGCAATTATTTTTAAAAGAGATGGTTTGACTAGAGCGTCTTCCAATCAGAAAATATCCAAATAACGTAGTCATAAAAATTATTTTTTTAGTTTTCCCGATCCTACGTGTAACAGTTGTCAATTCTATATGTATGGTACTCAACTCTTGTTTCATTAATAACTGTAAGACAAAACCAAGTCAAAGTTTCAAAGTTTCTTGTCCAAGTGAAATAAATGTATATGTATATGGGTCTATCTATATGTACGTATATGTATATGTATGTGGTGTATATGTACGTAAATGAATATAATATGTTC
This sequence comes from Melitaea cinxia, assembly GCF_905220565.1. Classification (NCBI taxonomy): domain Eukaryota; kingdom Metazoa; phylum Arthropoda; class Insecta; order Lepidoptera; family Nymphalidae; genus Melitaea; species Melitaea cinxia. Next base: position 16,909,636 of record NC_059407.1, on the reverse strand, counting down.
ATATGTAAGTTACATAACATTTTTGCGCCCCATCCCACACTCCTTATTTAGTCCTCTGCCCAAAGGTTGCCTGGAAGAGATCGCTGTATTAGCGATAAGGCGGCCTTGTTGCAACTGATGTAAATTATCTTTTTATATATCATTTGTAATACTGTTAAAACCTTGAATTAGTGTGCGAAAGTGTATATAAATAAATAAAATAATAAAGATCGCCGAATGCAAAGCATAATAAAATAAAAAAGCGTTGTTTAACACCATTGGATTGTGCAGCTTAACTAACAACTCCATTACGAGTAAAAAATGTAGTTAGTGTAGTGAGTCAGATGCTACAGGCGGCAGACATTATTGTTTCAGTACAACGAAAGGCGACAAGAGTTTTCTTGTTTATTGGCGTAGCAGCCTGGTGGCAACAACGGTCAAGTTTTAATTAACCGTCGAAGCCTCGCGTCACGGGAAACTTGTACAATGGACGAGGGAATATTTTTGATTTCGATGACAAATAATATCGTGTTTTATTGTGGGATTGTTTTAGAAGTTATTATTTGCTTTTCTACTATCCTAACTTGGATTTATTTATTGATATTATTGTGACCTTACGTTTTGGAGAGCTAATGCTCTGATTTCGGATACTTTAGTTATTGATATTGTCTCATCCTCCTTTGAGTATTATATTTACTAAAGAAATATTACGTTGTACTATATCGTGTCCTGTGCCCAAAGGTTATCTGGAAGAAATCGCTCTTCAGCGATAAGATCGCCTCTGTACATCTTTTTTTTTATTACTACTATTTGTATATATTTTGTTGTACAATACAGAATACATTATTATTATTATTATTACGTTGGAGAATAAAACATCTATTAAATTCAAATCGAAAGGGAAAACAAATGCAGAGAACCTTAAATGGTAAATATATTGGATACATGTTAATGAAATACATGCAAACTTAAATTTAAATTTTTAATTATTTATAAAACGATTACAAAATATTTTAGTAAATTAACATCGGTAATTATAAAGATAGTTAACCTCTGATATTGATTTCGATCTTGATCATTGATATTAAAATTTATTCGAATACCAGTTCCTTATTTGCGGATATCAGTGTTTACAGAGAATCGCAGGGAAAGCGAATTGTATGATAATGCAGCCATAGCAAATAAATACACAATGCGTCTGCCTTATCGTCTCATCTCATGATTCAGAGCTCGCCGAGACATATATCACGAGTCGTCGTTCTGTCTGTGCTGCGCTCTGATTTATGTGTTGTTCCCAGCTTGAGACGAATTTGTATCTTATTACATTGTTTAACGAAGAACTTTCGACGAGGGAGAAACGTACTTCAGTTACGCTTTGGGTTAGTATCTTCTAAAATCGTGAACCGGTAACAATCATAATTAGTTTTGAATTGGCAGAAGCGATCTAATAAAAGATATTCATTTTTATGAATTCCAATGGTGACAATATACCACGAATGATGACGCCACGAAAAACAGTTTGTCCACAAGATTCCTTTGACTAGCCCGTTGGCGCAGTTTGTAGTGACCCTACTTTCTGCTCCGAGGGTTGTGGGTTCGATTCCCACCGCGAGTCTGCGTGTAATATAAATATTTATTTATATATGTATTATTTATAAGTATGTTTATCGAAAAAAAAAATGTAGCTATATACCAGTCGGCTGTTACCTATAACAAAAGCATTAAGTTGCTTACTTTAGGAACAGACGACCGTGTGTGTATTGTGTAAATATTTATTTATTTATTTATTTATTCCTGAAGTTATGGGCTGTAGCTGAACTAATCAAAATGTAAATATCCTTTATTCATTCTTTTATCCATTTCGTCTGTCTCCGCGGGGAAGGGTCGGAGCTCAATCATCCACGTTGCTCTGTTGGTCATTCACGGATAATTCAAATTAGCAGCATTGTAATTAGTGTCCGTAAGGTCTCCTTTCTTTATTATAAAAATTTAAATAGTTTTAATAACTTTAAAATATTTAAAATTTTAATTTGTAAAATGACGATTCGAAGTTGCTTTTGGGGCCTATTTGAACAAATATATTTTTGATTTTGATTTTGTTAATGTTTGAGTAAATATATGGCAGTGATTAACATCAAAATTGAGAAAACCTCTGAATTTCGTTTTCAAAGTACATTTACTCACTCTCAAAATCAGTTTAAATGTATTTTTTTTTAATATACCTTATATTTCTAGCATAAGCATAAAATAACCCTTTTTAGGGTTTCGTACCTCAAAAGGAAAAAACTCATCAGATCACTTTGTTTTCCATCTGTCTGCCAAGACCCTTTTTCTCAAGAACGCGTAGGGGTATCAAGCTGGATTTCATATCAAATACATAGGTCTTCTGTAGCTTTGGATCTGTGAAAAATAATAATTAAAAAAAAAAAAAAACCCGCCTGCGTGAAGAACAACTAATAGAAAATCAACTGAAAAAGCTGGAACAAGATAAAAATTCAATATGCACACAAAGTCAGCGAAATAAATAGAAACGATATCAAACATTTTGTGCTGTACATTTAAAATATATTAATACGGTAGTCCTTCGAAACTTTATGCAACGTCGTACATAACATGCAGTCGGAGACATGCACAAAGAGAGAATGATTTGATTTATCCTTCAATTTCATGCCTATTAAATTATTATTTGATTTATGTCTTTTTAGTCAGACAAATTACGTAATCGGTTCAATTCATTAAAACAGTTTACATCATGTGGTTGATTAAGTAATTTTTTAGGGTCAAGAGAACTGATAGCAAGCCCGGAGAAAGATCTCACTCTGCTCAAAGCAACGTAAGCCTGACCTTTAGCAAATAGGTGACTGCTTAAGTCAACAACTATTAGTTTTAATATAATGAAATTATTATTAAAGTTATTGGTTTGTATTTGGTATTTTGTATTTGTTATTGATTTTATTAATGTAATTGTAAATTGGTGTGACATTTATTAATTTTTATTTGTCATTTTAATTGTATGTTTTTTTTAACCATTGTATTTTATTAGAAAGGCTACACCCCGAAGTTGATCGTCGCCTAGGAGGCGAGTTTGGCATGGCATAGGCGTGGGAAAGAGCAAAGTCCACATTTTTTAAACTTTAATATTGTATTTCTTTATTAGTATCACGGTAATAATAATCATGATATATCTTTTTAAAATTCTTGTATTGTGCCCTTCAATTTGATACCCATATTGTATTATTCGAGAACAATAATTTTTTTTTCATTAACTACAATAGCTTCGCGCGGCCGCCATGTTTGTGTTTTTTTAATGTCACATATCTAAGAATACTTGGGCAGCTAAGACGAACCTAACGACACCTTAATTATGTAAATCCGTTCAGTGGTTCTGGAAATATGAGGTAGTAAAGAATATTACATACATACATACATACATACAAGATACGCGCGAAAAACATAACCCTTCCTTGGCAGTCGGGTAAAAAATCAAACTTATAAGCCAACGTGATCAAAAGATACAGCCGTTTATGCTGGAAATTTTCGACACTCAAGGGAATCAAAACCTACAGGGTACTTCCCGTGAACTCAGAATTTTGAAATCGGATACAAAAAACGTCTTATAGCATAGATAAAGAAAAATTACGAAAATAATATTTTTTTTGTTACATTATATAATAACCCTCGGTGCGCGAATCTGACTCGCGCTTGGCCGGTTTTTTTTTTATTAAAGATTCTTTTCTCTATTCGATATAGTATTAATTTCATCTATTGCTTCTTAAGCTTTGTATCTCTAACATATAAAACTTTTCAATCAAAACTATTATTTTTAGTATTACAATAAAATACTACTAACCACTGCTATTCAATACATTCGAACAAATCAACAAAGCGTTCAACAAACTGTCGATTCAAAAACAAAACTAAGCAAACAATTGTTCGTTTATAATTTAAATGAATTTTCGAATGCACGTTATTTTGTTTGAACGTGTGTAAAGAGTGTGTGAAAGTGACGGGGGGTGTCACCTGGGGGGTGTTGTGGTCACTGCGTTTAACATTACAAGCGGTTTATTTGTTCACTTAAATAAAATTAAAATTAGTATCGTAAAATAGCTTTAAATAAATCAAACGTTCACAACTAACGAATAAACCAAGTCTATAATAAATAAATAAATAAATCTAATACTATAAAACGAGCAATTTTTGTATATATGTATATATATAGTCTGAATCTCGGAAACGGCTCCAACGATTTTCATGAAATTTAGTATGCAGGGGATTTTGGGGGCTATAAAAGTCGATATAGCTAGGATTTATTTTTAGAAAATGTCGTTTTATCCCTGATTTAGGCCAGTTTTTATCGCTGTTATTATTTTAAAAATGGTTACAATATCGGTAATGGTTACAATAAGGTAAATTTCAAAACTGACAATGAAGTTGTAATAACTCAGGTGGGAAATCGATCGGTCGGAATCGATCGAAAAGACCGCGGTTCAAATCCCCACGTCTTGGTGATCGATTACTTTTCCTTTTATTTTTAACCGACTTCAAATAAAGGAGGAGGTTATTTCTAATTGCACTCATGATTTTTATTTACAACACACACACACACGGTCGTCTGTTCCTAAAGTAAGCAACTTAATGCTTGTGTTATAGGTAACAGCCGACTGGTATAGCTACATATTTTTTCGATAAACATTCATATCAATAATACATATATAAATGAAGATATATATTATACCAAGACTCGGGGTGGGAATCGAACCCACGACCCTCGGAGCCACAAGCAGGGTCACTACAAACTGCATCAACGAGCTAGTCATGTATAAGTAAATGGGCTCCAACACAAAATGAATTTTTCAATTCGAACCTGCAATGTTCCTGAAATTGACTGTACTTCATTCTATGAAATGCCCAAACATTTGCTAGCGCTTTACGAAATGTTTTAGCACATTGACTAGCAGCACATTGCTCATTTAAACAGCACTTAGAACAAAAGCTGGTCTGTTAGTTAGATAGCACATTAAGGTGATTGGCTGCGTCATACACATGTCATAAACTGCGCCAACGGGCTAGTCGAATACAATAATATTACAAGATTGAAACTTAAAATAATACTCTATTTTAATGAGCTTAGAAATTCTTGTTTACAGCTTCAATGTCATTGATTTAGTTTATTTGTTCAAATGAGTTAACCTTAAGTCATTCAGTCGAGTTGAAATTCTTTTCATCTTTTTGTATTTGTAATCAGTTGAGGTAAGTCGTTGCTTAAAAAGAATACATGTTAGAAGACAAAAAGCAGACGAAACCGCGAGACAAGTTTAGTATGTATGAATAAATAAACCCAATTCATTTTCAATTGAATTTGAGCGTAAAATAAGGATTAAAATTCAACAGGATTTTTTATTTATTTTAAGTGATATATATACTACACTTAAAATTATTTATATTATCTATTTTTAATACAATTCGGAATCATTACATTAAAATGTGGTTAAAAATCGATGAATACAATAGAATATCTAATTTAAAATACAAATTAATGCGGTCCAGAGCAAAAACGCGTTAGTCTAAATGAAAATATATCGATTCAGTTCCGAGCTTGTACCGATGAACTTTTACTGAATAATTTGCTTTTGTAAAAACCACTCTCCGTTCTCTTGACAAGCTTCTAATAAAATCCTAAACCTTAAAATCGAATATTTATTGAAGCCAAGTATAATATAACGTACCTTAATATTTTACAGCTGTCGTACTAACTAGAAACACATCAAGATAAAGTATGTGTGTCTATAAAAAAACGATAAAAGTCAATTACATTGTCTAACATAAACGTATCTCCTGTTTGCATGCACGGCTACAAATAGTGTTCATATGTAATTCACTTCACATACAGAAAATCAGCGAAACACGGGATAAACGAAACGATATAATCTCTTTTAGCCTCTACGACTATAATGATAAGGGCTAGTATCCTCTAAACATCACTGGCAGCTACATTATGTATTGTACTCCTGTGCGTCTAACGAAGCACATAAACGTCAAGAAAGGGATGAGATAGTTTTATTGTTATTCGTACAATTTGTCAATCTTAACGTTGATGGTCTGGTACACCAAGATTGAAGAAAATGTGAGGAAATTTTTAGATCCTTTGTGTAATATATATTGTTAAGGAAAATTCTCAAAACATATTGTTATAATATATTTTTCGGAAGTAGCCAGCGAGCGAGCAGATGAGACTTTTTAAATAAAGCATGTATTTATAGAATGAAATCCGAAATAAATAATTAAACAATAATGGACTTAAAGGTAAGTGTAGAGTGTAACTATTTATTTTAAGTATTTATTTTACTTAATAGATCAGTTTTATGTGGTACGGAACTTACACCGATTCGTCGTCACTCAGATCTGTGATCGTAGCGTCTGCACCGTCGTAGATATGTCAGTATTCTAGAAATTTATTTCTCTCTATAAACCATTCTCAATTTATTCACGTGTTTGGCCTGTTTTCGTTCCAGTTGTATCAGAATGTTTTTGAATGATTGAGGATTGTTACAAAAAATAATTATTTCATTTCATTTCAAGCATCACACATTGGATTCGATTATATAATACACTTCCATTCGTCTTACGAGTACAACGTCAAAGAAAACCGACCGAGGTCGTGTCGTGTTGACGTAATTGACCGGCATAGTTACGTTTGATATTATGATTAAGTGCTTATGAAAACATTCTCTTATGGTATTAATTGCGTCTGAGTAATTTTATATTTATTTTTATAGGATTATCTGTAACTGCAGTAAATTGTTAACTAAATCTTCGGCGAAGCCTTCGTTCTCATTTCTCTTTCCTACTACACCGTCAGAATTTGGTCACCAAAAGTCAAAATTGATTAATCAATTTAGTTTTTATATGTCAAACTCTCAAAAGTATAAGCACGTTTAAGCTACGCCAATTTTATAGGCATTAAAAAGCTTCACATCAGAATTTCACATATTTCGTATTCAACGAAAAATAGTTTCCATAAAAAAAAATTATCACAATTTTATTTAGTGCCTAATTTTGAAGTAAAATTGTTTTTACGCACGCTTAACGTGGCGAGGAGGGTGATGAATGCGTGACAATAGTGTTACGAAAAGTGTGATTGGGCGAGGTGAACGGAAGTTGAGAGGGAGATATAAGTTCGATTGAGCTTAAGAAGTTTTACTTCAGTCGTGTGGTCTAGAGCACATTCGTTTTTTTCCTACTTCTTCAGCATAATTATTACTACTATATGTATGTTAAATGACTGATATAGACCAAATCTAAATAAAATCATATTATGTGGACAGTTCATTCTGGAATATCTATATATATATATATATATGAAGTTCGTGTCACGATGTATGTGGGCGATAAACTCCGAAACTACTGAACCAATTTTGATCAAATTTTGTAAGCATCTGTAATTTGGTCCAACTTGGGAGATAGGGTAGTTTTTATCTCAAGTGGACCCGATAGGTGGCGCTGCTATCGGTATGTAACTCTGAAACTACTGAACCAATTTTTATCAAATTTTGTAAGTATCTGTAATTAGGTCCAACTTGGGTGATAGGGTCGTTTTTATCTCAATTGGACTCGATAGGTGGCGCTGCTATCGATATGTAAGTAATCACATTTGATATCTGTTTTCTGGGCACGACAACGTATGCCGGGTCCACTAGTGATCTTATAAGTGTAGCGTAAGACTCCAAGATACCTTTGAAAATTATGTGATAACTGTTTCAATTTATAATGTACTGATACTGCAACCGTCGGTAAGCGTACCACTGCTAGGAAAAGGGCAGCAGAAAGGTTATAGCTTAAATCGTCAAGCTGCTTATCTTCATGTTCTCGGCATTAGTTATCAAATGGCGCAATATTTGCTTACTTACTCATTCTCATCACTCATTCAGCCTGTAACATTCCACTACTCGGCATAGGCCTCTTTCCCTGTGTAGGAATCTCCGTGAAGGATCAGAGCTTAATCAAATACGCTGCTCCACTTCGGGTTGGCGGATATTATAATAACAACCGGGACCGACAGCTTAACGTGCTCTTCGACGCAGGTTTGGAACCCACAAAGACAGCCGTCCAAACCAGAAAGAAATATTTGTAAGAATACAAATACAAATATCCATCTCGAGTGGGAATCAAACCCGAAAACCGGTGTTTTAGGCGGCTACTCTCACCACTACACCAGAGGGGTTATTAAATAACTTAACGCTATTTGTAAGATGCCAAACTTAAATATGCCTAGCTATTTCAATATGTGTTACGTACAAGATATCGAAGCGCGAGTCAAGCAACGGAACGGTGCAGGGCGACAGGGGGGATGAATTATATATAAGCGAGACCGGTCTGCGGGTTGAGGGTAGTAGCGGGCAGAGGTCATGTTTGTAAAGTTAATTGTCTGCTACGCGCACAGCGGGGGTTAGGGCTTTCATCTGAAGTGTACTGTTGTATGTAACTCTTGAAAAGCATTTAAAACGTTCTTTTGAGCATTCCTCTCTGCTAACTTTACGTTTCTTATTCATTAAGGTATTCATATGTTCTAGTATGACTGATCGTTCTTGTAATGGGTATTTTCAGCTGTGATGCTCGTGTATCTATAATAATATTAATAATTGTGTTTGCTCGCAAACGAAAAAAAACCGACTTCAATTACATCGACGAGTAATACAACGAAAAAGTAGTCAAGTAACTACGCGTTATCAAAGATTACTCAAAAAGTAGTTATCAGATCTCAATAAAATTTATATGTGACCAAAGGACAAATATCAGCTTTCGATTAAATTGAAAATTATTAAAATCGGTACACCCAGTAAAATATTTTGCGGATTTTGAAGTTTCCCTCGATTTCTCTGGGATTCCATCATCAGATCCTGGTTTCCTTATCATGGTACTAAACTAGGGATATCTTCTTTCCAACAAAAAAAGAATTATCAAAATCGGTACATCCAGTAGAAAGTTATGCGGTATAATACAACGTAGGTCGACGAAAAAAGCGTCAAGTAAAAACGCATTATTAGATATAACTCGAAAAGTAGTTGTTAGATCTTAAATAAATTTAAATAGGACCAAATGACACACACCACCTTTCGATTAAAAAAAATTGTCGAAATCGGTCCACACAGTCAAAAGTTCTGATGTAACATACATAAAAAAAATACAATCGAATTGAGAACCTCCTCCTTTTTTGGAAGTCGGTTAAAAAGCTGAAAAGTTTGTTGGTTTATTTATTTATTCTTCATTGTATAATAAATACACTAATACGAGTATAAGTGTGTACGCTAATGCATTTTCTAACATTTATTTATTTGTTTAGACTCATTAATCTCACGAACTACTGGTTCGACAGGATTTTTTTTAAATTGATATACCTTTTACCGAGAAGAGAAAGGCTTATAGACTAGTTTTTGTTCTAAAATTAACGCGAGTGAAATCAGGGAGCACAGCTAGTTCGAGGATTTAATCTGCCAAAATGAATAAATAGTGTTTATTGGTGGTTTGAATGTTTCAGAATTCTTTTATGTGCATCTATTTCTATTTTCGACACAGGTTCTTATTGTTCGATTTTTTACTAATTCGTTGTAATAGTCGAACAGATCAGCAAATGATTCTAGAGGATTTTTTTATGTAATACAAATGAAACTAAATTAAATGAAAATATTTATTCCGCCATAAAATGACTACACACACTTAAAGAACGTAAAAAAGAGAAAAAAAATTACAAAAAAATAAAACAGTAAGGACAAAAACGAGACAGTCGTGTGTTAAAATTGTCTAAATGTTAACACTCAATAAACTCAATAAACGAACAAAAATATGCGAAAAATCTCATTTACAGGAACGCTTCAAGCTAAGGATTATCTTTGATATTCTATTTAAAGAATATTCTTTGCCATTTTAATTGGTAAAAGTAAAAATTCTGCGCAATAGACTGTGTCTGAGATATACGAAACATAACTGGCTATGTGAAAAAGAAAGAAAGAAATTTTTTTGTTCGTCTATCTCTTGCTCCGTTCGCCTCGCCCGATCACACTTTTCCTAACGCTCTCGTCACGCATTCACCAGCTTACTCCCCAAGTCAAGTGTGCGTAAAGAAATTTTACTTCAAAAAACAGGCCAAGTGCGAGTCGGACTCGCGTGATGAGGTTTATTATATAATGTAACTAAAAATTTATTCTTTTCGCGATTTTTCTTTTATCTGTGGCACAAGAAGCTGCTTTATACCAAATTTCAAGATTCTGAGCTCACGAGAAGTACTCTATAGGTTTTGATTATCTTGCGAGTGTCGAGAAATCGAGAATTTTGATTTTGATTATTTTGGTTGTGATGATGATCATGGGGTGTCACTCTTTTTTTTTGAATATTGTAAGTGTTGAAGTATATTAATGTAGGTATATTTAAAGTTCAAATATTTTAATTATTTGTGTTTTTTGTGCTTTTAAACATCGTATTCCAAAATGTTATGTACACTTGTAAGTGACATGCATATCAGATACTTTGTTATTATATATTTGTAATTTTAAAATTTTTATATGTATGTTGTAAGTGTGCTTTTGAAAATAAATAAAATAGAATATATAGCATAATTTTATTTGCTCGCAAACGAAAAAAACCAACTTCAATTACATCGACAAGTAATACAACGTAGGTAGACGAAAAAAAAGTCAAGTAAATACGCGTTATCAAAGATTACTCAAAAATCTGTTATGAGATCACGGTGAAATTTAAATGTGACCACATGATAAACATCAGCTTTCGATTAAATTACAAATCATCAAAATCGGTACTTACAGTAAAAAGTTATGCGGTATAATACAACGTAGGTCGACAAAAAAATAGTCGAGTAAAAACGTATTATTAGATATAACGCGAAAAGTGTTTGTTAGATCTCAAATAAATTAAAATGGGACCAAATAACACACACAAAAGTTCTGATGTAACATACATAGAAAAAGATACAGTCGAATTGAGAACCTCCTCCTTTTTTGAAAGTCGGTTAAAAAACGGCTGTATCTTTGGATCGCGTTGGCTTAGAAGTTCGATTTTTTCACAGCTGGGACACAGCCAAGCGGCAGTAGACCAAAGTATTTGATATGAATTTCAGCTTGATACCCCTACGCGTTTCTGAGAAAAACAGTTCTGACAGTCAGACGGACAACAAAATGATCCTATAACGGTTCCGTTTTCCTTTTTGAGGTACGGAACCCTAAAAACCGTTTAAGGTTAATAAATAAAACGATTTTCATTCGATTAAACTCGAAAGTTTTAAAAAAATATAACGATGCAAATGTATTCAAAATTATGAAGATTGAAAAGTACTTTAAAATCGGACTTGAATAAAATATATTTTCAATTAAAATTTGAATACGAGTCAAATGATAAAATAGCACTCTCAATTCAGGTACGAAAGGCCTCACTCCACCATCAGTCCACTCATTCATTTAAGCTTTACAAAAGTACAACTTGCTATTTTCCAACTGTACTATTTAACATTATCGAACTGAATAGGTTATTTATTTATTCGAAAGCAGTGATGTCAGAGTGTACAAGTTTTTAAAACTTTTCTAAGCTTGAAAGCCCTTTCATGGGATTATAGAAGCGGGTAAAACCACTCCAGTCATCGTTAATATTGTATTCGATTACAGACCCTATAGATTGAATATTTCTGTCAGCTGATGATTAGTCGAGTAAATAGGTCAGCTTGGTCGTAATTGTAATATACAGAGAGGTCATATCGATGGATTTTTTAACCCACTTCAGAAAAGGAGGAGGCTATCAATTCATTTTTTTTTTTACTCAGAACTTTTTACTGGGTGGACCGATTTTGATAATTCTCTTTTTTAACCATAGCTGGTGCTTGAGATGTGGTCTCATATGATGAGTATTTTTTGAGCTATATCTAATAATGCGTATTTACTTTTTCGTCTACCTACATTATATTATTGGTCGACGTAATTGCTATTGTTTTCTTTTTTTTTATATACCACTAGGTCGACAAACAAGCGTACGGCTCACCTGATGGTAAGAGATTACCGTAGCTTATAGACGCCTGCACCACCCAATCCCCAATCCCCCCAGGAGCTCTGGTCACCTTACTCACCAACAGGAACACAATACTGCTTGCAAACTGTATTATTTAGCTGTGATCTTCTGTAAGGTCGAGGTACTACCCCAGTCGGGCTGCTCCATATTTTGAGCAGGAAATTCCTGCTGTGCCCTACCTCAGTTAAATCTAGTTAAGTTTAGTTAGTTCTAATGTCAACTCGAATTTCACTCATTATAATGAAACAACTATTTCGCGGCCATATTGCTGTAAAGTATCCGAAACGTCGGGCATGTAAAAAAACTAATAAACCGCGGTAAAACCCAAAAAAGATTCATTACGACCTAATTGATGCTGGGTTTTTTTTTTTTGTTTGTTTGCAAGCAAACACAATCATCTAAGAAAACAAAAATTAAAAAAAAAGCTTAAATTTTCTAAACGTAACGCAGTAATAGCCAAAGTCACTAAACATGAATCCAACTTGACTGTTGAATAAAACAAAGTTTGCAGGAGCCGCCGGTTCTAGAGTTCTGTTTTACGAACACTCACGGTCGTAATATAGGAACTTTCTGATAAACTAATGGCGTTATTTGAAACATTTTTATGACTTTCATGACTTTTTAAGAAGTACAAAGTTCTTATACTTAACTTTATTGAATTTTTTATAACGCTTATACACCTTGGTTGGTGAATTTTCATTGAATACAGCAGTTATAACTACGAGTAGTATATTTTAATTCGTATCATTTATTTTTGTGTTACCTACACAGGAGGGAATTCTAAACAATTTTTAATATCTTATCAAAAATCGACCGCGGAAGACGGGCCACGGTCGCTTAGACCGAATATAAAATCATCATATCAAAAATTTCGATCTAGCGGTGACATCGTTCCACAGCTTAATATTAGCTAAAGCACCGACACGGTAAGTCGGAGATGCAGGTTCGATCCCCGCTGGAACGGTCGATTTTTGATATGATATTAAAAATTGTTTAGTATATTATTTTATGCAAGTACAGAATACTTCCCCCGCCTCTTTCCCCGTGTAGGAGAAGGATCAGAACTTAGTCTTACTTTATATTTAACTTTATTGAATTTTTTATAACGCTTATACACCTTGGTTGGTGATGTTTTGCGTTACTAGTTGTATATTTTATGCAAGTATTCTGTATTTCATGCAAGATAATTACCAATTTTGTATTAAAACACAGTTATTTTTTTTAAAACGTAACTGCGAAGTTACTTGTCAATATTATTCTCTGCAGAATGTAAATTCCGAATCGGTAGTAGCTTCACTTTTGACAATAATCAAAAATTTAATATAAATAAAGTTATTTCGATTTCATTTGATTCCATTTAATTTGTATAAATATTTAGATATTGTTTCTTATTATCATTCAATCCTTTCATACTATACGAGTGTATTCGTAAACCTTAAGTAAAACATCGCGTTGAATTATGCGCGTTGCTCCATGACGTAGCATTACGTGTTGTAGTTTGATTTACTTTAACAAAAAATTATGGTCCAGCTTCGGCCAATCGAATAGCAGCAGAAGAAGAACTATTAGTTTGTGACAGTAAATAGAAAAAAGTGTCCAACTCACATATTTAAGTCAGAAGTGAAAATCGCAATGTTGCATGCAAAACGCGGGGCTTACGCGCTTTGAGCAGTGATGTATGCTATCTCATTATAACCTATATATTTATGATTCCTTTTTTGTCGTGACAAATTTTCGTTTCATCGAGTTTTAAATCACAACGATTGCAAAGAAGCTTCTCTTCAAAAACTGGTGACTTCTTAGACATAGGACCCAAAACTACTTTTATTACCATCGCTTTATATATTGAGTTTGAAGAGAAATGGAATATAAAAACGCTAAACATTCCCGCGACGAACAAACTAAACGTATAAGAAGCCAATATTTAAGTAGCTGCAGGCGTGTGATGTATGCGAGTTATTCAATTGTGTTGTTTCGACGTATCTACAGTTCTGCAGCAGACGTTAGACGAATTCCCAGCTCCCATTCCCAGCAGCGATAGTGATTTATATTCATTTATTTTAAAAATTTGTACATATCGGGGCCATACTATGTTGTATAAAATTTGGCGTAAAACATACCCAACAGAGGTAAGGTACAGTATGAATTATTCTGCTCAAAATCTGGAGCAGCCCGACTGAGTACCTTGCTCACAGCTAAACAGAGCTCCTGGTTTAAATTCAGTAACGCGCTTGCGATTCTTCTGATGTTACAGACGTCTATAAGCTACGGTAATCGCTTACCATCAAGTGAGCCGTACGCTTGCTTGCTGACCTAGTTATATAAAAAAATAACCTAGTATAAACTAACCTAACCTAACCTAAGAGGTCTAAAGTCAAAAAGCCGTTACTTCTCTTACACATCATTGGTCATGTTCATATTCATATTTTAATTTCCATTTCTGAAAACCGTGTCAGACAACTTTATTTATTAACTGTATTTCATTCTTTTTGACTGTTTTCTGCAAGTGTAATTGTACATGAACGGTATACAAAGAACTATTATTATTTCACTCTGTCTTTTTTCCAGTTAAATTATTAAAACTGCTTGGATAAAGTTTCGATTATATTTTATATAGTTTGTCAATTTCATGGATAGTAGATATCAACGTTGCTTGTAAGTGTGTCAACTTATGCATCTCATAACACAAAGCAAAGTCATGCAGATGGGCCGTCTTTAACGCCGTGGACGACCTCGCAGCAATAACGCGGCTCGTCGCACAATCACCGGCACACCCACTCACCCGCTCTCCCGCTCTCCCGCTCTCCCGATCACTCTCACCTGTTTTCCGTAACCTGTCTGTACCGAGCCATTAAGTTCATACACATGCTTACATTGTTTTTTTTTATTTGATAGGCTGAAATGATGATGATGATTACATTGTTTATGACATGACACATACCTACAAAGATACAGATTGTAACTAAGTACTTGTTGGAACAATTTGATATTATATCCTTAGTACGTAAGAGCCTGACTTAGAACGAATATTAGGTATTTTTAACTGACTTCCAAAAAAAGGAGGAGGTTCTCAATTTGATTGTATTTTTATGTACAAATTTTAATCGAAAGATGGTCGGTGATGTCGTATGATGGTGGTTATTTGGTCCCATTTAAATTTATTTGAGAGACAACTACTTTTCGAGATATTTTTTCGTCGACCTACGTTGTATTATACCGCATAACTTGTTACTGGGTGTATCAATTTTGATGATTTTTAATTTAATCGAATGCGATGTTTATCATATGGTCACATTTAAATTTCATTGAGACCTGATTACAAGTTTTTTTTTAATCTTTGATAACGCGAAAACGAAAAAAAACCGACTTCAATTACATAGACGACTAATACAACGTAGATCGACGAAAAAATAGTTAAGTAACTACGCGTTATCAAAGATTACTTAAAAAGTAGTTATCAGATCTCAATAAAATTTATATGTGACCACATGACAAACATTAGCTTTCGAATAAATTAAAAATTATTAAAATCGGTACACCCAGTAAAAAGTTATTGCGGATTTTCAAGAGTTTCCCTCGATTTCTCTGGGATCCCATCATCAGATCCTGGTATTCCGTATCATGGTACTAAACTAGGGATATCTTCTTTCCAACAAAAAAAGAATTATCAAAATCGGTATATCCAGTAGAAAGTTATGCGGTATAATACAACGTAGGTCGACGAAAAAAGCGTCAAGTAAAGACTCATTATTAGATATAAGTCGAAAAGTAGTTGTTAGATCTCAAATAAATTTAAATGGGACCAATTGACACACACTACCTTTCAATTTAAAAAAAATTGTCGAAATCGGTCCACCCAGTCAAAAGTTCTGATGTAACATACACAAAAAAAAAAATACAGTCGAATTGAGAACCTCCTCCTTTTTTGGAAGTCGGTTAAAACTGGCGTAAGGCTAAACATTGTCAACGTCAAATGTGAAAACTGACGATATTTTAACCAACATTTTAATCCATCTTATATTCATTTAGGAGTGAAATTAACAAAACTCCTTTATAACAGATAAACTCCTTTATTACAGATTTTAGTTGCAGAGGTCTTTGATGCAATAATATTTATTAGTCAGAGAATCGGTCTTCATAATTTCTTGCTATTTATATTGGAAATATTCAAACATGGAGTAAATAAACGTAAAATACTCGAGAAGCGTTGACGAAACTAGAGTATGCTATTGCTAACGTAGTGTTTCAGGGAAATTGAGGAAACTTTCCGGAATATAAAACGTGTTTTCGTATCTATGTTCATTCATACATCTTTACATTTATACATGTTGACCTTAATATTATTTAATAATAAATAGTTTGAAAGAAAATGTAACTAATGTATTCGATGTAATTATCCCTTGTGAATGGAGAAACAAAAATAAAAATAAAATCGATTTTACAAGTATTCTAATAAACTTGTAATTTTTTTGTGACTTTAGATTGAAATTATAAATTTCACTAGTACTATACATACTGACAATTTTTTTTTATACTTTTCTGACATCC
Source organism: Melitaea cinxia (assembly GCF_905220565.1). Lineage (NCBI taxonomy): Eukaryota > Metazoa > Arthropoda > Insecta > Lepidoptera > Nymphalidae > Melitaea > Melitaea cinxia. The sequence goes on along the minus strand of NC_059407.1, from coordinate 16,893,043 downwards.
TAACTTTTTCTTTTCTGACATCCTAATTTTTTTATGACACTAATTTTAATGTTGAATTTATTCATAATTTTATAATTGATTGTTTTATTATTAATCTTTAGTATTAATTTAAATTCTAGCGTATGATTATTAATTTTGTTAATTAATTTAAATTGGATTATTTTATTCTTAAATTTATTGTAATAATTTAATTTTCATTGATTTAATTCGATATGTTTTTGTAATGAAAAACTCTCATGTAAGCTGTATGTGCCTATAATTGAGGTATCACTCAATTGTTTGTACCCTGTGATTATAGTGAATTTATTAGTGTCTACCTTGTTGGCGCATTATAATAGATAAATAAATAAATAAAATAAATAGACATACTGCAATTAAAAAATTCTTTATTATGTTTTATAATTTCAGTAAAAGAAAATTGTTACATTAATTTATATTTCGCGCCAGTCGCTGTCCTGTCGCTACAATATCGCAGTCCTCTTGTGTGTCGCGGTGTGTCATTGCGAGACAATCGGGTTACGACAACGGAGAATTAAATAATTTAATTCAGTTCCGACGACGTGCGGCGTCGCGGAAATGAATCAACGTTCACTGCGACGCCTCGCTTCTGTTCTCGGTGTAATTTATTTTGTAGATGTTTTATGAGCGCTCAAAGGGGCAAATCTTTTATATTCGTGTTCTTTATAACATGTGACATCTGTGTTTTTACTCAACTAAGAATAAATACCGAGTCGTATCTATAAATGGGACTATAGCTTTTATTTTGATGATAAAAATTTTAGTTAATAATTCAGTGCTTTGAAAGAAAATGATTAAATTTTACAATAGTATACATATATTTACAATTCACAACTTAAGAACTAAATATTTACCGATAGTAACGGTATAACTCATGTCCGCGTGAAATGGTGAAAAGAATACTGGTAGAATTTCTCCGTTGAACCGCTATGCCGATTCTCTGGGCAAAAAATGCACCAGCCTTCTTGTCACCAGTGGAGGCAAAAAGGCGAGGAGCTGTCTCTTTAAAAAAAATAAGCACTGCTACTCCAAGTGTTTTGACTACAAACGGCACAAAGATGTAATTTGAAATTAGTTTTAAAGTAAATCCATGATATTAAATAATTTAACTACATAATACTCAACTATTCAAAGAATCATACAGAAGAAAGAACAAAGATTTGTCGATAATAAACGATCATGTCCACAGATATAGTCAAAGAATCGCAATTTAAATGTAACAAGTCTATTGCTATTTATATTGTTTTGCTTACACATTAAATGAATCACGCCTAAAAAGGAATTATTAATTAGGGTTAATTAGGGAGTGGAACACCCGGGGCGTCACTAGTGGGTTGCTGCGTTGCGGAGTTGTTGGTTACGAGTATATCAGTGCATCGTTATATATATGTATAAGTGAGTGTATGTATGCATATATATGTATGTGTTTATGTATGAGTATGTATAATTTTATATTCTATTGTAATTAATTCCAATTTCTATAACAATTTTTTGTACACTTCCTAACCGCTTTTCTATGCCCTGTCCTATACCCAAAGGCTGTCTGGAAGAAATCGCTCTTTTAGCGATAAGACCGCCTTTGTACATCTTCCTCTAATTGTACTACTTTTGTTTGTATCTTGGTGTGAGCTAAAGAATATTTATATTATTATAGCGGTTCGATAGGTTCATATAATAAATATATAGCATAGTATAGTGTTGTAGTAGTCTGTAGGAGATCAGTTCAGAGGAAAAGAATTAGGTGAAAGATTTTAACAATTAATATTTGACAAATTAAATTGAAATGATATATCACGTTAACGATATGACATGTCGTGACATGTTACAGCACAGCGACACTTCACGGCGGTGTTTTATGGTTGAGTCACCGCTGCTCACCGCTGTTATGATATATCTCTAGTTCTTTGTGTAGTTTAATTGAAACAATTCATAATATATTAAGATATTGTGAAGGAGTTAATTTTTGAAACATTTTTAATTACCTTAAAAATAACAAAAGAGTTTAATATCCATTCTTCCATATAATTAGCTGCTGGGTAATTTCCTTACATCCGAGATTAAAGATAACTTTCGTCCAAATTACAAAATTGAAAAACTTTTCGTAATTAATTACAAATTTTGCGAAAAAAGAGCATCTCATTTGCTAAGCGTATTCTAAACATGAAAACTTGGTAATGAATTAACGCTCTGGGAGTCCAGCGTCAACCTCCCTCGTGCTCAGTATAATGCTGCGTTTATATTCTCAGAAGAATTCGACAGACAACTAGCTAAACAATTTAGACACAGATCTAATAGGTACATAATCTCATTAATCGAATTATCTCCCATATGAATATATAACATATCCATTTATTCGTATGATTTATTTTTGTGTTACCCACACATGAGAAAATTCTAAACAATTTTTTAATATCATATCAAAAATCGACCGTTCCAGCGGGGATCGAACCTGCATCTCCGACTTACCGTGTCGGTGCTTTAGCCAATTAACATCGTTCCATAGCTTAAGGTTCGATCCCCGCTAGAATGGTCGATTTTTGATATGATATTAAAAATTGTTTAGAATATTCATTTATACTACGTAAGTACATCGTAAACATCTCTGTGGTGTAGTGGTGCATTCACCGTGTCACTCACACGCCAGCGATTACTGGTTCGATTTTTGATCGGAACGGTATCTGCTATGTATACAAAAACTTCTTTCCCGTTCGTTTGGTTATCTGTCCTTGTGGGTTTTCCCACCGTGCCTCGGAGAGCACTTTAAGTTAACGATCCAGTTGTTCACATAGGCACCTGATAGCGATACCTATAGTAGGGAACTTTTTTAGGTATTTAATATCTAATATAAATCTAAATGTGATATACAAGAAGGATATGCTTCTGAGTGAACGAACAATGTGTATTTCAAATAATAATAGGTGTACATAATTGAACTAAAAAATGAAAATTTGTGGAGTTCATAACGCTTATTGGGTCAAACGTATCCACCAAAATTCTCCACCAACACGCAGTGAAACAGCGTGGTGGATTAAGCCGGTCCTCAACCTATGTGAAGAAAAAGGCCTATGCCCAGCATGGATGCCCGGGGATGTTAAAAGCTATAGCAAGCGATGCATAATTTGTCAACTTGCTTGTATTTGCAATTCGTCTGTTCGGCGAGTATCTGAACGTGCCTTTAAGCTAAATTTGGGAACAAAATATGATCAATAATCCGCGTTTCCAAACTGTTAACTCGATAAACGGTGATCAGATTTCATAGCTCATTGTTTGAACACAGTTTAATTTTATAACCACGATCTCCTGCAGTTGACTGTAGTGTAGTTGAGTGTAGCGTAAAACAAATTTTAATGTTTGTAATATAAACTTATTTTACTTTACGCTTTGGGTTCTGCTTGTGATGATTAATTAGTGTAACGGGGCGTGAATCCAGGGGATACAGAGACGCTAAGTGAGCTGGGATTAATGTAATAATTATAATGTAATCGTTTGATTAAAAGTGGAAGGAAATTGGTAATAAGTTTTAGCTTTGAAACGCTATACGAATAACTGTGTTTGCTCGCAAACGAAAACAAAACGGCTTCAATTGACATAGACAAGTAGACAAGTAATACAACGAAGGAAATCAAAATCGATATACCCAGTAAATTTTATGAGGTAATAATACCTTATCCATTTTCAAAGTTGGTTAATAAGCTAAACGAAAGCGAGTTCTCTATTCTGTTATTCTGTTAAGAATATTGTAATTCGATTTTTAAAAAAATGTGTGTACTTATGTTCGCAGATAAGAAGTTATACTTCATTGGCTAGCTAACTTCACGTTGCTAACTTCTTCGTTGACTAGTTAACAGGGTGTCGTTTTTTTTGTGACGGTGTGCGCGCGCATCGTAATTTACTCTCATCATCTTCCCTAACGCGCCAAAAAGTATAACTTCAAAAAAGAGTGTAGACAAAGAACAGAAAACGCAAATTCCTTACAAAGTTCATCCTGATATTGACGATCAAAATGTTATATTAACAATTTTATTATTTAAAGTGTTAAAAAAAACATTGTAACATTCCAGTTTAGCATTTTTTACTAAAATGGTGTAACTAAGAATGTGCTCCGCACAATGGTTATCATGGTTATCGTAGCCAACGAACGCCGGCTATACCAGGACCTGTAAAACAACATCGCTGATCATCACCCCAAGCTTTCCTAGGAGCTAAGTCTCCTTACTACAGGAACACGACGCTACTTCAGTACTATTTCGCTGTGATCTGTAGTTTCAAGGTTTTCCAGTCTGAAGGTTTATAGCAGCGAAAGTCTAAGAGTTTAAATTTTAACCCTTTCTTGTTAATATGTCTGTTACAAGTAATAGAGCGCTCTTCTTGACTCGGTTTAGCAGGGACATTAATGCTAATTGCAGTTCCGCAATGGACTCATTACCGCTGAAGCTATCTCTTAATTTCTGAAACTTGGCTAGATTGCGATAATACTCTTTAATTTCACTGTTTAAAGTGTTTTTTTTTTGGAATATGATTAGGAAAAGTTTGTATTTTTAAGGATTAAAATTTATTTTGAATTGTTTTTTTGCAAATTTTTCTTTTCCTCCACTATAGTATTACCGTTTTAGTTGTCAGTTATTGTGATTTACCGATAGTTCGGCTCCGGCCTATGGCGACGGGTGCATTGGCCATGGAAAGTATTCTGTTTTACATGTAAATCATTTTAAGCTACAGTAACGAACAAAAATCAGTCCGTCACATCCCACTATAGTAGGAATAGGCATCTTTCTCCGTGTAGGAGAAGGATCAGAGCTTAATCTGCCGCGCTACTCCATTGCGGATCGATCGCTATCAGGTATTTGTGATAACAACCGGGACTGATAATAATAATAATAATAATTGTTTATTTGCAAGAACGTGGTGTTGAAGTTGTAAAAGATACTGACAGCTTAACGTGCTATCCGAGCCACGGTGGGGAGACCCACAAGGACAGTGTTAGTGATCACGGAGGTTTAAAACAATCTATACTAATATTATAAAAGCTGGAGAGTTTGTTTGTTTGAACACGCTAATCTCAGAGACTACTGGTCGGATTTGAAAAATTATTTCAGTGTTAGATAGCCCATTTATCGAGGAAGGCTATAGGCTATATATCATAACGCTATGGCCAATAGGAGCGGAGCACCAATGAAGAATGTTTCACAAATCAGGTTTGTTTTTCCTTTTGAGAGCTTCCACTACGTGCCCTGCATAAACGGGGTAGTCGCGGGTAGAAGCTAGTACAATATAATTTGAATATAATATAATAATAGTGTTATCAGTCTTATCACGTTGTAGGTTGGAACAAGTTGTAATGGCATTAGTTCGGCAGCGCAGACGGCGAAGCGTCGGGGACGTCTTGTGTTTGTATGCTACACGTTGCACGAATTTGTATTATTTTTACACCTGTACCAAAATAAATTTGTTCTATCTGGAGGAAAGTCAGTAAACTTTTGTACCTATCGAAGACAGCGTTATTCTAACTTTCGTCAGACATCATGTGGGCAAGCAGTGGGATAATGGGACAAAGAAAATACGTTGTAAAGAATTCATAATCATGTTTATAACGATTTTTACCAACTTCTCGCCTAATTACCCGACAGTGCTGCCAACCTGAGCATGTCGTCATATTCCTTTTTCGTCCATACTTGACCATATTAGTTCTTATCAACCTATTTGCAATATTCCAATCATGTTATATAAATATGTATATACTAGCCGTGCCTGCGACTTCGTCCGCGTTTTGGTTATTTACATGTTCAACGTGATTATTTAAATTGTCATAACTTTTTTATTTTTGAACCGATTGACATGAAACAAACACTAAATGTTAATTTAAAATTACCACAATATATAAATGAAAATCACATCTAAATCTTTTATCGTTTCTGAGATTAGCGTACACAAACGCACAGAGAAACAGACAAAAACTCTAACAATCGTTGTTTTGTGTGCTATTTGATAATAATAATATTTCTACTCATATTATATCTTCCATGTACAGACAGCGATTCATTATATTCTTATTATATGTATTGATTATGTTCTATTGTGGTATTTATTTATAAGTTAAGTTATATCACTACATACAAAGATTAGACCGCTTTAGATATTTACTGATTTTAATGTTGCAATAAAAAAGCACTCTTCTGCCCCATATGTAACAAGCATTATAATAATGGTCGATTTGATTATTTCTGAAGTTGTTAATCTGTAGTCTCATGCTAGGCATATTTCAAAATGATTCTACATTAATCACTCGATCCATAACGTACACATTATATCCATAATCCGCATAATTTTATATCTATAAACATTTGTAGATAAAATAATCTAAATCTCATTTTATGACTTATGAGATATTTTAAGTCTGTACACGATCGACGGTGTAATTAAAAATAAATTGAATACAAAAAAAAATATGATTCCGGCCAGGATCGAACTGGCGGCCTTCTGCGTGTAAAGCAGATGTGATAACCACTACACCACGGAACCTGATATTCTCATTGCAAAAAAAATATATATCTATTATTTTTGTGTAATAAGTGAAAGCCGTCGTCATGTGAACTAGATCTTACACGCTTCCTAATAATAGTATGGTATAAAATACAATAATAGTATAAATAACTATTAAGAATTACTTTTTCAACAGGGCCGTATTAAGGAGGTATAAGGACTTGCGAAAGATTTAAAAAAAGAACCTAATTTTTTATGAACGGATTTTGTGACAGGACCGGATTTAGGTGGTCTTGGCGCTATAGTTTGCGTGAAAGTCCTTAATTTTTTGTGCTACAATCTAAAAATGGATTGAGAAAGGTAAGTATGTTTATCACACGACTATTTTATTGCACGACTGTTCCACTAAAAATGAGAAAACGAGTGAAACGACGCACCAAAAGTGAACCATAATCGTGGCACAAGAAGTCATGATTTTTTTTATTCCGAAATTTTACAATATAAATATTTACAAATGCCACACTCAAGAATTTCCACAATTATGAATATTTAATTAATTAACTTTTTTTAATTCTTTTTTACTGGTCATGAATTGTTGTAATAAAATGATTATACACAACCTTAAAATAAAATACTAAGTAATACAGCTTTTTGTGTTCCAGTCGAGACTCAGGTGATCAGAACTTCTGGGGGACATTGGGGTCGGCAACGCACTTGCAATACTTCTGGTGTTGCAGGCGTCTATAGGCTACGGTAATCGGTTACCATCAGTTAGCCGTACGCTTGTTGGCCGACCTAATTGTATAAAAACAAAACAGTATAAATCATTTGAGTATACGCTTGTGATGAATACATACAACATTACATATACGTACAATTTCTATTATTATATTTTTTTATATAAATTATCGTTTCAATTACCAAACAAAATGGGTGAGCTAATTTGGCTCAAGTCGCTAAACATAGCGACGACATAATGACTTTGGGATTTCATTCTCAATCATCTATTTATAGCTTTCAATCCAAAAGCTTGCCTCGTTACTCATTATTAATGAAATTCAGAACAAACAAAAATATTACTCGACACAGCTTATATAGAATCTTTATTTTTAACCACACAGAGACAGACAAAAATTGTAAAAAATGTTATTTTTGTATATGTACCTATACATCCATATGCGTTTAGTAAAAAGCTGTTTTTTAATATTACAAACAGACACTACATTTTTATTTATTTGTATAGATATATAAAATGTGGTTTTTTTCTATTTTGATTTTGGAACTTTTTACAGCAAGTCTGAAAATGTCAGTCCCTTTATACCCTATTAACAAAATATGTTCTTATAAAAGGGTAGCAGATTGCCTGCAGCCAACAGCTAACTTCTAACTCCTAAACGCTCCCTCGGCACAGCGACACTTTAACTTTTTAAATAAATTTCATTTTACTTGTCAAGTTTTTTAATTATATATGTTTTATTAAATTTAACGTCATTCCAGGTATCATTAAAAGTGATATAACAGACAAGTCAGAAGATCGAAAATTCGAGAAATTAAAAGAATATTTTTTTATTTATCTACTAGCTGTGTCCGCGACTTTGTTTACATGGAATTTAAAAAAAAATATTGTCCAGTTTGCAGAGTTATAAAATAAATAAATTTCAAAAACAAAAGTAAAGCCTAAGTTACTCCTGATTACATCAGCTATCTGGCAGTGAAAGTCACATCAAAATCCGTCCAGCCATTTCAGAGATTAGCCGGAATAAACAGACAGACAGACAAAAATTGTAAAAAATGTCATTTTGGTATATGTACTGTGTATACATACATACATATGAATTTAGTTAAAAGCGGTTATTTTAATATTACAAACAGACACTCCAATTTTATTTATTTGTTTAGATATTATTTATTGAACTATTCTTTTTAATTTTGCTATCAATGATTTAATTAGTGTCAATGAAATGATGTCGTAATTGAAGTGATATAAATAATCTATGTACACTTAAATATTCAACACTAAATATGCCAATCGCAAATCTCGATAACGGCTGCACCGATTCGATCAATCTTAATATGTTTTATAAGTTTTTCCTTATACTTGGCAGAAGATTATTACCGAAAGAAAATTACGAAAATCATAGAAAACGATTATTTAAAAACAACACTTCGCATGACTTAAAGAAATCTATAATAATATTACAAAGAGGAAAGACTTTTTTTTATTTATTTATTTGTAACATTAAGAAAAGCATGTATTACACTAGATTTACTTTCAAAAGCCCGTAGGCTTGTCTGCAAGTAACAATCTCACATTTTATATAACAATTATACATATATTGCTATAACATTTACAACTTACAATAATAGTTAGGTACAAAAATACATTTATACTAGGCTTAGACAATTTTTGTTAAACAAACTTTTGCGTCTACCTTACTTATTAAAAATCGCTTCCGATTTATTAATTAAATAATATTATAATCGACATTATTGTTTGTTTATTTGCATTAAATAGGCTCCGAAACTACTGAAATGATTTGAAAAATTCTTTCACTGTCGGGAAGCCACACTGCGCGGGTGACACAGGCTATATTATATTTTCAAAAAAAAAATCAGGGCAAAATATTTTGAAATTTTTGTTAATTGCCCGTATGAAGCCGGGGCGGGATGCTAGTTAATGATAAAAAGTAAAAGAGTTATATCATTACTCAGAGTTACTTTTTTTGTGTGTAAATCTACATTCTGACTAGAGCGGCTAGAGGAGCGTCAGAGATCCCGTGTAACATAAACGTCGATCAAGACATTCGCTCTGAATGGTCGTAATCAACGGTTGAGGGTTGAGGTTTCATTCGAGGACGATTAATTGCTCTTGAATGAATGACACTCGAACCCCTTCGTTCCTTCCTCCGTATCGTTCAGTAAGTTTCAAATCATTTGCTAATTACACTTCGATATTTATTGACTATTGACAAAGTTAGTGAGTTTTAATTAATTACTCGCTAAATGGAAGTGTATGGTTAATTGACGCAATAGAAATACAATGGATGGTGCCAAAATATGTAATAATTTTAAAAGTTTTCCATTAAATATTTTTTTAGTGTTGTAGCAAGTCCAAAAGAAATTGTTGTAATATCATTTTGCAAGACTTCTACCCTACGGCCTATTTATTAATATCCTTACACACCACAACTTAGTTCCAAGAATAATCCAGACCTTAATTCATCATATTTTACTTATTTTATATAAATACATCTCATATTTTTTCTTCTACAGCCTGGACGGACTCATGCTGTAAGTGTATGGATCAAAACTTAGAGTCACGAGTAATGGGAAGATCTAACAGACTACCAAGTAAGTTTGGTGGCAACTGGCGCTGTAAGTGCGAACACACCCTTAATAAGAATAATCTGATCCGATCGTACGCACTCAGTAAATTGGGAGACAGAAGTTCTGAAGGGTTTCCCATTGGAATTAAGGTTCACGTTTCAGTCATAAACAGACTCAATAAGGCTTAAACTTAAAACTGTCTATAGAAACTTTGAACTTTTTTTGAGATTGTTCAATCAACTTTTTTGTATTACAATTTCGTTCCTTTAAGTAACATAAATGAAAATGTGACTCAACCCTTGTAGTAATATTATTGACTCATATACCGGAGTAATTTTCATTTCTTTGATATAATCTTAAAACCAAAAAATGAAACTATTAGCTTTAGGTATCACAAAGTTATATAATTCCAAAAGTTTCAGACCATAAAAATCACGCTTTCATAGCGTATGAAAAGCGAAGAGCGAAAAGTAATTTATTATCAGTTATTGTTGACTATTGTGAGGATGAAGTAATGATACAACATGAAGTAGGCTACAGAAAGCAATAAATTGCTTAAAATTTGGAATAACAAGACTAGAAAAGTACTCCAATCTGACAGCCATCGCTAAATAATTCTGCTCTTGATCCTGTGGTTAGTAAGGTTTTAGGGACGCCTTGCGTTCATAAGTTGCAGTAACTTTTTACCATTCAACAAACTGTATCTTGTTAGATACCGTAATAGTTCAAAAATATCATGCATTTTAATACGTAATCTGATGATGACACGTTTTGGAGCGAAGTTCCTTATTGAGCGTTGCGGAGGGGTACCCTAGCCGACAAAAACACCCATAACGTTAAATAAAAGCGTAAGATCTTATGTATAACCATGTATGATAGCTATACAGTGTCTAAAGTATAGTCTAGTGATGACTGTTATTATTATACCACTCGATTATTATTATATATTTTTATAAATCATTGTAAATAAAATAAAGGTGTTAAGAAAATTATGTAAAGTAGATTTTTTGATTTTTATCGATAAGAAAAATCATAATAAAAATGTATTCTCGAATTATTATTTTTATACCTCGAATAAAGTTTAATATTTTATAATAAGGAACTTCGTTCCTATCTGGTGTCCCACGACACCACACTTTTTTTTTATTACGAACTGGCTGTTTTATCAACTTTTGGACACCTTTTAAATTTCGAAATAAACAACATTTGCAGCTTATAAAACATAAGTGTACGAAAATTTATTGCATAAGATACATAAAAAAGCAGTAGAGCATTACACAAGTATAAGCAGGACCCGTCAAAAGTGTTATCCTGACGTGGACGTACAAGCTCCGCCCTCGAAGATTGATCGCGGGCTGAAGGCTCTATCGGGCTTCAACGCCTTGAAAAATGACTCTTGAATTTATTATCTTTTGTGCATACAAAAGCGAACTGGCGGTTTTGCTGAACGGTAATGTGTGGTTTGATAAATGTTGAAATACGAATTTTCACGTCACTATAATAAAGGATGATAGAAAATACTTCGTGCTTGAAGCAATGTATTTATTGTTATGACTAGCCCGTTGGCGCAGTTTGTAGTGACCCTGCTTTCTGCTCCGAGGGTTGTGGGTTCGATTCCCACCCCGGGTCTGGGTGTAATATAAATATTTATTTATATTACATAACATACAATAATACATAATACATATGTATTATGTATTATTTGTAAGTATATTTATCGAAAAAAAAAATGTAGCCATATACCAGTCGGCTGTTACCTTTAACACATGCATTAAGTTGCTTACTTTAGGAACAGACGACCGTGTGTGTAAATATTTATTTATATATTTATTTATTTATATTTATATATTATATTTATTTATATTATAGTCGCTGTACCCTGCGCGCGTTGCTACGCTTTTTTTGGTCGCACTAACTCAGAAACCTTTATAAGCTCATGCACAACACTTTGCTGAAGATCACGACATGATCAAATGCATAGTTTACGATTACGTTATGTCGTCTGCAACGTCGCCAAAATCTTGGGAATCTCAAAATAATAAACCTGGTAAGCTAAAAATAATTCCACCGAATAAAATAGGTTTTCTAAAATCACTTTAAAATATTGTATATATTATTTTTAACTCTACATTACTGTATAATTTGGAAATAATTATATTATTTAGTTATAATTGTTAGAATAGTTCTATAAAATAAAACTAGATGGCGCTGCCCTGTGTTTAAACATGCTAACGTTTGCTTTTGTAAATTACATATAGTTTAAGAATATTTTTAATAAAGCTGTTCCTCCATCCCGACGACGTTTTAAGCCGAGGAGCCATCTCGCTAGGAGACACCCTTAGGACGAACGTCACCCCCGTGCCCGCCGAAAAGGACCCACATCTTCCTTCGCGGCCGGTTTGCCTAAGTGCCCGGCCCCTCTCACCGGTGACGCTGTAAAGGCCAGTAGGGCCAACAGCAACTGTCATTTCGAAAAAAAAAAAAAATTAATGAAGCTGTTAAGGCCATTTGAACCAACAGCGACAGACATTTAAAAAAAAAATTGCTACGCGTTTTCCGGGTATATGGTAGTTTAATTGCCCTAGCTCTATCGACTGAGAAATACAGAAACACTTACAATACGCATTACATACATACACACGGGTTTGTGTGAGTCCGAGGAAACTAGAACTTGGCGGCTCTATTCAACAATTATGTAAAGATGATTCGTGAGCGTTGCTACCTCGGCTCGTGGATTGCGTCCAAGTCTGTGTTGTACGTCACATTACACCTCTCCGCCTCTCTCTGCCTCTCCAGCCTCCCTCGGCCTCGTTCACATGTCTCCAGGGAGACGGAAATCAGACCATATCATGTTTAGGCGAAGCGTTCGTTGAAGTACCTGAGATATAGTTTCATGTCGCAGTGTGCTCTATTGTGAAATTATTTGTGAATATTTCTCTAAGGAATTTCCTTTATCTTTTATAGTCATAAATCTTTATTAAATATAAAACGGTGTGTGTGTATTTATTTACGCGCGTAAAAGAAATACTTAATTGAATAGGTAACTTCAGAGAGACGGTTTTTTGTGATGGTGAACGCGCGCATGGTAAGAATTTATTCTCATCATTTTAATAATAATAAAGAAATATAACTACAAAAATAATATTTTCTCGCTATCTTGCCACGGTTTATTGCTATAAACACTACTATTAAAGGTTCATTATCTTATACGATAGTACACACTGAAACATTTTAATATTGTTATGTGTTGTCTCAGAGTTTCTTTAAAAGTACGTTATTGTTTTCAAAATATTTTGGCGCCATTTAACGTGAGATAAATGTAAAATGAATGAACGGTTTTAAAGTGATGCGGTATTGTTCTACACATTGTACATTAACGCGCCAAAGCGAGATGTGTTATTCTATAATATAAAAATGAATCGCTGAATGTGTTGCTAAGCGCAAAACTCGAGAACGGTTGGTCCGATTTCGCTAATTCTTTTTTTAAAATACTCCTTGAAGTACGAGGATGGTTCTTACGGAGAGAAAAATTCTAAAAAAAAAAATTTAAATTTTCTGAAAAAGTCTAAAAACAACACGTTTCTATACTCCCATACAAAAGATTTGTGATAATACTTAAAAGTCAATTTGAACTTTAATACCATACGATAAAGTTTGTGTTAGGCGATACGAAGTTCGCTGGGTCAGCTAGTTTAATTTAAAATACGAAACTCTTCTACGTTTTTTTTTTATGTTTTTTTTTTCTATGTGTATATAGACGAAAAGTTAAACATAAAAGTTTTATTCAGCAACATCAATATCCTCACAATCTGTTCACGCTACGCTGTTTCGCATTTCATCATACGTCCAGCTTCCCAGTGTCTGCGTCACAAATTTTGTATTTTATATGAATAGGATTTCATCATTTTAGGCCGCATTATTGATGTACAGGGATTTTTATTTTGTTGAATTTCACTGAATATTTAAAAGAAATACTAAATGTCTTTCATTCAACGTTATTTTTGTACTTTTTTGCTATTGCATATTACATATAATAGATAATGTTTTATTTGTTATAAATAACGAAACAAGGCTATAGGGACAAATCCGTAATTATTAATGACGAGAATGAGTGCAAATCTTAAATGATATCGGCTCTCAGCTGCCGACGCACCTTCCGGGCCTTCCTAATCTCCGCTGCTCCTGCGGAGATAAATCCCAGCAGTATAAAAAGATTTCCTTCCAAGATCTCGCTAATCGGACCTAATGCGATCCTTCAGATGTTTTAATCGTATGTTTATTTATATGTCAGTTACTTTATTTATTTATTCGTTCGGATCCGATTACAAGAAAGGGACGCACATCTCTCAGCAGCAGTCACTTTGTAAAATATTCAATATCAGATATAATCACAACAGACAATGTCTTTAATCAAGTGAGCTTCAAAAGCGCTTTGAAATCCTTGTTTTACAAAGTATATTTAGTTGTTAAATTACACCAAAGACGATACTACCCTAAAATGTCGTTGAGCAATTGACAAGTTACTTAATCATCATTCATCATCATTTCAGCCTGTTGCAGTCCACTGCTGGACATAGGCCTCCACAAGTTTGTGTCAAAAATGGCGCGAACTCATGTGTTTACTTAATACTTAAGTATAAAATAAGAACTCTTACCAAGCAGTCAATTTTTAATACATTACTTAACTCGGTCATATCCTGTTTAAAAGTCATATTAAAGTTATAGATGTATGAAGTTTATACAGTTTGTACCTAACCTTATTACCTAAACTTATTTATTGGCAATTGTAAAATGCTTGACCTATAAAAGAAACGTTTACTTTGCAAACTCAAAAATTGGTTGCTCCAATTTTATTTCTCCTTCTCGAGAACTTTATTGAATACCTACACACAAGTTTAACTAGCATTTCAAATCGATTAGTAATTACTTTTTTTTAAATTAGGGTTTAACATAACACGCATTTGAATATTAAAAAAAAAAATATAATTCAAATTAACAACAACGCAAATGGTCAACGAAATATGTGTAACCTATAATATTCATAAATTGACTTATATACAATATGGGTACCCACTTAAATAAATCTTAATGTTATCATGTACACCTGATAGTGATCGTTACTCATAGCAGAATATATCCGCCGGACCGCATTGGAGCAGCGTGGTGGATTAAGCTCTGATCCTTCTCCTATATGGGGAAAGAGGCCTATGCCCAGTAGTGGGATATTACAGGCTGAAACGTACTTAAATAAATAACTTCAAGTATTAATATAATTTTATGCCTTTCTTCTCGCGCCACTATAACCCGCGATAACACCATCATTCACTGCGACGGGTAAGCTGGTAGAAATCTCTTTTAGAGATAAGTTCGCCCTTGCCAACTGCCATTGTATCAAAATTTTGTATGCGTTTTTAAGTGTGATAAAAATGAATTACGACGTAAAAACCCAAATCTATCGGCTTTTAATTTTCCTCGTGCAATAGGAAGCAATAAGGTTTTTTCATTTCTTCCAGAGCACGGTGACTCGACACGCGGTGCGTGCCAGCGGCCACCGCCAACCGACGTCGTTTGGCACTAGACGCGAATACTCGACGAAAACCATCCTGTACATGTATACAATGAAAGTAATAAAATTCGTCTGTGTATTAAAATACTTTCGAAAAGAGAAACTTTTGCTCGAACCGACTATTGAAAAAGGATGTTTTTAACTTACCCGTACCTTTAGGGAACTATCTTGTACAATGTATCTTATACAACTCATTTACCAAATTATTATCGAAGTAAAACTTCTTTAAGCACGCCTGGCTTGGGAGTAAGTAAGCTGGTGAATGCATGACGAGAGCGTGGAAAACTATATTTGAACGTCTCGTACATCTATTTGCATATTAATTGAACAAGTTTTGCAAAAATATACGGTTCTCACCACAAGGAGCCGATATGGATTGAACAACAGAATTTTACAGTCATAAATCTGAATTTCAGGCTAGCAACGCTAATTTTTCACGCGTTGTATATATTTTTTTAATCGTAAGTAGGTATTTTATTTATATAAGTAGGTATTTTTTTTATACCAATGGCGTAAGAGCGTGAAGGATGGTCAACAACATCATGATGAAGCCTGGTTTGGACTCTTATCGGACAGGAGAATCAAAAAAAATCAAAACAGCGACATCAATGACACTAGCGCATCTTTTCCCTGTTCGGTGTGTGGTAGAGTCTGCCGCTCCCGATCGGCTTGTACAGCCATCAGAAAAAATGCTCTTCAGAGACCCTTTAAATCGTCTGGAATAGACGTAAAGGCCCATGAATGAATTAGGTATTTTATATAGATAGCTTTTACACACGGTGCACTTATATGTAATAGAAACATTTCAGACTCAAACAAGACAAAGATTCTCTAAAAAAGAATTCCGAAAAAGCGTACGAGACAAACAACGAGTTAATTCGTCGTGGTAGATAAGCGACGAAAAACCGTAAATTACGACGAAGCGATGCGACAAATCCGACCTGTGTTTCCCGCGGAGAATTAGCACAATTCAGAATATATTACCTGTAGGCACACTGACTATTCGACAATTATTATTACTGTGTTACTAGATTATTTAAGACAAATGATCAAAACCATAATGATAAAGTGTGACCAATATCAAGCTAATATTTTCCAAGAAGTCGACCAATAGTTTTACAAATCAAACGGTATTCAAACAAAGACTAAAGCAAAATTTTTTAACAAGGCTACAATAAAGTATATTAACAAAATAAGGCGATAATTTATACAGCAAAATGACACAGTTTTACACGTTGGATCGTTTGGAAATAAGCAGTCTAAAAGCCAAAATCAGCTGCTAAAAAGTCCGTAAAAGGCCACTCCACATCAATATAAAAACATTATTACGAACCCACTCTATAAAGCTACTCAATTAAAAGCATTTGTTTTAAGCGCAGACTTACCCAATGCGGGCGAGCGCCGTATAACATTCCTGATAAATGGAACATTACCCGACGCATTTGAAATGCAGATATAAAGACTCTTTGACACAATATTTAACTTAAATACTCATTTAGTCTGCGCTACATTTCGCTAACTTCGTTCAGTGTAGTTCTGAGTAATGCTGAAAGTTGTGAAAATGCTAAAAAATTCGTTGGAGATGAGAAAATGGCGCCCTATATTGTAATTTCAGTATTTGTAATAGTGAAGGCAAATTAACAACTTTTTATTTGGTATTAAACAGTGATGTCTTACTTTTGAGAAATATATTATGTATCTGTTTGGAAAATATAAATCAAATATTATATATATGAATATATATATATATATATATATATATATAATATATATTCTTATATATATATATATATAAGAATATATATATATATATTCTTATTTTACTATTATTCATTTTCCTCGACGTTTTTTAATTGTTTCGAGTTTACATAATTTTAATATTTAGTTATTGCGATAAAATAACTGAAATAATTTTACAATTATTAACAAAAATATTTGTATCAAAAATATATTTTAAAAAATCAAATGCGAATAAGCCACATAGATGGCGCTAGTATAACTCTGAAGGCAGACATTGTCCGCTAAAAGCGATTACTGGAACGTTCTACAACAAACGAAGCGTTCTTTCATAAAACTAGAAAGAACTTTACACAATCCCGTAAACTTGTATTGCGAGTAAAAAGTCGAAATGTTTTGTATCGTAATAAAGTTTTACAAGCGCTCTTGAAACGCAAATGTAGCTGGATACTGAAACTTCGAGCGCTGCCAGCGCTGAGTGTGCTAAGGAACTTTATAGGGAACATTTGACATGTACAACGAGATAATTACATGCTTATTTTTTGTGTAATTACTAGCACATATAATATTATTAGTGTATTTTAAAACAAAAATATATTCATTAATATCTACTATTATTTTAACCGACATCTAAAAAAGGAGGTATTCAATTCAATTATGGTTTTTTTAAATGTATTTTGAGAGAACTTGGTGGACCGATTTCGATGAATTTTTAATCGAAATCTGATGCTTGTCGTGTGGTCCCACTGTATAGTTTCCAGTGACTGAACTTTAAGTTATAGAAATAAATAAATAACAAGAATTTTAAGATAAGATTATCTATCTACTGGGACTTTCATACAAATGGTTACTTACAACTGTATTGAAACGAGGGAAAATACGACTTATTTTGTTGAATCCACCTCAATAAACTTGCGCAGCAGATAACTGCCGTAACATACAGACGTATGATACCGACTTCAACTTCAATTCTCAACGTCTTATTTTGGTGATTAAGGTAAGCAGAGCTCTACAGAAGTAGATGCACTGAGTTCACGGCGAATGTAAGCTTTGCTACGCGTTTACGATGTTACAGGCGTCCATAGGCTACGGTAATCGCTTACAATTAGGCGGGCTATGCGCTTGCTTGCCACCCTAGTGATATTAAAAGCATTAAACCGAATTTACATTACGAAAGAATTTTAATGGCACTAATAGTACCCGTGACAAAAATAAGGTAGCGTCGTGAAATCCACCGTATGTTTGTGTTCTAACCTCAACCTTCCAACATCAAAGCTTTATTTTACATTGCAAAATTCTGTCATATAGATGTTATTGTATAAAATTAAGAAAAGATTGTCTCGAAAGAGAAGACGTTAGTGGATTCGAAGCTGGCCAACAAGAAAGAATCTGGATATTTTTTTTCGCGCAAACCACGACTCAAACACAAGTCTTATCAGCGCAGGCGCTTTCGCGACGCTAGTTTCACGTCACGTTTATACGATGACATTAATTTCATGACATTAGTTTTGTATTAGTATCGCTTCAGCCTGAAACACGGCATAGGCCTCTTTCCCATGTAGGAGAAGGATCCGAGCTTAATCCACCACGCTGCTCAAATGCGGGTTGGCGGATATATCCTCTACAATGAGTAACGATCGCTATCAGGTGTAAATGATAACAACTAGGATCAACAGCTTAACGTGCTCTTCAAGGCATGGTAGGGAGACCCACAAGGACTGCACAAACACCCAGACCACGGCAAGTATCTGTGCGGCCAATACAAATATTTGTCATGTACGGGCATCGAACCCACAAGCGCCAGCGCAACAGCCGCAAACCAGTGATGTGACCGTTGCGCACACGCTTGTCCTTATTTTATTCCAAATTCCAATTCCAAATTCGTCTTAAGTAACCTGTCTGTTACAGTTTCCAAAGAGGAGGAATAAAAGAAAGTCCTATAGTGTACGAACGGGCGAGCACTTAGCAGTTTTTTGTGTTCATTATTGATTTTCTTTAACATCGCGCTAATCGTCTTAAACTCCCGATGAAATAAGAGATTTGACATTTATTGCTTTTATTTAAACTTCATTCTCCAACTCTCATCGGGTCGCCGTTTATTGCATGCAGACCTTTAGGTTATTACTATCACTAAACTTAAAATAAAAAATAAATTCAATTGTTTATTTACTAACCGACTTCCAAAAAAGGAGGAGGTTCTCAATTCGACTGTATTTTTTTAATGAATAAAAATATAATATTTTCGTCGACCAACGTTTTATTTATACCCCATAATTTTTAACCTACTTTAATAACTATTTGTTTAATTAAAATCTGGTGTTTGTCGTGTCATGTCGTATCATGGGTCACCATTTCAATGTGATTGGGATCTGATGAACACTTTTTGAGTAATCTTTGATAACGCTTACTTGACTATTTTTTCGTCTACTTACGTTGTATTACATGTCGATGTGATTAAAGTCGGATTTATTTTTCGCTTGCGAGCAAATACAATTATATGTTGCTTATGTTATAAAACAATTTTGTGAGACACAAAAACGTTTTACCAGAACGAACATTAGAAGTGATGGAACCTTACACAGTATAAAGTAGAATTACCTTGGTTAATTTACATTTGTATATTTACTAGCGACCCGCCCCGGCTTCTCACGGGTGCAATGCTGATACTAAAAATAGTACAGAATGTCTTTATTTATAGTGTAAAGCTAGCTTATAGCATGGTTATTAATATAATAACAACAACATTCAAATATGCGTCGTTAGATTACACGTTGTTACAGAATGCGTTGAAGAAATAAAGGTTCACTGCTCGTTCCCCGTAGGTAAAAGGGTGATAATATGTAGCCTATATGTTGACCCGACTTCTTAATAATATTCGAGCCAAATTTGAAATAAATCCATGCAGTACTTTTTGAGTTTATCCCGGACATACATACAGACAAACAGACAAACAGAAAAAAAAACTAAAAACTATATTTTTGGCTTCGGTATCGATTGTAGATCACACCCCAAGTATTCTTTAAAAAAATATTCAATGTACAGTTTTTACTTTCTTACCATTTTATTATATGTATAGATAACAAAAAATATGAATATCAGTTGGCTTTCACACATATAACATAGATATTAAGTTGCCTACCTTATGAACAGCCGATTTTGTGTGTATGTTATGCTTATGCATTTTTTATTACAATATTGTTGTCAAAGACTGAACATTAAAATAAAATCAAAATAATACCCAAAGACGCAACTCTCATGCGTCTATTGCCGTCTCTGTTTCGCTTTTTATCCGAAATAGAAAATATTCGCGAATGAAAAAGAAAACTTTAAACTTCTTTGTTCGACTTTTAATTTATTGTTCTCGGAACTTCGGCTAACTTCTAGAAATTTCCTGTCTTTTTTCTTACAGAATTTCTTATTATTACTTTTTTGTGTTAGTACAGTTATGTACTGTCGACGTTAGGATATTGTAATAATTCTATTACTAATTTAATATTAAACCAAACCTCAAAATGTATGTTGAAACGATAGAATGATTTGATTAGTCATCATTACAGCCTATACAGTCCACTGCTGAACATAGGCCTCCACAAGTTTACGCCAAAAATAACGTGAACTCATGTGTTTTGCTCATAGTCACCACGCTGGGCAGGCGTGTTGGTGACCGCAGGACTGCCTCTGTCGCACTGAAAACGCTGCTGCCCGTCTTCGGCCTGTGTATTTCAAAGCCAGCAGTTGGATGGTTATCCCGCCACCGGTCGGCTTTTTAAGTTCCAAGGTGATAGTGGAACTGTGTTATCCCTTAGTCGCCTCTTACGACACCCACGGGAAGAGAGGGGGTGGCTATATTCTTTAGTACCGTAGCCACACAGTACATTTTGATTAGTATTTTAGTATTATTGTTAAAGAAATTTTGATTTTAAACTAATCGAATTTACTGTCAAGAATTTCATTGATTTCCAGACAAATAAAATAAAGAAAATACGAAGGAAAACAACTTGAAAGCATCGCGAAAACGCCGTAAACGTGAACGTGTTACTGCAGCATTATATATAAACGAGTTTGTCAATTGCTACAAATCCTTCCCGGAACACAGGATTTATATAAGACATTTTTTTTACAAGAAATATGTAAATACGAATTTCCGCATTTGAATAATGCAATGCAAATTAACGTGGAAACTTTTATCTTTCGTCATTTTACGAGTTTCGTGATAAAGTACTTTCACATCGGTTCACAATCAAATTAATAGGCCGGCCAACTTATGAAACGGTATTTGTAAAATTAAGTAGGAATTCGCGAGAAGTCGAGCGCGGGAAACTTTTAACGGTCAATTACTTCAACCCGTTGACTTGTTTACTGTAAGTTTGTGAAAAATATGCCGCAGCTAACGGGCGCGGTTGAACGAAATATTTTTTCGCGAATATTTTGTCGTTTGGATGACTTTGAATAAATTCAGCTGGATTTAAAAGGGAGCGTAGTGGTTCTGTTTGACTGTCAGACTATTTTGACCTAGATTCGTATGTTTTTTGTTATATATTGAGACAAATCAAGTC
The DNA here is from genome assembly GCF_905220565.1 of Melitaea cinxia. Classification (NCBI taxonomy): domain Eukaryota; kingdom Metazoa; phylum Arthropoda; class Insecta; order Lepidoptera; family Nymphalidae; genus Melitaea; species Melitaea cinxia. Next base: position 16,871,359 of record NC_059407.1, on the reverse strand, counting down.
CCTTGATGGAAGTTAGAGAACAAGATGTAATTGACTAAACTAGGCTGCCTAACATTTCAGCTATCTTACGGTAAATTGTTTCAGTAACAGTAAGTAAAATACTAAAAACAGAGTTATAAAGAATTCAGAAAAGTATAATTTTATTGTCGTTGCGAGAACCTCGCTCGCGTTTTAATAGCACAATAATTATTATCAAACTGAACGTCTACAGCTCAACTCTCCTCGGTATAAATATAAAAGTGTTGCGGTGCAGCTCCAGTGCTAGCGTGAGTAATAGAGCCGCGGTGATGGATGCCCGCGCGGACAGGCGCGGTGGAGCGATTTATTCTCCTCAGACTAGTGCACTGCTGACGTGAATAAATTCACGTAGAACGAACTGTTGTTCGAGTAAGTAGACACTCGCAAGACGCGGGACTTCGTTCGTATAGACAAGGCATCGGGTTACAGACAATATATTGGATTGTATTGATTTTCAATATAAATAACTTTTGCACATACATCCGATAAGGCTAAAGCCATTTAGATCGTACTATTGAATATGACCTTGTTGTTTTATTTTGACGATGTATTGGTGTAGGGCTCACTATATCTGTCGGTTGATCTCTGTGCATAACGAATGTATTATTTTTTGTGACATCTGAAATTCGTCGAAAGTAACTGCGGAGCAAATTCTTCTCTGCAGAATCTAAATTCCGAAGCGGTGGTAATTTCATTTTTACATATAATTATATTTTAATTTGTAAGAAGACGATTCAAAGGTGCCTTTGAAGCCTCATTAATGTTATTTTGATTTAATTTCGTCTTACTGGCGCCGTTAGTAAAAGCGTTATTGTAATTATTATGTCTTAACTAGCTGGTACCCGCGACTTCGTCTGCGCAGGATTAGTAAGTACTTCGAGTAGCTTATTATTTTCTCAATATCTCTCTTTATACCAAAATTCATCAAAATTTGTTCTGTGACATAAATATATATATATATATTATCAATTTTTATTGTCTTTATGGTTCACTGTTTTTGCGATAATGGCTTACTCATAAAAGATAGATATATGCTGTCGCCGACTTTTTTATGGGACTAATAAAATTAAGATAAACATTTCACTTATACATTATATACTTGTAAGATCTACAGTTTTGCAGCGTACGCCAGAATAGCTCGCAGACGGCAGATTTTTTTCCGACTTACTTGACAATTATCGTTATATTTTGGACAATTCACACACTATCTTTAAATATTATAGTATGTGCTATTCTAATGTATAAGCTATATTATTGTAAATTTTCATTAAAATCCATTCGGTAGTTTTTGCGTGAAAGAGGAACAAACATCCATACATCCATACATCCATACATCCATACATCCATACATCCATACATCCATACATCCATACATACAAACTTTCGCGTTTATAATATTAATAGGATATAACTAAGACGTGACACTCCCACTACCATTGCGATACGAACCTTCAACTGACCAATCCACCGTCCACACGTGGGACGTTTATTTATTTTACATAAAATTCGTTTACTTTTAAATAGCATTTTAGAAAACAAATTATAATTTATTTAACAATCACTGTTGACACGATGGAAATGCAGACAAAATTTTCCTTAGAAACACTGTTTGAACGGGTCATCCTAATTTCATTTCGCGATTTTAAAACAAGACTAACTCGTAATGAGATTAGGGCGGCGCTGCTCGGCTTTCAATTAAATTATGATCCTTTTCATATTTCTATTCCTCTAATTGTCGCCGCGCCCGCTTACGCTTGCTGGGCGTAGTCCCACTTACAGCGGGAATGTGAGACATTAATCAATATTCAGATATCGTGCTGCCGTTATTGTTAATGTCTTCCGTAAGCAAAGTTTATTACACAAAAATTTGAGTATTACATTTACGAAACAAATAAATCGTTGTTAAAAGCCTTTTTTCGGAACTCACGTAATGAATTTAACATGTAAAACGGATTCATCATTATTCTTATTATTTTATCGAATTACTTTAAAATCAATCATTTATTCACCATTATTCATTATAATTATATTTCCATGTGAATTAATTAATTAAATTTATTTAAAAAAAAAATTGTTAAATTTTCAGAATACGTAAGTAATTTTTATTTGTTTCTCTATTTTACATGCTTGTCGTTAACCACAGATAATATATCTCGCTGTAACTGTTATCAAGGACGCCTACAATAGTACTGATATATTGCGAACTCACTGCCCAAAAATTAAATTTACAAAGGATTAACTGAGGTAAAATATGGAGCAGCCCGACTGGAAAAGCACCTCGACCTTACAGAAGATCACAGCTAAATATCACTGCTTACAAGCAGTATTGTGTTCCTGTTGTGAGAAAAGTAACCAGCGCTCCTGGGAGGGTTAGGGGTAGGGTCTAAAATGCGCTTCCGCTGATGCAGGCGTGTATCGGCTACAGTAATCTTAGCATCAGGTGAGCCGTACACTTGTTTACTGGACCTGGCAGAATTAAAGAAATAATAATAACTTTTGCTCTTCAGTAGTTGGGTGAGATTTAGTTATATTATTCCTATGGTATGGTATGAACACATCTCAAGATACTCCGACAGAAGATGGACCATTGAAGCCACGCGATGGAAAAGACCAATGGGGAAGAGCAATGTTGGGCGACAATTAAGACGGTGGGCTGATGACATAACACACGTCGCAGTAAACGATTGGATAAAGTCAGGCAAGGACAGGGAGTTATGGAAAAGGATGGGTCCCGTCCCTAACCTAACCTAACCTAACATTAATTATAAGTAACCCTTCTTAAACTAAAGTAACAGCATACTAACAAACATTGTAAAATTTTGGAAATGAGATTTGGAATAAATGGCTTTATTATTATTATTATACCTATGGTATATATACGATCAAAATTAAAATCAAAATCAAAAACAGCTTTATTCAAATAGGCCCCAAGAGCACTTTCGAATTGTAATTTAAAACTTAAAAGTAAAACATTATAAATGAATTCAAATTTTTGTAAAAGTAAAGCTACCACCGATTCGGAATGCAGATTCTGCAGAGAAGAATCGGCAAGAAACACCGCAGTTACTCTTTTGAAAAATAGTATATAAACTGTGTTTTAGTACAAAATTAGTAACACGTTGCATAAAATACAGCGTCACTAAGTCCACACATCTTTATCAACTATGTAATCCTGCACCGAGTAATACAGCGAGTAATGCAGCTTTATCTATTAATTTTTTATTGATAAAAACTTTATGTTGAGACAAATGCCAGCGTGTTTTTCTTAACAATAATACTCATTCTTCACTTTTATATTTTCTATTTCGTTACGTGCCGGTTCAGCAGTTGCCGCGCAGTTATTGCAATATCCGCGCTTTGATAACCGTAGCTGCGTCTGACAATAGCAATACTGGACTCAAACTGAAACCAGTCCAATACTGTGAATTGAGTTTTGGTTATAAAATGTATTTTGACGGATTATATAGTTTACAATTTACATGCCTTAGATAACTGCGAAATTGTGTTGAATCCATTGCTGCGATGTTTATAGAAGTGGATACAGCTCTTGCCTTAGAGGTCTCGGGTTCGATCCACACTCGTGGTAAATGTTTGTATCGTTCATACAGATGACATCAGAAAGATAATCTATATAATTAAATAAAATTGGAGTGTCTGTTTGTAATATTAAAATAACCGCTTTTTACTAAATGCATATTATTACATATACCAAAATATCATTTTTTACAATTTTTGTCTATCTGTTTGTTCCGGCTAATATCAGAAACGGCTAGACTGATTTTGACGGGACTTTTACTGGCAGATAACTGATGTAATAAGGAGTAGCTTAGGCTACTTTTATTTTTGAAATTTATTTATTGTTAACTCGAATTGAACAATAACTTTTTTGTTAAATTTCACGCGGACGATGTCGCGGACACAGCTAGTTTTGAAAATATAATTCTAAATCGTCGCAGGCGTCATGGGACTACGGTAGCGACTCACGGGAAACAGTTTCAGAATGCCAATCGCGGTAAATAAAAGAGTTAATATTCCCAAAATAACGTTTAACTGACGTTCAAAACTCTATGTGTATTTAGTTTACATCCACGAGCACACTCATTAAGACTCGCGTTGCGAACTCCATAAGTGTTTGTTTCTAAAATAAAACATCGCCGAACTAAAGAGGAACGTGTTTCTTGTGTCCTCAGAACAAGTTGTATATGAGTAAGAATAAGTTATAGCTCTGTAAGTATTGGAGGACTTAGTACGAATATATACAGGATAACTTTAATTAATGTTTTCGTCTCTTTGTACTGCTGATTACTAAACTCCGAGTAGTATTTAGATTACAATTGAAGTGTACACGTATTGTAATGTAATGTCTTTCTATATTGGAACGAAGTTCCTTACCGCAGGCTTAAGATTTGGCTGGGCGACCGTACTGAAAAAAATGTGATACTAAAACCGTAAGAAAAATATATAACGGAAGTGACGTAATATCAGTCACACGACTGTATACAGATTATGACGTTTGTAAAACTAAAATATTACTAGTAAACTTTCTTTTAAAATATTTATGTAATTTTATACTGTCGACAAAAATAAATAAAGACACATGTTTTTTTTTTATTTCACTTAATAGTTTGAATTATTATTATTATTTTGTTTTATTTATTTTATTTTACGGTATTTGTTATTTTCTAAAATACTAAGTTTCTTAAATACTTTTATGTACTTAATTAAAAACCAATCAACAAAATTAAAAAAAAGTCAAGAACTAGAATATATATATAAAATTCAATTATATATAAATTTTTCAAATTGTGTTGCTTCTATACTATCCAAAGGAACTTGACAACCATGACAAGACATAATTTTTTTCTTCTGTTTATTTACTCGTTTTTTATATGAAAACGATGTAAATACATCTAGGAAATATAAAATTATTAGTGTAAACGTGACCCTCGTGGTCGTGGTGTAGCGTGGGTGTTGCTTGTAAGGGCATGGCCTGGGGCGGAACACGAGGGGGGATTTTTTCAATTGACAAAAAAAAAATAATTGCAAACCGCGTTTGAAATGTAATACACTTAAAAATACAATAGAATTGCGAACTTCCGCCTTTATTGAAGTCAATTTATGAACGTAATGAAATTTGTGCTTGTAATGAACGTGTTAAGTTTATTTGCTGAAAAATAATTAAATGAATTGGTAGGGGCGGCAATGTCCGTTATGACCCGAGCTGCAAAATCCATGCAACTTTCCTGACCTACTGATGATTTGGAGCTGGTGTTACCGTTTGGGGAGATAACATTTATCCCGCTCTTAAGTTACGAAAAGACTTGACTACATCAGTAAGTAAAATAGCCCAATAGGACCTGGTTCTTTTTTTTATGTCACTAGGTCGGCAAACAAGCGTACGGCTCACCTGATGGTAAGCGATTACCGTAGCTTATAGACGCCTGCAACACCAGAAGCATCGCAAGCGCGTTGCCGAAACAATCCCCAATCCCCCCAGGAGCTCTGGTCAACTTACTCATCAATAGGAACACAATACTGCTTGAAAACAGTATTATTTAGCTGTGATCTTCTGTAAGGTTGAGGTACTACCCCAGTCGGGCTGCTCCATATTTTGAGCAGGAAATTCCTGCTGTGCCCTACCTCAGTTAATTCATTCATTAAAGATTTGCCTCAGTTATAAAATTATAACTTATAGATTTACATTTGCGAATAGGAATACTAAGAAATGCGAATAAACTGCTAATAATTGGGAAACGAGAACGGAGGTATGCAGGAGGATTGGGGTCATAGAGTACTCTGTAAAGGAACGGCAGGTTGTGTGTATCATGGCGAAGGTGAATTTGGAGCCATTTAAGTTGAACACGAAAGTTTCATGCTTACGTAAGCCAAAAATGAAGCGAATAGCGAGATTTTGAAGACGCTCTAGTTTATTCAGATGTTCCGCAGTCGCATCCAAGTAGCATACATCAGCATAGTCGAGTATGGGGTGGGGGGGCGATTGCACGCGCATAACTTTGGTTAAGAAATGGAGAAAAAATGGGAGACGCTTGATAGTGTGGAAAGTGTGATGCATGCGTTTGCTGACCTCCTTGATTTGAACCAGCCAGGTCATGTTACAATCCATTATTAGACCCAAATTTTTCATTAACTTTAATCCGTTGGATATCATTATCTGTCAAATAGCGATTTTTTGAATGAAAAATATTTCTATTTAAAGAATATAATTGTTTATTAAATGTTTCACATCTGCCAGCCGTCACGTGACGACACACATTTTTTTTTTCGTTAAGTGTGTTATCCCTTTATGACGTGATGTTTCCTAAGGTAGGTAAGGTAGTCGACATAATGGTCACAACAGTATATACACATAATACATACCTATTTTTTTTATAAAACATATCACACCCATACGCGGACCGGCAATCGACAGCACACCCATGATATACAGAGCAGGGTCACTGCAAACTGCACCAAGACGCGGATTAAATGAAATCGAAACAGATCGATGTCCACCCGTCCAGACAATGCTTCCCATAAGACAATATTTACCTGACGGTGGAATTCACTCGCACAGACGTGTACCAGCCTCTCTGGAGGCTTCGTCTTGTGTAATCTCACTCAGATGAACAAATGGACAGAATCAACCGTTTACTGTTTACACACTACACTGAAACTACGTTTAATGAAACTTTTAACATTATTGCGACATATAGAGATAGTAGGAGACGAGTGTTTGTATAACTCCTACAATATCTATCAATAAATAAATTTATAGTACATACCAGATATATATTTTATGTGTATATGTATGTACTAGAAGCTTAGCTATTGACATTAAATAATTATATTACATGACAATGCGATTATTATTATTATTTTTTCAGTTGCATCTCGATTTTTAAATATATAACTTTCACTTGGGTATATTATGAATTAGAAAAATTTGTAAAAGGCGATTGCGCGTACACGAAAAAAAAACCGACTTAAATTATATCGACAAGTAATACAACGTAGGTAGACGAAAAAATAGTCAAGTAACTACGCGTTATCAATGATTACTCAGATCATCATCAGATCGCGATCAGCTTTAAATGGGATCATATTACAAGTATAAGCTTTTTATTAAAACAACAATAATCAAAATCGATCCACCCAGTAAAAAGTTCTGAAGTAACATTCATAAAAAAATAATAATTAAAAAAAAAACAAAAAACCCGCCTGCGTGAAGAACAACTAATAGAAAATCAACTGAAAAAGCTGGAACAAGATAAAAATTCAATATGCACACAAAGTCAGCGAAATAAATAGAAACAGTATCAAACATTTTGTGCTGTACATTTAAAATATATTAATACGGTAGTCCTTCGAAACTTTATGCAACGTCGTACATAACATGCAGTCGGAGACATGCACAAAGAGAGAATGATTTGACTTATCCTTCAATTTCATGCCTCCGACTGCATATTATCTATGACGTTGCATAAAGTTTCGAAGGACTACCTTATTAATATATTTTAAATGTACAGCAAAAAATGTTTGATACTGTTTCTATTTATTTCGCTGACTTTGTGTGCATATTGAATTTTTATCTTGTTCCAGCTTTTTCAGTTGATTTTCTATTAGTTGTTCTTCACGCAGGCGGGTTTTTTGTTTTTTTTTAATTATTATTTTATTTATGTCTTTTTAGTCAGACAAATTACGTAATCGGTTCAATTAATTAAAACAGTTTACATCATGTGGTTGATTAAGTAAATTTTTAGGGTCAAGAGAACTGATAGCAAGCCCGGAGAAAGATCTCACTCTGCTCAACGCAACGTAAGCCTGACCTTTAGCAAATAGGTGACTGCTTAAATCAACAACTATTAGTTTTAATATAATGAAATTATTATTAAAATTATTTGTTTGTATTTGGTATTATGTATTTGTTATTAATTTTATTAATGTAATTGTAAATTGGTGTGACATTTATTAATTTTTATTTGTAATTTTAATTGTATGTTTTTTTTTAACCATTGTATTTTATTTGAAAGGCTACACCCCGAAGTTGATCGTCGCCTAGGAGGCGAGTTTGACATGGCATAGGCGTGCGAAAGAGCAAAGTCCACATTTTTTAAACTTTAATATTGTATTTCTGTCTTAGTATTACGGTAATAATAATCATGATATACCTTTTTAAAATCCTTGTATTGTGCCCTTCAATTTGATACCCATATTGTAGTATTCGAGAAAAAAAATTTTTTTTTCATTAAATACAATGGCTTCGCACAGCCGCCATGTTTGATTTTTTTTAATGTCACCTATCTAAGAACACTTGGGCAGCAAAGACAAACCTAACGATACCTCAGTTATGTAAATCCGTTTAGTGGTTCTGGAAATATGAGGTAGTAAAGAATATTACATACATACATACATACAAGATACGCGCGAAAAACATAACCCTCCCTTGGCAGTCGGGTAAAAATACAGTCGAATTGAGAACCTCCTCCTGTTTTTGAAAGTCGGCTAAAAATAGTTTTACATATTGGTATTACTAAATACTTTTCCTTTTAAAACTCTTGGAATTACGTTCGTTCCGCAGGCAAATTTAACAAGCTATATGACTTAACACGTAAATGAAATGTCCATTATATATTTATTTTCAAGCTAGCAAAAATTTTTAAAGACAATAGAGCGCTCCCAATAAAGTCATCAAAGCATTTATCTTTCTAGAAAGCTCTTCAGTCCGGCCAGCGAGCCCTATCCTCTGATGGGCAATTCCCGCCGTAATGACTGCAGTCGCCGGGCGGGTAATGTATGGTCTCCGAATATTCGTTCCAACTCGAAAGTCGGGGGCAATAAAGGGAATGAAATTGTCAACACCAGAACACTGGATTTCTGAACTCGACTTTCGAACTTACTTCGAAAAAATTGGAAATTTAATTCTGCAAAATATTTTAATTTGTTCACTTATTCCGTAGATTTAGCGCAGCGAACCATTGACTAACCAGTTGGTGTTATAATTTTTAATGTCATTTATATAGTGTCAATGTGCTTTATCCTTCTCGGAATTGCATAAAATTTTCAATAGTTATCAAAATATTACGACAGTGAGAATACTAAGAAATAATTCTTAGCTCTTTTAATTTTAATCTGCAAAATCCTTTCGTTGAAACAGTGTTCGACAAATACTATTTTATTAGGGAGATTTGGAGGACTTCGAACCTGTGAAACGTATGAAAACTGAAAATACCTTAAAAGTAAAAAAGTTATAATATATTTAACGACCTGGAGGAATATATAGCTTGTGGGATAAATAAAATATTCACTTCACTCGGTATCTCCTATATCAACTCCACCACAAGATATAAACAATAAAAATGGAAGGAGAGAGACCCACTAGCACAAATACAGTGTACAGTCAACAATAAATAAAAAAGACGAAAACGAAACAATACAATTATTTTTCATAAGGATCTAAAACATTTTTTAGTTGCTGAAGAATGACATAAACATCTCGTTACCATGGTTACGTACGTTATGTATACACAGAATATATATCTATATAAGTAAAAATAAAGATATGTGCCCACAGACAATTTAAACTTAAGAGGGCAAGGTCAAGAGACACCAAACTAAATAGTAGGTGTTCAAGTTCGTAGATGCTACAGCATGCCGTCCTCGGTCCAGTAGAACTGATCACAACAATGTCACAAGATTTAAGAACTACGGTATAGTACGACAACTATTTACAACTTTAGCGAACAGTCTAGCAAACTGCGATTATAAAGTGTCGCATTTTATCGTAGAAAATCTTAAGTTACGGTAAGCTTTTGTATCCATACTAGATGTTTGAAGACTTTCTTCACTAGGGTAAAAAGTTCTCCGAGACTTCGGTCATAAAATCTTTAAATAATAATATAGTTTACAAAACAATTCGCCAATAGCTACAGAATAAAACAAAAAATATATACCTACTAAAGTTATAAAAACGTGAACTCATGTGTTTTGCCCATAATCACCACGCTGGGCAGGCGGGTTGCTGACCGCAGGGCTGGCTTTGTCGCACCGAAGACGCTGCTGCCCGTCTTCGGCCTGTGTATTTCAAAGCCGGCAGTTGGATGGTAATCCCGCCACCGGTCGGATTTTAAGTTCCAAAGTGGTAGCGGAACTGTGTTATCCCTTAGTCGCCTCTTACCACATCCACGGGAAGAGAGGGGCAAAACACATGAGTTCACGTTATTTTTGGCGTAAACTTGTGGAGGCCTATGTCCAGCAGTGGACTGTATAGGCTGTAATGAAAGTAATAAAAAAAGATACTGTCACAACATCCAAGCATACCACAAAATGCAAAATTCAGGAGGCGAGGTTTCTTTCAACACTCCATCTTTTATCGTACTTTCAACTATTTCAAAAATGATTCATTATCGTTTTTAAGTAATATTAAACCATACCTTTCCATTTCAACGAAATTGAAATAATATTTAACTCAAGTAAGTTTTGCTGAACACAAAAAGTCAATGTACATAGTATTAATTTTAATTGAGTGAAGCTACCACCGGTTCGGAATGTAGATTCTACCAAGAAAACCTAACTGGAAAGATGGACTTGTTTAAAATTAGTTGAGCATATTTTTTTCTATTTACCTTCAATTTTTAGAGTGTCTCTATTGCAGTAAATTATTTTTAGTATATGGTATTTAATTCTTAATTTAAATCACAACTTTCGTTACGGTGAAAGAAGCATATTTCATATCAAATACTTCTTTATGACAAATAAGCGTACATCTTACCTAACGGTAAGCGATTACTAAAGCCTATAAACGCCTGCAACACCAGAAGCATCGCAAGCGCGTTGCGACCCTACCCCTGACACTCGTCAGGAACCTTACTCCTTACTCACCCCAGAAACAATACACTGCTTGAGGGCAGTGCTATTTAGCTGTGATCTTCTGTAAGGTCGACGCATTTCTCCAGACGGGCTGTTCCAGATTCGAAATTTGCAGAATATTTCCTGCTGTGTTGTGACAAATAAGTACTTTATACTCATAGTTTTACTTTCATAAGAGTCAACATATTTTGTATAAACATTTTTATTAATATCATATCAAAAGTCGACCGTTCCAGCGGGGATCGAACCTGCATCTCCGATTGACCGTGTCGGTGCTCTAGCCAATTAAGCTATAGAACGATGTATTCGCTAGATCGAAATTTTTGATATGATGATTTTATACATTCTAAGCGACCGTGGCGCCGTCTATATTGAGTTCTTTACAGAAACCCGTAACTATTCAAAGTTTCATATTACAATGAAAATCTTTGACAGGAGACGACACCATGCTATTTTTAATTTGTACGATTTTATTTTTGTGTTACCCACACATTAGGAAAATCTAAACATTTTTTAATTTGATTTGATGATTTTTGATATGATATTAAAAAATGTTTAGAATTTGAGTAACACAAAAATAAAAATCGTACAAAATATTTTGTATAATCTTATAACACAATATTATTTTGGTTATGGACGAATCTATTTTAGGATCGAAACGTTTATATCGTATGTTCCTATCGGGCTGTCTTTACTGCGTCGTTATTCTCCTTTATGGCTCGTAGCCCGACTTTCGTATCTATGGCTCCACGGTCGTCCTGAAACCATTGGCTTAAGGTCGGCCGCGGATATAAAAGGCAATAAATTATAGACTGAGCACCAGCAACGGACCGGTCCGGATGTTAGATTCTAGTGTTAACTGACTACAACCCCTAAATGTAATACTAGGGGTGAAATGTTACGGATTATGCGTGTAATAATAGTTCATTAACTGTAAGTATTATAGATTTCTTGGTGTATAATACTGTCTGTACTTCGGGAACCAAGTTTTTATGCGTATTTATATAATACATATTGCTACTAAAATTAACCCATATGTGCTCACCGCCCCATTTTTAAAACGGCAGGTTATTTATTTTCTGTGTCGAACTAAAACTGTGTTTTGCTTATTGAATGGTACTGTTCGCTTTGTTTACATTTTGGCATTATATAAAAAAAAAACGAAAAGTTGCTGGCGCCATTTTTTCTGATTTTTGGAAGAATAGAAAGTGCAAGTGTGGTGTTCACGATGGCGGGAATAAAAAGTAAGTTTATTTTTTATTTTTTTATAAGTAAAACCGTGTAAAGCAGTTTTTTTATATGTATTATTTTATATTTGATTAGTTTTGTGATAAAAATCGATTCTTTCGGTTGAGATTTAGTTTTTTAGAGGCATTATTTATTGCGCCCCATTATTGGGGCGCTGGGCACGTACTTGCACGTTGATTTCAAGCTTCATAGTATATGTGTTATATTTTATTTACATTGTTTATAGCAACTTCCAGTTATATTGGTACTTTATATGTTATACTTTTATATTTATTATGTTGTTTTAGGTTGAGTTTGGCAGAAATTATCGACTTATTGGAGACGGAAGATGAGGACACTATCTACACATAGCCTAGCAACCAAATTTTGACGAGAGACTGCGATAGTGACGAAGTAAATGCGCTTGTAGGTAATATCAATCACCTGACAGGCAAACTACTACGAGCCGAGGCGCTGCTTGTATGTGTGCGTAAATCGGGTTCACTTTTATAAAGATAAGTTATAGAAGTGGACTCGATTGATGACGACAAGACATCCCTATCGGAGACACATCCACTTCTGTGCCAAAAAGAGGTAGCACAAGTAACACTAATCCCGATCTAGGTGTTGGAAGATCTGTCATTACGAACTTGGCGGCCAAATTGCTTACAGATTTTCAAGTTCATGTTTACATAGACAATTTCTTTACATCGTTTAGATTGCTTATCGTTTTGAAGGATTTTGGTCACCAGGGGACATGAACAATACGGGCCAAAGGGTCGAAAATGCGCTGCTGGAGTCAATCGACGACATAAAGAAAAAACAGCGTGGGAGCTATGATCATCACGCCTGATGTTTCATCAAATCATTGATGAAACATCAGGCGTGTCCCTAGTGCGATACAACGTCAGTAACGTCGTTACCGTAGCTTCGACCTGTGAAGGTGTTTCTCCAGTTGGATCCGCAAGCGATGGTCAAGTGCTGAAAAAAAACCCTCGATTCAACACCCCTTTTGTGTTCAAATGTATACATAATCAATATATGGGCGGAGTAGATCGTCTAGATCAAAATATAGGCTGCTACCGCAATAGCATAAATAAAAAAAGTGGTATTATTCTGATGTGTGGATGTGTATAGATGTTCTTAGATGTAATAAAAATGTCTTTACAACCTCTGTAACAGTTATTTTATTAATATTACCCTTTAAAATAAATGCAATTGAAAAAGTTAAGGAGTGGTTATAGACGTGATCTGCCGTGCTCAGCGCCCCAAAATTGGGGCGGTGAAAATGTCCAAAACGGCATATTTTTTTTATTTAATTTTTAGAATACCTTTATTTTTATGCTTATTGGACTTAGAATAAAACGAAAAAATATCAGTTTTTACGAAAAAAAAAAGTTGAGCACATACGGGTTAAGACGATTATTTGTTAAATGGTTTTTTTTCACTACCATACCTTTACCTTGACGACCCGTTGGTACAACGATCACCTCACGTGTTCCCGTAGATTCCGCACATGACAAACATTTGTATTGGCCATACAGATGTTTGCCGTGGTCTGGGTGTTTGTGCAGTTCTTGTGGGTCTCCCCATCGTGCCTTGGAGAGCACGTTAAGCCGTCGGTCCCGGTTGTTATCATGTACACCTGACAGCGATCGTTACTCATAGTAGGGAATGTATCCACCAACACGCATTACATATAACACTTTACCTCCAGGATAGCTTTACCTTTAAGCAAGAACGGACGCTTAGACTAAACAAAAAAGTTATAAACCTACTCATTGATACAAAATTAACAAGCATTAAAATTTGTGATTGTTAATCACTCCGTCGTAATTCTTAATAAATAAGTAACAAATGAACGTAGTTAAATTTTAATGTATTGATTAAACTGTATCTCGTACTGAAATTGTTTAAAATAAACAGAGATTTGTAAAGACCATCCGAATCGCTCGGGACAGGTCCGTTTGAAGGCTTCGAGACAACTGCACGCTATAAATCCGCGTCCCCGGAGACCTGTCGTCTTATATTTAAAGAACTTATGCGCACTGCAGGGCGGATTATTCACGGCACGATTTGTGTAACCTTGAAAGTTAAATTTTTACTTAAAAGTGTACTTTATTGAATGTTTTGTGATATGCAAGATGTATGGAAGTGGAAATTGATGCACGTTTATGATACTCTGATACTTTTACCACTGACAAAGCGGGTGTGAAGAATTCGTATTGTGAAATACCAATATCAAAATCAAAAATAGCTTTATTCAAATAGGCTCTAAGAGCACATTCAAATCGTCATTTTACAAATTAAAACTTTAAAAATAAATTATTATATTTGTAGAAGTAAAGCTACCACCGATTCGGAATGTAGATTCTACAGAGAAGAATCGGCAAGAAACTCCGCAGTTACTCTTTTGAAAATAATATATAAACTGTGTTTTAGTACAAAATTAGAAACATGTTGTATGAAATACACCTTCACTAAGTCCACACATCTTTATCAACTATGTAATCCTGCACCGAGTAATAAGCTTCATCTATTATTTTTTTTTTAAAAACTTTAAATTTATGTTGAGACAATTCCAAAATCGTTTGTGGTATTTTATTATACATGCGAATACCATGACCCAGAAAGGAAACGTTTACTTTGCGCAGTCGGAAACTTGGAGTTACAATTTTATTATTCCTTCTCGTGTTTACAATGCGATTATTACTATTTATTTCAAAACAATGAATATTTTGGTGAATATATATAATATTGTTATAAATATACTGCGACGCAGTCGTTAATATGTCCACCTTTTGGAAAGCATCCCGTAGGGAGACTCGAGCTCCAAGATCGTAAATGCCGCGAATAGCCCTTTTTTGCAAGATAATAGTCTCAATATCTGCAGCATTACAGTAACAGGCCCTTACACCAGTTGGTTCTTATAAACTAACTGTGAGATTTTGTTGATATGCAATGTCAATGCATATGTCTGTTCCTAAGGAAGGCAACTTAATTAATGTATTTTAGATAGCCTACGGATATATTTTTAAGTTAATACATACACAATTATATTATTACAACACACAGACTCTGGATGGACAGTGAAATTACGAACTTGGAGCGGAAAGCATAGTCACTGCCATCTGTTTGGCACAGATCTACAGTTTGCTATTCGAGTACAACTATTACAAGATTAAACGTCGAAAGCAGCAAATACCCTACGAATTTATATATTGCTATTATTTTAATAAGCTGTGTGGCTACGGCAGTAAAGAATATACCCCCTCTCTTGGCCCCCGTGGCTGTCGACTAAGAGAAGACTTGAAGAGGCGACTAAGGGATAACACATTTCCACTACCAACTGTACTGTGTGGCTACGGTACAAAAGAATATAGTCACCCCCTCTCTTCCCGTGGGTGTCGCTAGAGGCGACTAAGGGATAACACCGTTCCGCTACCACCTTGGAACTTAAAAAACCGACCGGTGGCGGGATAACCATCCAACTGCTGGCTTTGAAATACACAGGCCGAAGACGGGCAGAAGCGTCTTCGGTGCGACAAAGCCAGCCCTGCGGTCACCAACCCGCCTGCCCAGAATGGTGAGTATGGACAACACACATGAGTTCATGCCATTTTTAGCGCAAACTTATGAGGGCCTATGTCCAGCAGTGGCGATAGGCTGAAGTAATGATGATGATGATGAGTGATATCATTTTAATTCTACGTCAATCGTTGTGCGCAAAAAAAAACGCAAGGAGTTGTGTGACAGTGTGCGTTAAATTTAACGTTATTTACTCTTTGCCAGCCGAAGAACCTGCGTGCTGCACAGTTCGAGATTTACGACTTCATTTATTTTGATTGCGTTTAGGATTTTAAAGTAATTGCTTCCACTTGTCTCCAGTGTATTCGATATTACGACTTTACAAGTATTTGATAAACAGTTGTAGAACCTCCTTGAAGTTTCAATAGGTATTAAAGGTTCGCAGTTAACGCAAACGTAAAAATAATAATTGCAGTAAGTCCCATTGAAATGAGTTTTAATAGTCACTGTAACAGTTTAAACACCTATATAAATATGATACAAAAAGTGTCAAAATCAACTAAAATTTCGTGTAGGTGAAACCAACCGTAACAAATAGGTACAAATCTAATTACTACGCAATTGACCTGAACTAAAACAACGTATCAATGTCTTATTGCCAACTTAAACCTGGAGTTCCTGGTAAATGTAGAACGAGAAGAATTGAGACTATTAGAAGGTCAATTTGTTCAGTCAGTTCAGCCGACTGCAGTCCACTGTTTGTCATAGGCCTCGTTAAGTTCGCGCCAGATATTCCGTTTTTCCGCAATCCCCATTCAACCTACACTGGCAATCTTACGTAGATCGTCGGTCCAGCGGGCCACAAGACGTCCCACACTGCGTTTGCCAATATTCGGTGTCATCGGTCCTGCGACACAGGTAATAATAATAATAAATAATCTTTATTGTACACCACAAAGAAACATTACAAAAAAAAGTGATACATGTAAAGAAAGATGTAGGTATTAGAAGGATAAGCCTTTATTCTGAACCACTGCATGTAAGTAATTTTCCTTGTTGTTTGTTATATGTTTGCACGTTATAATACTTTGCAAGGAAACCAATATTTTTTAGAAATATTAGCATCTTTCGCAAGTAAACTAACAACAGCATCAGAGGAACTTTCCTTTCCAATAAGTACACTAGCTCATCACTTCGATATCCTAATAATATTATAAATGCAAAGATTTATGAAGATGGTTGCTTGTTACTCTTTTACGCGGAAACTACAAAACTAAGATATAGGTACGTACACTTAAAAATATAGGTTACAGAAGATCACAGCTAAATGATACAGTTTTCAAGCAGTGTTATGTTCCTGTGGTGAGTAAGGTGACCAGAGCTCCTGGGGAGAATAAGGGATAGGGTCGGCAACGCGATTGCTATGCTTCTGGTGTTGCATACGTCTATAAGCTATGGTCATCGCTTACCATCATGTAAGCCGTACGCTTGTTTGTCGACATATTTATATTTAAAAACAAAACGTAGATGCTCGTAACTTGTAATCCGGCATAGAAATAGACTAATTGTATACACACCCCCTAAAAACTACCACTGAAAAGTATTACAATAAGGTTTGCGTCAATCTCATGTGCCAAATAATTATTCGTTATTTTATTGTAAATACGAGTTCACGGTAAAGTTTATATATCGACATTTAAACATCGTTTTCATTGCTGACTGAAAGCTGAATGTATGTTTTTAATTCTCGCTGTATAACTGAGCGCCGTCGACGTCTCCCACCGGAGCACGAATGTTTTAGAGCTTTCCGGGAAGCGGCCCAAGTGAACATCATAGCGGTAAGTAAATAAATAAGAATTTGTCTGAAAACATAGAGAATACAAACACAAATGACTACACAAATATTGATTACGGACAGGACTCGAACTTACGACTAACTATTGCAATAGCCAGACGCAATGACCATGATAATGAATATTTTGAGTGTCACAGAATTTACGGTATTGACATTTCTGTCACATATAAATGAATGAATAATGAATCGATTACCGTAGCTTATAGACGCCTTTAATACCAGAAGCATCGCAAGTGCGTTGCCGATCTTACCACCCAATCCTCCCAGGAGCTCTGGTCACCTTATTCACCAACAGAAACACAACACTGCTTAAAAGCAGTATTATTTAGCTATGATCTTCTGTTAGGTATAGGTACTTCTCTATGCGGGCTGGCCCAAATATTTTGAGCAGGGTATTTCCTGCTATGCACTACACTACATCAGTAAGACATGTATTCTTTACTATACCTTGTGTCTTAGTCTCCATGCGCGATAATATGATGTTGCTGAATTTCCATGGCCCGTGTTTTATCAGATAAATGGATTAAATGTAAATACATGCATTATTACTTACCATGGACTAGAATAATGTTTAGAGCGTTTGTTTTAGTATAACTGTCTATCTTCAGCGGTAGAGTACGTATCGTCGAACAGAAGTACTGAATTATATGTAAAGTTATTTTATTTTATTAATAAATTATTTTATAAAATAGACTTATTATAAGCAATTAAACAATTAAAAAAACTTAGTGTATGCTTAAAACCGCACGGCAGAAGTGAAAACTTCATTGGTAATCGCAATCAAGCAACAACGCAAGCAAGCAACAACGCAAGTCCCGAGTTTACCCGATCGCGCCTTTCACCTCTGAGCGTGACGCATCAGCCTAACTTACTACATAGGAAAATGTGTGTGCGGCGCGCCAAAGGAAGTTTTCACTTCAAAAATCAATAAGATTATCAGCATACTATCAATAATCATTTATATACGAAAAAAATAGTTTTTATTTTATTTATCTAGGTTAAGATACAATATTCTGTCGCTACAGCTAATGCCTCGTACCACACTTCCATCCGCTCGTTTAGATGAGCCATATCAGGAAATAACGCAATAACGCCGGCTCGCGCAGGGCGCCGTACTTTAAGAGCGCTGACTTAAGGTGCCGTTACCTCTTTATGATATATAAAGTTCTTATGAGTATTGGCGGGTCGAATAAACTTTGTAACACTATTAAATTTAAGTAAAAGATATGAAACGTAATCGTGTTTACTCGCAAATGAGAAAAGAAAACAATTTCAATTTAGATTGACAAGTGGGTAGTCGGAAAAACAGTCAAACAAGCTTTATTAGAGTTAACTTAAAAAGATCACGTCAAATCTCGATTAAACTTAAATGGGACCCCATGAAAAGTACCGGCTTTCGATTAAAAAAACAATCATCAAAATCAGTTGGTACAGTAAAAAGTTATGAGATAACACACATAAAAAATATATTTTTTGAGGTCGGTTAAAAATTAAAACATACTTCGTCAGGATTTTATGAGCAAGTACATGGAATATATTTTTACGTTATGGTAAGTATAATAGGTACACAATTTATCCATGGTTTTTATATCGCCATAAAAGAGATGAACTTCCACACAAGCTTTTATTATATAGGAACTAATAATTATTTTAAAGTAAAAATTGGTACAAAAACAATTAACTAAATGTATTTTTAACTCTGTTCATGATTGCCATCTCTTTCTATTTAAGCCTCTAGTGCAAAGGTACAAAACAAAACCAGCTTAAAGAGAGACGTACGATCAGGGCTTTCTAGAGACCTTTTTTAGACCTGATGTTGACAGTTCTTAATATGGGTCTCATTTCTGCCTTGAACTGCCTTCTGCCTTATACGAATAAACCAGTATAATGTATGTTTATGTGCATGTGTGTGTGTGTGTGTGCGTGTATTTTTGTCTTAAATAGTATTGTTATCCTATTGTGGGTGAGGTGTCTAATGTTACTGGTATGTGTATGGTATACTGTATGTATATACGCGCCATGTTAACAAGCGCACGGTCCGCTTGTTTGCCATCCCAGAGGTATTAATAATTGTGTTTGCTCGCAAACGAAATAAAGTCGACTAAAATTACATCGACGAGTAATGCATCGTAGGTAGTCAAAACAATAGTCGCATAATAAGTACGCATTATATATCTCGATCAAATTAAAATCGGACCATCCAAACACCACCTTTCGACTAAAAAAAATAATCGAAATGGTCCACCCGTTAAAAAGTAATGAGGAAAACACATAAAAGTACAGTAGAATTGACCTCCTGCTTTTTTAAAGGTTAAAAAAGGCGGTTAAAAAAGTATATCCAGATAATGCGTACAAAAGTAACATTGAATGATGAGCTTTTAACATTGATTTGTGATAAATACCCGGCGAGCCGTCGATTGGGCGATAACATAAAATATTATTAAAGAACATTATTTCGCTCACTCTAACAATTTCCATCGCCAACAGCCATTACCATAGAAAACTGCCACAGAGGCCATAAATATACACATATTAATAACACTGAAATGTCTGACGAAAAAATTACTGTTTTATTTCTCAATAATTACGAATATTGTGGTTAAAAGGAGAAACAATTTTTTTTTAAATTATTTTCTAAAAATTATCAACTAAACTACAAACTGCCAGCGCGATTACCAAAGCTTCTTCTGTCCAATATCTTATATTGTGGGGAGTAATTTGGGGAACCTTAATTTTAAAATTCAAATTCATTTTATTGCGAATATAGGTACTAAAAGATGTTTTCCATTTTAGACAGTTACAAGCTATATTCTGCCGAGCGGCGTGCAATGTCTTTTTTTAAGACACACGCATTATAAAAAGTTAAAACAAAGACACGATAAATACACAATGTATGTAATTCTTATCAAATTTAGTCAGGTACAAAAAACGAGTGTGCTTTAGACCACACGACTGAAGTAAAACTTCTTTAGCAATAGGCCTGCACTGTGTCTTAGACATACGAAACATAACTGGTTATGAGAGTAATAGATCACACATTTCATAACGCTCTTGTCACGCAATCACCAAGCTGGTGATTGCGGGACTCGTCAAATCAAGGTAAGGAATTTTTACTTCAATAAAAATTTAAAATTAATTTTAATTCGGATAAGATCGGTGATACAATCTTTTTCAAATGGAAATATATAAATATTGAACTACGATTAAACAAGTATATCTATAGCTATTGGAGCAGACGTGCCCTAGAATGAAAACCCCGTCGAGGCAAACTCAATGTTTAACGTCATCCGGTCCGCTGGACCGACGATCCACGTAAGGTCGCTGGTGTAGGCTGGATGTGGATTATAGAAAACCGGGATATCTGGCATGAAAAGCGAAGGCTGCAATATAACTTACTGACTTACTTACTATAGAGAAATTAATTCCAAGTTATGATTACAGACCTGAGAGTGAGAGGAATGTTCCTTACATTTGTAGTTTATTTGACAATGCGAGTGAAAACGCGCGATTCGACCAGATTGCCAGCATACCCGATACACGTTTTATTTTACGGTTATAACCTATTGTTTTTACAATCAATATTTATGTGATTGTTTTAAAATCGTGCTATCTAATAACGATAGCAGTTTATATCATGACGTCACTCAGATCCGTAACGACTTGTGATGTTTTGAACCGTTTATTTTTATCAGTAAAAATAATGGAGTAGCCACAGTACTTTTTATTTATATTAGTAAAGCTATGAATACGTTATAAGCATTATTATAATATGCAAAATGCTCTTAATAAAGTAAGTCCTATTAATAAGAATATACCTTTAAATATATTTCAGCGTAAGGAATCGATGACAGAGAATTTTATATTGAAGGAAAACTTGAGAAAAATTACTTATAATAACATTAACGTTCTCCAGAAAATGAGGAAGAGAGACTAAATCACTGTAATTCAAAAGAAATACAAAATATGTAGGAAAACTAACAACAGCTATTAATTCTTAACAAGTTTACTTGCCCGGAATAATTTGTTACCGCGGATGTGCAGGTATCACGGCATAGTTGTAGTTTAGTGGTCGGTCGATGGCTTCGGAATAGTTATTTTTTTCGCAGTTCGTATGTTTACGACAATAATACAATGAACATGTCCATATGACAACATAATGATTTTCGAAATTTGACAATATTGAACGTTTTAGACTTAACGAACCCCAGTAGGACTTTCTACCGCGACGGGGTTTCGGAAACACACGTTACACCACGACAAACGATCATTTTATTTTCATTTATTTTGGAAACAAACGGTATTACATCAATATACAGAAATACAAAACACAATAGTATCACTTAACCAAAAATAGTTTCCGATATTAAAAAAGAACTTATAAGAAAGTTAAAAAGAGATGCTTAACATGAATAGTTTCATATTAAATACTTAATAATACTTAATAATGTACTGTGTAGCTACGGTGTACTGTGTGGTTACGGTTCTAAAGAATATAGCCACCCCCTCTCTTCCCGTGGGTGTCGTAAGAGGCGACTAAGGGAGAACACAGTTCCGCTACCACCTTGGAACTTAAAAAGCCGACCGGTGGTGGGATAACCATCCAACTGCTGGCTTTGAAATACACAGGTCGAAGACGGGCAGCAGCGTCTTCGTGCGACAAAGTCAGCCCTACGGTCACCAACCCGCCAGCCCAGCGTGGTGACTATGGGCAAAACACATGAGTTCACATTATTTTTGGTGTAAACTTGTGGAGGCCTATGTCCAGCAGTGGACTGTATAGGCTGTAATGATGAATAATACTTTAAAAAAATTGCCACAAATTGATTAATAGCCAGGGAGAGAAAAAAAGTAAGCAATACAATTAACAACATTGCAAATTATAAAATAAAAATGGAATAAATGATGAAT
This sequence comes from Melitaea cinxia, assembly GCF_905220565.1. Classification (NCBI taxonomy): domain Eukaryota; kingdom Metazoa; phylum Arthropoda; class Insecta; order Lepidoptera; family Nymphalidae; genus Melitaea; species Melitaea cinxia. The sequence continues at coordinate 16,848,957 of NC_059407.1, read as the reverse complement.
GGCAAATGATGACAAACTATGAGCGATCGCACCAGCAACAGCCAGTGTTGTGACCAATTTGCCAGCGCATCGTCAATGTCATACATAGTTCAAATGAAAGACTAATTATTTATAATAAATTAAGAAATAAATTTTCGGAATAGAGCTACGAACATTCCAAAGGTGACTATGGTGCTACTCCAAAGATATTTTTCAATTAAAAGAAATTCACGGTGTTATGGCAATATGATATTATCGAAGTAATAAAACACACAGAACCATTTGTAGACGAATTCGAAAATAAATATTGTTAATTGTACATTGTATATTATTTTCATGTATTTAACACTGTGGAACACAGACTAATAAATAATTAATTCAATTGTAATTGGGCAGAGGATCCCTTTTGTGTCACATCGTCTATTATCACATTGCCGTAATCGTATATCGTGTGGGGCAAGGGCTGTCTCAAAGACTGCGTGTCCTACAAGTACAATTAAGTACGTGACCGGGAACCCAGACTAATTTACTATCTGTACACAAGGAACTTTGTGTAAACTTAGTGGAACATAACTAACATTATATTAATAACTAAAATTATAAGAAATTTGAATATTCTATCCGCGTACTGCTTTATCAAAGTCAAAGTCCCAATTTAACCTGTTCATATATTTAAAACGATTCGTTCAGTTTACGAGTCGTTCTTTTTTAAACGTCTTGTTCGTGAAAGTGTGTACGGTTCGGTTACGTTCGGTACGGTTAAGTAAAACAACTCGTATTTTAATATAGGAATCCGGCAAAAGTCCCATATTAAAAACATTCAGACACAATTGGAAACTTTCGCTAAAAAAGAGTTCACCATTTTCGGTGGTCACCTGGTCGTTCTGAAATGTGGGCAAAGGGCTTCTCCTATATTAATGAATGACTATGAATGACTATGAATGACTTATACGACCCAGAACTTCTCCAAAAACGAAAGAAGAACGAAAAACCACTAAGAAGAGAACTCTTGAACGAAGTTGACACTTGGTATGCCTAGATAAAACGTACAAGGTAAGGTGACAATGTTTTAAAATCTAGAGGTCAACCTCGTTTTTCTCAATTCGGCTGTATTTTATTAACCGACTTCCAAAAAAGGAGGTTCTTAATTCCACTGTATTTTTAAGCTATTGCATAGCTTCTATCGCGGGCCTTGAGCGCGGGGACCGAATCCAGAAATTCCGTAACGAAAAAAACCTCACGCTCCCCACTCCGACGGGCACGGAGGTGTGGCTTGAAGGCCGTACATCGTCTAACGTCGTTTCAGTTCGGCAGTCTTCGACATGGCGTTGTGTGCGTGCGTTAAGTCGCAAACTTATGTTTCTTATTTCAGTTATCATAAACCTATAGTGTCAATGATAAATATTCCTGAATAACCAACAGCTACTGTAAGATAATAAAACCCACATGTATTGTAAAATAATAAAAATATTTTAAACAATATTAACTTTTTATTTATTTAATAAAAGAAAAAAAATTGTTTTCTTATCGGTCACCACGCTCAAAAAGTGTAACTTGAATTAATATCAAAGAAAAAGAAATACTGCATAAATAAAATAAATAAATAATTATAATTGCATAAGTTGATACAAAATGCTATGCAATAGCTTTACCGCGGCAGTCCCCGAGTGCCACACGTTTTTTTTTTTATGTATGTTACTTCAGAACTTTTGACTGGGTGGACCGATATCGACAAAAATTTTTTTTAATCGCAAGGTGGTGTGTGTCACCAACCCGCCTGCCCAGCGTGGTGACTATGGGCAAAACACATGAGTTCACGTTATTCTGGGCGTAAACTTGTGGAGGCCTATGTCCAGCAGTGGAATGTATAGGCTGTAATGATGATGATGATGATGGTGTATATCATTAGATCCCATTTAAGTTTATTTGAGATCTAACAATTACTTTTAGAGTTATATCTAATAATGCGTTTTTACTTGACTATTTTTTCGTCTACCTACGTCGTATTACTGGTCAATGTAATTGAAGCCAGTTTTTTTTTTGTGATCAAACACAATTTTATTTATTTTATAGAAAAGGAGACGAGACCGATCTTACACGATAAGTGTCCATATAACTCTCTGTTACGATTTCCGTGCCATGTTATATGCAATACTTTATTATTAATAATATAGGTAGAATGTGTGATAAGTGAGGAATGGCGTGCGAACAAATGGTGCGTTTTCTTTCCCACATTCTATTATTAAAGATGTTTCAACTTATAAAAACAAAATCCTTCTCATGTCTGGATTTAGTAACATTTATATTGTTACAGTACATAAGTGGATATAATTAATTATTAGTAAACTTGTCCTAACATGTTTACAAAACAAATGAATGAGAATTTTTAGTTTCTCTGTTCTAATTGCCGGAATCTTTGTGAATGCGTGACGACAGCGTTACGAAAAGTGTGATCGGGTGAGGCAAACGGAGCAAGAGAAAGAGGTGCGGGTACACATTTTGAAGTGAAACTCACGAAGATGTGCGACGTTTTGATCTGCAGTGTTTTTTTTAATTGTGATACCACCTACTTCGTCCGGTACAGGCGTCACCCGCCTCGTGTCCCGCTTCACCTTAGTTTTCAATTCGTTTTTATTTTATTTTTTTTCAATTAGTTTTTTTCAAAAAGTTTCACTTATGACATGTGTACTTTATAGCAATTTTTTTTCTCTTTCTCTCATAGCCAGTTATGTTTCGTATAACAGCTCCAATAATGAAACAATGATCGCCGGAGCTTATGTAGCTGAAGCAGTCGTTATAGAACCAGAGCATGTCTGTATGTGATGTAATTTTGAAAGTCTTATCATTGTTGACTATCGCTTGATTTTTGGGAGTGTGAATTTTAAACAGCGATTGTCACTAACTTGACGTAAACATTAGTAACATGAATCTGCGATTCATTATACAAATATCATCTTTAGCTCACATACCCTTTCGTTCCTAAGGTAGGTAATTACTTCCTGTATGTAAAACAAAATTGTAAAATAAAATTGTACATAATTATACTCCTTTGAATAAATAAATATGTACACAACACATATTTAAATATTAAACCCACTCAGGATAGGAATCGACACCACAGCCATGAAGCTGAAACAAGGGTCGCTATGATCTGCGCTAAAAATCCAGTCATAAGCAACAGCCAGTACACTTTATTGCCCACCAATATTACGAGTACAGTTTATTAGAGAAATTTAAAAAAAGTATATAGCTAATGCAATAAATCCACCTCTTATCAAGGTCATTTGAAAAGCATCTCAATCAGTTACCTGTAGCCAATAGATAAGAAACATTCACATTCACAAGTTCAGTGAGTACTTCTAGTGACCCTTCATAAAATATATTATCGTTTCCGGTTGATCGTAAGTGTTGTACGAACAATGTAACAATGAAGCGCTTCAAGTATTGTTGCGGAGTGAAGGCTCGCGGCGCTGGCAGCTTACGACGAAAACATACGAGCGTGGTCGCTGTCTACACACGCTGCGTTTGTTAGACGATTAATTAAACTTTTAATTCTACGAGACTGTGACCACGTGGCTGTTACGCTCGCCGTGGCATACAAAAATTATGTAATCTGCAGCCTTATCGTAATAGTTTCATCTTCCTGGGAATCAACTTAAGATAGAACAATAGAGCAAATAAGTAACCTATCAAATTCATTGAAATGTTCTTTAATTATACAACGGGAAACATTGCCAATAAGTTTTCTTCAAGAATTAGCCGCGAATCCTAATATAAAATGTTAAGTTAAATGTTGTCTTTTTTCTATTAACGAAAAAAAAATTATATGAAGTTCTTGGTTTTCTAAAACAATAAAAAATTAATTTGTATTCCATGTCCGGTATAATAAACTTAGCAACGTTTTAACGGCGACGGTCGAAATAAATCGCCGTATGTTTAACCCATTTCACCGACTACAGCGCTTACGTTCGTACTTCATTTAATGTAAGTGCCATTGGAATATTGTGTACAGATACCGCTGTAGTTCTTTCAGCGATATCTCCTTCCATTGTGCTCGAAATAATGGCACGTATTGTAGATATTCAACTACAATAATTTTTTACTCTCAGTAAAATTATTTTCGTCATTTCTTTGTGTGTCATTGGATTTCATTCGGACAATATTCTTTACAGCCTTTACATAAATGTGACGGGTGAGAAGACGAAAAGATGGCTGCGTTATTTATAGCTTTGACACGTGTATGTATTTCCAATAAAAGTAAGCGTACTTGAAACGAAACAATTTATTTATTAGGAGATATTTATTTCTTGAAAAATTGTTAATAATTGCGCTATTGACATACAACTACAAATTAAATGAAGGAAAAATATAGTTAACTGAATTTTATGTATATTTAAATTAGAATTTGTTTTACAATTATTTTTAACTCTTAAAAAATCTAATAAATAAAAAACCGTAAACCAAAATTAAATTAATTTTGATATTTTTATGTTAGTATAATTGTGTTTGCCCGCGAACGAAAAGCAACCGACTTCAATTACATCGACAAGTAATACAACGTAGGTAAACGAATAAATAGTCAAATAAATACGCGTTATCAAACATTACTCAAAAAGTTGTTATCAGATCTCGATGAAATTTAAATTTGACCACATGATAAGCGTTAGCTTTCGATTAAATTAAAAATCATGAAATTCGGTACACCCAGTAAAAAGTTATGCGGTATAATACAATGTAGGTCGATGAAAAAATAGTCAAGTAAAAACGCATTATTGGATATATATTAGAGATATAACTCAAAAAGTAGTTGTTAGATCTCAAATAAATTTAAATGGGACCAAATGACACACACCACCTTTCGATTAAATTTTTTTTATCGAAATCGGTCCACCCAGTCAAAAGTTATAAAAAAATACAGTCAAATTGAGAACCTCCTTTTTTTGGAAGTCGATTAAAAAGAGGTTTGCATAGAATGTCTTTTATTACAGACACAATACACGTTTCTTTATTTTGTATATTTTCTTTTTCAGACACGTTTGTCACAAACTTTTATTTAAACCATTCTCCGCTCAAGGGGAACAATTAAATTACGCTTTACACATGTCGCCGTAAAACAATTTGCATCTTAAATTACTCTAAGCCGAGGTGACTTGCGGCTTGTTCCTGTTTTTCATACATTCGAGATTATTTAATAAGCTTGTAATCCGACAGGTACAGGCGCGACGTGGTCGCGAGCGTAATTCGTTTACGTGGTAACAAGTTCATGCGTTGTATTAAGTTATGTACTGACTTGTTACATAAGGGGTTGTGTTGCTTGGCGTATTTTTTATACAACTAGGTCGGTGAACAAGCGTACGGCTCACCTGATGGTAAGCGATTATCGTAGCTTATAAACGCCCGCAACGCCAGAAACATCGCAAGGGGAAGTTTGAAAGTAGTGCCTGTGACTGAGAAAATGAGGAGCAATAGGTTAGCGTGGTACGGGCATGTAATGAGGAGGGATGAAGGCTATGTTGGTAAAAGAATGTTAGGGATGAATGTCGAAGGGCGAAGAGCGATCGGCAGATCAAAAAAGCGATGGGTGTATTGTGTGAGTGAGGATATGAGAAAGAAAGGAGTAAGCGCTGAAGTGACGAATAATAGAGAGGAATAGAAGAGGAAAACATGTTGTGCCGACCCTACATAAGTGGGATAAGGGCAGGAAGATTATGAACACCAGAAACATCGCAAGCGCGATGCTGATCCTACCCCCTAGGAGCTCTGGTTACCTTACACAGCAGTGCTTGAAAGCTTTATTTAGCAGAGATTTTCTGTAAGGTCGATGTACTTCCCAAGTCAGGCTGCTAAAGATTTTGAGCAGGATATGTCCTATATGTTTTAATGGTTATGTGACAATGCGATTGTAAAACGCAATTTGTGTTATGTTTTAATCGATCATAATTCAAAAATATTCTGTATTCTTCGTTCTTAGCTAGTAATCATTATTTATTCATTGAATACTTTTTTTAAAGAGATGCAACTTCTTGTCTTTATTTAATAAACATACTACAATATGTAATTACGAGTAAACTTTTCTGTAGTCCGTTCTGTTTTCTGTTTTCTGTAGTATGTAAAGATAAATTATTTTTACCAGCAATGGAGAACAAAATGGACGGATGGACGGATGGACGGATGGATGGGACAGCGCCAGCGCGACCTCAGAATCTTTTGACCGTATTAAATATATAGCTCGTTCTGTGCAACAGGACTGCTGAATCCTTTGATTTATTACTTTTGTTGTTGAAAGTTGACAATTATAGTTCGAATGAAATATTTTATTTTTAATCGGTTTTAAAAGAACCGCTCCAGATTATGTTATAATTATTTTGTTATGATAGCAATAAGCATTAGATTTACTGAACTATATACCTACTGAACGAATGACCTCGTTACGAGAAACGTAAATAACGTACGCCGTTGTGCGCAAACACTCTGCTTGCTACTGCTCTGAATTGCTGACTCTAAATTTTATGACAAGGAAAATAGTCTTTACCGCGTAAAATATCACTTTCAGTTCAAGCACGGCGATTTATTTTTCATTGAATTCTTTATTGTACTCACGTTACAATCATAAAATCAAAATCAAAAACAGCTTTATTCAAATAGGCCCCAAGTCAACTTTAAAAATAAATTATTATTTTTGTAAAAGTAAAGCTACCACCGATTCGGAATGTAGATTCTGCAGAGAAGAATTGGCAAGAAACTCCGCAGTTACTCTTTTGAAAATAATGTATAAACTGTTTTTTAGTACAAAATTAGTAACATGTTGCATAAAATACAGCGTCACTAAGTCCACACATCTTAATCAACTATGTAATCCTGCACGGAATAATAAGCTTTATCTATTTTTTTTTAATAAAAACTTTAAATTTATGATGAGACAATTCCAAAATTGTTTGTGAGATTTTATTATACACATATATATAACACAATAATTGTGTTATCTCGCTAGCGAAAACAAACCGACTTCAATTACACCGACATACTACGACGTAGGTAGGCGATAAAACAGTCAAATACGCATGATTAGGGATAACTTAAGTACTATTTGACAGATATCGACGGAACCACATGATAAGCACCAGCTTTCGTTTAAAAAAAGAATCACAAATATCGGTACACACAGTAAAAGTTATAAGGTAGTAAGTAACAAATAAAAAATACATTCAAATTGCGAACCTCTTCCCTTTTTCAGTCAGTCAAAAAGCAGACTTAGTTAATGCTCTATTTGCTTCGAATAGAGTAAATACTAGAGATGAAACGGATATCCGGTAACTATCTGGTATCCGGCCTATCCGGCGACCTGAATACTATCCGGCCGACTACCGGATAACTAGCGCGTATCCGACCGAATGTTGGATTTAAATTATATGTATTTTTAGGTGATTTATAATAGCATTATTCTTTACTTAAAATATACAATCATTAATCACAATATACAACTACTACAACTTAGAAAATGAATTACTTTGTACTTTGTACTCATACAACTACATATGGGGCATTATACATACTGCACTAAGGGCAAATTATGGTGAACAAATACCTATTCCTCCGCATTAAGAGGTAGTAAGCGGTTTCGTTTGTTTTCGTAAATAAGGCCAGCTTCAAAAATAAGTCATACAATACTGTAAGGTGTGGAACGGTAGATTTTGGAAAAAAAAACTTGAATTTGGATATTGTTTACAATTAGCTGCCCAGCAAAAACAAGGGCCACAGTTGCGATCTACTAAGCCCTTCCTACGGCAGCGTGCTTCGTTTGATACACTAGCGGCCGATTCCAATAAACGATCTCAAACCATTTTTACTGATCTGAGTTTAAGTTTGCAATCTAAATTTTAGAGAAACCGTTTCAATAACTGAACCATAGATTGATTATGCAATCCAAAACTGCAAGCGATCCGTCAGAGGCACCAATCCGGATTCGAACGGTTTTCGGATCGTCCTCCGTTTGAAAATGGCAGTTGATGGGTTTCAATAACCAATCTTTTGACTTTGACAAATCTTATTTGACTTATCTGTGATCCAAATTTGCAATCCCTAACATTTGGTGGTTTCCGTTGCGATCTTTTTTTCTTTATTACTTTTCATCAATTAGGTACTTCACCTTTTTAAATTTTATCACCTTATTTACTATAATCACCTTAATACCAATCCGGCATTCAATTGTAAAAAATGTACAGTGATAGTGAAAGTGACTTGGAGTTGGAAGTGCTAGAACAGCTTTCAGATTGGGATGATGACGAACTTCTTCCGGCGCCTCGTAAAAGTTTTACGCGGATCAACCACTTGCGCTTACTAAATGAAGCTGAATTTACATTTAGATTTAGAATTAATAAAACTGCGGTAGAGTTACTATTATCAGAAATTATGCCATTTATAAAAGTAACCTCAAAGCGGTAAGTAAACAATGTCTCAATATCTACTGTTGTCCTTTGTGCGTTGTACTATTGCCAGTTATCAATAATACATTTATGAGGATTTATCATAAAACAATATTTATTGTTTCCAGAAATAATGGGGTTTCACCGCTTCACCAGTTATTGCTGACTCTTCGATTCTATGCATTAGGCACAATGCTTATTGCTGTAGGAGACTTTGCAGGGGTGTCAAAGTCAACAGCATGCAGAATTGTGCAAAATATATCGAAATCAATTGCAAAGTTATATAACAAGTACATTTATATGCACCAAAACAGTGTTAATAAGTTTTACCAAATAGCCCATTTCCCACGTGTTCTTGGTGCAATAGATGGTACTCATATACGTATACAGTCTCCAAGTTAGTAAATATATTTATAATTTAAAAAAGGTACTTTTTTACAAAAGATTTATAAGTTTGTTTTTCAGTGCAAGCAATCGGTGAAGAATTTAGGAATAGAAAAGGTTACTTTTCTTTAAACGTTCAGGCTGTATGTGATGCAGATTTGAGACTGATGAATGTAGTAGCTCGTTGGCCTGGTTCTGCACATGATGCTACTATCTTTAACAATTCTGTTTTGAGAGGCAAGTAACAATTAAATATTGGATTCTAGTTTTAAAATTCATAGCCTTGCGATAATTCCAAATACATACATATGTACATGGATTTTTATCTCGCCTATATATTTATTCTTTACAGCTCAGTGTGACATTGGGACCTTTGGCAACCGCTGGTTACTTGGTGATAGTGCCTATCCCAATAGAGCATATTTACTAACACCAGTTTTAAATCCAAGTAATAGCTCAGAACAAAAATACAATGAAGCTCATATTGCAACAAGGAATCTAATTGAACGGTACTACAAATACTTTTTTATTTTCTACCTACACTTCTATAAAAATCAAATATAAGTTGTTGTTAATGTTATACTAATAAAAAACTTATTTTCAGTACTTTTGGTGTATGGAAGCGTCGTTTCCCAGTTATTTTTTTGCCTCTGCGCTTGTCACTTGCAAATGTTCAAGCAGTTATAATAGCAACAGCAGTTCTACACAATATCTGTAGAAAATACAACATGCAAGAAATGCCTTCAGAAGTAGAGTTGCCAGCAAGCCTAGTAACAGATCCTTCTGTTGCAGACACTCAATCTCAAGCTCTGGGATTGCAAGATATTGTTGAAAGGAATGAGCTTATAAATGGATATTTTTCGACTTTATAAGAGGAATTCAATATAATTGATGAATTTTTAGTTTCTAATGTATAAATAAAGTAAATAGTATAAATTATTTTAATGTTATTAGTATTATTTTCTAATTAATAAAATTTAATTTCCTAAGTTGTCAGTAATATTTAGCTGTTATTATTTTAATAAACTAATTTTTATTTGTAAGCTTAGTTGTTAAGCATTGTATTTTTTTTTAGAATTTTTTAATATTATTAATGTTATTTTTATATGTTTTACTAGTTATGTGGTGACTATGGGCAAAACACATGAGTTCACGTTATTTTTGGCGTAAACTTGTGGAGGCCTATGTCCAGCAGTGGACTGTATAGGCTGTAATGATGTAATGATGATTAATGTTATTTTGCCATTTCATATACTATATTAAGGTACTTTCTCTGTTTTGTGTGTATGTTATGTGTTTAGTATGTACTTTGTTGGTGCTCAAATAAATAAATATTTTCTTTACTTAAAATACTGTTTATTTTTTCATTAAAACAAGCAGGTATTATCAAATATATTTATTACATAGAAATATAACACAAAATACATATCAAAAAAGGAATACATAAAACAAACATTTTTACACTCGCAACTTATTATTATTCTACAAAATTAAATCAAAATACAAAATATAATTTAACGAATTAAAATAAAAATAACAATAAATATTTAATTTAACTTTTATCTTTTTGTAAATTATCTATCTCTAGCTGTAGTTTTTTTTTTTTTCTAATATCACCTTTTCTAAGTTCTCTTCTAATAACTTAGTTTTAGCTATAAAATAATTTGCTATTGCTTGATTCCTGGCAGAACGGTTTTCATCACCCTTGGTGAAGAGTTTTCTTTTGGAACCTGTAGGAGTTCAGAGATTTGGTATCTTTATGAATTGCTAATGACTTACAGTCTACCACTCTAACTTTATGTAAACATCTAACATAATGGGTTAGCAAAAACCTCTATTACAGCCCCCTAAGTCCAAGATTGCAATAAAAGTTAAGAGCAAATATCATGCAAACCACCTAGCTTACTACTTGTTCTGCTTGCCATCCGATCATAGTTATTAAAAAAAGTTGAGTTGTCGGGTCTGCACCAGCAGTAGTAAGTAAAGTTGTCTATAAAGGTTTAACTGAAAATTATACTATAATATAAAAAAAGCAGATAATACAATACCACTAGCTCTAGGAGTGAATAAATATTTCTTCGGTTCTTTTGCTGAACACTTTCCTGGGTCTTCTGCTTCATTTAATACGTCATTTTGTAAAATTTGGACTCCAGGAGATATGGAGCTGGCATTTAATTTTATAATTTGCGATTCTACAACAAAATCACTTCCAATACCACCACCATCACCATCACCAATAATTACATTAGCAGAAGCCCAGTTTGTTGGCTCCGGCACAAGTTCAGCATCGCCACCATATTCAACAGTGAAACCATCCACCGTATTGCCTAACAAAGTAGCTACCTTGTCTAGGACTTCATCCGGAGGGATGTAATCTGGACCACCACCACCAGTCTTAAAAAACAAGATAACTTTATAAACTTAACCATAACGATGTACAACTTATACAAACCAGTAAAGCAAGTACCTAAATACATAATCTATAATACAAGATACTGACCTTAATGTTGTTCATCCTAATTAATGTATTGCGTTTGCGAGATTTTTTTTTTAAATTTTCCCACGTCAAACGCAGTTGTTGAGGTGTACGGTGGCATGATGTAACAACTGCATTAAATTGGTCGGCGATGCGTTTCCATTCCTCCGTTTTCATTTTGTTGGTGGTAGCATTGGTAGCTTTATTGTATATTATTTTGCTGCTTTCTATAAAAGACAGCAAAGTCTTTGATTCATCCCTCGTTAGGGGCTTCGTTGAAACCTTAAACAGAAAAAAAATAGGCGCGAAATGTAGCGTCTTCACAGCGGGTGGTCGGGAATGCTCTGTTCGACCAACATAATATGTACTATAAATCTTAATATATTTTGTTATCACTCACCTGTCCACTTTCCATTTTAAATGAATAAACAAAGGTACCAGTAGATATCCAAACACAATAAAACAAGCAAAGAGCGCGGTGTAGTACGGAGAGTTCTTTCGATTGAGCTTTGAAGTTGACAATTGACAACTTCACAGTCTTCACGTACGTTACGTTCCGATCTCAATCTTAGTAAGTTTTAAGGTGTGTTATTTCATAAAATGTAACATTATATTTAGAAAATTATAATATAATCTGGTGTTTAAAGAATATTAAATGGAAATATCAATATAAATAAATGAAAAAAGTTATCAAATGCTCTCAAATCTAGAATATGAGTAAAACGCAGTCACATAAATACTGATTAGAATGGAACGCACGGGAGGGTACGGATTGATCTCCAAACGCTCGTCGAATCTCGATCGGCGTTTGAAGATCGTTGTATTGAAACGCAGATCGAGGATCGATCGAGAGAAAGAATTCTATCTTGGATTGCAACGATCTCTAGATCGAAGTTTGAATATTGGAATCGGCCGTAGACGGCAATGTTTCGGCGCATATTCGCGGAATATCCGTCTATACGGCTACAATATTGGCCTAATATCCGGTATCCGGCTATACTGATATCCGTTTCATCTATAGTAAGTATCCACTGTAAAAATATATTAATAAACTCAAGTTGTCGAAATGTGAGTGTTGTACATTGTAATAGATTAAGGATAATTTATCTGTAATGAAGCTATCAGATTCAATTACGTTATTAAAAAATATTTAAAAATTTTTGGAGGGAACTCTATACTATTATAGAGTTATTTCAATGTATTCATAAATTGATAATTTCAAATGATCAATGTTTTGTTTGTGTATATTGGCTCGGAATAACGCCAAAACTACTAATTGGATTTAAATAGAGGTGCGTTGGAGAAACGGACTCAGCACTGTGTGTAGCGCTAGCGGCAGCGGGTTCGATCCCCACACATGACTAACATTTGTATTGGCCATGAACAGGTTTGTATTTCAAGGAATTGTTTATGTAAGATCAAACATAATAAGTGAATAGTTCGTGCGCTACATAAATGAACAAAACATGCTGCCTTACATTTTTACATAATAACCGCGGTCGTTCCCGATGAACATGGGTGATGTACTGCGCAGTCATTACGGCGTTCAAAATGGCCGCCGAGGAAGGGCTTACACTGGACAAGCCGAAGCGCTCTGGAAAGATAAATGAGAGAAAGTCAGTTAGATGGAGCGCTGGAAACGTTTTTGAAAAATATTTCATTTGTTATTTTGTTAAATTGTACCTTGTTTTTGTGGTTGTATGTTTGTATATTTATTACGTTGTAAATTTTTATGGAATTTTTGGAGTAAAACTGATCGGATGAGGCGAGCGGAGCAAGAGTGAGTGGTGCGAACACACATTTTCTTTCTCTCTTTCTCTCATAGCCAGTTACGTTTCGTATATCTAAGACACAGTCCAGGCCTATTGTGCAGAAGTTATACTTCATTCATGTGGTCTAAAGCACACTCGTTTTTTTCTTTTTATTAATACACCTTTTATTCAACTCAACAAAAATACTTTTTAATCGTTATTTTGCAAATAAAAATTATATTTATTTTAACTAATTATTATTTATTGCTATTTAAGTGTTGTGGTAGCTTACTACTGGTTCGACTGTAGATAATAAAGATTAAAAGAATCAGAGAAAACTCTGTAGTTACTCTTTTAAAAACACTGAAACCTTCATACCGAAACTAACAAACTATAGATCTTGCATCCAATATCTTAACCGCTATGGATGTTGGATTTGATTAATTATATTTCGTCCTAGACGCGTCAGTCGGCGAGTCCACATCATCATCATCATTTCAGCTTATTGCAGTCCACTGCTGGTCATAGGCCTCTACAAGTTGGCGCCAAAAATGCGTGAATTTATGTGTGTTGCCCACGCTGGACAGGCGGGTTGGTGACCGCAGGGCTGGCTTTGTCCCACCTAAGTCGCTGCTGCCCGTCTTCAGCCTATCTCTTTCAAAGCCAGCGGTTAGATGGTTATCCCGCCATCGGTCGGTTTCTTAAGTCAATCGGCGAGTACATATCAATGTGTTCAATTAGCGCCTGTTACCTCTCAACGTGCATTCACAAAGTGCTCCTTTCTTTACACAAGGTTGTTCTCACGCTATCACAAACTTTAAGAGATCTGTCCTGCACATTCAACAGTAACAACCAAAACATGATATTTCTTTTTTACTGGTGTGATATATTAATGTTGCATTATGTATGAGCTTTGGTTGGCTTTGGTGAATCATTTAAAATTAAAAATCGGTTATCATAAATTGTAAAATCGAAAATTAATTATATAATATAATTAATTATATCATATAATATAATTTTATAATAAAATAATAAATTGTTAAATCAGAGTTACCCAAAATCTAAAGTTAAACAAACACAAGTAAAAAATAATAACATCTATAGATTTTTAGTGTCGTTACGTCTCTATCTTATGTAGGTACACTACCGTCATCGGTATTACCACTCTATGTTTGGTGGGGCCTAGACACAGATGGTCGCGGGTTCGATTCCCGCTTAGAGTGGATATCTGTGTTTATACAAATATTTATTTCCGGTCTAGTTGTTAGTCTTTTGTGGGTGCCCACCGTGCTTCGGAGAGCACGTTAAGGTGTCGGTCCCGGTTGTCATCTTATTCACCTGATAGCGATCGTTATTCATAGTAGGGAATATATCCGCCAACCCGCATTGGAGCAGCGTGGTGGATTAAGTTCTGATCCTTCTTCCACATGGGGAAAGAGGCCTATTCCCAGTGGTAGGATATTACAGGCTGAAGCGTTTTAATGTTATTACAAAACACGTACAAGATATCACGAGCACTAACTGAACAAGCGTAAAACAGGTACATTATGCTCTTTAAAAGATTTTGAAACATCTTATACTTAGTTGACTTTAGAGGCGAGCGCGTTCAGAAACTTGGTGTAGCCCTCAATACTTTAAAACGACCATTCAATTTACGACGACTCCACAGACAGATTTATGGACTGTGTAGAGCTCCACGGAAGTGTGTCTGCAGAAAATAGTTATCAGAGTGAATAAATATCTCGCAAAATCAAGCATACGTTTTAAGTCCAAGCGTGAGTGGCCAGTTTTACGAACGTTTGACGACTGTCAAATGACGGCACTTGGCATCGAACTGCCCGCACACAGCGCGCAATGAATCTGGCTGAATATTAAATTTAAAAGAAATTGGTTATGAAAGACTAAGTTATAAAATTGTTAAAATGAAAATCAAAACGGAAACAAACCGAAAAATCAAATCAGTAGATTAAGTAGTATTAAATTTTGCTTGGAAAATTGCTTGGTTATATTGGTTACTTCTAATATATAAAATTCTCGTGTCGCGGTGTTTGTAGTTCAACTCCTCCAAAACGGCTTGACCGATTCTCATGAAATTTTGTCTGCTTATTGGGTAGGTCTGAGAACCGAACAACATATATTTTTCATCCCCCTAAATGTTAAGGGTAGTCCAGCCCTATTTTTTTTTAAATAAATTATTTATTTTTTATTTTATTATGATTTGGCGTTTAAAAAATACATACAACCCTAAATTTTCAGCCTTCTACCACCAACCCCTATTTTTAAATAGCGTTTAACGGCAAGACAACGTTTTCCGAGTCAGCTAGTATATTATAAAGATAGAATTTGAAAACTGTAAATGATGAAAATATGGAATATCTGTCTTAGCACAGATCCTAAAAAGTTTACACATTTGTTGTTTGTTGCATCTACTTAAATATCGACATCTAGTACAACGTAAGTAGCCGAAAAACTAGTCAAATAATTACGCCTTGTCAAAGATTACTCAAAAAGTTGACAAGACAAGCATCAGTATTCCGTTCAACCACTCAGTGAAGAGTTATAATGGTAATCTATACTAATATTATAAAGAGGTAAAGTTTCTAACTTTGTTTGTATGTAGGGGGTAATCTTCGCAAATACTGATCCGATCGCGAAAATTCTTTCACTAACAAAAAGCTATACTATTCAGGAGTGACATAGGCTATATTTTATTGCGATTGAACAAAAAATTCGGTAAAAAATCTTATATACTAAATTCTCGTGTCACAATGTTGGTTACAATACTTCTCCGAAATGGCTGGACTGATTTTTATGAAATTTTATATGCATATTGGATAGGTCTGAGAATTGGCCAACATCTATTTTTCATACTACTACATTATAGCTGAGTTATAAGGGAGGGGGGATTAAGGGGGGTTAATAACATATATGGCAAAGCAACGTTTGCGGGGTCAGGGAGTAATATAATGGTGATAATATATACAATGTAGGTGGGTCGACGAAAAAAAGGGAAGTAAATACGCATTATTAGGTCCTTAGTTGTTAGATAAACATTAAATGTAAATGGGACCACATGACTCGTACTAACTTTCATTTTAAAAAAATCATCGAAATCGTTTCCCCACTCAAAATTTCTGAGGTAACATACAAAAAAAAACAATAGAATCAGAGAACATCATCCTTTTATGGAAGTCGGTTAGTAAAGAAATACGATAAGTAAAAATAGCATAATTTTGGTGAATATTATATATTTAATGCTAGTAAAGAGGGCTTTAAACTTTTAGAACTCTTTATGAGATTCCATACCATAGCCCAACTTATCTTTACGCTTAATTTAGTTTTGGTAATCGGCTTAGCAAGCGTAATAGCCCGCCGAGAGAGTCACTTACACGTGATGATATTAATACGGCTTCCTTCATTGTAACGTACGCAGGTTCAAATACAAAGCAAGTATTGTTATAGATACAGTAGGTAACACATTGTGAAGCACACGGTCGAGTGAGTGCTCTACAATATATGTGACAATATACACAATCTCCTTTAATCAAATACGCTCAATGTCTCCTGGGCCAACTATTGTACTATTAGATCTCCATTTAAAGCTGACAAGCAATTGTTTTGACCACATTTATGGCTTGATCTGTCCTAATACCCGTGTATCAAGACATTGTACTCTCTACTCAATAACATATAGTTGTGTATTGGTTTAGTTAATGGTCTACTATTTTTTGGTCTAGGTCGACAAACAAGCGTACGGTTCACCTGATGGTAAGCGATTACCGTAGCTTATAAACGCCTGCAACACACAGTTACACAATAACACGTGTATGTCATTAAGACTATCGGCGTATACTTTACTGGTTTTGACACTATATAAGTTCTTTCAATGAAAACAATTTCCAATAATCAACGAGAATCTTGTTCAGACAGTTACCGAAATGGACAGCGGTCAGAGCGCTGGTTTGTGGCTGTTTCGCTGGCGATTGCGGGTTCGATCCTCGCACATGGCATACATGTGTTGGTTTTACAGATGTTTGCCGTGGTCTGTGCGTTTGTGCTGGTATAATATTTGTTTCCGGACCCATACAGGACAAAATCTTGCTGGGGGCCGTTGAATGTGAGACGTTTATTTATTTATTCGTATAAGGTTTAAAGATAAAATTTATTACCAACTTCCAGCAACCTTACATGCATTGAGAGGCGGGTATAATCAAAATTATAATTTATCATAATAATAAATCAAAATATTCACGCAAGTTTATTTAGACTTAATACTTGAAAAAGATGTTTATTGACCATTTTTCTATTTATATATTAATGCTATGGCATTGTTGGCACAATTGTATAAATCGTGTTGTTAGATACGACAAGAGGGATACGTCCTGATACTGTACGATCTCCTAGTGTTTGACACGTACTTGGCAGATATAACGCATCGCCACGCCAACGATTCTGTCTTCTTCGAAGTTGTGAAATATATTTTTAATATAATATATAAATATGACTACAAGATACCGAATACTTGACAAGGCCTTAGGTCAAAGCCCTCAACACTCGTGCACCGAATTACTTGCTTAAATTAAATGCAATTAAAAGCAATTAATAAATTGTCAGAATGAACACATATACATACGATATTTTGACGGGCATGAATACCTATCAATGAAACTTACAATATTATAATTGTGTTTGCTCGCAAACAAAAAAAGCCGACTTCAATTACATCGACAAGTAATACAGCATAAGTAGACGAAAAAAAAAATTACAAACGCTCTAGCCGTCACTACGATTTTCGAGGGTTCCCCTCGATTTCTCTGGGATTTCATTATCAAATCCTGGTTTCCTTATCATGGTACTACACTTGGGATATCTCTTTTCTAAAAAAAAAAGAATTATCAAAATTGGTTCATAAACGACGAAGTCATCCGCAAACACACATATAAAAAGATACCTACCACTTCAGCCTAATACAGTCCACTGCTGGACATAGGCCTCCACAAGATCGCACCAAAAATGCGCGAACTCATGTGTGTTGCCCATAGTCACCACGCTGGGCAGGTGGGTTGGTGACCGCAGGGCTGGCTTTGTCGCACCGAAGACGCCTATATACGATCAAATTGAAAAAATTCCTCCTCTTTTAAGTTGATTAAAAATAAGCTATGTTTTAATACAAAATTGGTAATATCTTGCTTGAATATGAACAGCAAACCTCATCAATATTTATAACCTTTATTAGTTCAAAGTACTTTTTAAACATCAACCCAAGCCTGTGTCAAGTAGTACAACATAATCAAACTATGTGGTACAGCCTAAACAAATATTGAACATCGCAAAACTCGGTAAATCATAAATATTATAACGGGATAGAGTCGTAACTCGAGATTTAACAAATTATAGAGGTGTCCAAACTATAATTTAATAATTTATAGTTGAGGCACATTTTGGAATTAATTTACAAGTTTGATTTTGTTTTGTGTGGACGAAGTAATAATAGTAGGTACATGTTTCCTGTTTCTGTCATTCATTGAGTCGTTTTTACGTTTTCCTTTATAAAAAAAAAACGGGGTAATTTTTTTTTGAAGAAAAAACGTCGTTGTATTATCGATGTAATTGAAGCCGTCTTTTTTTACTTTCTAGCAAACACAATTATTTAAAATAACTGCGGAATTTCTTGCTAATTCTTCTCTGCAGAATCCATACTCCGAATCGGTGGTAGCTTCTCATTGAACAATAACTAATTTATTAAAAACAAATATCGTTTTAATTTTTAAATTGACAATTCAAAAGCGCTTTGATTAAAGTGATTTTTGATTTGGATTTTAATTGTAAACCAATCTTTTGTGCGCACAACTGCTTCTGTTTGTTTGAGTTTTTGTTGAAAATGTCTGGTTTTCAAACGGGATAAATATAATAAGCATTATTGAATATTGTTGTACTTAAAGAACTGAGTTTCAATGAGGCGTTGTTGCTACTTAGCTACAAATCGATACGCTAGCAGTCTTAAATTCCTTCTAAACCCATGGCTAACATTAGTATATACCCTACAGATATTTGCCTTTGTATCTGTATTTGTGTATGGAATTATGGTGTAATTTCATTTCACGCATATGAAGTCGCTGTAAGCAGTTATACTGCACATTTCATGATAGCGTGTGAAGCTTAAAATATTATAAATTTTATTACCTAACAAGTTTTGTAGTTAACAGGTGACGTTATCGGTGCAGCCCTGGACAGAGTTATACCTTTTTGTACATTTTTTAACCGACTTCTAAAAAAGGAGGAGGTCAAAAACAGTCGAATTGAGAACAATTCGACTGTTTTTTTTTATGTATATTACATCAGAACTTTTGACCGGGTGGACCGATTTCGACAAATTTTTTTTTAGTCGAAAGGTGGTGTGTGCCAATTGGTCCCATTTAAATTTATTTGAGATCTAACAATTACGTTTCGAGTTATATCTAATAATGCGTTTTTACTTGACGCTTTTTTCGTCGACCTATGTTGTATTATACCGCATAACTTTCTACTGGATTTACCGATTTTGATAATTCTTTTTTGTTGGAAAGGGGATATCCCTAGTTTGGTACCATGATAAGGAAACCAGGATCTGATGATGAAATCCCAGAGAAATCGAGGGAAACTCTCAAAAATCCGCAATAACTTTTTACTGGGTGTACCGATTTTGATAATTTTTAATTTAATCGAAAGCTGATGTTTATCATGTGGTCACATATAAATTTTATCGAGATCTGATAACTACTTTTTGAGTAATCTTTGATAACGCGTAGTTACTTGACTATTTTTTCGTCGATCTACGTTGTATTACTTTTCGATGTAATTGAAGTCGGTTTTTTTTCGTTTGCGAGCAAACACAATTATATCTAGAACATTTACAACACGTTGCAGGTTCGATCCCCGCATATGGCATACATTTGTATTGGACTATTGGTTATACAGATATTTTCCAAGGTCTGAATGTTTGTGCTTGTGTCTTGTGTAACGCCGTACTCCTGATACCAGCGTCAATAATAGTGGTAGCCGTTGAGTGGGCGGCGATTATTTATTTATTCATATGTATTATACCTTTTTTTTCAGTTTGCTAGAACACGTTCAGTTTTACAATACCTCAAGTTGTTACTTGTTGTTCATATATGGATTCTCAATCGTAATCAACTACCGCTGCCGGCTTCTCCGCCATATTTAATACTAGCTTCTGCGCACGACTTCGTCCGCGTGGAACAGAGGCACGCGCAATACTTGGTCATTATTTTGCTGCGATGTTATTTTAAAACTGCGATATCTCCTGAGATACTCATTGAAATCGAATTATGTAAAAGGCTATTTTGTTTAAAATTAAATACTTGTGATGAATAACGTATTTATTTCGATAAGGATTAATATCATGTTTATAAAAACATCTTCGCAAATAATGCATTATTTTAGAACAAACTTGGTTAGCATAAAAAAGGTTATAGTAAGCCAACCTTAAAAGATAGATATATGCTGTCGCGGACGTTTTTTGAACTTTTAAAGAGGATCAATTCTGTCATATATGATTTTTGCGAAAGTTTAACTGTTTTCACAGCGCACGCAGCGGAAGCTCTCAAAAGGAAAAAGGAACCCCCGATTTTGAAACATTCTTCATTGTAGCTCCGTTCCTTTTGGCTTTAGCGTGATGATATATAGTCTATAACCTTCCCCGATAAATGGGCTATCTAACACAAAAAGAATTTTTCAAATCGGATCAGTAGTTTCTGAGATTAGCGCGTTCAAACAAACAAACAAACTCTTCTGCTTTATAATATTAGTATCCCACCAAAAACATTTTCATGTAAAATGTTCCCAAGACGAGATCATATGGCTCGCACTGTCAAAAAGTTATCAGATCTCATGTAGAGCCAAGCTTCTAACTCTACATGCCCTAACTCTACAAGCCCTAACTTCACAAACTCTACACCTTAGTCAAAATGTGTGGCTTGGCCGTTTCGTTACTACCGGCCGATGTTGTAGATGACAACTGCTGGTGAGGTAGACTACTGCTGCTGGCGATGCTGCCCTCGACCTCTTCATTTTAGCCTCGTCGCGGGACAGTATGGATGGCAAGTTGGTGGTTGGTTGATTAGTGCCTTTCGTTTTTTTTTTTTTTTGGCTCGTCTTGGCGGGGACACTACCGTGCCCCCAGATAGATTAGCGAAGCAAATGACGTAAAGATCATTTTGACATCAAGCGTTTGACATCCACACAGAACAAAATCGATCGGGTCGGGTCGGGTCGGTAGTTTTTAATAAAATATAATAAGCAATTTATAAAATGATTCATAAAACTCCGCACAAGCTCCAGGGATGCTTGCGCCCAGGTCGAGTGACCTTCCACTAACCTGTAGCGGGTAAGTGCGCTGTTCATTGAACCGCGCTAGTTGATGAGGATGGTGCTAATAGCCTGACGTACCTCCCCTACCTCGCGGGAATTCTAAAAGGATTTGCTAGTTACAACCAAATTTCAATTTATGTTATATTAACACTAAATTTATTGAATAGGAGAAGTTTCCGGTGAGTTTGCGCAGTTTTCCCTCTGTTTTTATTTTTACTAGTGGACGATTATGGTCGAAATTCGACCATAATTAATTTAGATTATAAGCTTGAACATTATTAAGGTTCAGTTGTCACAGACTATACTTCTACAATAATCAACAAAATAGTAACTATATATGCGTGTGTGAGTCAAATACATGATAGTGCGTCTAATGATTTTTTTAATTGATTTAATACGTATGTCTTACACGTATGTTTTATGCACACCAACGCTTCGGCCTGTTATATCCCACTACTGGCCTCTTTCCCCATGTAGGAGAAGGATCAGAGCTTAATCGACAACGCTGCTCCAATGCGGGTTGGTGGATATATTCGATCAAGACATATTTTATGCATAATTTAAAAAAAATATTAACATTCTGTACTCCTTCTCTATATAAACTTTAAGTGTGCAAAATTTAATAGTCCTCCGTCCACGCAATTTTTGTAAAAAGAGGTACAAAATTTTTGCCTTACATATTAATATATAGAAAATAGATATTACTAACAAAAGCTTCACTCTAATATTTGAAGCTCAATTCTTAGCGTAGTTTCGTCTAGACATTTTTATCCAAAGCTTATTATTCAGTACAAGATTTGTGATTCGGTCAGGGACGTAATATTTAGTACATTACGTCCATGACCACACTAAGACCACAGCTAAATGATACTGCTTTCAAGCAGTGTTGTGTTCTTGTGGTGAGTAAGGTAACCAGAACTCTTAGGGAAGATCAAGGCTGCTGCCGGTAACGCGCTTGCAGCTTCTAGTATGACAAGCGTCAGCGATCAGGCGGACCGTACACCTTATTTGCTACCTTTGTAGAATAAAAAAATCTCATGTAAGTGACATAAAACAAACAGTTATCACCGATCACGAAGAACAGAAGTAAAGCGATAAAAATTCAAATCTCAATAATGAATCACCGCTCGAGCAGAACGGTCCTGTTCCGCGGTCCTCGGTTAATGTGTAAAGTTCGCAATTAATTGATCCGCCGAGACGCTCGCGGTCCCAAGTTCTGGTCTCACCCTCAAGTAATGGGGGGATCAATCACCGGAGCGATCAAAATCTCCTTTAACTTCGCTAAATCGTTTGTATGTGTAATTAGGTCCTTAAAATAATTGTGTATATTCATTGACTCGAATTTTATGTGATACTAGCTGTGCCCGCGACTTCGTCCACGTGGAATCTAACAAAAAAATTTTGTTCAGTTCGCAGGATTATTAAAAAAATCTAAAATAAAAGTAGCCTAATTCACTGCTTAATGCATCAGATGTCTGCAAGTGAATGTCCCGTCAAAATCAGTCCAGCCGTTTCAGAGATTAGCCGGAACAAACAGACAGACAGACAGACAAAAAATTGTAAAAAAAAATATTTTAATATGTACGATTTTATTTTTGTGTTACCCACACATTATGAATTCTAAACCATTTTGAATATCGTATCAAAAATTGACCGCTCCAACAGTTCAATTATGAATTTAAAAATAATTGTGTTTGCTCGCAAACGAAAAAAAAACCGACTTCAATTACATCGACGAGTAATACAACGTAGATCGACGAAAAAATAGTCAAGTAACAACGCATTATCAAAGATTACTTAAAAAGTAGTTATCAGATTTCGATGAAATTTAAATGTGACCACATGATAAACATCGGCTTTCGATTAAATTAAAAATCATTAAAATCGGTACACCCAATAAAAAGTTATTGCGGATTTTCAAGAAGTTCCCTCGATTTCTCTGGGATCCCATCATCAGATCCTGGTTTCCTTATCATGGTACTAAACTAGGGATATCTTCTTTTCAACAAAAAAAGAATTATCAAAATCGGTACATCCAGTAGAAAGTCATGCGGTATAATACAACGTAGGTCGACGAAAAAAGCGTCAAGTAAAAACGCATTATTAGATATAGCTCAAAAAGTAGCTGTTAGATCTCAAATAAATTTAAATGGGACCAATTGGCACACACCACCTTTCGATTAAAAGAAAATTTGTCGAAATCGGTCCACACGGGCAAAAATTCTGATGTAACATACATAAAAAAAAAAAAAAAAAAAACAGTCGAATTGAGAACCTCCTCCTTTTTTGGAAGTCGGTTAAAAAAATGTTTCAAAAATATTTTGGTATATGTACCGTACATACATCCATATGCAATCAGTAAAAAACGGCTATTTTGATATTACAAACAGTCACTTTAATTTCTATTTATTTTTATAGATTATAAAGTTATACTTCACAAAGATTTTCTAAGATAGTGTTGTAGTATTGTGGACTAGCCAGTCGTACCCTGGCCCACGATTAATTACAGTTGATGGCCAACCGAGTTTTACAACAATTTATAGCAAATTGACTTCATTCAACAACGACAAGTATATTAACATTTAATGAAATTTTCGAAAAGCATTGTGGCGTAATCCGGATTTGAGATGTGATTTGATAGTCGACTGGCTGGTTACATTATTACGGAATAAGCGTATAACAGTTAGCTTTGACTTTTACTCGCTCTGTGTCATTTATGGTTTTCCGAAAACCATAATTTATGTAATTTTTAAACGTTGAATGAACAGACTTACGAATGACACAGACTGTACACAATTTTTAACCGACTTAAAAAAAGAACGGAGGTTTTCAATTCGACTGAGTTTTTTTTATTGATTGGTTTTGATGATTTCTTTTTTAATCGAAAGATGGCGCTTGTGTTCTGACAAATACTTTTTTATTTATCTTTTATAATGCGTGTTTACTTGACTATTTCTACGTTGTGTTACTGGGCGGTGGAATTGAAGATATTTTCGTTTGCAAAAGCAATAATTAATTTAATATTTTCCAAATGATAATTATATAGAAATTCTGATATAGAAAAATCCAAACAAACAAACTCTTATTTGATCAAAACAGGTGAATACACAGAATAAGTTTCGATACTTATTTAATAAAATAAATGTAAATAAATTAATATAAATATCTTATATCATACACACACTGTCGCTTGTTCCCATAGTAAGCAACTTAATGCTTCTGTTACAGGTAACAGCCGGCTTATATAGGTAAATACTTTTTGTTGATAAATATACATAGACATATTTTATATATAATATAAATAAATTAATACAAATATTACACCCAGACTAAGGCGAGAATCGAACCCGCAACCCGCGGAGCAGAAAGCACTACAAACTGCGCCAACGAGCTAGTAAAAAAATAATTACATTAGTAAAATATATTTGATTGTAGTTTTAGTTTGCTTTTTTAAACCACAGTTCATTTTTTTTTAATCGTCTTTGTGCAATCGTAACTTCGAAAAGATATCAAATCTTCATTAACTCAATGGGCTAACCGGCTTCTAAGGATTTCCTTTACACACAAAGTCCTCTACAAATTATTTTAGATACGGTAGATTATTATTAGATAACAGATAATGACGCAACGTCAGCTACTGATCACTGTATACTTGCAATTTGATTTGATTATATTTGATTCAGTTGTAACATCCCACTGGTTGTCATAAGCCACTTTATCCATGTAGAAGAAGGATTCGAGCTTATTCCACTACGCTCCATTATTCTTCAGTTCAGTTCGTTAAATACTGATGTATTACTAGAGTATCAAATTACAATTCTGAGTAAGAGCATCAAATGGCTAAAGTAGGTAAATATATATTCTTTATTGGACTTAAAATTTTTGTACAGTTATTTATACAAATTTATTTACCAACAGTGGACTTATCTGTAGAAGAGATCTCTTCCAGCCTAACTGTGATAGTGAGAACTAATGTTAAATAGCAGGTTAAGAAAATGCAGTAATGTAGATAATCTACAGATTCTTGAAAATAAAAAGCTAATTAAATAATATTCATAACATCATACAATATATGATAGATATCATATCATAACTAAGAAAAGTCTCGATCAAATCACCACTCAAACAAAAAATAAGTAGAATAATAACAGCTTATACACTTGGGATCTACGATTCGTCTGATACTTTTAAAAGTTAAATGTTATTACGAGAATTCGCGTTGGGTGATGAAAACAAACTCGTTATCCTCATTCATCATAATATTTTTCGCTCCCAAGCATCACCTATACATTTATATGTATAATTTTTTAATTGAAGTCATCTTCAATTAAAAAATGTCACTTATGTAATTGTAAATAATTTTTGATGTAATAGTTACAATTAATATTATAAAACGAAAAAAAAAATGGAGGTCTAGGGAATTGCAATAAGATTTAAAAAAAAGGTTGTAATATGTAATTCTCTTCGAAGATTTTATAAATGTTTATCTCGAAAATATGTTCGCAGCCGTAGAGCATATTTTACCATTTGTGGATAACGCTATTTGACGGATGACGATTCAAAAAGACTTTGACAGCGGGAGGTAGAATAGGCCAGTAAAACCTCTTTCTCCCCAATTGATAAACTGCAATTTTAAAATTAATATATGTATATAATAATAGGAATATCTCACAAATATAGTACAAATTCGATGGTAAAAAGAAAATAATAAATCAAAAACTATTTACTGTCTGATACTGATACATATCTGTCAAATAGCGTTATCCACAACTGATGGAACAGAACTCGGAATTTTATTTACACCTGTAATAAAACTTAACGGGTCCTGTTCTATACGTTGATTACATTTAAAAAGACGTCATATAATCACGTGATCATAGCTTGTATTAATTAACAACAACAACAACAATACAACAACAATACGCACCAAAACAGAAATAATCCATGGCAAGTTGATGTTAACAAAGTATCATAAGGTACAAAGGGCGGTCTTATCGTAGAAAAGCTTTTCCAGGTAACCTAGGGGCAGAGGAGATGGACTACCTTACGTAGGTATACGTACTACTACTAATTTCAAAGATATATCCATCCAAACATTTTTCAAAAAAAAAGATATTTTACCTAATCATCATCATCATCATTTCAGCCTATCACAATCCATTGCTGGACATAGACCTCCACAGGTCTACGCCATTTTTGGCCAACTCACGTGTGTTGCCCATAGTTACCACGCTGAGCAGGCGGGTTGGTGACCGCAGGACTGGCTTTGTCGCACCGCAGTCACTGCTGGCCGTTTTCGGTCTGTGTATTTTAAGAACGGCAGTTGGATGGTTATCCCGCCATCAGTCGGCTTTTTAAGTTTCAAGGTGGTAGTGGAACTATATTTACCTAAATGACAAAAATATCTTTGCAACCATCAGGTATTATGATAAAAATAAAGAAAATTTGGTGCAAATGATTGTTTTCGAACTCGGCTACAAAGATAAAATACAGAGAAATTATACCAAGATATAAAACCAGATTAAACCCACACTTAAGGGTGATAGCTCGCAAACTACGTCGATATCAAATTACCGCCCCGTCTCCGAACAAGTTGATTTAGGAGCGAACACCTATATGAGTTTGGAAGTTGTTTGACAAACTTGGTAACACATAGTACCGTGTATCTTAAGGAAGTGCTTCAAATAGTTATATAATGAAGGAATTTATGAGATAATGAAGAAAGAATCTGGTATATTATATAGTCCTTGTTATATGTTGTGTTTATAATCTATATATTAATACGTGAAGCAAAAAACCCTTTTTACGGAAATTGCGCAGACGGAGGAGTATGAAATTTTGCACACGCTATAAGTTTATATAGAGGAGTGCAGAATGCTAATCTTTTTTTAAATTATGCTAAAAATACATTAATTCAATTTAAAAAAAAATTACACACACCACCATTTATTGTTAGTCTGTGGTTAAATTATAGTCGAATTTCGAACACTGGACGACCGCTAGTAAATATAAAAGGATCAGGTGATACTTTTATTTATTTATTTATTTAAATTATATTTGTTAATACTACAGTAATACAATAAAAATTATCCAATAATATTATACGTACATCTATTTCATTAGTAATTGCTACTCACATTATAAGCGACACTGCACTTATAGATAAGACTAAAAATAACTTGGAAATGAAAACCAATGACGACACTTGAAATAACTAAAAATAAATTGAGACAACTTAAAGATTATTAATGAAGTAAAAAATTAATTAAATCATGTCCTGGACAAACAAAAGTATACGAAGGCTAAGATGGCAATTAATTATTGACATCATATTGTTTGGTTAGATTAAATTTAGTTATCTGTAGTAAAGAAAAGACAACTTCGAACTTAATGTAAAACATCGCTCAACACAAAATTTCAAGATAGTTGCTGATAGTATTAAAAAAATGCAAACAAAATCAGCCCGCACTTTAAAATTACCTTTAAAAATTACTATCAATATGTACCACATATTTTTAAGTTTACGTTTTTACGATTTGATACATTTAAAGATTTTATTACATTCCACCACCGCTTTTCTATGCCCTGTATGTGGTTGTCTGGAAGAAATCGCTCTTTTAGCGATGAGACCGCCTTTGTACATCTTTCTCTAATTATACTACTTTTGTTTGTATCTTCTAATGCTGTGCAATAAAGAATATTATTATTATTATTACATTTGTAGAATTCTTTAACTTTTAACTACTAAGTACAGACTTCTTCATCTCTTTAACTAACAAAATAACCGAAGCCCGTCTCTTCCATCTTAGAATAGAATTACATTTTAATCTACTCTAAATTCCCAATTCGAAAAGATGAATTTATCATTCCTTGCCAAATATACCAGTAGCAACTATCCAAAACCAATCATGCCTAGTAGTTCATAAAGTTAGACCAATCCGTGGACAGGAAACCAAACTCATCAAACATTTAAGCGTTCATTAAAATCAATTGAGTTTCTCTGATGGAATCAGTCCGGACACCGGTCAGGCTTCTAAATGGATTCCCGACTAACATCTGAATTCATTGAGATGTGCGCGATGAAAGGACGTAGACCTGATAACTGATTAATTGCTTTCAATAACCCTTAAACGTCGGGTATTGATCGCTACCGTCAGAACGTCATCGGTCAGGGTTGACAGATCTTTGTTTTACGCTGTGCTGTTTAACTTCGTATTAACAGATATATATATAGCAGTTGTAATAATCAATATAAACACACTAAACGGGAGAGTTTGCTTGTTACGTGTCCTAAGCGAAGATTATCAAGATATATAAGTGACATATAATACTATCACGTAGAACATGATCATACAATCTCAACAAAAAGTTATTAAAAGAAGCACGTGCCAAGAAACAGATTTTTGATTAAAAAAAAAACTAAAGGAACTAAGAAAACTAATAGAAAAAGAAATACATTTCAATTCAAACACATTCCATCACTATTAGAATTCAGATTTCTTCCCCCTGACAACAACGGGCTCGAACGTACCTGGCTCCGATAAATTACGAAGTGACGGCGAAAAAGGGTTATCCTTCGGGATTAAATAATATAGTCCTTTCTCTCCGTTCCCTCATCTCGTTAATTTTCACCATCCCTTTGCTTAAGCCGTCAGCCTACACTTTGTAACTGCCTTCGATATCATTTCAAGCAGAATTTTTTGTCATAAAAAACTGTTTTTAGTATTTGTCAGTCCTGTGTAGTACTCGTTGTTCGAAAGTGAACAGTGAAGGTCAAAGACCTTTTTTTTAATCGACTTTAAAAAAAGGAGGAGGCTCATATGTTATACTTACTCGGTGGACCGATTTTGATATCTGTTTTTTAATCTAAAGGTCGTTCATGTCACGTGAACCCTTATAAATTTAATTGAGATATAACAAGTAATTTTCGATCTATATTTAATAATGCGTATTTACTTGACTCGAGAGGTGTTTGCCGTGGTCTGGGTGTTTGTGCAGTCCTCGTGGGTCTCCCCACCGTGCTTCGGAGAGCACGTTAAGCCGTCGGTCCCGGTTGTTATCATGCGATCATGATAGCGATCGTTACTCATAGTAGGGAATATATCCGCCAACCCGTATAGGGGCAGCATGGTGAACTAAGCTCTGATCCTTCTCCTATATGAGGAAAGAGGCCTATGCCCAGTAGTGGGATATTACAGGCTGAAGCGTACAATGTTTCTTCCCCAATTACCTAGTAATACTCTGATCCCCTATATCCTCTTCTTACATGTTGTTAGTCTGAAGTTTTACAATCCTATCCACAAATGAGTAATTGGGTGTGAAACTATACGAATAATTCAAACAGAGTTGCTCTCACCTTCTATTATAACTTTATACGGATATGACCTACGTCCGGTATGTATTCGCCTGTGTTCAGTCAAATACAAACAATGTATTGTGTATTGAATTATTTTAAAACCCGCCATTGCATAATCAACGAGTAGTCGTCGAAGCGGATAAAGAATAGGTTGCATATATTCTGATGCTATAAGTAATTCCCATATCACGCCATAATTTGAGAACGACTTTACCCATGTCATACATCTTTTTCTTAAACTTTTCTTAGAGTTTTCGAAAGATTCTTGCTGAACGAAAAGTTTAAGAAATTGAAGAAAGAGTTAGAGGGAGAATGGAGAAAAAAATTGCTGCGAAATATTTGAAAATTTTAGAAAACAATTTCAGAAAGAGATTAGCGGTAGTTCGTATGATTAGCAGTTTATAAGATTGGGTGTTCAGGCTGTACCCAATACGAAGTTCTGAATTTTCATTGCTCCTTAATTTGTACAGGCGCTTTGCCGTTTAGTCGTCGCGACTGTCATTTGACGATTATTTTTATGTCCATTTTTCTACACATTTGTCATTATAGCATTGATACGTAAAAAAAAAAAAGTTTTATTCTAAATAGCAATCATTCATATAAGCGTAGACATTGGGTAAAATCTTTTGGATCAGATAGTATCTAATAATTAAGATCAACTTTAGCACTTATGGAAAAATCACAATAATAACGATACATCGTCAAATACTCACACACACATCAAAATAACCAATCAGCATTAATATTAATGTCGCGGCCGGAGTAACGCCGGGCGCTCGTCGGACATCATCGCCGTATAATGTAACGAGATAGACGCACACGTGACCCGACTCACACATACGTCTTGCTTAGATTTGTGATTTGAAAAACTAACAGAAATGACACATATTTTAGCGCACCAATTTTGAAATATAATAATTTGTACTTTTTTTTTTTTAAATAGAAATTGGTATTTTAATTTTTGATTAAAAACTACATATAGAATAATTGAGTAAAAATGTAATACAATAAAATGTATCTTCGTAGATAGTTCAGCATATTACAGTACACTGCTGGATGACTGGATGTAGATATCCTGAAGTTCGCGCCAGACGTCCCGGTTTTCCGCAATCTTCATCCAGCCTACACCAGCAAGTACTTTCGTAGATGACACCAGAAAATTTCGGGCTTAGATGCGTATTTGTTAATTCTAAATACCTAGTTGTTTATTTTAAGTCTAAAATTTATCTTTGAAATTCGTGTCGTCCTTAACAGTTCATTCTTGCATACATACACATAGCCCACGGTTACTCGGCGTAGTCAATAATGTTCTTCCATTTTTCGTTAGTAAAACATAAACTTTTGAAAAGTTATTGAAAGTTTATGGTATCGAAAACGCGTTGCCGACCCTATCCCTAATCCCCCAGGAGCTCTGGTTACCTTACTCACCACAGAAACACAACACAACACAACTTAACACAACTTAACCAGTCGGGAGTCTGAAAATTTTGAACATTATATCCTACTGTGCCTTAGCCAAGCGTAGTCTTGTCTCAAATGTGGTACCACAACTAAACTTTATTGTAAATAACTACACAGATTCCCTTAAAAAACTACATGAAATCCAATTATTTCTGCAGTAATAAATTATATTATTTTCGAGGTGAAACCATTTCCACGTCATTTTAAAATCTTCGTCAAAGAATATGCAGTATCATTTTCTATTCGATCAACATTTACGAGGGCTCGTCCACAGCTCCGCTCGAGTGTTGCGTAATCGAACACAACGAATTACTGATTGTATCCTATTGTCACATTCCAGAAATTCGAACTTACCAAAATATATAATAAATAAACAAACAAATAAATAAAGATACTTTAGAATCAAGAAGATCAATTCGAGACTTAAAAAGAAGAAAAACTTTAAAATAGTAAGTGCAGAATTTATATAGAAATAGAAAAGAAACACATAAACGTATAGGAGAGAATGATACATCAAATCAAAGAATATAATAAGCAAAAATAAAGAAACCTTAAGGAAAATAAAGGCACGACACTATGCTGAAGATCATGACATTATCAAATGCATAGTTTACGATTCTATAAAGGACATACAGACAAACATTCATTTTTATACATATAGATTATTATTGTTATTATAATAGCGATCAGGACTATACTTGACACATGAATGTAAATACAAATAAACATAAATGAAATATATGATATACATATTCTCCGAGTACTTTTACCGTCGTGTTGAAGGCTTTACCGCGTCGACCACGTCGCTATGATGGATGAGACCCAGATGAGACGCGCGAATGTTTGACGA
Source organism: Melitaea cinxia (assembly GCF_905220565.1). Classification (NCBI taxonomy): domain Eukaryota; kingdom Metazoa; phylum Arthropoda; class Insecta; order Lepidoptera; family Nymphalidae; genus Melitaea; species Melitaea cinxia. The sequence continues at coordinate 16,816,907 of NC_059407.1, read as the reverse complement.
ATCACGTTTCACTTGTCACAGCTTCCGTCTAATGTGTTGTAATGAAAAACAAACTCATATGTTTTTGATGGAAAAGGTGTAAATTCAGATTTCGAATTCATAAATAATTTTCTGCCTTATGTATAATAATAAGAAAATAAATACATAATAGCTTCATGTACCTATCATTCTTTATTATACACTATAGTTGTATTGCAGACCTTTTGGTTTCATTAAGACCCGCTTGTTACAATGTTGGACTGCCAAGATAAGTTGTAGTAAGCGCTAGAGCTTAATCAGCAACGCTTCTACGCTCAAGGGTAGCGAATACACTACCACTAATTAATTACTGTACCAAAGTACCAATCGTAACCATGTGTATAAACTAACCATAAGGAAATATGGTACCACGCCCTCTCTGAGGCACGATGGGAAGACCCGCAAGAACTAGATGAGAAAGATCAATTCCGAGTGGTGCTAAATGGGATATTTGCACCATTAAACTAGCAATCGTAACCAATAGCAGTACATGCTGTATGGAAACATGACAAGCCCCAAGGAACGCCCAAAAATACCAGATCCATTCCCAGAGGTATGACCACTGTCAAATTGCGACTGTCCCTGTTTACGGAAGATTCACATCATTACACCAGAATAGTCCCCACCAATTTACAAAATAAACTCACTCAAAACTCACACTCAATAATGAGTTATGAGATCCTTTGATGTTTTAACGAGAACACAGCATCCGAACAATACTTGCAGCGCGTTCTGTTTGAACTTCGTAATTTGTAAAGATCGCCCGCGGGACTCGCGTGAGTTATTTAGCTGAGTTTTAAGAGATTTCGAAGTCATACATTTTACAATAATGTTGTATGAAGCAGAAATGTTCCATACCATAATTATGTGTAATAATTACTTGTACAAGTTTGTTGTTGTTACGACGGGAACATTTAATATTTTTATTTCTCGTTAAGATTTAGTTATTAGATAAACTCGAAGTTATTTGAAATAATTAATTTTAATTGAATTAGGTCACAGCAGAATATGTCCTGCTCAAAATATGTACTTTTCAGACTCAACGCACGATGATATAGAATAATAATTAATTGAAGAAAGTAGGTTCTGTCTTTTTTTAGAACTAAGAAAAACTGGGGTTTCTGACGCAAATCTAGGAAGACCTATGTGCAGCAGTGGACTGCGATAGGCTGGACTAATTCTGATACATAAAATACACAAACTATACGATAAAACTTTTTCAATTTACGGTTACAATTTTCCAATTTGCGGAAACTATTCCGAAACTATGAAAGTGCAATTTATTCTAACGTGTTGAAATAACCTCAAGGGTATTTGAAGCACGCGATGAAAAGGTGTTCCAACTTACAAAAACGTTTGGCTATGAAATAATAATTTAGTTATTAACAATTAAATTTCTTGTATCAAAAAAGTGCGTCTCTCAAGTGCTGTCAAAATTTTTGGTCATGCGCAGTAGTCTTTTTAGATCGTTCCTATATAATGACAAAATACGAGGAAATGACAGTATATAATTGTGTTTGCTCGCAAACGAAAAAAAACCGACTTCAATTACATCGACGAGTAATACAACGTAGATCGACGAAAAAATAGTCAAGTAACTACGCGTTATCAAAGATTACTCAAAAAATAGTTACCAGATCTCAATAAAATTTATATGTGACCACATGACAAACATCAGCTTTCGGTTAAATTAAAAATTATTAAAATCGGTACACCCAGTAAAAAGTTATTGCGGATTTTCAAGAGTTTCCCTCGATTTCTCTGGCATCCCATCATCAGATCCTGGTTTCCTTATCATGGTACTAAACTAGGGATATTTTCTTTCCAACAAAAAAATAATTATCAAAATCGGTATACCCAGTAAAAAGTTATTGCGTTTTTCAAGAGTTTCCCTCGATTTCTTTGGGATCCCATCATCAGATCCTGGTTTCCTTATTATGGTACTAAACTAGGGATATCTTCTTTTCAACAAAAAAAAACTTATCAAAATCGGTACATCCAGTAGAAAGTTATGCGGTATAATATAACGTAGGTCGACGAAAAAAGCGTCAAGTAAAAACGCATTATTAGATATAACTCGAAAAGTAGTTGTTAGATTTCAAATAAATTTAAATGGGACCAATTGGCACACACCACCTTTCGATTAAAACAAAATTTGTCGAAATCGGTCTACCCGGTCAAAAGTTCTGATGTAACATACATTAAAAAAAAAACAGTCGAATTGAGATCCTCCTCCTTTTTTGGAAGTCGGTTAAAAATCGCGCAAGAAAGAGCGGATATCTCTGTTTAATAAATATATATAAAACTAGCTGTGTCCGCGACTTCGTCCGCGTGGAATTTAACAAAAAAGTTATTGTTCAGTTCGTAGAATTGTAGAATAAATAAATTCCTAAGATTAAAGCAGCCTAAGTGGACCATTAAACATAACGTAGGTAGAAGAAATAACAGTCAAGTAAATACGCGTTATCAAACAATAGATACTCAAAAATCATCAGATGCTCCAAGAATCATCAAAGTCGATACACCCAGTAAAAAGTAATGAGGTACAATACAACATCAATATAATACGAAGTCGACGAAAAAATAGTCAAGTAAAAAACACATTTACTCAAAAATTAAACGCTCAAATATATTAAATTTATAAAAAATAATTTGCTACCGCCCTCTAGCGGATAGTACAGCTTTTACGTAACGTCATTTGAGTGATAGTCACCAAAGTAGTTTTATTACAATTCGATAGATGGCGCTGCATCGTAGGTAATAGGTGTTAATTTGTTTGCTTGCGCAGGATTTGATTTGTAGCTTGTAGATGGTTTTACTATTCGCTGATAGGTGGCGTTGTTGTAATTATTTTTAATGGGGTAAAAATTTCTTTAGTATTTTTGTCATAATATTAGCAGGAATTTTCAAATACTTTTGCACTTTTTCCTTTTCTGAATGCTTAGTATCTTTTTTTTTTTTTTTTTTTTTATATGTCACTAGGTCGGCAAACAAGCTTACGGCTCACCTGATGGTAAGCCGTAGCCTATAGACACCTGCAACACCAGAAGCATCGCAAGCGCGTTGCCGACCCAATCCCCAATCCCCCCAGGAGCTCTGGTCACCTTACTCACCAACAGGAACACAATACTGCTTGAAAACAGTATTATTTTGCTGTGATCTTCTGTAAGGTCGAGGTACTACCCCAGTCGGGCTGCTCCGTATTTTGAGCAGGAAATTCCTGCTGTGCCCTACCTCAGTTATCAGTATCTGCTCTTGTTGACCTTAAGATTAAAGGATACCGGCTCTTTCTCTATACAAACGTAGTCGACTGTTTCCTTCCTGGATAACGACACTAGATGTAATATTTTGTAACATAAAACCTTTAACCGCCATGATCATGCCCTGTGTTGGTTTTTTAGTATTATTATTAACATAGACAGGAAGAGTTTTCAAATACTAGAAATCATCATCATCATCATCATCATTACAGCCTATACAGTCCACTGCTGGACATAGGCCTCGACAAGTTTACGCCAAAAATAACGTGAACTCATGTGTTTTGCCCATAGTCACCACGCTGGGCAGGCGGGTTGGTAACCGCAGTACTGGCTTTGTCGCACCGAAGACGCTGCTGCCCGTTTTCGGCCTGTGTATTTCAAAGCCAGCAGTTGGATGGTTATCCCGCTATCGGTCGGCTTCTTAAGTTCCAAGGTGGTTGTGGAACCTTGTTATCCCTTAGTCGCCTCTTACGACACCCACGGGAAGAGAGAGGGTGGCTAAATTCTTTAGTGACGTAGCCACACAGCACAAATACTAGAAATATTGCCAAATTTTTTCTACATTTTTAAGCACTCATTAAAAAATATTACGCATATTTACTAAAAAACTAGAACATAGGATAGCTGAATGTTTTTTGTTACATTTAAAAAAATTAAAAAAATTGGCATGTTTTGGGGAGAAAATAGTCGACTACGAAATACTGTTACTGGTAAATAATTACCTATCTAACTAAAACGGTCCGAGCTGTAGTCCCTTTCTTGGCTCGAAGTGGTACCCTTTCCTCGTAATGGGTTTCTTTCTTCACATTTTTCCGTTATAAGCTTCGAACATTGGATTAAGTTGTCGGCGGTATTTCGGACATTTCTTCGTCAACATATCGAACTTTTATGTTACCACGGAGTATGTCACTTATCATTTTATTTCACGTATTTGTCTATTTTAACTTCAATTTACAAGCTTTGATATCATAAAACACAGTTATAGCAAAGCCGATGTAAACATGAGCACGGGCGCCCTCGCACCGTCAAGTAAATACTTTTGCGTCATGAAAGATTACTCAAAAAGTAACTTATTATACCTCGATTAAATTTACTTGAAATCACATGACAAGCACCACTTTTCGATTAAAACAAGAATCATCGAAATCAGCTCACATAGTAAATAGTTCTGAAGTAACATAAATTTATATATCATCAATCATTACAGCCTATACAGTCCACTGCTGGACATAGGCCTCCACAAGTTTACGTCAAAAATAACGTGAACTCATGCGTTTTGCCCATAGTCACCACGCTGGGCAGGCGGGTTGGTGACCGCAGTACTGGCTTTGTCGCACCAAAGACGCTGCTGCCCGTCTTTGGCCTGTGTATTTCAAAGCCAGCAGTTGGATGGTTATCCCGCCATCGGTCGGCTTCTTAAGTTCCAAGGTGGTTGTGGAACCTTGTTATCCCTTAGTCGCCTCTTACGACACCCACGGGAAGAGAGGGGGTGGCTAAATTCTTTAGTGCCGTAGCCACGCAGCAAATTTATATATACTTATATTATATATATGTGTGTCGCAAACGACAAACAGGAGGGGAGTTATGGGGATGTTTACCTACTAAAGAATATTCTCGTTACAAATGACTAACTTTCATCATTTGACGAATTTTCATCTTGTGTCCTATAATCGCGTTTTAACCGACTTCAAAAAAGGAGGAGTTTTTATATATGTTCGGAGATAACTCCGTCGTTTATGAACCGATTTTGATAATTCTTTTTTTTTTTTTTGTTGGAAAGGAGATATCCCTAGTTTGGTACAATAATAAGGAAACCAAGAGCTGATGATGGGATCTCAGAGAAATCGAGGGAAACTCTCGAAAACCCGCATAACTTTTTACTGGAAGTACCGATTTTAATGATTTTTAATTTAGTCGAAAGCTGATGTGGTCACATTTAAATTACATTGAGATCTGATTACAACTTTTGAAGTAATCTTTGATAATGCGTATTTACTTGACTAACTTTTCGTCTATCTACGTTGTATTACTTGTCAATATAATTGAAGTCGGTTTTTCTTCGTTTGCCTGCAATCACAATTATGTGGTAAAGATATCATGTACATCGTACAACATTAAGATTTATTGGATTATTTATTTGTAGACCAAGTTATAAACCTTACCTTGGTACTAATGATAAATATTAAGGCCTATTAGGCCACATTAGTATTGGAAAATAATAAATCCAGCACTGTTATTTCAATATTATTTATTTCACACAACACTTAGAACACTTGCTATTCTCTTGAAGACCAAAACGCGAGTGTGTCCAGCGACATTCCATTTTAGCTTCTCTCATACTCTCCCCACCATTTAGTTCCCCTGCTAAACGGGTAACAGACCCGTTTAGTCAATTCAGTCTCTTTTAATTCAGTCTTCACGAAAATAATAAGATTTAATATATATATTTACATTCAACAATAGATTTTCATTACATTTATCGTTATTATTACTAATATAATTGTATAAACATTAGCGATTAGTATAATATTATTGCCTGATTCTTACAAAAGTTACGATCTAACCTTAATTATGCTTACATTAGATATAACTCGAAACTACTTGTCTGATCTGAATTAGATTTAAATGGTACCATATGACACACACCACCTTTCGATTTAAAAAAAATCATCGAAATCAGTCTAGTCAAAAGTCCTGAGGTAACATACATAATAAAATACAATCGAATTAAGAACCTTCTCCTTGTTTGGAAGTCGGTTTGAAAGAGAAATTGTAATTTGATGAAGTTACATCATAGATGAATACCTAAATCTTTGATCTTCTAATGAAATATTTACTCACTGTATGTACCTGCAAAAGTACAACATAGAACGATATTTAAAAAAAAAATGTGCAGAGTCCTTCACGCTTAAAATGATTTCTTACTTCATATTACATTGAAACAAAGCAAATGTCAGTTTTATCAGTTACTAAATTTAATTTTTATTATCAAACCGGTCACCAACCCGCCTGCCCAGCGTGGTGACTATGGGCAAAACACATGAGTTCACGTTATTTTTGGCGTAAACTTGTGGAGGCCTATGTCCAGCAGTGGATTGTATAGGCTGTAATAATGATCAAAACACAGTGATTTTTTTTTTATTCATGACACAAAATTTCATATCACTTACATTTTAATTGTAATAATGTCATTATAAACCCTTATTGGGTTCGACTTGGCATCTTTTTATTAACCGAATGCACAAAAAGGGGGAAGTTTCCAATTCGACTGTATTTTATTCTAGGTTCATTCAGTAAGACCTATTTACAGTATATGCAGTGTGAGTAGATTTGTTCACTTAGTTCGACCTCGCCGCCCGTCTTGCCGACACACCGACACACCGACACACCGACACACCGATACGCCGACACGCCGACACAGGTGACCCTTTGTGTGAAACGTCAGCTCCACTCGCTCTCACTTTGTATTTCTCTCCGCAAATTGCTTTAATGTATTTCACAAAGCGAAAAGAAAACACTTAAATTCATTTCACAATATTCTTTTTAATTATTATACCTATGTAACATTGTTTATTTAACAAATTTTATTTAATTAATATATAAAATAGAAAATAGTAATAATTACGAAAAAAAAAAAATAGTAGAAAAAATCAAATCGAAAATAATTTTATTCAAATAGGCTTCAAAGCGCCTTCGAATCATTATCTTTTTTTTTACTATCGTTAAAAGTGAAGCTACCACAGATTCATAATGTAGATTCTGCAGAGAAGAACTGGCAAGAAATTCCGCAGTTTCCCTTATAAAAACATAAACTTAATTTAGTACAAAGTTAGTAATATCTTGATTGCATGACTTGCATGGCATATAGATCAGACTTCCATCATGACAGAGTAAGTAGGTAAGGTAGGTAAGTAAATATCTTCACAATATGAGGTGTCGTAACATATAAAGATTCTTCGGTGCTAAAAGTAAAAACAAAGTATAATTAACTAGAAATAAATTAATGATTACAATTTATTATAGAAGTTATACTTGTTTTGGCGCTATGGGGAAAAATTATAAGAGCAAATTTTTACGATGCTCGCGCACACCGTCACGAAAAACCGACACTCTGAAGTTAGCTAGTCAACGAAGAAGAAGTTAGCTACGTAAAGTTGAAGACTGGTACCCTACCACCCAATGAAGTATAACTTCTTATATGCGTACATAAGTATACAAACACTTTTTTTATTATATATTTTTTTATCAATTTATTATTACGACAATATCAACTACAAGTTTCTGTAACGTACTCGTAATATTGTTCAGGAGGATCCGAAAAGTTCAAAGTAGCAGCGTGACATGTGGGCGTGCCATAAAAATACAATGGTATATTTAATACATATTCCCGGTTCTTTGGGCAACAAGTAAGTATTACATTTAGGCCTCGTTTCGCCATTTGTGGATTACGTATAGTAACACGTGGTTCAATAAGTCCCGAGACTAAGTACTAAAAAAAGGTCTTTTTTATAAAATTAATTTTTATTCATCAACATAGTCTCCCCCAAGAGCGATACAGTCCCTCCAACGCTTTTCTAACTTTTATATCCCATGTGTGTAGAACGATTTGTCTTTGGCTTCAAAATAAACCTCCGTTGCTGCGATAACTTCACTATTTGAGTCAAATTTCTTACCCTGAAGCATTTTTTTGAGGTCTGCAAACAGCCAGTAATCGCTGGGGACCAAGTCTGGCGAATAAGGGGAATGAGGAAGCAATTCGAAGCCCAATTCGTTAATTTTGGCCATCGTTCTCACGGACTTGTGACAAGGCGCGTTGTCCTGGTGAAACACCACTTTCTTTTTGTTCATGTGAGGCCGTTGTGCTGTGTGGCTACGGCACTAAAGAATTTAGTCACCCCCTCTCTTCCCGTGGGTGTCGTAAGAGGCGACTAAGGGATAACAAGGTTCCACAACCACCTTGGAACTTAAGAAGCCGACCGATGGCGGGATAACCATCCAACTGCTGGCTTTGAAATACACAGGCCGAAGACGGGCAGCAGCGTCTTCGGTGCGACAAAGCCAGTACTGCGGTCACCAACCCGCCTGCCCAGCGTGGTGACTATGGGCAAAACACATGAGTTCACGTTATTTTTGGCGTAAACTTGTGGAGGCCTATGTCCAGCAGTGGACTGTATAGGCTGCAATGATGATGATGATGTGAGGCCGTTTATCCGCAATTTCGTACTTCAATCGCTCCAATAAGCACATGTAATAGTCACTTTTTATATTTTGCCCCTTTTCAAGGTATTCGATGAAAAGTATTCCATGCGCATCCCAAAATATAGACGCCATAACCTTACCGGCCGATTTCTGAGTCTTTGGACGCTTCGGGCGGCTTTCACCAGACGCTCTCCACTCCGCTGCCTGCCGATTGGATTCCGGAGTGAAATGGTATATCCAGGATTCATCCATTGTTACATACCGATGTAAAAAATCATTTTTATTATGATTCATCAGCGCCAAACATCGCTCTGAATCATTAATACGTTGTTCCTTTTGATTATTTGTAAGCAAACGCGGCACCCACTTAGAAAAAAGCTTTTTAATGGCCAAATTTTTATGTAAAATAGTGAAAACACTACCAGCTGAAATCTTCACTATCTCGGCTATCTCTCGCACTTTTACCTTCCGATCTTCCAATACGATTTTGAGGACTTGGTTAATATTTTGTTGAGTCACTGCTTCATTTGGACGACCTGAGCGTTCCCCATCATTGGTGTCCATGCGACCGCGTTTGAAGTCGGCATACCACCGACAAATGGTTGCTTTAGAGAGAGCTGATCCTGCATAACATTTTATAAGCCATTGCTGTGCTTCAACGGTATTTTTTCCCATTAAAAAACAATGTTTTATCAACAGGCGAAACTCGTTTTTTTCCATTGTATCGAAATTACAACCGTAGCGTCACTTAAATGTTTCAAAATCAATAATTTTATAGTTCCATTTTTAAAAATTTGACACATATTCTTGTATTGATAGCCAGTACTTTTTAAAAATCAAAAGAGTTTTTAATATATGCGCCATTTCCAGGTTAGTCTCGGGACTTATTGAACGATCTAGTACATAAGTTCATCTTGCAAATAAGTTCTAGGCTTCAACAGCAGGTAGAACAGGCAATTTGGACCTGCTTCACCTCATTTAATAAAATACAGCTTTTAGATTAATTCTGCGAATATATATTTATCTGTTGGATATCATGGTCCGTCAAAGAGCGTTATCCAAAACTGCTGGAACAGCCTTGTATATACTCGTAGTTATGAACAAAACCTGATACAAACCTCTATCCAAGTTCCACTGAATGTGATTTTCCTATCCTAACAAACTTATTTAAAATTTCATTTTCTCCCACCACGTCATAACAAATATGAAATAACAATTAAAACATATGCATTGATGTTCATTAAAACATTTGAATTCAATTCAATTAATATAATGAAATAAAACAATCCACCGCTTCAGCGGCGCGTCAAGCATTCCTTTGTATTTTACGGGTATTTTACCGTTTTAATGCTGCGGATATTTCTGAAGATTTAAATTATTTTAAAAGCTTTCAGCAGATTAAAGTAAAACATGTATTTATTGACTGGAACAACTGTTTCTCGTGTTGTCTCGTTACGTTTACAGTAACGCTATCTTTTTTAACGACTTCCAAAAAAGGAGGAGGTTACAATCAAAATTATTTTTGAAGTAAAACTTCTATACGCACGCTTGACTTGGGAAGTGAGCTGGTGAATGCGTGACGAGAGCGTTACGAAAAGTGTGATCGACCGAGGCGAACGGAAGTTGAGAGGAAGATATAATTTACATTTAATTTAGACGAAAATATTCCACCTCTAAGGAAAATTGTCGTAATTGTCGTCGTGGGTGTCGCAAGAGGTGACAGAAGGATAACACAGTTCCACAACCCCCTTGGAACTTAAAAAGCCGACCGATGACGGGACAACCATCTAGCTGCTGGCTTTGAAATACACAGGCCGAAGACGGGCAGCAGCGTCTTGGGTGCGACAAAGCCAGCCCTGCGGTCACCAACCCGCCTGCCCAGCGTGGTAACTATGGGCAAAACAAATGAGTTCACGTTATTTTTGGCGTAAGCTTGTGGAGGCCTTTGTCCAGCAGTGGACTGTATAGGCTGTAATGATGAATGATGAAGGAAAATTGGGATATTGAGAATATTTCTTATAACAATTATCTTATAATGAATAGGGGTTAAAATTTTTAAGAACATTTAATTTCTCTTTGCTCTTAACTCGTTTTTAGGGGGCGTCCATAAATTACGTGAGGTGTTTTTTTTAAATTTTCTGTCCCTCAAATGTATACTCTAATTCAGTCCATGGAGAATCATGCGCGGTCTCAAGAGTGACTATTGGAACCAACATGTCCGTATTATGATTTTCAGTAAAATAATCTGCTCCTTCTACTTCGTCCTGATCTAGCCACTCTAAGCCGTTGGCATAAAACAAATATGGTGATTTGACAGTCAGTAGATGTATAACGTCGAAGTATAAGTGAAATTATTTTTTTTCGAACGAATTAGTGAATGATCTTAATCGTATTACGATTACGCTTAAGATTAAATATTAAGCATGTACAATCTCGATTAAATGGACCAAAATAGTACTTTTTTTTGTTTCAATCAGAAAAAAAAATTGCGTGGTATTTGTCGAGGCCCCTCTTTCCAACGTAAGATTAGATGAGATTTGACTCGACCCCCTCCCCTCCTTAAACATCTCACGTATTTTATGAACGCCCCCTTACTGAAATAACAATAGTTTATTAAACATTATACATATTTACAATTCACAACTTAAGAACTAAATATTTACAGATAGTTTTGGTATAAATCATGTCCGCGTGAAATTGTGCCAAGAATGCTGGCAGAATTTCCCCGTTGAATCGCTATGCCGATTCTCTGGGCAAAAAATGCACCAGCCCTCTTGTCACTAGTGGAGGCAATAAGGCGAGGAGTTATCTCATTTAAAATTTTTTTAGCACTGCTACTCCAAGGTCCAAGTGTTTCGACTGCAAACGGCACAAAGATGTAATTTGGAATTGGTGACGAATATTTGTGTCGTTTAGTCGTTTCAGCTTTTTCCTCTGCGGCTCCCGCTTTTAAGGCTGTTTCCCTGACATGAGACGGAGCAAGTGTGTCAACGCAGGTTGAGTCCCACAAAAGCGCCCGTCCCCTTTCCCAGGGAACCAACGTCAATCCATCAGGTCTCTTGCCATCATTGCGACTAAGTCCAGTAGGCTCGATAAGAGCAGGAACGTCGATGGTGGCAAGAGCTCTTTTTATGGTATCGTTTAGCGAACCGTGGCGGAAAAACCTACCTGAACTCTTGTTACAAGAAAGGCCGTGTAGTCCAAAAGAATCGACCTCTTTTCCGCACGGACATCTGTGTTCAAAGCACAGTGGAGCTCCCAACCGGAGACCGAGAGCAATTCTAAAACTTTTAGTGTCTAAAAGTGTCCCAAGATTTTTTGACGGCATTGCGTGTAACCAGTGACCTGACTCTTTATTTGACACAGCTAAAAGCCTGGCACGCTTTTTATCACTTGTAAGATTTTGCGTCAAATTTATATGAGTATATTGTGAACTATTGGTATATCCCAAAGTTTTTGGTTTGTAACGTCCTTCGGGATATCGCCATTAGGATTAATATTAATAATTAAATTAATACGCCCTTACTTGATAAAAGAAATCATCATCGTCACATCCGTAATGATGAGTAGGGATCGGAATGAGACTAATTAAAAATATTATCAAAATCATTCCCTCGCTGCGTTTCTACACAATATGATAAGTGTCCCCGATATCGGTACAGAGATAGCGCTCATTGTTAGTATTATTCCACTAGACTCTATGATCGTAACATACAGGAAGTCAACGACACGCAGCGGCCACGTGCGCTTTCTACATTATCGGAGAATAGAATTAAATATACGGGATGTCTGTGACACAAATATATTATGTAGAAAGTAGTTGAAGATAATGAAAAAGTTAAATACCTGTGGAGTATCTGAAAACCAGCTCTGCATCAACCGACTTCCAAAAAAGGAGGTTCTCAATTCATTGTTTTTACCCGACTGCCAAGGAAGGGTTATGTTTTTCGCGCGTATCTTGTATGTATGTATGTATATATGTAATATTCTTTACTACCTCATATTTCCAGAACCACTGAACGGATTTACATAATTGAGGTATCGTTAGGTTCGTCTTAGCTGCCCAAGTGTTCTTAGATAGGTGACATTAAAAAAAATCAAACATGGCGGCTGCGCGAAGCCATTGTAGTTAATGAAAAAAAAATTTTTTTCTCGAATACTACAATATGGGTGTCAAATTGAAGGGCACAATACAAGGATTTTAAATAGGTATATCATGATTATTATTACCGTAATACTAATAAAGAAATACAATATTAAAGTTTAAAAAATGTGGACTTTGCTCTTTCCCACGGCTATGCCATGCTAATCTCGCCTCCTAGGCGACGATCAACTTCGGGGTGTCTTTCTAATAAAATACAATGGTTAAAAAAAACATACAATTAAAATTACAAATAAAAATTAATAAATGTCACACCAATTTACAATTACATTAATAAAATCAATAACAAATACATAATACCAAATACAAACAAATAATTTTAATAATAATTTCAATATATTAAAACTAATAGTTGTTGGCTTAAGCAGTCACCTATTTGCTAAAGGTCAGGCTTACGTTGCTTTGAGCAGAGTGAGATCTTTCTCCGGGCTTGCTATCAGTTCTCTTGACCCTAAAAAATTACTTAATCAACCACATGATGTAAACTGTTTTTAATGAATTGAACCGATTACGTAATTTGTCTGACTAAAAAGACATAAATAAAATAATAATTAAAAAAAAAACCAAAAAACCCGCCTGTGTGAAGAACAACTAATAGAAAATCAACTGAAAAAGCTGGAACAAGATAAAAATTCAATATGCACACAAAGTCAGCGAAATAAATAGAAACAATATCAAACATTTTGTGCTGTACATTTAAAACATATTAAAACGGTAGTCCTTCGAAACTTTATGCAACGTCGTAGATAACATGCAGTCGGAGACATGCACAAAGAGAGAATGATTTGACTTATCCTTCAATTTCATGCCTTATTATTTTATAGATATATATAGTATTCTACGTTATATCCCGTCGACGTAATTGACTTCGGTTTTATTTTTCGTTTGCGAGCAAACACAATTATTACAAATTATTTCCGCGAACATTTTGTTCTATTTTGTTACATTTTATATATTTGAGGCAGTAAATGATTGTTATTATTTCTTTACATTTCGTTTAACGAAAATAGTACATTTCGAAAAAAAGTTGAAACCAACATCCAACCAGCGTTAAATTACCGTGGCTGATTATTTATTGATTAACCTCCTAACATATTCCCTTTATTATATTTTTTTAAGGTTTTCCAGGTTTAGGAAATTTACAGACTACTACAGTTTTTTCTGAATTTTCGTTTCTTTCTCTGTGTGTAAGCATCAATTCAAATTTAGTTTATATTTTAACAAAAAACGTTATTGAAACATGGCTTTTTCAATAGTTTTCACGGCGACACGGTCGAGTTGCGTTTGATTGAGATCGATGGGGACAGTTTTGGACGATATTGGTTTAGTTATGGGCGTCGTTTTATCGCTGAACGACTGTAGTTGTTTATCAACATTTAGGATAAATGTTATTTTTTTAATTTAAAACTGTAAAGCGGACTGTCCACTGCGATGATTGCTTTTTTTTGTACAACTAGGTTGGTAAACAAGCGTACGGCTCACCTGTTGGTAGGCGATTACCGTAGCTTATAGACGTCTGCAACAACAAAAGCATCGCAAGCACATTGCCCACCCTACCCCTATCCTCCCCAGGAGCTCTGCTCACCTTACTCCCCACAGGAACACAACACTGCTTGACAACAGTATTATTTGGCTGTGATCTTCTGTAAGGTCGAGGTACTTCCCCATTCCCCTTCTGTGTAACCCACCTCAGTTCAAGTGCAAGGAAAGTCCATCGTGCATCTGCGATCCTGCGTGTTCGGAGTCTGTCCTCCACGTTCTTCTGGAGTGCCCTGCCCATGACCGCGAGAGATAGAAATTGGAGTTCGAAATGGACGCCAAAATAGACAGAAACTCCTTATCAGAGTTAATAAGCAGTAAGGATAGAGACTTGTTCCTTAAATTCTGTATAAAAATTTGTAAAATAGTTAACATTAGGAATAAGACATAAGCAAAATATGTTAAATAAATATTGTAATATATTTAATGTTACATATAAAATATTATTAGTAATTAAGGAACGTAATTTATGTAACAACTGTAATATATTAGTTTTTATTTATAAAAATTTGTACTATATTGTATCACCATTCTGTCTCTCGTAAATTTAGACCGTAAGTCCTGCTTGTAAAATAGATTGTAAGACAGATTGTAAGAAATTTGTTACTATAAAATACAATAAAAAGACATCTGTTCTCCACCCTCACTATCCCCGTGTTCGTAGCTATAAGTATAAAGACTAAGAGCCTTAAGCCAGTGTGAATGAGGAAGGATGAAAGAAAGAAATAGTATGCTGAATGAAAGTGCGAGAAGAATTAATGCGAGAACTGGTATGAACGTGATTTGAGAACACAGACTCGCATAACGTGCGGGGGCATAGAAAAAAGAAAAAAAAACCCACCTCAGTAAAACTAGCTGTAAACACCACTTTCTAACGAGTATCAATTACCTTAATTTTAATAAAATTTTAGCCGTTCTGATTTTAGTTTAACAATAATCCAGTTTTATTTCAGAGTAATGCAATATAAATGTATCCAATTACCCAAGGCATTCTTGGTAAAGGTATTATAAAACATATTTAAATCAATTTGAATATCTGTATAGATAAACGAACAAACTGAAATAAAAAATAAATTTTTGTAGTCAGTTTAGATTTCAGTAAGCAATTAAAATATCTTTATCACCGTAACGATGATTCCCACTGCTGGACATAGGCCACTTTTCTCCATGCAGGAGGAGCTTAATCCACCACGCTGCTTTACTGCGTGTTGATGGATATAATGCCCTACTATGAGTACGACCGGTTTCAGTTATTTGTGATAACATCCAAAACCGACAAGTCAACGTGTTCTTCGAGGCATAGTGGACAGACCCACAAGGACAGACATTCAAACCGGAAAGAAATATTTGTAAATACATATATTCAATCCGAGCGGGAGTCGAACCAAACCGCATGTGTTAAGTTGCCGACACGGCACACGCACCACTACATCAGAGCGGTTATTAGCCCTTAGCAGCAACGAAATATATATATGCCAATTCAGATGAAACAGTACGCGATGTGTAGTAACACAAAATTAATAATAACATTGTGTACCTTTATGCTAATTACGTTGTTACAATTAATATAAAACACGAAACAATTTCAAAAGATAATTGTCCGCGACCGTCGACTTCATTTCGCTCCATCCCGCTTGTTCGCCGGACGAGCGTATAATTATTTCATAGCACATTTAATTTACAATTTTAATTAAAATCGCCGTCATTATTTGTCGAGACTTTTTAAATTAGATCTCGCCGAGGGGTGATGTTATTATTAAGTATTTTTTTGCTATTATCTAAGTGGTCACTAGTCTTAAGTTTACGTCAAGTATAACTTTTAAAAGGCAGAAGTCATACGTTATTACCAATTTTGTGGAAATTTCGAGATGATAATTGTTTTCCTGCAAACGAAAAAAAAACGACTCCAATTACACCGACAAGTATTACTAATAACTCAAAAAGTTAGATCTCAATCAAAATTGAATCATATTATGGCAAGCACCACTTTTCGATTAAAAAAAAATTATAGAAATCGGTCGGTAAGAAGTTCGATTATTGCATTTATTATTTTATCGGAAATTTATTTACAAACAAGGTCAGCGAAAATATTTTTGTATGTTTTTCATGAACTGACAAATTTATTAAAAGGCGATGGATCCATGGAAAAAAGTTCAGGCGAAATTATTAAAAAAATATCCCTATTTTATATCATTTACTAATAAATTTTAATAATATTTCGCAACTATAGTCCAGACAGTGATCACAGTTACTACCAACGAGTAATGTTACTACTTACTAGGTAAGACTATTCAGTTACCTTACATACATATCTTACAAATTTATTTATATTATTATAAATTTAATTATTTGGGTAGCGCTTTGTTACATTAGCGCGCTTCAAAAATTCTATGGTAAGTAAGGTAGCCAAGCTACATATAGTAGCTGATAAATTTTAACTCGTTCTTCTTGCGTCTTATGTCGCACGCTGAATACTTCGCTAGCGCGATTTAACTGCGTACAGCGCCATCTAGTTAGGAATAAGGTAAACTCTCAGTGGAATGTTCCACAAAAACACGAATGATTCTACTAACATAAATGCGAAAGTTCGAGACAAAAACTACTGTTAGCTAAATAATATGAAAAAGTGATGAACTAAAGATATTTATAGTAATCGTGATTCAAGGCTAACTTCAAATATGTAAAGCGGAATCGCTTGTGCGTACACAACATGAGTGTCTCTTTGACCCATAAATTACCGAATTCATTGTATTAAATCATTGGACGTAGATAGCTGAATATCCAGAATAAGATATTGGCTACTTTTTAACCGACATCAAAAAAGGAGGACGACTGTATATCTTTTTACGCGTTAAAAACGACGACGACGACGACGACATTATAAATGATATGTTACGTAGGTATTTCATGAGGTGAACGATGTTTATTTGATTTGATCATTAAATCCTTTCTGTTTTTTTTTTTATGAAACTTATTACTCTGTAGAGTGATTTCAATGATTCTCCTTTTGACCGCCGTAGTCACCTATACTTGACAAGGGCTCGCGAGTCCTGTGCGCCAGCGACGTCTATAGGTGACAAAAAACCCGGACCACAAAAATATTAAATAAAATTATTAAAAAAATATTTCTAGTATTTTAATTCAACATTTATGAAAATAGAATATCCCCGCAACATTTGAGTATAAAAAACAAGTCTTTTAGAGCTACACGTACTGAGAAACATTGAAATAAAAACATGCATTTTTATTCCACGTAAATGATATGTCCAGAACGCCGAAGTCGTCTATAGTTGACCGCTAGGGATGTGACGCAAGAGGTATAAATAAATAATAAATAAATAAATATTTACTACATACACACGGTCATCTGTTCCTAAAGTAAGCAACTTAATGCTTGTGTTATATATTCTTTATTGCACTTTAAAAAAATCATAATTACAAGTCATTTTTGCAATTAGCTATTCAAAATTCAACTCAAACGTGTTATATTTTCTATAAATAATTTAATATTTGAATAAAACAAAAGGTAAAAAACATAAAACTATCATCAGCTAACACATAAATAGCAAATGAATAAAAAATCAAATCAACTAAAATCAATCAAATCGCCATAATAAATCTGATATCTCAAATCTGGCGCATCTCTAGCGCGTAGTCATTATTTCGTTCTCTACACGCCGTTGTCAAGTATAGACGACACGCTGATGACGTCATAAGCGAATAGCGAGAAAACTAGTGAAGTGCAAGACGAGCGATACCTTAGAACATCGTCGCATTTTGGAAGGCGTCGATGATTTCAATAATATACAATAAAAAAAATATATTTTTTTTTCATTTTGTTTATCTAAGGTTAAGATCGAAATTACGATTTTCTTTCTCATTCTCAAAATCATCTGGCAGCATCAATATCATCTCTAACCCCCACTCTCATAAAAGCTTTTTTTCTAAGACCCATGTCGTGTCGTGTGTCGTGAAATATTTGATTTGAAATATTGCTACTTACTCAGTACTGTTTTAGTACTATTTGCTACCTAAGCAAAAAAATATTTAACGCATGTAAATATTTCTTTTAAACTAAGGCTGGCATCGACCGCACCGATTATATTAATTTGCTTCATCGGATCAACTACTGAGTTGGAGAACAGTGGAACACGGGGCACTATGGAACAGTGTCGATAAAAATTTGAATTCTAAACTAATCCGTGTGGTAACGCTTCGACCAATTACAGCGCGTAGAGACTCTTGAAAATCCGTAATAACTTTTTACTGGTTGTACCGATTTTGATAATTTTTAATTTTATCGAAAGCTAATGTTTATCATGTGGTCACATATAAATTTCATTGAGATCTGATATCTACTTTTTGAGTAATCTTTGATAACGCGTTTTGACTACGCGTACTTGACTATTTTTTCGTCGATCTACGTTGTATTCGAGCAAACACAATTATTCTTGTTCAATTCATTGAGATTTCTTTTCAAAGTACTTTCTTTTTAGTAAAAAAGTTTAAAGAATAGGTAAGTGATATTTTTTTTTCATTAATTTTAATCATTTGAGACAATTGTGTGGAAAGTTCAAAAAATAACCTAAGTTTTTATAAAACTCGTTTAAAACGTTGGCCTTATGGGGCACTATGGAACGGGGCACAGTGGAATACTGTTCTAATGAACCTTAAATAATAAACTATTATCTAATAAGATAATAATTGTGTTTGCAGGCAAACGAAAAAAAACTAACTTCAATTATATCGACAAGTAATACAACGTAGGTAGACGAAAAAATAGTCAAGTAAATACGCATTATCATAGATCAATCAAAAAGTTGTAATCGGGTTTGGATGAAATTTACACATGATACTACATGATAAACATCGGCTTTCGATTAAATTAAAAATCATCAAAATCGGTGCACCCAGTAAAAGTTATGCAGATTTTCGAGATCTCATTATAAAATCTTGGTTTCCGTAGCATGGTACTATACCGGGGTTATCTCCTTTCCAACAAAAAAAGAATTATCAAAATCGTTTCATAAACGACAAAGTTATCCCCGAACATAAATAAAAAAAATAAAAAATATATATCGAATCGGTCGAATTGAGTAACCTCCTCCTTTTTTGAAGTCGGGTAAAAAATTACAAATTTGAATTAGGTTAATTTTTTTCTAAATTACTTTTCATGTATATATCGATTCGATTCGAAATCGATATATATCCTGCGGCTTCCTTGCGTGCGACACAGCACGTCTCTAAAGAAAGTTTCATAACCGTAGGTCAGCTGCGCCGTAGTCGTCCAGTCGTGACAATGACGTCATGGCGATAGAAAAGAGTGTTGTGCTTTACTACGATTATTTTTGTAATGTTTGTTTTTTATTTATGTTGTTGTAAGTATATATAACGAGTGCAAGATAACACAAGAAAAATATTAAAAAATAAACCTTCCTAGATTATATAAGTAGTCATTTATTGCATAAAAACCAACAAAAACAGTCACTGTGTGGTACTCGATAACGAGTCTTGGCAGCACTATTTTTTTCGTAGGTATTTTTGTTTATTTTATGCCTTGGCGTACAGGGCACGGGAACGGTTTTGAGGCGTGGCGGTCAAAAGGTTAATCGAAAGGTAGCGCGCGTTCAAACCGGGGGCACGGTCTTCTACGCAGACTGTGACCGGGGGTTCATTGTCTCCTCAGGCCGTTTTCTTTTGATGATTCTTTTTTTAATCAAAAGCTTGTCATGTGGCAACACAAAAGATCTGACGGGTACTTTGTTTTAAATTATTTTTTCGTATATCTATTACGTTGTATTACTTATCGATGTAATTGAAGTCGGTTGATTTTTCAATTGCTAGCAAACACAATTATATTAATCTTAATGTATATATATTACTAGCTGTGCCCGCGGCTTCGCTCGCGTTGAAATTAGTGTATCACAAAGTTTTCCCGGCAAACTTCCAGTGAAACTCTCATCAAAATCGGCTTAGCCATTCCGTAAACCTTCCTCTTGCCAATGGCGGAGCCCTCTCTCCAATGGTGAAACCGCATGAAAATCCGTTCAGCAGATTTTGAGCGAATCGATCACATACACTTTTGGGGACTTTTTTTCGTTTACGCTCTGTAAGGAACCTACCTGCTAAATTTCAAGTTTGTAGCTGTTATAGTTTCGGAGGTTTCGTGATGAGTGAGTAAACCTACCATACCCCGTTTTAACCCTACAAGGGAGTTGCTTTCTAAAGATACATTATTTGGACACCTTCTCACCATCTAAAGAGCGAACACTTTAAATTTCAAGTCTCTTACTTAAATAATTGTGTTTGCTCGCAAACGAAAAAAAAAAACCGACTTCAATTATATTGACAAGTAATACAACGTAGATCGACGAAAAAATAGTCAAGCAACTACGCGTTATCAAAGATTACTCAAAAAGTAGTTATCAGATCTCGATAAAATTTATATGTGATGACATGATAAACATCAGCTTTCGATTAAATTAAAAATTATCAAAATCGGTACATCCAGTAGAAAGTTATGCGGTATAATACAACGTAGGTCGACGAAAAAAGCGTCAAGTAAAAACGCATTATTAGATATAACTCGAAAAGTAGTTGTTAGATCTCAAATAAATTTAAATGGGACCAATTGACACACACCACCTTTCGATTAAAACAAAATTTGTCGAAATCGGTCTACCTGGTCAAAAGTTCTGAGGTAACATACATAAAAAAAAAAAATACAGTCGAATTGAGAACCTCCTCCTTTTTGGAAGTCGGTTAAAAATATAGGACTTTTATACAAACTTTCAACCCCCGTTTTACCCCTTTAGGGATCGAATTTCGTAAAACCTGTTCTTAGCGAATGTCTACGCCATATAAGGAGCCTATCTGCTAAATTTCAAGATTGTAGGTCTTATAAATTCGGAGATTTCGTGATGAGTGAGTAAACCTACTATCCCCCGTTTTAACCCCAAAAGGGAGTTGATTTCTAAAGATACATTATTTGGACACCTTCTCATCATCTATAGAGCATACATTTTAAATTTCAAGTCTCTTAATTCAAAAACATGAACTTTCATACAAACTTGCAACCCCCGTTTTACCCCTTTAGGGGTCGAGTTTTGTAAAATCCGTTCTTAGCGGATGTCTACGTTCTATAAGGAGCCTACCTGCCAAATTTCAAGTCTGTAGGTGTTATAGTTTCAGAGATTTCGTGATGAGTGAGTGACCTTTCGCTTTTATATATATTATAGATAGATAAACTACGCGTCAAGTTGTTTGTCCGCGATGGACTTTTAAACTACTAAACCGATAATCAAATTTTTACATCGTGTGCAGTTTGATTTAACTTGAAAAATAGGCTATATTTTATTTCGATATAAGTAATTATTATATTCATAAAAAATAAGGCGATACGAAATCCGCCAGGCCAGCTATATTATATAAATACGCTTGGTTTACGTTTACCATTTCACCAGAGGCAGATAAGACAAGCTAAATTGTGTTTACAGGCAAACGAAGAAAAACCGACTTCAATTATATCGACAAGTAATACAACGTAGGTAGACGAAAAATTAGTCAAGTAAATGCGCACTATCTAAGATTACTCCAAAAGTTGTAATCAGATCTCGATGAAAGTTAAATGTGACCACATGATAAACATCGGCTTTCGATTAAATTAAAAATCTCATTAAAAATCATCAAAATCAGTACACTCAGTAGAAAGTTATGCAGATTTTCGAGAGTTTCCCTCGATTTCTCTGAGGTCCCATCATCCGATCCCGGTTTCCTTATCATGGTACCAAACTAGGGATATCTCCTTTCCAACAAAAAAGAATTATCAAAATCGGTTCAAAAACGACGGGGCTATCCCCGAACATACATAAAAATGTATATACATATCGCACCCTTAATAAAACAAAGATGTAACTCAAAAATCGCAATTTGTGGGAATTGGCGTTTGAAGTTTAGCACTTTTTCCGCATTGTGTTTGATTAAAAATTACCAATTATTTGTAATGCTTTTAATGACTTTTATTATTGATATCAGTAGTTTAAAGTACAGAGATTAATAGAATAATAGAAAAACAACTGTGTTAAAATCCATAATAGCTGTAAAATGGAGATGAAAAAAAAGTTCCGACTTAAATCTCTTTATGCCAAAAATTACTTAGTAATTTAGGTAGTATTTCAAAAAAAATCTCTTTAGTATTAAAACATAACAAAATGTTTTAAAAATAAATCACAATGTTTCGTTTTATGATTATTTAATTGTAATTATGATGCTGTATGTACTAATGCATCATTTTTTTATAAAACGAAAACTGAAATTTATCACCTTTTTTTTAAATTAAACAAATTTTTATTAATCATCCGATATTTATATATCTCTTTATGGCTACAAATATTGTTTTTTAAACAAAACAAAAACTATACACTATTATAAGAATTAGGTACAATTAGTCTCTAGTACTTTGTGGCTACGGGTACTGTGTGGCTACGGGTACTGTGTGGCTACGGGTACTGTGTGGCTACGGTACCAAAGAATATAGCCACCCCCTCTCTTCCCGTGGGTGTCGTAAGAGGCGACTAAGGGATAACACAGTTTCACTACCACCTTGGAACTTAAAAAGCCGACCGGTGGCGGGATAACCACCCAACTGCTGGCTTTGAAATACACAGGCCGAAGACGGGCAGCAGCGTCTTCGGTGCGACAAAGCCAGTACTGCGGTCACCAACCCGCCTGCCCAGCGTGGTGACTAAGGGCAAAACACATGAGTTCACGCTATTTTTGGCGTAAACTTGTGGAGGCCTATGTCCAGCAGTGGACTGTATAGGCTGTAATGATGATGATGAGTCTCTAGTAAATATCTCCTAAAATCACAAATAATTACTAACCACAAATAATCTAATATATAAAATTCTTGTGTCGCGGTGTTTGTAGTTAAACTCCTCCGAAACGGCTAGACCGATTCACACGAAATTTTGTGTGCATATCGGGTAGGTCTGAGAATCGAACAACATCTATTTTTCATACCCCTAAGTTATCATATATGGCAAAACAACGTTTGCGGGGTCAGCTAGTAAATAGTATAAAAATCAGCAGTCTCTTCTTTCTTATATTGTCTATCATCTTGTTTTTGCTCATTGTTTGAATTATCATATGATACACATATATCACACTGACCTTTTTTTGGTTGGTGAAACCCTAAGTTAAATACCGTCGGAATCAATATTTTCTGCACATTTGAATCGTCTCGCCATAAGACTCGACGAATTCCAACCACCAGAGCAGGTTGGGTTTCGAAATGACTACAACACCGTAGACCACATCCATACTGTTCGACAGATTATTCAAAAGACAGAGACATATAATCAGCCGCTGTGTATGGAATTTGTGGACTGCGAGAAAGCCTTCAACTGTGTCGAGACCTGGGCTGTCCTGGACTCTCTGCAGAGATGTCATATCGACTGGCGATATATCGTGGTACTGAGATGTATGTACGACGCAACGACGATGACCGTTCATGTCCAGGACCAGAGAACAAGACCTATTTCCCTGTGGCGTGGGGTAAGACAGCAAGATGTAATTTCACCGAAACTGTTTACCACTGCGCTGGAGGATATCTTTAAGACCTTGAACAAGGCATCAATGTCAACGGTGAATACATCTCACCTTCATTTCGCCGACGATATCGTCATCTTTGCGGACACGTTAGATGAGTTAGGCCAAATGCTAGCCGGTCTAAACGAGTCCTCCCGACGTGTCGTTCTCTGTATGAACTTGGACAAAACGAAAGTTATGTCTAACAACCAAGTCATACCGAGACAGGTATCGGTCGATGGTACCCTTCTCTAAGTTGTTCAGGATTATATTTACTTAGGCCATACTATCCAACTAGGCCGCAACAACTTTGAGAAGGAGGCGATAGGAGAATTCGGTGGGGCTGGGCGGCATTTGGCAGGCTTCGTCGAGTCTTCACTTCGAAGATTCCGCAATGCTTGAAGACAAAAATCTTCGAGCAATACGTCCTGCCTGTGTTAACATTACCGAGCCGAGACATGGACACTGACGAAGGGACTGGTCCACAAATATAAAGTCCCTCAACGTGCAATGGAACTGGCCATGCTTGGGATTTCCCTCAAAGATAGGATTAGAAACGAGACTACCGCGAGAGAACGAAAGTAACCGATATAGCCCACAGAATTAGCAAGTTGAAGTGGCAGTGGGCTGGTCATCTGTGGCGCAGGACCGGTGGCTGTTGGAGCAGACGCATCCTGGAGAAGAGATCGCGTCTTGGCAAACACAGTGTGTGACGTCCTCTGGCCCGTTGGACCGACGATCTACCTAAGATTGCCGGTGTAAGCTGGATGAGGATTGCGGAAAACCGGGATGTCTAGCGCGAACTTGGGAAGGCCTATGTCCAGCAGTGCATTGCAATAGGCTGAACTGACTGACAAATATTTGGTTTATTATTGCAGTCAGAGTTAGAAGAACTTTGATTTTCAAACATAAAATTTCTTCTGTTGACAGGCTTATTAAACAACGTATTAAAATCTACAGTGCATCGTCGTCACTCAGGTTGACGTCACTTAGATCTGTGTATTATACTGGAGAAATATTGTAACTGGCCACACTATTGTAATTTCGTCGCTCTCTCAACTGAATTTGCTCATATTTTGCTCAGTATTTTGTGGTGAATTGGTGCAAGACGTCTTTTCTTCACAATCCGTTGTAAAGTTTTGTGGGGCAGGGTTTTGGGTAGGCATTGAACTATTGGAGCTTGAAAAACTGGATGAAGATGAGCTAGAAGAGCTTGACGATGATGAGCTAGATGAATCGGAACTAGATTAAGATGATCTTGAAGACGAACCAGAGGACTGTAAATGGCTAGTATTATTTAGGTGTCATTTTTCTCGTCAACTCATAAGTGACAGTAAAATATTGAGTCGGTGTCATCATTTTTGTCAGCTCTGCAGTTACATTTTTGGGCTCTGGAGATATATGTATTTTGTTGATTTTCCTCTTCAACCTGCATAACTTCTTTAGTCTAATATAACAATAATTGATAACACTGTAGTATATTTTAAGGATGAATAATAATCAGAATTATTTAACGTCAAAATAGCAGCATTGTTGAATGACAATGATCTATTCAGTCGTATTGCCATAAAAGAGTAACAATCATCCATCCATACGTCATCCTCATAAACTTTCACATTTATTACAGTAATCAGATGAAAAAAAATTATAACTTATTACACTATTATTATATTACTTAAAAAGCCGACCGGTGGCGGGATAACCATCCAACTGCTGGCTTTGAAATACACAGGCCGAAGACGGGCAGCAGCGTCTTCGGAGCGACAAAGCCAGCCCTGCGGTCACCAACCCGCCTGCCCAGCGTGGTGACTATTGGCAAAACACATAAGTTCACGCTATTTTTGGCGAAAGCTTATGGAGGCCTATGTCCAGCAGTGGACTGTATAGGTTGTAATGATACACTATTATGTTTATCTTATAACTTTTACGCTCGATACGCTGAAACTTAACAAAAATTGTGAGCTCTAAGACGACTCCGTTTTCAAAACCTATACAAATAAGCACAACAGTTACAAGTTATTCTTAACTTTTACACGAAAAGGGAATTAATGTTGAAAGTTTTTACTTATCTTTCGTCATTCTAAATAATAAAAAGAAGTAAACAAAAGTGACTTTTATAAATAGCCTTATTTATTACAATAAAGTGATACTTAACCAATTACTCCAACAACTAAGGCATATATTTCAATATAAAACCGAAGTGTTAGGCGTTAATTTTGTAAAATTTGTCAGTTTTTAAAACAAAACCGAAGTAAATCCAAATGTTACACATCATTATCAAATGTGTTTTCTGAGAGAATGAAGTATAACAAAAATCATCTTTTTATTTTAAATCCCTTTTAATCTAATATCGAATTATTTGATGTTACTCAAAACGGCAGCACTTTAATCTCCGCTCACTGCCGGTGCATCTCTGAATCACGCCACTTTATAAGAACTGACTTGTCAGTTCCAGTTCATAGAAAAGAGAGCAACAGTCGCGTATCTCTCTGTATCTTATAGTTAAAACGCCGGAGTCGAAGTCTACCTATTCTTTATGCGACGAAGACGGGTTTTCTTGTAAAATCTCCAAATCCACAAATTTTGAGTTACATCTTTGTTTTATTAAAGGTGCGATATATACGGTCGAATCGAGTAACCTCCTCCTTTTTTTGAAGTCGATTAAAAAACAAGATTTGAACAGGATGAGGTACAAGTTACAACTTTGATTTTTACGAAAGTGAATAGAAATATCTGACAATGTTATACGTAATGGTTAATCAAAAACAAGATAATAATCAGCAACTGTTATCCGTTAAATACACACGTCGGATGACTATCAACAACTTTCTAGTAATCGGTAATACAAACCAAGAAAGAAACGTTTATAAATGACGTTTGAGACGAATGAAGTAATGAACTCGATCAGATAAATGGTTTTGATGTGGACGCGAGCGTCATTCGTAAATACACGAACAATTTCTCTATTTTGTCTTCTAGATTCCAACTATTTTTCCGGATCATTAACTTGCTCCGTTTACGAGTATTTTCGTATCTCCGAACATTTTGTTGTCAATTATTGTTAAATTAGACGTTGTTAATGATATGTTACGTGTTTCTTGAGATGAACGAATTTTATTTATTTTCATCATTATTATGTGATCATTATGTCTTTTTTAACCGACTTCAAAAAAGGAGGAGGTTACTCTATTCAACCGTATATATTTATGTACGTTAGGGGATAACTTCGTCGTTTATGAACCGATTTTGATAATTCTTTTTTTGTTGGAAAGGAAAAACCAGGATCTGATGATGGGATCCCAGAGAAATAAAGCGAAACTCTCGAAAATCCGCATAACTTTTTACTGGGTGTACCGATTTTGATGATTTTTAAATTAATCGAAAGCCGATGTTTATTATGTGGTCAGATTTAAATTTCATCGAGAGCTGATTACAACTTTTGGAGTAATCTTTGATAACGCGTATTTACTTGACTATTTTTTCGTCTATCTACGTTGTATTATTAGTCGATGTAATTGAAGTCGGTTTTTTTTTTTCGTTTGCCATCAAACACAATTATCTAATATATTTTTTTGAAATTGATTCAAGTGAACCAAAATGAATCAGCGTGTACACATCCCACTGCTGGGCAAAGGCCTTAAAAGGAGCTTATTCCGCCATCACTCCAGTGCCGGTTGACGGATAATTTCTTTACCATCCAAGATTGCATTATGGGTATTTTTATATATGGTACTCTGAGATAAAATTAAAATATATACCTATATCTACTATTTTGAAATTGGTAAGACTTCGACTGTAGTTTTAGTTAAAAAAAAGTCGCCTTAGAAATGAAATTCTCCAGAAACGAATGAAATATTTCCACTTCAACTTTAAACCTCCAATCCTTCAAAATCTGATTCAATAGCGTATAAAATATTAAGTATTTCTGGCGACGAGACGTCATTTCTGAGTTACGACTTTATGACGCCTTAAACACATACGTTCCTAGAACCGTTTAAATGCTATACATTTCGTAGTCTGTTAAGTACCAACATTACAAAACAATTCAATGACGTCACATGTTATTTAATTTCTAAACCGCCAACATGAAAAAGCGACTCGGTAGTTACATATGTATACATATCTTTGCCAATTTCAAATCATATTACAAAAGTTGACATAATTATGTCAGACGACTATTATTATACCTAAATTATGCATAGGAACGTTGCTAGATTTTAAGGGCTCATCACACGAAATGCGGAGCAGCGTGTACTGACAACTGAGTAATTTTTTTTTTGCATGGTTTATATTTTGACAGAGATACTAGCGTTTGATCATATTGAGGTAGAAACTCGTGAGAATAAGCAAGGAAAAACTGTGCGCTATTTTGAATTTTTTTTTTCTTCACATTCACACAACCAAGTTGTTTTGAAATATTATTTAAATTTAAAAATACGCGTAAAAACTAACTAAACCGGTCGTCGTACTTTATTTTTAAGTAAGTGCAACTTCAGGACGTGGTGGCCACTAAGCTTTCATTTCGAGGCGCATTTCGAGTCTTTTCGCGCTATAAAATAAAAGATACATTGTACATTTTTATTGAGTATTATTTATTCTAAAATAATAATAATATTGTAAAATAAGGGTTTGAACCCAGTGAAGTTGTGTTTGAACCATACTTAAATAAAAAAAAATCCATAAACACACTACCCCACAAACGCAATCAATGTGCGCTATCTCTAAGTCCCAAAACTTATTTTAAATTCCGACCAGTCTGCGACGCTGCGGTAATGGCGGCGTCTGTCTGTCATTCGTTCCTGTCAGACGTGATCGCGCCAAAGATGCAATATTTATAAGATCGATTCTTCATTTCAACCAAAACGATTGGTTTTCCTTAGAATTTATATTAAAAATTAAATGGCTCTCAAATCAAAAGATAAATCGACGCTTGCTATTCAGATGGTACAATTAAACTTACTAGTAGTCACCGCGTGGTCGAAATTCGACCATGATTCAAAATCTAAATTTAAAAAAAAAATAGTGAAAATAAAGAACCTTTTTTAAAAAATTTCAATTTGACTACAGACTGACAATCAACAAAAGAGTAGGTATAATATGTGTGTGTGTGTGTGTGAAATACATGGTAGTGTTGGTAATGTTTTTTTTTATTAATTTAATGTATATTTTATTTATAATTTAAAAAATATT
The DNA here is from genome assembly GCF_905220565.1 of Melitaea cinxia. Lineage (NCBI taxonomy): Eukaryota > Metazoa > Arthropoda > Insecta > Lepidoptera > Nymphalidae > Melitaea > Melitaea cinxia. The sequence goes on along the minus strand of NC_059407.1, from coordinate 16,787,951 downwards.
AGCATTCTGCACTCTTTCCCTATATAAACTATAAGTGTACGAAATTTTATACTCCTCTGTCCGTAACAAGAGGTGTAAAGTTTTTGCTTATACACAGATATCTTGCTATAGCTAAAAGTACTATAAAACGATTCCCTCATAATCTGTGTCATAGCTGTTTAGTTGTTTCACAGAATTTAACTTTCCATGTTTTTCATATCGCGCCCCTTACATTGTTTCTTATACAATAAACTCCCATTCAATTCAAAAACAAACAATTAATTGAAATACAAAAATAAAAACTAAAAAATTAAATAAAAGTCAGTGCTAGCTAACAAGCTAAAGAATATCTACAAGCCCAAGAGTTATATTCTGTAGGATTGAGGTACTGACGGCTACAGGTTTTGCAAATATTTAATGCTTTGCTCAAAAAAATATTATAAAAAACGAGTGTGCTTTAGACCAAACGACTGAAGTAAAACTTCTTTAACAATAGGCCTGCACTGTGTCTTAGACATACCAAACGTAACTGGCTATGAGAGAAAAAGAGAAATAAAATGTGTGCTCGCACCTCTCTCTCTTGCTCCGTTCACCTCGCTCGATCACACTTTTCGTAACGCTCTCGTCACGCATTCACCAGCTTACTCCCCAAGTCAAGCGTGCGTAAGGAAGTTTTACTACAAAAATATGTAAAGATAAGTAAACAGAGAATTGAACAAACAGGTATTCCAGGTCGTCAGGTCGTTACAAAATATTCAGCAATTCTCAAAAGACTAAAATTAAAACCAGCCTCGATTCCCAACACAAAGCGCTTGAAACGATCTCGAAAGTTCCGCAAAAATTCTCATTCATTTCATTTCATATGTAACTACAATGGCCGCCGGTTGAAAGTCCTCCGGCATTTTGTTTCATTAGAATACTTAATGCACTGCTGACGGTTTGTTACATACGTTATTACTTTACATATAAGTTGGAACAGAAAACGAAACACTTAGACACAGTTTGTTACATCCACATACTACGTTGGCGCAATTTCTAGTGGCTCTGCTTTCTGCTCCGCGGATTGTACGTTCGATTCCCGCCTGAGTCTGAGTGTAATATTTGAATTTATACATTTATATATGTAAGTATGATTTCCATTTATATTTATAAAAAAATTGCTATATCAGTCTGTCGTCCCCCAGCATTAAGTTGCTTACTGTACGAACAAACGACCGTGTGTCTAAAATATTTATATTTATTTGCGAGTACATAATACACTTATAATACTATTTACTTTACGGCTCACCTGATGGTAAGCGATTACCTTTGCTTATAAAGGCCTGCAACGCCAGAAGCATCGCAAGCGCGTTTCCGACCCTTCCCCCAATCCCCCCAGGAGCTCTGGTCACCTTTCTCACCACAGTAACACAGCACTGGCTACCTTAGCTACCATTATAATCATACAATCAACTTCTTTATCTATCTATAATATATATAAACGCGAAAGGTCATTCATCACGAAATCTCCGAAACTATAACACCTACAAACTTGAAATTTGGCAGGTAGGCTCCTTATAGGACGTAGGCATCCGCTAAAAACGGATTTTTTAATAATGTGTCTTTAGAAATCCATTTCTTTTTGGGGTTAAAACGAGGGATGGTAGGTTGACGTACTCATCACGAAACCTCCGAAACTATAACAGCTACAAACTTGAAATTTGGCAGGTAGGTTCCTTATAGGGCTTAGACATCCGCTAAGAACTGATTTTACGAAAATCGACGGATCGATCGGATAAAGCAGGGTTCAGAAGTTTGTATGAAAGTCTTATGTTTTTGAAGTAAGAGACTTGAAATTTAAAATGTATGCTCTATAGACGGTGAGGAGGTGTCCAAATAATGCATCGTAATCTATATATATAAAAGAGAAAGGTCACTAACTCACTCATCACGAGAACTCAAAAACCGCTGGATGGTCTATCTATCCAGGTTGGGCAAAGATAAAATTTGGCAGGGAGGTAGATTATAGTTAGCAGACGTCCGCTAAGAACGGATTTTACGATATCCCACCTCTAAGGGGGTTTAATTGGGGTTGATAGTTTGTATGAAACATATACAGCCTGAAAATAGAACTAAAAATGTGGTGTATAGAGAGGTTTTATAAAAATAACTATTAAATTATACTAAATTGTGTCTTTTAAAAAGTTACTAAGTTTGATATGCATTTCAAGTGACTGAAATAAAAAAATAATTTGCGTTAAACATCTTAATAGTAATGCATATCTGCATAACCACGCGGACGTAATCGCGGGCAACAGTTAGTGTATTATAAAACAACGTCTCCAAAAGTGTATGTGATCGATTCGCTCAAAATCTACTGAACGGATTTTCATGCGGTTTCACCATTGCAAAAAGGGCTCCACCATTGGCAAGAGGAAGGTTTACGGAACGGCTAAGCCGATTTTGATGAGAGTTTCACTGGAAGTTTGCCGGAAAAACTTTGTGACATACTAATTTCAACGCGGGCGAAGCCGCGGGCACAGCTAGTATAAATATAATTAAATCATCAGCAATATTTGTTTCATTGTTAATCAAATATAATTATAATAAGTTGACGATGTTACCACTTATTATTCAACTCAAGTGTAAATAATATCCAATTAAATGTATCGTCTATCATTTAATTTAATCCCAATTTAATTAAACTATAATAACAGTAAATACTTAGACAATCCCTTGTTAATGTAAGTAAACAGTCTTGATTTCCTCAAACTCCGTCACTTTCGATCCCCCCCACGGTCGCTCCCCTCCGCAAACAACCACCAAGTTAAATTATCCCGACACGAACAATTGTTGGCCGGAATTACATTTCGAAAACTGTAATTTTATTACGTTCGGGTGTTAAATATAATTGAATTTTAACCGTTTCGTAGCTTTAAACGTGTGTTACTGGGCGTGTGTGAACTTTTAAAATATTCATATTCTGTTTAAAGTTGGTCTGACTCGCGACAGTGAGTCCGGAGTCGTGCTGCGCACTGCGAGGCAGTAGGTGGCGCGTTTTGGTTCGTTAAAAAGATTTATCAACTTTAAAACTTTCGCGTACGAAATTTTTACTTCGTTATAAAGATGTTACTATGCACTCGACACTTTTACAACAATGTTTAAAATTTTTATAACGATTCGTGCATTTTTATTAGCTTAAAAGTTACAGTAAAAAAACTTGACTCGCAAAAATACCTTATCGATCATTATTACTCAGTCAGTCAGCTCAGCCTATTGCAGTCCACTGCTGGACATAGGCCTCCCCAAGTTCGCGCCAAGCATCCCGGTTTTCCGCAATCCTCATCCAGCCTACACCGGCAATCTTAATCTCTAATCGTAGATCGTCGGTCCAACGGGCCGAATGACGTCCCACACTCCGTTTACCAAGACGCGGTCTCCACTCCAGGACCCGTCTGCTCCAACGACCATCGGTCCTGCGGCACAGATGGCCAGCCCACTGCCACTTCAACTTGCTAATTCTGTGGGCTATGTCGCTTACTTTCGTTCTCTCGCGGATAGTCTCATTTCTAATCCTATCTTTGAGAGAAACCCCAAGCATAGCCCGTTCCATTGCACATTGCATTATTACTAATTTCAATAAAAATGTTTGTAACAATAACACTAAGAACTAACTTTTCTGTAATGTCGGTTTACAGACGACGGTTTTACGTGATAACGTCATAAAGAAACATTGTTGAAAATTTTAATACTTTTATGAATTGAATTGAATTATTATCACTGAATTATTGCTAGCTCTGACGTCACGCGAGAAGGGTGATAAATGTGTCACTACACTCACTACTTCACAAGCCAACGCTTAGGCCGATCGTGCCTCTCTATCGCTTGTTCCGCGCTCTCGCTTACACGCTCAGGCTGAGTCGGAACGTGACACGTTTTAACCGACTTCAAAAAAAAAGGAGAAGGTTATCAATTCGTTTGTATTATTTTTTTTATGTATGTTACCTCAACTTTTTACTGGGTGGACCGATTTCGATGATTCTTCTTTTAATCGAAAGGTGGTGCGTATCGTGTGGTCACATTTAAATTTGATCATGATCTGATAACTACTTTTGTAATTGAAGTCGGTTTTTTTTCGTTTGCGAGCAAACACAATTATTCCGGCGTGCAGCCAGTGTTCATCACATCATCACATCAGCCTTCACAGTCCACTACTGGACATAGGCCTCAACAAGTTCGAGCCAAAAATGGCTTGAACTCATGTGTTTTGCCCATAGCCACCACGCTGGGCAGGCGAGTTGTTGACCGCAGGACTGGCTTTGTCGCAGTAGCTTCAAGCCGCCATCGGTCGGCTTCGTAAGTTCCAAGGTGGTAGTGGAACCTTGTTATCCCTTAGTCGCCTCTTACGACACCCACGGAAAGAGTACGGTGGGTGGCTATATTCTTTAATGCCGTAACCACACAGCATAACATCACAGCCGGTGTTCATTGATTTATAACACGTTATCACGTCAAAAATTGTCATAATAAATTTTTGTAATTTTCTGTGTTAGGTATTAGTTATCCTAAGCTGTCTTTTGTACATTATCCAGTAAAGAGGTGCTCAAGAGATGCGCTCACAGAAATGGCAGGTGAATTCCTAGTTTTCATCGCCCGAGACGTTCCGAGATAACCTATCTGATCTAATTAAGCATGAATAAAGCGCTTTAACGCTGTAACAGAGAATGTCCTTGTCGGTGCCCTGTCAACTGCAGCGCTGGAATGTAAATTTACAATCGCTGTTAAATTCGGGCTATTACAATCTCTTTATAGTGCAATCTGACGGCTTTTGTTGTCCACTTTCAGCCGCTCCTAATAGTCCACATATACACATATAGTTGACTAATGACATGCATATTAATTTATTATTTATTAGTACATAATCGCGTCTCAAATTTGTTGATATAAATTATCGGTTAATAGTTCGGGATCATATTATCATTCATTGGTTAATTTCTATAAAAATCCGTTCAGCGTTTTGAGGTTGCCTCAGGGCCGGATTAAAAAGTTGGTTTAATGTGCCTGTAATGTAAATTATATTGAACAAATGAAAGAAATTCGGTGAAACGCGTATCGAAATTAACTCATAATTAAATATCGAGTTTTCTCACTAACAATAAATAATCTAGTCAGTGTTGTCACAATTATAAATTTATTTCACATCGATTTAAGTTATCCAGCAAATTTATAAATTATAATCTTTTTGATACAACTAAGCGATAACCGTAGCCCATAGACGCCTGCAACAACAGAAGCATAGAAGTTTTTTTTTTTTTTTTGATAAATATACATAGAAATAGTACATATATAAATACAAATACAAATATTACACCCAGACCTAGGATGAAATCGAACCCGAAACCCGCGGAAAGAAAGTTATCAAATCGAATCGAAAGCAAAGCCACTACAAACTGCGCCAACGGGCTAGTGAATTAGATTATCGATTATAAAAACGATATCATCGATATAATTAAATCATATTTATATTATAATAATGTATGTTCAAGTAACTATTTTGTCATTGTTTAGGTGCCAGTATAGTAACTTTTAGAGAAAAAAATTGTGTGCTTAAGACCGCACAGCAGAAATTAAAACTTCATAGGCAACCGCAATCAAGCAATAACGCAGTAAGTCCCAAATTCACCCGATCGAGCCTCTCGTCGTTCAGCAGCGAAGAGCAGCTGTCTGTATCTTTTTCGCTTGGGTACACTCGGCGGTCCGAGCTCACCCGATCGAGCCTTTCACCTCAGAGCGTGACGAATCAGCCTAACTTACTAAAAGAAGTTTTCACTTCAATTATGTAAACTACGTGTGCTTCCTCACAATTATATTTTACTATTAGCTCTTTTTATCATTAACTAGTAAATTTTAATAAATTATTAATTATAAAGAAGATGATTATAAAGATGTGACGACGCGTTAGCGCAGCGGTCACAGCGCTGGATGCGGCTCTGTTGCGCTGGCGGTTGCGGGTTCAATCCACGCACATGGCATACATTTGTATTGTCCATACGGATGTTTGCCGTGATCTAGGCGTTTGTACTTATCTTTTGCTTATTTCCGGACCCTCGGCACAGGAATGAATCGTAGTGGAGGCCGTTGATGGTGAAACATTTATTATTTTTTAATATAAGAATCGAACAAGTATTTAAAGTAAGGCCGTATTTTATCAAAATGAATAAAAAGACAAAAGATATTAATGTATTTGTAAAGAGATTAATAAACGTAGGTATATATACAAAGAGATATGTCTGTCTCGATGACAAAGCGTCTCATCCGCCATCAAAGCGAAGGATCAGAGCTTAAGTAGCTTAGAATAAAATCATCGTTAATCCTAAATTGTACCTCGGCGTTCGGTGATATAAATCGGAGTTTGAAAATACTCGGAAATGTGCGAAGTGCGTGATCTGCGTTCATTGATATCAAACATTGTGACGAGGTACGGTTTGTTTGTTTGTGTCAATTTATTGGAGTATAACTTTTTTACTCACACTTGACTTGGGAAGTAAGCTGGTGAAAACGTGACGTGAGTGTTACGTAAAGTGAGATCGGGCGAGGAGAACGAAAGTTAAAAGGGAAAGATATAAGTTTGTGAACATAGAAAGAGAGTGTTACGTTTCGTAAATTTTACTTTAATCGTGGGGTCTAAAGCACACTTGTTTTTGTTTTTGTTTGTTTCTTTGTTTGTTTAAACGCCTTAATCTTAGGAACTACTGGTACGAATTGAAAAATTCTCTTAGCGATGCGATAGCGAGGAAGGCTACGTATAGCCTATTTTCTCCTCAAGTTATCGCCTGTGAGATCGTGGGGCACAACTAGTAAAATATATAACTATACATACAATAAAACTAACTGACGACGATTATTTATAGGAAAACAAAACAAACAGCACTTATTATTTACGATTGAGGAACAAGTAACATGAAATACTAACATTTATAATTATATATATGTTGTTTAGAAGAATTTCAATCAAAACCGCGGGAAACAACTAGTCGTGATCAAAATCCATCTTACGTTGATTTGAGCAAGGTGACGCTGCGCTATAAAACTACGAGCGCGGCGGGGCTCTTCAATCCGCTCACGTCGGACTATCTCGTTCCATTACACGTACTTTTGAAACTTAAGGCATGGTATTCCGTAGGCGTGATGTGTGCGAGATAACATTTAGGTATGTATTATCTTATCTATAAGTTTGTCTGCTTTGTTTCTGACACTAGCCAAACCACTCCGACTCCTCAAATTCATATTTTCAACTGTCTGACATTTTAAGTTATTCGAGTGTTTCAGATAATTAAAATTTAAGAACGAGGTATGATAATGATGATTTATTACAATTTTGTGTATATATACGAATGCAAGTGTCTTGTAGTATCATTATTTCGAAACATACAGACATCCCTAAAAATGATTTTCTTCATACATAAACGTATAAAATTTGCGTAATAAAACATTAAGGTTAAAACCCGTGAACCTGTCAATGACTTCATATGCACAGTACACATTATCGTAACAAAAAGCGCTTATATATTTCTAAATATTTTCTGTACCTGATATACTTAGGTTGAATAAAAAAACCTTGAAAGCCCAGAAACTTATATGAAAACAAAGCAAATATGAACAATAGCCGAAACCGCTAACAACGTACGAAAATGTCATAATCTCAAACTGTAAGGTATTATTAGGACCATCTGAGTTTCGGGTTGAGGGGGCGTGGGCGGAGGGGAGAGGCCATGTTTGTAGTGTTAATTGTCTTCGACCCGGAGCGAGTCATTTGCATCTGAAGCACGTCACGATGGTTCGATTTAGCTGTGTATGTATATGTCTATCTTACATATAAAATAACAATACTATTGTATTTTAATATTGAATTAGTTGGCGAAAAATGGGTGGAATGATGACATTTTAAAAGTTACAGGCAGTAAGGTAATGGGTGACAGAATGTTGAAACGGAAGTTGATGGTAGCAGATGGAGGATCCTTTCACCCGAAGAGAGTTCCATATCTGATCTGAATCAGAATAACGTGAAATAATAATATTACGCTTCGCTTCAGCCTGTAATATCCCACTACTGGGCATAGGCCTCTTTCCCCATGTAGGGGAAGGATCAGAGCTTAATCCACCACGCTGCCCCAGTGTGGGTTGGCGGATATATTCCCTACTATGAGTAACGATCGCTATCAGGTGTACATTATAACAACCGGGACCGACGGCTTAACGTGCTCTCCGAGGCACGGTGGGGAGACCCACAAGGACTGCACAAACACCCAGACCACGGTAAACACCTGTATGGCCTATACAAATGTTTGTCATGTGCGAGGATCGAACCCGCAACCGCCAGCGCAACAGGTACAATCCATGGCTGTAACCGTTGCGCCAACGCGACGCGCGCGATATATTCTTATATATAAAAAATAATTATTAAAAAAAAAAACCGACTTCAAAAAGGAAACTAAAAAGTGAAAAATAAATTTACTTAGTACAAAGTAATTCGTATTTTGATTTAGTTAATCAGAAATGATTAAATAAATATTTTATAATTTTGAAGTCGGTGCCAAGTAAAACAATAACTACTCTAGTATCTACTCGTAAGTTATACTCAGTTTTCTTTCATAATTTGTTTCATTGACTATTAGGTTGAATACTTTTATTATTCTGTTATTGTTTTGACATATCTAATAATATTTTTATTTAATCATTTCTGATTAACTAAATCAAAATACGAATTACTTTGTACTAAGTTAATTTATTTTTCACTTTTTAGTTTCCTTTTTGAAGTCGGTTTTTTTTTTGTTAAAAATTATTTTATTTTACAATTTTTAGTGATGGGTAGACCTAACAAGGATGCTTTTTCCCTTATGTCGGGGGTTCGGAAACATACACAATACAGAAACACCCAGATCATGACAAACATCTATATAGCCAATACAAATGTCTGTCGTGCGCGGGTAATGAAACCACTAACGCCAGCGCAACAGCCGCTGCTGTGACCGCTGCGCTAACGCGTCGACATACTACGAGTAAAGTTCGCTATCAGGTGTACGTAATAACAACCGGGACTGACAGCCTAGCGTGTTCTCCGAGGCTAGGTTGGGAGAACCACAAGGATTAACAACTAGACCGAAGATAAATATTTGTGTAAACATAAATATCCACTCCGAGCGGGAATAGAACCCGCGACCGTCGGTGTTTAGGCGCCGCCGACACGGCACATGCACCATTATATCAAAGCGGTCGTCAAACAGCAAAAGGTAACTGCTGTAAATTGTTGAGAAATTCCCTCGAGTGTTTATGGGCTCCATCATCAAACCTGGTCCTGCCACACAGATGATCACACAGCAGGTAATTGCTATAAATCGTTGAAAAGTTCCCTCGATTATCTTTTGTCTCCATCATCAGACTGTAATGGCACTTGTAACTCACATAGGTGCAAAGTTCTCATCAATAGAAACGAATTAAGTTCAAACAGCAGGTAATTGCTATAAGTCGTTGAAGAGTTCCCTCGACTATCTTCGTCTCCATCATCAGACTGAAATGGCACTTACAACTTATACATATGCAAAGTTCTCATCAATAGAAACGAATTAAGTTCAAACAGCAGGTAATTGCTATAAATCGTTAAAGAGTTCCCTCGACTATCTTTTGTCTCCATCATCAGACTGTAATGGCACTTATAACTCATACAGGTGCAAAGTTCTCATCAATAGAAACGAATTAAGTTCAAAAAGCAGGTAATTGCTATAAATCGTTAAAGAGTTCCCTCGACTATCTTTTGTCTCCATCATCAGACTGTAATGGCACTTATAACTCATACAGGTGCAAAGTTCTCATCAATAGAAACGAATTAAGTTCAAAAACCAGGTAATTGCTATAAATTGTTGAGGAGTTCCCTCTACTATCTTTCTTCTCTATCATCAGATCGACTCCAGACCTTTATTAAATAGTAGTGCTTTATAGTACTTAATGAAAACATGATTAAATTTACTAGTCACCCTTACGATTTTTGAAAGTTTCCCTCGATTTCTCTGGGATCCCATCATCAGATCCTGGTTTCCTTATCATGGTACCAAATTATGGATATCTCCTTTCCAACAAAAAAAGAATTATCGAAATCGGTTCATAAACGAAGAAGTTATCCCCGAACATACATAAAAAAAAATATATATATATATATACGGTCGAATTGAGTCTCCTCCTCCTGAGACCTCCTCCTTTTTTTGAAGTCGGTTAAAAATGAATCGCAAAATGTTTGCTAAGCGCAAAACTCGAGAACGGTTGGACCGATTTCGCTAATTCTTTTTTTAAAATGTTCCTTGAAGTACGAGGATGGTTCTTACGGAGAGAAAAATTCAAAAAAAAATTTAAAATTTCCTGAAAAAGTCTAAAAACAACACTTTTCTATACTCCCATACAAAAGATTTGTGATAATACTTAAAAGTCAATTTGAACTTTAATACCATACGATAAAGTTTGTGTTAGGCGATACGAAGTTCGCCGGGTCAGCTAGTAATATAATAATAATAAATAACGTAACATTTATATTGACATGTAACTTAGAGGTATGGAATAAATGGCCATTGTTATTACTTATACTTAGTAGAGAGCATCGCAATAAACATATATATACGATTACACATATCCATAACAATTATCCTCTTAAGAAAATTAAATATAGATGTTGAAATACAAGTACCTATTTCTGATGTTTCGGCCTTCATTTACCTATATAGGTAGTTGTGTACATGTACAGTTGTGACTCTTTGACATTAAATATTGTTGAGTTATCAATAAAGTTTTTTTAGGCAAAAATAAAAACACGTTGATATGTGTATACTTGCTGACGTGATCAACTAAAGGAAGAATTATGATTCAAAGACATACGGATATTATGAAAGTAACGAATTCTTATTATATTAAATATCATCATTTATTTTATCATAATGATAAAATAACTGAAATGAGAAGTATTTATAGAACAACAAAGCATACAAAATTACATTAAAACAACAAAATCAGTTGTTTTTCTTTTTATATATAAATAGGTCTGCAAACTGTTGGTAAGCGATTACAGTAGCTTATAGACGTCTGCAAAACCAGAAGCATCACAAGCGCGTTGCCGACCCTACCCCCAATTCCCCTGGGAGCTCTGATCATCTTACTCACCACAGGAACACAACACAGCTTGAGGGCAGTGCTATTTAGTTGTGATTTTCTGAAAGGTTGAGGTATACCCCAGTTGGGCTGCTATTTACTCGAGAAAGAATTTCGTATAGCGGGACAAATAATGCAAGAAGTAAATAATAACTCTAATTTACGGACCCGTCAGACGTTGTCCTGCCCGAAAAATAGCTACCTAATTTGATTGCTTACATACCGATAGCAGCGCCACCTACGGGGGACTATAGCGGGACCAATTTAGATAAAAAAACTATCTCCCAAGTTGGACCAAATTACAGATGCTTACAAAATTTAATAAAAATTTGTTTAATAGTTTCGGAGTTTCATCATCATCATCATCATTACAGCCTATACAGTCCACTGCTGGACATCGGCCTCCACAAGTTTACGCCAAAAATAACGTGAACTCATCATGTGTTTTGCCCATAGTCACCACGCTGGGCAGGCGGGTTGGTGACCGCAGTACTGGCTTTGTCGCACCGAAGACGCTGCTGCCCGTCTTCGGCCTGTGTATTTCAAAGCCAGCAGTTGGATGGTTATCCCGCCACCGGTCGGCTTTTTAAGTTCCAAGGTGGTAGCAGAACTGAGTTATCCCTTAGTCGCCTCTTACGACACCCACGGGAAGAGAGGGGGTGGCTATATTCTTTAGTACCGTAGACACACAGTACACAGTACAGTAGTTTCGGAGTTTATCGCCCACATACATCGTGACACGAATTTTTTATATATATACTTGCTGAGCCCGTAAACGTTGTTTTGCCATATATGTTATTAACCCTCTACACCCCTCCCCCGCCCCTTATAGGGGGATGAAAAATAGATGTTACCCAATATGCACACAAAATTTCATGAGAATCGGTCAAGCCATTTCGGAGGAGTTTAACTACAAACACCGCGACATAAGAATTTTATATATTAGATAGATAATAGTTTGCATCTTCTAAACATAGTTTATTTTCATCTCATTGTTCTTACACGGGGGAAATCTTCACATACTTTTACGTATAATATATTTCTATGTATATTTGAGATTTTCTTAGATTCTATTATGTACATTTCACGTCCTATCCTATCAACTATTCTTCAACAATATTTAGATTTCCACAGGGAGAACGTGACTGCTTGCGTTTTCAACACTGTGTATAAGACAGACTTATATCCGTCCAAATAAAAAAAAACTGGATTTTGTTCTCGAAGGGCAAAAAAACGTATAGTAAACTGTAAAATAAATATACCTACAATTAAATGCGTATTATTAAACAACTCAAACAGTACTCTTCAAATCACGATCACATTTAAATTGAACTACGCGACAAGCACCAACTTTCGTTTAAAAAAAGAATCATCAAAATCGGCACATTCAGTAAAAAAGTTATAAGGTAATATAATAAAACATACAGTCGAAGTGAGAACCTAGAGTCGTATAAGCCGTATGTTTTTATTGTAACCGTAATATTCTCATATAAATAAAACAAGTACATATTACGCTTACGTAACAACAAATGACCAACTTATATAAAAATCTGGTTTAAAAACCTAATCTCTTTATAATCATGTAAATGAAGTAAATCGACGGGTGCAAAGTAAAAAAAGTTAACTACAATTTTGAGATTTTTCTTTTATTGCAGTAACTAACTAAAAACTTTATATTTTACAACATGGCAAAATAAAAAATACAAATATCACCTCATTTCTTGTACTTTTGTCAAGTAAAAGAAGACAACTACTGCTGTTTTGTAAAATTACACGACGTACATGCGTTCAACTACCACCTGGCCGCTTTTACGCAGTCCGCACGGGGGGCGCACGTTCATTCCTATTGTGTCATCAGTCAGATGTCATGTGCTTCGCCGGCCGGCAACAATGTTAGTTTGTTTTGGCTTTTTACGTATTATGGTTTATTGAACGTGTTATCATAATAATAAACCATTTGAACACATCACAATAGACATGGAAAGACGTTTTTGGAAATTTTTGGAATTGGAAAAGTCATACTTATAAATATATGAAACATCTTTATTAAAGCCAGATTTATTAATTCCTATGTAGAAACGACCAAGTGGTAGTTAACTCAGTTGTCATATTTTTAAGCACAATGTAGAGGCAGACAACTGCAATATCTCGTAAATTAAACATAATTAGAAGAAATGAAATATACAAGTGTTTGTCTTTATAAAAAATATAGTAGTGATGAAAATTTCAACAAACAATGATGCGTCAAGTTGGCCGGTATATCCAATAAAAACCACTTGCTTACGAAATGAAACCTTATATCATAAGCTTCAATTTTTATTATGGACAGAACACGGTAAACTACCGGAGAAAAAAGATATCACACCTGACATCATAGGGCTGCCTATGGACTTAAACCACTTCAGTACGAACGCTATTCTCAAAAAATGCCTTCGCTGACGTCATAAATCTTTTTGTCCGTACGCCCATTGTTATACAAAAAAATAACTACCTGAGAATAACAATGTTGCACCCCCCGCTCGGCCCTTCCCGCTCCGCACCGCAGCGGTTCCACTGACCGGTTTTTAAATAGTTGCCAGTCGTTATTTGCTTGTTGCTTGCCTACGTCTTATTATCGGTATCATCAGTTAATGCGACTTTTTGACTTTGGCTATGGTAAACGGACTCTTGATAACAACTTATGATTTGGTACTTATGTCTACTTCTTAAACCTACGATTGTGGCTGTGTATACTGGACTCGATTACTCCTGCTGTGAACTTTTTGATTCCTTTCAAAATGGAACAAATAAACCGGCGATGTGTTTTATGTCCTCGATCTATATATCGAGCTGTACAGCGACATGTTTTAGGAGAAAACATTCTCCAACAACCAGAGTTGGCAGAGTATATTCAACAACAAGCTATGGAACAAGTAAGTACAAACACAATATACAGATATATATACATTATAGTTTGTTAACTTTTTGAGTTTGATGCCCCTTTTATGTAGGCGACATGTGTAACCAAATGTTACCTAAGGCATTGCTGAATCCTTTTGGGATTATGAGCGTGATAGTGATGCATTTATGTATGTATTTTAGCGGCCGTTTCAACGCATAGCACACACTTTCTCTTACGCCTTATTTGATATTTTTTCTTGCCTTAATGTTTAATTCGTACATTTTCAGATCGAATTCAATAACGAGCGGGCTATTTGTCATCGCTGTTGGCAAAGAGCAGTCAATCATATTAGAATTCAACAAGAAGCACTTGTTCCTGTACCTGACCCGGAACCAGATGAACAACCCGTACAAGAAAGTATTAACGTTCCAGAATATAGAAGAGCTCCTAACAGGGGTGATCATTGTATTTTTAATTATTGTAATAATCCAACACGTTACCGTATACCACATAGTGTCAAAGTACATATGCTATGTGAGTTTAATTTGTATGTTCCAAGTAATGCCAGAGTATGTATAGAACATTTACAAAATAATAATTGGAGTGACTTGATTAATCACTGTAACATGGTTCAACAATTCAACGCAGAGCAGTTTACAGATGTATGCAATATTTTAAAAAGTGCTATTACCTCGAGACTTTCTTTCGACGTAATAAATGGGTTAACTGATGAGGAACTACATTTTTGGGTCGGTTTAAATAATGATCAATTCAATGAAATATTACGGGAAACACCACGTCTGGGTGAAGGAAATAATCGTCCTCGGACTATTCTTGGTGTTTATTTGTCGAAATTAAGATCAGGCGAATCAAATGTACGACTAAGTACGTTATTCAATATGTCTCGTCGCACATTAGAGCGTAAACTATCAATCGCAAGAGAGTCCTTAATGACATTTGTTGACTTACATTTGGGGTTTAACCACATATCTAGAAATAGAATTCTCGAACGGAATTTATTTATACCAAAAAGCATTTTCGGAAATAACGAAAATACAAAAGCAATTATTATTTGTGACGGCACTTATGTTTACATTGAAAAAAGTTCGAATTTTCTTTTTCAACGACAGACCTATAGTTTACATAAGTTTGAGAATCTTTTAAAACCATTCTTGCTCGTATGTAGTGATGGATATATAATAGATGTGCTAGGCCCATATTCTGCCGTTACTTCGGATGCAACGATTATGGCAAACATAGTCAATAATGAAGACAGCCCCTTTCACTGGATTTTGGAGCAAGGCGATGCTCTAATTCTCGATCGAGGTTTTAGAGACAGTATACAAGCTCTTGAGGAATGTGGTTATGAAGCCCATATACCTCCCACTAAGGCAAGGGGTTCCTCTCAGCTAACGACAGAAGAAGCGAATAAGTCACGATTAATAACTATTTGTCGTTGGGTGATCGAAGCTATAAATGGGCGAATCAAACAATGTTTCAAACTTCTACGCCAGACGTACTTTAACAGAGCCCTTACGCATATGTTCACAGATTTTCAGATAGCTGCTAGTCTTGTAAATGCATTTCATCCAGTGTTTATCGACAATAACCGTGCTGCTGAGTTTGTGACCATAATTAATGAAAAAATAAACACGCCTAATGTATTATATGATTATGTAGAGTTAAAAAATCTGAATAGGCAGCGAGTAATGTTTTTAAGGATCGACGGAAACGATCTCTTAGTAGATTTTCCACGTTTGGTTGAGGAAGATATTATTATGTATGCATTAGGCACATATCATTTGAAATTATCAAAATCATACGTAGCGGAACACTTACGAGACGGTGTTTACGTTATAGAAGTTTGCAGGGAAGACAGATTACCTGACCTTCAAGAATGTAATATATTTTTAAACAATGTGTGGTTGCTTCGTGGACGAATTCAGTCCAGACATGTAAGAGCACGAACTTATTTTTCATATGTGCTCGTAGACCGTCAACAACAAGGGAGGGATGCTTTAGTTCATCATTATTGTACGTGTTTGACAGGGCAGCGCACAATTGGTGCGTGTGCCCATATTATTTCAATAATATGGTATTTAGGCGTTGGTCGCCACGATGTTTTTATTCCCCCGGCACTATATTTAGAAGACATCATTTGTGACGATGAATTTGTATAGACCATGGAAGTAACTGTAATAAATGATTATTAAAAAATAAAAGTGTTTATTTTGGTAGTATCACCCTAAGGTTAATTACCCAAGTGATAAGCTGACTAAAATACAGCATAGAATGATTTTTTTTCCATTGTAGGTTTGATTTTAACAAAAAAAGTAGGAGCCAAAAATATAACTTTCAAAGTTCCAGACTGTACATTTCCGGTCCATTCATAACATAAACTGTTTCATTTCAGTATCTTTAGGTTATAAGCAATAGGCTAACAGACATTATAACTTTATTGGCTATGCCGGCCAGGGTCCATACAAAAGTGCCCATCATTCTTTGGTTTGAAATTGACAAAATGGGAGCACTTTTTCCTATTTTGCGCTCTCCTGAATAGTTGCTGTTTTTAACCGACTTCCAAAAAAGGAGGAGGTTCTCAATTCGACTGTATTTTTTTTTTTTTTTTTTTTTTTTTTTTTTTATGTATGTTACATCAGAACTTTTGACCGGGTAGACCGATTTCGACAAATTTTGTTTTAATCGAAAGGTTTTGTGTGCCAATTGGTCCCATTTAAATTTATTTGAGATCTAACAACTACTTTTCGAGTTATATCTAATAATGCGTTTTTACTTGACGCTTTTTTCGTCGACCTACGTTGTATTATACCACATAACTTTCTACTGGATATACCGATTTTGATAATTCTTTTTTTGTTGGAAAGGGGATATCCTTAGTTTGGTACCATGATAAGGAAACCAGGATCTGATGATGGGATCCTAGACAAATCGAGGGAAACCCTCGAAAATCCGCAATAACTTTTTACTGGGTGTACCGATTTTGATAATTTTTAATTTAATCGAAAGCTGATGTTTATCATTT
Source organism: Melitaea cinxia (assembly GCF_905220565.1). Classification (NCBI taxonomy): domain Eukaryota; kingdom Metazoa; phylum Arthropoda; class Insecta; order Lepidoptera; family Nymphalidae; genus Melitaea; species Melitaea cinxia. Next base: position 16,770,879 of record NC_059407.1, on the reverse strand, counting down.
GGTCACATATAAATTTTATCGAGATCTGATAACTACTTTTTGAGTAATCTTTGATAACGCGTAGTTGCTTGACTATTTTTTTGTCGATCTACGTTGTATTACTGTTGATGTAATTGAAGTCGGTTTTTTTTTCGTTTGCGAGCAAACACAATTATGTATATAACTCTTTTTACTTTGCACCCGTCGTAATGACGTACGAATTGTGTAACGTAACATTACCGCTATTTCGCTACTCGATGTAACGGGTTCCGTGGTGTAGTGGTTATCACATCTGCTTTACACGCAGAAGGCCGCCAGTTCGATCCTGGCCGGAATCATATGTTTTTGCTTTTTTTTAATGCTAACCTTATTTTATTTTCTTTTTTAGAATTATTAATCAAAAAAAAACTATTATACCTGGCGTTATAAAATGAGCAACTACTAATCAACTGAATATATATTTTTCTTACACATTTGGTTCTTTTGACTATTATTGTGTTTTGTGAGGTTTGATTTGATTGTAAATTCATTTTAAAAACCATTTTAATTAACATATTTTAAAAAATCATAGTCACAGACCACATTTTAATTAGAAACTATACTTATAAAGAAAATATGAATAGAGTATATCAAGAGAATAACAGTGTAGAGATGCGAACTAAAGACGAACTTCACCCATCTGTTTAAAGGAATTATTATGTATATATTTCTTTTAGTATATAAGAAAAAAAAAAAAAAAAAAAAAATACAGTCGAATTGAGAACCTCCTCCTTTTTTGGAAGTCGGTTAAAAAATCGCGAAAGGGTTGGTTGAAAAATTCTTGGCTATAGTAAATTCAGAGAGCACGTTAAGCCGTCGGTCCCGGTTGTTATCATGTACACCTGATAGCGATCGTTACTCATAGTACAGAATATATCCGCCAACCCGCATTGCAGCAGCGTGGTGGATTAAGTTCTGATCCTTCTCCTACACGGGGAATGAGGCCTATGCCCAGTAATGGGATATTACAGGCTGAAGCGAAGTAAATTCGAAATTTAAAAATATATTTTTATTTAAAAAGCCACCGATCAGTTTAAACAATAAAGACAGTATGAAACCCGTAGAAAATGCAAACGTTGTGTTGTGTGTTATTTACCTGCCATGACTACTGAGAGGCAGGTATAAACAGGTACATTAATATATATTGTTCTAGTCACTTTCACCCACATGTTTAATAAATAAATCTTGCATCAAAATGAGCGCTGTTTCATCGCGAATAGGGTTGTCTGATGAAAGTCTGGTTTGAATAGCGGTTGGTGAATATAATATAGCCTGGCCAGAAATTTTCCAGTCATCCCTTTCCCGGTTTATCGTTAACATACTATGAGAAGATATATAATAATTTTTATCCATTAAACAGATTGGTGAAGATCATGTCTAGCACGGGTCATATATATTGATAAATAAAAACTTTTTTGTACTATCTATTTAAAAATAATTAATTAACAAAGCCAAAGTAAATATAACATGATCACTATTTATAATATAACAAAATTTTCTTTATAAATATGGTTTACTCCGCGCCACATCGAGGCTGTTCATTCAACAAATTAATTTTAACATCCCATTACCCATTAACTCGCTAAATTATTAATTTAACTACCGTCAAAGGATTATCGCTTTTATCGATCTCCAGCTGATAACCCTTTGATAAAGATTCGTTAAGTGATCGGAATAATTATATCCTTATATAGAGTTATATTTAACTTTGAAAGGCAAAGTTACTTTAGAGGTAAATATCCCTTTTTAATCAGGTTTTGCAGCGCTGGCTTCCATGCAGAACACATGACTGGTTATAATTAAGTTTATAATGGTGTATTAAATACACACATGATGGTCGTCTGTTCGTAAAGTAACTTAATGCTTGTGTTATAGGTAACAGCCGACTAGTATAGCTGCATTTTTTTCCGATAAATATAATATACTTATAAGTAATACCTACATAAATATATAAATAAATATTTATTTCACACCCAGACTCAGGGTGTGAACACAACCCTCGGAGCAGAAAGCAGGGTCACTACAAACTGCGTAAAACGAGTTAGTCAAAATATTATTATTATTAATGTAAATAGTAACGATTACTAATTACTGTGTGGCTACGGTACTAAAGAATATAGCCACCCCCTCTCTTCCCGTGGGTGTCGTAAGAGGCGACTAAGGGATAACACATTTCCACTACTACCTTGGAACTTAAAAAGCCGACCGGTGGCGGGATAACCATTCAACTGCTAGCTTTGAAATACACAGGCCGAAGACGGGCAGCAGCGTCTTCGGTGCGACAAAGCCAGCACTGCGGTCACCAACCCGCCTGCCCAGCGTGGTGACTATGGGCAAAACACATGAGTTCACCCTATTTTTGGCGTAAACTTATGGAGGCCTATGTCCAGCAGTGGACTGTGATAGGCTGTAATGATGATGATGATGATGATGATGATGAAATATTAACAATTTTTTAATATATTTTAATTTTGAGTGTTCGCCAGTTTTGAGGGTGGCCACGGGTTGGCGGATAATGCGGGTTGGCGGAAAACACACGTATTATATAAACGCTCAGACCAGGACAAATATATTTGTAATGTCTTTGCGAATATTTTACACATCCAAGATTCCGACCCACAACCTGACTACCATACTATCTATAGAGTTACCTAAAAGTAAAGCCAGCTAAGTTTATATCAATGTGTTGGAATATTGCACGTACTCGTGTATTCGGAAGACTCCTTCTGTTATTCATTCATGGTTCATTCTTTCAGTATTGTAATTACTATTAAATAGTTGTGTTCGCTTGCAAACGAAAATAAAACCGACTTCATTTACTTCGACAAGTAACAAAGTAGAGTAAGTAGACGAAAAATAGTCAAGTAAATACGCATTATAAGATAATAACTCAAAACTACCCGTTAGATCTCAATTAAATTGTAATGGAACTATATGACATACACCACCTTTCGATTAAAGTAAAAATCACCAACATCGGTTTACACAGTCAAAAATTCTAAGGTAACATATTTTTTTTTTTATATATTATATACAGTCGAATTGAGAACCTCCACTTTTTGGAAGTCGGTTAAAATAAATCTGATCATCAAACAACCAAGATATCTCTTCTCTCCTATATACCACGAAATTATACACGGCTTTTTTTATGGTGTGTGAGTGTGACCCGCAGACGTGTAATATCTTGGCGGGTCAAGCCGGCGACAGATCTGAAGTAAAGTTGGGCGGGAGATGAATGGCGAAGGGCGCAGATAGCCTTCGAGCAGATCGTGATAAATGATGCCTGAATACATTACCTCTTACATACACGTCATGGGAGCGCTATTGAGACTTGAAAGAGACAAATGTATGGTTTTGGTAAAGCGAATCGAAAAATGATAGTTTGGTCATTCCATAGACTATTCTCAAATTTTATCGATATATTTTTCTGCCTCACCAATAGCTGATAAATATAATTGTGTAATTAATCTTTATCAAATGATAAATTTGATGCTATAATGGTTTTCCTGAAATGAAATTAAAAGTGCGTCTGACAGATATTTGTATTAACAATCTGTACATACATAAGTTATAAAATTTATTGACGTGGAATAAGCTCTAAGACAGATTTAACTTCTTGCTGAAGGCTATCAGATGTTTGTTATAGTATCGGTAATTGAGAATATTTAAAAATTTAAAAAATTATACAGCTATTAATGAATCAAAAGGTTCCTATGAAGTCTCTGTGAGCTATTTTTGATATTTTTTTTTCTTTCAACACTAAATTACTACGAACTTACGGGTACTGGATTCCTATCGGCTTGACACTCTTCTTACCATATAATCGTTATACCTGCTTTTTCATACAAGCCTCCCAAGAGACGCTAGATCGTTCATACATAACTGCCACACATGATCATTGTCAGACGTCATGGCTGGCAAAATACCTGGAGGTTTATAAATAATCACATACTTGTGCCTAAGCTTCTTAATAAATTAAATAATATTAGCATATACTCTAGAAGATGATAGAAACTATTTTTTTTTGCAAGACCTACTTGTGTCTGAAGCAAAGAGCTATACAGGCAGTATGTATGGATTTAAAATACTTGAGTAAAAAATATGTTTATACAGTGTTAGACTCCTAAGTGCGTTAATTCAAATAGAGGTTTTTGTAGCTGTTATAAATCACATTCAACGTGAAAAAAATCCTAGCCTATTTTTAAATTTGACTTATTGTTTAAATAGACGAGCTATTTTGATAGACTCGTTCCGTATAAATACCTTTCAGTAGCGCGTAAGCATGGTTATTAATCAACAGTAAAATAATTCTACGAGAAAAGGAATTATATTTCCATATGCGGCTCTTTAGTTGTATGTGACAGTATTATTATTTCACTTCGTCGACGTTTTTTTAGGTCTAAAAAAATTGTATTGAACGCCTGTAATATCCCACTGCTGGGCGTAGGCTTCTTTTTCCATGCAAGAGAAAGATCAGAGCTTAATCCACCACGCTTAACGATCGTTATCAGGTGTACATGATAACAACCAGGACCGACGGCTTCACGTGCTCTCCGAGACACGGTGGAGAGACCCAGGAGGACTGCACAAATACCCAGATCACGGCAAACATCTGTATGGCCAATACTTAATACAATACTATTGCTGTGACGCAAGTATTAAATAGTCATGAAGAATTACATTACCAGAGTCGGCTACAATCCGCGGAGCAGAAACCAGGGCCACTTCAAAGTGAGCCAACGTACTAGTTAAAGAAATATATATGGAAATATATGTATATATGGAAATATATAGAATATACAATAGTATGGAAATATCTTATAACGCAGATTTTGAATCCAGAAACTGAATTTTGATTAGAACGTTTCTACGCGAAGTATTTTGAATAAAAATCGTTTTCGTAAATCGTATTTATAATATCGAAGCCTTCATTACAATGATTCGAGTCGTTCGCTCCCTTTCACGTTCCCTCGCTCCGGACTGATTGAGTAAACAATTTTTGATAAACGAAATAATTCAAACAAATCTTTACGACTCGGGTAAAATTAATTTGGGATTTACATTTTTGTTATTTTAATTTAATATCCATTGTTGAAATACGATTTGAAGATTTTACACAATCTTAAAAAATGTAATTAAAAATTATTCTTAGCCGACTTCAAAAAAAGGAGGAGGTTCTCAATTCGATTGTATGTTTTTCTGTTATGTATGTTACCTCAGAACTTTTGACTGGGTGGACCGATTGCGATGATTTTTTTTTAATTAATAGATTGTTTATGTCATATGTGGTCTCATTTAAATTTAATTAAGATCTAACAAGTACTGTGTGGCTACGGTACTAAAGAATTTAGCCACCCCCTCTCTTCCCGTGGGTGTCGTAAGAGGCGACTAAGGGATAACACAGTTCCGCTACCACCTTGGAACTTAAAAAGCCGACCGGTGGCGGGATAACCATCGAACTGCTGGCTTTGAAATACACAGGCCGAAGACGGGCAGCAGCGTCTTCGGTGCGACAAAGCCAGTACTGCGGTCACCAACCCGCCTGCCCAGCGTGGTGACTATGGGCAAAACACATGAGTTCACGTTATTTTTGGCGTAAACTTATGGAGGCCTATGTCCAGCAGTGGACTGTATAGGCTGTAATGTAAGTACTTTTTGACTTATATCTAATAATGCGTGAACTTGACTATTTCCGTCGACCTACGTTGAATTCTACTTATCTATACAAATAAATAAAATTTGAATGTATGTTTGTTAGTAACAACAACATTGCCACGTAGTAATAGAGCAGAATATTTGAAAACAACAAAAAAAAAACAGTCTGGCTGACCTCTACCTGGCATGAGGAAGTGACCCGGTTGACCTTAATTAACCTACGAGATAAAAACATCTTAGTAAATAAGTATATTAGCGCTGCGGTGACCTACAGCTTCACGGAAAGGGCGTTCTGTGCACGCGTGAGAGTAGGCAGGATAGTTTTGTATTTTTCACACAATATTTTATACTGCAAAAGTGCAGTCAGTGGAGTAGCGAGGGGGGGGCATCATGCCCCAAGCGCTACTCACAAAGGGGCACTAAATGGTCAGCAAAACAAAATTGCTGGACATGTTGTATGATTTTAGAATGAGAACGGGGCGCTAAAAAGGTATTGTGCCCCGGGCGCGAGTTAAGCTCGCTACGTCACTGTGCAAAGTCACTTAAGACCCAATTCCAACTTCTTATCTTTTACTGGCCCTTAATTTTTTTTTTACACAACATTTTATAGCGCTAATAACATATTAGTCTGAATAATGTTTTTGTGAATCTCTTTAATTTGTTAGAGCAGAAATTACGGACATCAACTTCACTATCAGATCCTTCAAAATATAAGCCCAGAATATACAGAAACCTTTGAAAGTTTTTTTTTTTTTTACTTTTGAACTGGCATAGGTGTATACTCTATAGGTTTGATTAAAAAGTTGATAATCACGAACGAAATCACTACACAAATATGAAACTAATAACCCTGTGGAAATCTCCGATGCAAAAAGGTTAAGTTAACGTACCAAATTTGAATAAATTAGGTATTTGGAATCCCCGTTTCAAACACACAATAGTTTACAATAACTTGCCACCAATCATCGTTTTTTACTTGGATCTATCTGGAAATTTCAGCAGGGAAATAGTATTATATGTTATCCCAGCAAAATACATTTAAGTTGATAACTTTCAAAATTACATATAATACAATTATGTACAGAACAAGAAGACGCTTAAAAGAAACACCATTTAATATACATTCTTGTAATGTCCACAGAAAAATGTACTTATGCGTACTCTGCAGGTTTCTGTGACTTTTACGAACGTGCCTACTCGTAGGAAACGCAGGCGTCAGGCTGTCTGCCCGCCGGCGATGTGGAGCGGCGGAATGCAAATAAATCGTCGTCGGAATCAATGATCGCGCTTCGCGGCTGCCTGCGCCCGACAGCGACCGACAGTCACATCGGACTTACACGATACTCAGCTTCGATTTAACTTGGCTCATTGATACATATTTATCTATATATATAATAAAATGGTAGGGAAGTCAAAACTGTACATTGAATATTTTTTTTTAAAGAATACTTGGGGTGTAATCTACAATCGATACCGAAGCCAAAAATATAGTTTTTAGAATTTTTGTCTGTTTGTCTGTATGTATGTCCGGGATAAACTCAAAAAGTACTGCATGGATTTACTTCAAATTTGGCACGAATATTATTAAGAAGTCGGGTCAACATATAGGCTACAAATTATCACGTTATCACCTACGGGCAGCGAGCAGTGAACCTTTATTTCTTCAACGCATTCTGTAACAACATGTAATCTAACGACGCATATTTGAATGTTGTTGTTATTATGTTAATAACCATGTCATAAGCTAGCTTCACACTATAAATAAGGACATGCTGTAGTATATTTAGTATCAGCATTGCACCCGTGCGAAGCCGGGGCGGGTCGCTAGTTTATAATAAACAAATGATTATATAAGAAACAACAGCCAAAAGAAAATAATAAACTTGAAATAAAAAGTCATATGTGCTTTATTGAGTAAATAGATGTATTATGTACATTAAAGACCTCCTTACAGTTTAATGGATGATGCCCAAGTAAAAGAACTAATAAATAAACAATTTCCAGGATCTAACCAATGAAACATTTAAAGTTTAAGCCTTGTATTGTACCCATAGAGCAACACGGAGATTGTACCTATACCTTCATAATATATGTCTATAATTAAGTTTTAGTAAAAAAGCAAAATCAAAAATTTATACCGATATAGCAAAAAATATCCAATACATATAATAATCATACATTAGTTTTTCCACTCAAAACAATAAAACTAACTAACAAATCTAATTAAAATAATTACATTTTAATAAATTGATTTGGCAACAGTTTGCGGCAAGTGTGATGTGTGCAGGGTTAACGGGGAGGGGATGGAAGGAATAGTGGGGAGTGGGGAACGAGTCGGACGCTAACAAGCGGCGCTAACTCGAGGAACTATTCGTAGCGAAATTGGCGCGAGCGACCTTCACGAACTATAGGCGATGTGTGTGTTCTTAGTAAGGTCGATGCATTCAATACTTTTGCACACTTGACTCATTAGAAACTTTACATTTATAAATATGTGAGGACTTTGTCCTAATTAAAATATGTGCACTGTTGCAGGCACTACACGATGATTTATTACGGTATAACTACATTTCTAAATGTTTTCGTAACATTAAGTGAAAGCGTCACGGTTATTTAGACAGGTTATTATAACAAAATAATTCTAGCAACACTAGCGCCGCTTACTAAATATAAAATTATTTTTTGTACTCTGTACTGTGTCTATGTCTATGATAAAATAAAAATAAATTTAGTGTTCGTCAAGCCACCACTGTGTTTTATTATAATAGGTTATGGGCCCAGTCCCAGTGAAAAAAGTAATTAATAATTCAGTTAGTGATAATTTTGAATTATGTCTACCAATTACTTGGCAAATATCCCGAAACTGAAAGGTCGCGAGAATTACGACGACTGGTGTTTCGCGGCAGAAAATGTGCTCGTGTTAGAGGGAATGGCGGACGCCATTAAGGCAGCTTTACCGTCATCAGCTACTCCGACTCAGATAGCAGAAGATTTAAAGGCGAAAGCAAAGCTAATACTGACAATCGACGCAACTCTCTACGTGCATATTAAACAAGCTATAACAACATATGACTTATGGAAGACGTTGAAAAATATGTTTGACGACTCAGGATATTCACGAAGAATCAGTTTGCTGAGGAACCTTATTAATATACGCCTAGAAAACTGCGAGACCATGACTAGCTATGTCAGCCAGATCATAGAAACCGGTCAAAAACTAAAAGGCACCGGCTTCGAGATAAACGACCAGTGGATTGGGTCACTCATGTTAGCTGGATTGCCAGAGAAATATGGACCAATGATTATGGCTATCGAACATTCAGGGATAAACATCAGTGCGGACTCCATAAAAACTAAGTTATTAGACATGAGTACAGATTTTGAGGTTAAGTCGGAAGGTGCATTTGCTGCTAAAAGTTACACTAAGCGTAATGTTGGCACTACTGCCAAATACGCAAATGTCAGAGAGAACAGAACGCTCGCGCCACCACCCGTTAATACAAGTAACAGTGAAATCAACATGGCGCAGCGAAAGAAACTTATTCGTTGTTATAAATGTAAACAGATTGGACATTTTAAAAATCAGTGTCGTATTACAGAAAAAACGAAGTCAAATGCGTTTAGTGCAGTTTTTCTGACAAAAGAATTCAATCAGTCAGATTGGCACTTGGATTCCGGCGCAAGCACACACATTGTTTCAAACGTGAATTTACTATCAAACGTTTGCTATCAACCCAAGACTAAAGAAATAATCGTTGCCAATCAAACCGCAGTGCAAGTTTTGTGCTCCGGAGACATACAGATCACGACATGTGTTGGTGATAAAGAGATTACGATTGATGTAAAAAACGTTTTGTGTGTACCTAACCTCACCACGAACCTATTATCGGTGAGTAGGATAATTGCGAGTGGCAATAGAGTAATATTTAATCAACATGGATGCTTAATTTACAATTCAGAAAACGAATGTATTGGCGAAGCTCACTTAGAAAATGGTGTATACCGATTAAGAGTTGTGAAGTCTGAACAACATTTAGCAGCAGCAGTAAAAATTTCAAATATTACTTGGCATAGGCGATTAGGCCATATCAACGCTAGTGATTTAAGAAAATTAAAGAATGGAGCAGCTGAAGGTATCAATGTTGACGATACATGTGATACTGGAAAGTCCAGTTGCGTAGTCTGCTGTGAAGGGAAACAAACAAGACTTCCGTTCCCAACAAGCACCAGCAGAAGTCAGGAGGTCCTAGAATTGGTTCACACAGATTTATGCGGGCCAATGGAAAATGTATCCCTGGGTAAAGCAAGATATTACCTGTTATTTGTGGACGACTTCAGTAAAATGTGCATAGTATATTTTCTGCGATCTAAGGATGAAACATTTATGTATTTCAAACAATACAAAGAATTTGTTGAAAATCAACAGTCAAAGAAAATAAAAATATTAAGATCTGACAACGGAACAGAATTTTGTTCAGCAAAGATGACTAATTATCTAAAGCAGTGTGGAATACTTCATCAGAAAACCAATAGTTATACACCAGAACAAAATGGACTATGCGAGAGAAACAATAGATCCATAGTTGAGAAGGCACGCTGTCTCCTCTATGATGCTCAATTTGAGAAATTCCTTTGGGCGGAGGCTGTAAACACAGCTGTATATATTAAGAACCGATCACCAGCGGCCAGCTTAGACCAGAATACTACTCCTTATGAAATGTGGACGGGCAAGAAGCCGGATATAAGTCATCTAAGGATTTTCGGTAGTCCAGCAATGGTCCATATACCAAAAGAGAAAAGAAAAAAATGGGATAAAAAAGCAAAAAAGATGTACCTAGTTGGATATTCAGAGAATGTCAAGGGCTATCGCTTATATGATCCAACTTCACGAAGTGTTATTGTTGCCAGAGATGTTGTTATAATGGAGAAAATACATGACAATCCCACAACATCTATTTTGATTGAAGAGCAGAGACAACCTGATGAGTCAGCCGACAAGGATTCTTTGAATAGTTCAGATAATGAAAATCAGAATGATAAGACATATATCCCTGATATTTCATCAAGCGAATCAGATGACAGTTTCGTTGACACATTGTCAATGTCACCAGAAGCAAGGAATATCGCCTCTAGGCAGTGTGACGTCAATCTACCAGAAAAACGTGTTAGGCGCAAACCAGATTATTACCATAGTAATGTGAACATGTGTGTAGATATGTCAGGTGGACAGATTTCTCTCGATGATGCAATGAGTGGATCTGAAAAAGATCAGTGGCAGTGTGCAATAAAAGATGAACTTAAATCTTTTCGTGACAGTGACTCTTGGGAAGTAGTGGATAGGCCGCAAGATGGTACGGTTGTGAAAAACAAATGGGTGTTTAAAAAGAAATATAACAGTGAAGGTGAAGTTGACTATTATGTACAACCCTGGACACTAATTTATGGGGTTGGGGGGAAAGAGGGGGGTTGGGTGGGGGGAGGAGGGTGGGTTTTCACCCCTCCGGCAGACTATTTTCGTGTAAACCCCGTTGTTACAGAGATAAGGTTAAGGTTAAATTTTTGTTATTTTTGACTCCACCTTAATTCTGGTGCTGCGGTAAGTTTACTCATGCTCCGTTCTGCGACTATCACGCGTTATTTTCCAAGAAATTTACGTAAAAACGATTTTTACTGTAAGATGAAAATACGATACGAACTGACCTTTAACGACTGACGAATAGACACTTTTAAACAAAATAACGCCACTTTTAAACAAAATAACGCGTAGTTGTGCTGCGGGACGTCCACTCATGCTCCGTTTTGGGACTTTCACACGTTATTTTTCGAACTAATGGTGAAATAAAATGATAATTTAAAACACAATAACAATTATTAAAAATACGATACGAACTGACGTTTAACGACATAGACAACATAAACTGAGTTCTGGGACAGATTATTAAATGCATAATATAAATTATATAAAAATCATTTTTAAGATTTAATAATCTAAGCTATTTTTATTTATTATTAATATCTCAAATAATTGTAATTTTCTTTTCTTAAAGTACTTTTAAATTTAGGCTAAGATCTAGATTAGGTAAAACCGAATTTCGGGACCGTGGGGGGATGGGGGGGGAGAGGGTGGGGAACGCTACCCCTGGTACCACTGTCACACCTCGGAACCCCATGGTTATGGAGATATCCATGGTTAAAGTTTTGAGGTTAGAAGAAGAATTTCGAAAGTTAGAGGAACGCTTGGCTCCGGCGCTACGGGAAGTGCAGCCCTTCCGCCCTTGCGTGCGAAAGCACGCTCACTCATGCTCCGTACAAAAAAAACCGAATTATGGGGTTTTTGGGTGTGGAGGATGGAGGGTGTAGGGGAATCTATACAAGGTAACACTGTCATACCTCAAAACCCCATGGTTATGGAGATATCCATGGTTAAAGTTTTGAGGTTAGAAGAAGAATTTAAAGCTATTATAATACCTTTGAGCTCGTACTGTTTGCATTGTGTGACAAATCGACACTTTTAAACAAAATAACGCGTCAGACATAATATTCTAATAAAATTAGTAACATTGCGTGCAAGAATATAGGTTTAGAAATTCGAAAAATACCCAAAACCGAATCGGAGCACCCCACTGTCCACGTGGTCTTGGTCTGTCCTACTCCTAGAGTGTTTTTTTTGTGCCGCGGAGGCGCGGAGGGAGGGCAGCCCTCGCCCGCCGTGCGAAAGCGCGCGAACGAATGCGTAGAGGAGCGGCTGAGGCTGGTCGCCTTCGGCGACCAGCCTCCGCTGCGGAACGGAGCATGAGTGAGCGTGCTTTCGCACGCAAGGGCGGAAGGGCTGCACTTCCCGCAGCGCCGGAGCCAAGCGTTCCTCTAACTTTCGAAATTCTTCTTCTAGCCTGAAAACTTTAACCATGGATATCTCCATAACTATGGGGTTCTGAGGTGTGACAGTGGTACCAGGGGTAGCGTTCCCCATCCTCTCCCCCCTTCCCCCCACGTCGTTAAACGTTGTACTTCTTAAGTTAGATAGGTTAGGGTTATTTTTTTTTTTTTGTTAAACGAAACTGTCGTTAAACGTACGTCTTAAGTTAAATAGGTTAGGGTTATTTTTTTTTTTTTGTTAAACGAAACTGTCGTTAAACGTACTTCTTAAGTTAGATAGGTTAGGGTTATTTTTTTTTTTTGTTAAACGAAACTGTCGTTAAACGTACTTCTTAAGTTAGATAGGTTAGGGTTATTTTTTTTTTTTTTTTTGTTAAACGAAACTGTCGTTAAACGTACTTCTTAAGTTAGATAGGTTAGGGTTATTTTTTTTTTTTTTGTTAAACGAAACTGTCGTTAAACGTACTTCTTAAGTTAGATAGGTTAGGGTTATTTTTTTTTTTTTTGTTAAACGAAACTGTCGTTAAACGTACTTCTTAAGTTAGATAGGTTAGGGTTATTTTTTTTTTTTTTTTTTGTTAAACGAAACTGTCGTTAAACGTACTTCTTAAGTTAGATAGGTTAGGGTTATTTTTTTTTTTTTTTTGTTAAACGAAACTGTCGTTAAACGTACTTCTTAAGTTAAATAGGTTAGGGTTATTTTTTTTTTTTTTTTTGTTAAACGAAACTGTCGTTAAACGTACTTCTTAAGTTAGATAGGTTAGGGTTATTTTTTTTTTTTTTGTTAAACGAAACTGTCGTTAAACGTACTTCTTAAGTTAGATAGGTTAGGGTTATTTTTTTTTTTTTTTGTTAAACGAAACTGTCGTTAAACGTACTTCTTAAGTTAGATAGGTTAGGGTTATTTTTTTTTTTTTTGTTAAACGAAACTGTCGTTAAACGTACTTCTTAAGTTAGATAGGTTAGGGTTATTTTTTTTTTTTTTTTTGTTAAACGAAACTGTCGTTAAACGTACTTCTTAAGTTAGATAGGTTAGGGTTATTTTTTTTTTTTTTTTTGTTAAACGAAACTGTCGATAAATGTTTAATTAATTTTATATATAATATATAAAGCATAGCAATTAATTTTATATACAATATTAATTATATGTATATGATAATTTTAAATTAGATACGTTATGGTTGTTTTTTTTTGCAATGACAAAAATTAAAATAAAAATATATTTCAGTAAAAAGTATGACATGAAATTAAAATAAAATACACTACAATCATTTTGTTTAATAGTCTGTTTTAGAACTGTTTATGTTGTCTATGTCGTTAAACGTCAGTTCGTATCGTATTTTTAATAATTGTTACTGTTTTTATTTTATGTACAGTTATTTAGATAAGAATAATGATTTTGTGTTTAAATTTTTTCTAAAAGTAATGCTAAGTGACGCGTTATTTTGTTTAAAAGTTTCTATTTGTAAGTCGTTAAAGATCAGTTCGTATCGTATTTTGATTTTGCAATAGAGATCGTTTTTACGTACATTTTTTTTGAAAATAACGTGTGAAAGTCGTGGAATGGAGCATAAGTGCATTTCCCGCAGCACTGGAATTAAGCTAGAGTCAGACACGGAGCTCTAAGGTATTGTAATAATCAAATCTAAGGTATTGTAACCTCAAAACTTTAACCACAATATTTTCGTAACCATGGGGTTTACACGATAATAGTTGCCAGGGGGGGTTAGGGGGGGTAGAAACCCACCCTTCCTACCCCTCCCAACCCCCCTTTTCTCCCTTAACCCCATAATTTAACCTTGAAACATTAACCACGATGTCTTTGTAACAACGGGGTTTACACGAAAATAGTCTGCCGGAGGGGTGAAAACCCACCCTCCTCCCCCCCACCCAACCCCCCTCTTTCCCCCCAACCCCATAAATTAGTGTCCAGGATTGTAATTAATTACCCTTTTTCTCCAGTTTTGAGATATTCTACCTTGAGACTAATGTTAGCTATCAGTGTTGAACTAGGTTTAAAAATTAATCATCTAGATGTACCTACTGCATTTCTCAATGGTCTCCTTAAAGAGACAGTATATATGGAAATACCAGAATGTTCAGATATTGAAAATTGTAATAACAAAGTTCTTAAATTAAAAAAATGTATTTATGGCCTTAAGCAATCGGCTAGAGCATGGTATACTCAAGTAGAAGAATGTTTGCTAAAGCTAAAGTTTAAAAAATCATTACATGAACCATGTCTCTTCATAAAAAATAATAAAAATACAAAAATCTATGTAGCACTGTTTGTAGATGATTTTTTTGTTTTTTATAACTGTCAGAATATGTATGAAGAAATGTTAGATGTATTAGTAACAAATTTCAGAATAAAAGACTTAGGTCAAATTAAACAATGTCTTGGAATGCGTGTTAATGTTAATAATAATAGTATTACAGTTGATCAACAGCAATTCGTTGAGGCTATTTTAAAGAAATTTAACATGTTGAATTGTTGTTATTCAAATACACCAATGGAAATTAATTTAAAACTAGAAAAAGATGTAAATAATAAATATGAGAAAAATTATCCATATCAACAATTAATTGGAAGTTTGATGTACTTGTCTGTGCTCACAAGGCCAGATATTTCTTATAGTGTGAGTTTCTTAAGTCAATATAATAATTGTTTTAATAAAATTCATTGGAAACATCTGAAACGTTTGTTAAGATACCTAAAAAAAACAAAAAATTATGGTTTATTATACAGGAAGACAGAATGTAATCTATATGGATATGTTGATGCTGATTGGGCCTCTTGTACGATGGATAGACGGTCATTTACTGGGTTTTGTTTCATTTTGGCAGGATCAGTTATTTCTTATGAAGCAAAAAAACAAAAAACTGTAGCATTATCTAGCACGGAAGCCGAATATATGGCCCTATCTGAATCATGCAAGGAGGCAATATATTTGAGTAATATATTAAATGAAATAACTGTATTGTGTGAGAATGTGCCAATATGTTTGTTTAGTGACAACCAGAGTTCTATTAAGTTAGCAACAAATCCAATGTTACATAATAAGCGCACCAAACATATTGACACAAGACATCATTTTGTTAGAGCGTGTATAGCTGAAAAAAAAATAGATATAAAATATGTATCAACTTTGGAAATGCCAGCAGACATATTTACAAAAAGTTTGAGTGCAACTAAACATTATAAGTTTTTAAAAATGCTTGGTATAGTAGAAATTTCATAAATAAATAAGTTGTAATTATATCTGTGTTAGATTATTTTGTTAGGTCAGGGTGTTATTTAGACAGGTTATTATAACAAAATAATTCTAGCAACACTAGCGCCGCTTACTAAATATAAAATTATTTTTTGTACTCTGTACTGTGTCTATGTCTATGATAAAATAAAAATAAATTTAGTCTTCGTCAAGCCACCACTGTGTTTTATTATAATAGTCACCCCCTCTCTTCCCGTGGGTGTCGTAAGACGCGACTAAGGGATAACACAGTTCCACTACCGCCTTGGAACTTATAAAGCCGACCGATGGCGGGATAACCATCCAACAACTTGCTTTGAAATACACAGGCCGAAGACGAGCAGCAGGGTCTTCGGTGCGACAAAGCCAGCTCTGCGGTCATCAACCTGCCTGCTCAGCGTAGTGACTATGGGCAATAACACATCGGTTCTTTTTTTTCAGTTATCAGTTTGACTAGCCCGTTGGCGCAGTTTGTAGTGACCCTGCTTTCTGCTCCGGGGGTTGTGGGTTCGATTCCCACCCTGAGTCTGGGTGTAATGTATATATTTATTTAAATATTTATATATGTATTATTGTAATTATGTTTATCAAAAAAAAATGTAGCTATACCAGTCGGCTGTTACCTATAACACAAGCATTAAGTTGCTTACTTTAGGGACAGACGACCGTGTGTGTATTGTGTAGATATTTATTTACTTATTATTTATTTAAAGTTCGCGCCATAATGTCTGGCGCGCTCTTGAACTTTAACTACTATCAATTCTTTTGCACCTTGGCAGCACGATGCCTTGTCGTTGTGATCCATAAGTCTTAACTAACAAAACCAAGAGTTCAGTTTATCACCTAAAGTATAATGTATGATTCCGTGCGCAACTAAGCAAGAAATCTTAATATTTTATGGTTGAATCAAGTTACCATACATCGAGAACACTCGTTCGTATATTACAGTGCGGTGAAACAAATGTTCCGTATAGAAAGTTATATCAACACCTGCGTCACATCCGGTTCGCTGTAGCGTGAATCAAGGCTCCACTATAAGAACTTACCGCCCGCCGTACCGCCCACTGACTGCTACAGGATGTGCTTATATGCGACATGTTGTTTCACTTCGCCCTGTTACGAAATAACACGTGTTTTATCAACGTAATTGAAATAGATTTTATATATTACTATTATTTATTGTTGAAGTAAAACCTCTTTACACGCGCTTGACTTGGGGAGTAAGCTGGTGAATGCGTGACGAGAGCGTTACGAAAAGTGTGATAGGACGAGGCGAACGGAGCAAGAGACGTTTGAACACACATTTTCTTTCTCCTTTTTCTCACAGCCAGTTACGTTTCGTATATCTAAGACACAGACACATTGTGCAGAAGTTTTACTTGAGTCGTGTGGTCCAAGGCACACTTTTCTATATTTTTAGCAATGTAAACAACTTCTTTTTCTGCTCAAAACTGATGAAGTTAACTCAGACTAATAATGACTGTCTTAGGTTTAGTTAGTTACGTAGGTATTTAATTTGCCCAAAGTGCTGAAGCTGACATACGGTCCAGGACTGCCTACCCGGGCAGCCTGGATATCACCCGTAAATGGGTTCCCCTGCGATACCAAAATAAAAGGTATTTAATTTGCAACAACTTAACAATAAAAAATATTATGCAGTTAATATGGTTGACAAATCGCAATATGACGGCGTTTACGATTTACTAAAGCGAGCGACACCTAAACTAATATATCAGATCAAAGCCGGCAGTGAGAGGTCCAATCCGATTCAGCCTGTAACATCCCACAGCTGGGCATAGATTTCTTTATTCATATAGGTCGGAGCTAAATCCACCACGCTGCTCCAATGTGTATTGGCGGATAAAATTAAAAGCTGTTATCGCACCTAAATTATTTTTAGCGATGTTTGTAACGAAAATGAAACAATATGACTGCACGATTATCGCATATTGCTTCATTTTCGTTTGATTGACTCGCAGAACCTCTACTCTTTCGATAAGTACATTTTATTGAATTAAAAAGCTGACCCCGCAAACGTTGTTTTGCCATATATTTTATTAACCTTCTCAATCCCCCCCCCCCCTTATAACTTAGGGGAATGAAAAATAGATGTTGGCCGATTCTCAGACCTACCCGATATGCACACAAAATTTCATGATATTTTATTAACACTCTTAACCCCCCCTCCCCCTATAACTTAGGGGTGTAAAAAATAGATGTTGTTCGATTCTCAGACCTACTCGATATGCACACAAAATTTCATGAGAATCGCTCAAGCCGTTTCGGAGGAGTTTAACTACAAACACCGCGAGAATCATATATATTAGAATATAAACAATGGTATTTGATTTTAGTCTAACATCGAGCTACACCCCACATCGATACTCAATCGAACAGTTTATTACCGCTAAGGATGTTAACCGTAATTAATTTCAACGTAATCACCTTGTAACGACTTGTTCGACGTGTAGCTCTTGTAAATGTTCTCTTTACAGACGCTCGAGAACATGTTCGTGTAATTATCGGTATAATAATCAATAAATAATAATATATGATCAATTATTTATTAACAAATAAAGTTATATTATAATGCAAGTTATGTTGTTTGTTATAGAAATGTTATATATTAAATAGTCCAGCGGACGATCGGAGGTAAGTATATCGCGTGCATTGCGAGGTTCCAAAGGGAGGTGCGACTTCAGTGTTCGAATTTTTTTTTTTTTTTTTTTTTACGTGGGGAAAATCCATCATGGATACCCTCCAGCGCGGGGGCGCCAGAGGGTTATGTCAGACTCCTACTGACTAAAAACCACCACGTGTTAGCAGTCATCCGCCTGGGTGGGGCGAGAGGGGTCGCGCTAGCATTCGCCACCTCGCCTCAGCGGTAGGCCCGGACAAAGCTTCCGGGCCCCGGCATGATGGTGGGGTGGCCTCGCTCACAACAAGGCCACCCCCAGACGTATGGGGTCGTGTCGTCCGGCCGGCAGAAGTCCCCCGACTATCGGCCGCCGACCCCACTATTACGAGGGGGGGAGGAGGTGGGCAAACCGCCTTCTCCTTGCCCCCGTACGTCTGCGCCGGAGTGGGCCAGCAGAGGCGTCTTCCTCTCTGGCCCGCTCCGCGGTCTCCTTCTGCGTCATTACCTCTTCGCAGAAGGAGACCACCGCCTGCCACGATCTCTCGTTGTCAAGCATGGCCTTTACGACACTCGGCAGCGAGAGATCCCGTCCGATAACCGCTGAAAGCGTGCGCCGCTGCGGTTCCCAAGTGGCGCACGCCTCCAGCGTGTGGAGCGCCGTATCTTCTGGCGCTCCACACTCGTGGCAGGCTGGAGTCGCCTCCCGTCTCGCGATTTGGTGCAGGTACTTACCGAAGCACCCATGTCCGGAAAGCACCTGCACCAGTCGGAAGGTCAGCGGCCCGAACCGCCGCCTCACCCACTTCCGGAGGACCGGCTTCACTGCGTCCACCGTCCACTGCCTGGGGACTGGCGAAGCCAAGACCTCCGTCCACCGCCGCAACAGGGTGTCCTGCGCCAGCCTCTGCATGCGTGCGAGCTCCTCCCACGTAGGAGACTCCCCCCGGGATCTTCTCGCCGCCACAAAATGATATGTTTCGGCGAGGATCTCCGCCTGCAGTTCCCAGGGGGGATCGCCGGCCAGCACGCACGCCGCCGTCCAGGACACTGTCCGGTAACCGCGTATCGCCCTCGTCGCGATGACCCGCTGCGGCCGTCGCAGCTGGATTTTGTTGGCGCGACCGAGGGCGTCCGCCCAGATGGGTGCCCCGTACATGGCCATACTCCGGATGACCCCGGAGTACAGCCGACGGCAATGGGCACTCGGACCACCCACGTTCGGCAGCAGCCTTCCCAGTGAGGCGGCGGCTTTCACGACTCTTGGGGCTAGCTCTGCAAAATGAGCCCCAATCAGTGTTCGAAATAGTCCAAGTCTTAATGTAGACATTTACAACAACAAAAAGTATAGAGCACATTTCCCTATCATTTGTCATTGTTAGACCGCTTACCATTTTAAAATTATAATTAATTCAAAAACAAAAAAAAAAAAAAATATTCAGAATATCTTTCTGATATTCGAAAAAAAATCTTAACTTTCCAAACAACCTTTTATTGCAAATTAAATTTGAGTCCTCAATCAGTGAAATGGAAGCGAAAGCCTCGCCTCTTATATTATCTCGCTTAAAAGCATCCAGTGTAATCCAATTATTAACTTTAATTAATTTTAACCTTTGAACTCGTCTCGCGGTCTGCCCTTCTGACATGTAGGTACGGGTGCTCGCGAAATTGAATAACATCGCCAAACACCACTGGTCCTCAAACTGTGTTGCAAAAATACCCAGAAAACGTATGCGTAACGAGAGCGTTACGAAAAGTGTGATCGGGTCGAGGCGAACGGAAGTTGAGAGTTAGATATAAGTAAGTGAAGATGAAAGAGAGTTACGTTTCGTATATTACTGTAGTGGCAAGGGAGAGAGGTGCGAGCACACATTTTCTTTGTCTCTTTCTGGGAGCTTAAGAAGTGTTACTTCTGTTGTGTGGTCTAAAGCACACTCATTTTTTTTATATTGTCATTGGTTTGTGTGTGCGTGTGCAAATAAGTCACTGTATTACAGTATACTACTTTTTTTATATTCTTGTTTAGGTATTTACAATATATTTCTATACCTACAATGTATGTGATGTCGCGATAAAAATGAACCATTGTGTTGTTCAACATATTATCTACCAAAACTCAAAATTTAACACTCGGGCTCTGCGCAAGTTAAATTTTCGCATTCGCCACAGAATTACAAAGAATGATTAGATTAGATATGGATATTATAATAAAAGTAATAAAAAATATTTGATAGGGCAGAAGAATTATTTATCGCTCTAATCTTAAAATACCTATACTTATTAAATGTTTAGTTTTTAAATTTTCAAATAGATTGAAAACCACTGGTATACATTAAAATTAAGGATGGAAACTTTTATCAAGGGTAGAGCCGAACACGACAAAAAGGACGACAATTTAAACCTTTATTACATAATTTTAAAGGTAGGTATCTCTCTATAATTTTTTTTTCTTTTAAGGTAATGAAACTACTGTTCTTTTTTACCGTTTTAAAAAAGTTAAGTTACACAGGAGTGTTCTGGAATCTGGATACAGATATCTCTTTAAATCTATCAATTTTTAGGGATTTTGACAATAAAAAAACACTTAACAAGAAACAATTAGTTTCAAAAATAATAATCACTTTCATATTTTGATTTGTAAAATGACGAAATAAAAATAAATAGACGCTTTATACAATTTGAATAAAGTTATTTTTGATTTTAATTGTGGACTGAGAAAACCCTCTAGCCGAGGATTGAATAAGCGACCGAAGCAACGTGTTCATTACGACAATTTTTAATACTTGGTCGGTTGTTTATTTGATATTTGACTGAACAACTATACGAGCATACACTTCTCAAACTTTAACCTCCCAAATACGCCCAAAATTGTAACCATAATAACATCAAAAAAGTGTCACTGTTTTTAAAGAGTGCAACACTTATCCTGTTTCTATTCAAGGCTTAGATTAAAAAGTTTTACATCATAATGTACCCCAGATCTTAGTCTCCTCAACAATAGTCGTGCCGTGTCCATTGTGCTGGAAATAACGGATTTATTTTAAAGTTTAAAAACGCTCGTTGAAGTTTATCTTTTCATGTGAATGGTGAATGCTTTGTTGCGTTGTACACAGTCGTTTGACTCATACTTACATTAGTAATTTATTCTTCCATGTATACAAGTTGCCCTAAAATATAAAAAAAATGCATGCGTACGAAGTACACATGTTAGAAGTGAAACTTTTTTGGCAAATTAAAAAAACTAATTAAAAACTAACTAATTTCATAATTGAAAAAAAAATTGTACGAACTATTTACTGCTATCTCTATATATCTATCGTTAACTAACCTATTACATTTCGTACCTCGAATTTCTTTAATACGCTTTTCTCTAAGTATCTATTCCAATTAAAATAGAGTTTCATAATTTAATCTATAATTTTTTTATGTTAAGCTAAATTACAAAAACTGCAATGAGAATAAATTATATTGTCAAAATTCTTTTAACGACATTTTATAAATATTTAATTTTAACGTCATCTAGTTAGGATGCAATGTAATATTATCGATATATTATAACTACTTTTGTAGTTTTTATAGTACACGCTAGGTGACTCTACCTACCAAAAATAACATAGATTTTATTATTTTAATTAAAAGGAATTTAGAATATCACGGTAGTTTCCGTAAACACTTAAAGTTAGAAATTCCTATTTATTTTTAAATTTACCATAATATGTGAAATGTAGAAAATTAGAAAACAAACAAAAACCAATTGAAACACGTGATGTTCCCAGGCAGTAAGTAGTAACCCATCTGAGTAATGACCGCGCCCAACGTTGCTTAACTTCGGTGATCGGACGAGAACAGGTATATCCAACGTTGTATGCTGCTGTGTGAACACTGCTGCAGGTTGGCGGATTTATTCCCTACTACTAACTACTAGTAACAATCGCTATCAGGTGTGTATGATAACAATCGGGACCGACAGCGTAACGTGCTCTCCGAGGCACAGTAGGGTGACCCACAAGGATAGACATTCAAACCAGAAAGTATTATTTGTAAAAATGCAAATATCCATCCCCGAGCGGGAATTGAACCCGCAAACCGCCGGTGTTTGGGTGCGTACATGATACACGCACCACTGCACGAAATCGATTTTTTCTTCTTAGCTTTATAACTATAAACGCAATAAGTAAGTACATAAAATAATTTTTAACAAAAAAAAACCGACTTCAAACAGGAAACTAAAAAGTGAAAAAAAAAATTTACTTAGTACAAAGTAATTCGTAGTTTGATTTAGTTAATCAGAAATGATTAAATAAATATTTTATAATTTTGAAGTCGGTGCCAAGGAAAACAATAACTACTCTAGTATCTACTCGTAAGTTGTATTCAGTTTTCTTTCATAATTTGTTTCATTGACTATTAGTTTGAATACTGTTATTATTCTGTTATTGTTTTGACATATCTGATAATATTTTTTGTACTTGTTTGTTGTGTGTGTGTTGTTTGTATTTGTTATTGTAGCCAGGTTGTATTTGTATTGTATTTACTTGGCACCAACTTCAAAATTATAAAATATTTATTAAATCATTTCTGATTAACTAAATCAAACTACGAATTACTTTGTACTAAGTAAATTTATTTTTCAGTTTTTAGTTTCCTGTTTGAAGTCGGTTTTTTTTGTTAAAAATTATTTTATTTTACAATTTTTAGTAATGGGTAGACCTAACAAGGATGCTTTTTCTCTTGTGTCGGGGGACCGGAAACATACACAATACACAAGCACAAACACCCAGACAATGACAAACATCTATATGGCCAATACAAATATCTGTCGTGTGCGGAGATTGAACCCACTAACGCCAGCGCAACAGCCGGTGCTGTGACCGCTGCGCTAACGCGTCGACATACTATGAGTAAAGTTCGCTATCAGGTGTACGTAATAACAACAGGGACTGACAGCCTAGCGTGTTCTCTGAGGCTAGGTTGGGAGAACCACGAGGATTAACAACTAGACCGAAAATAAATATTTGTATAAACATTAATATCCACTCCGAGCGGGAATAGAACCCGCGACCGTCGGTGTTTAGGCGCCGCCGACACGGCACATGCATAATTATATCAAAGCGGTCGTCAAACAGCAAAAGGTAACTGCTGTAAATTGTTGAGAAATTCCCTCGAGTGTTTATGGGCTCCATCATCAAACCTGGTCCTGCGACACAGATGACCACACAGCAGGTAATTCCTCGAATATCTTTCGTCTCCATCATCAGACTGTAATGGCACTTGTAACTCATATAGGTGCAAAGTTCTCATCGATAGAAACGAATTAAGTTCAAACAGCAGGTAATTGCTATAAGTCGTTGAAGAGTTCCCTCGACTATCTGTCGTCTCCATTATCAGACTGAAATGGCACTTATAACTCATACATATGCAAAGTTGTCATCAATAGAAACGAATTAAGTTCAAACAGCTGGTAATTGCTATAAATCGTTAAAGAGTTCCCTCGACTATCTTTTGTCTCCATCATCAGACTGTAATGGCACTTATAACTCATACAGGTGCAAAGTTCTCATCAATAGAAACGAATTAAGTTCAAAAACCAGGTAATTGCTATAAATTGTTGAAGAGTTCCCTCTACTATCTTTCTTCTCCATCATCAGATCGACTCCAGACCTTTATTAAATAATAGTGCTTTATAGTACTTAATGAAAACATGATTAAATTTACTAGTCACCCTTACGATTTTTGAAAGTTTCCCTCGATTTCTCTGGGATCCCATCATCAGATCCTGGTTTCCTTATCATGGTACCAAAATATGGATATCTCCTTTCCAACAAAAAAAGAATTATCAAAATCGGTTCATAAACGAAGAAGTTATCCCCGAACATACATAAAAAAATATATATATATATATACTGTCGAATTGAGTAACCTCCTCCTTTTTTTGAAGTCGGTTAATAAAATACATAAATTTACAACAAACGATATACAAAACAATTCATACATACAAAAAAAAAACAAAACAAAACAATCAATTGTCTTTCATTTTAAAAATATTCCACCACAAGTGTTCAGCGTGACGCATTACGTTCCCAACAGTTATTTTCCAATATAGGGCACTGCTCGCGGGTCACAGCTCGCAAGTATTTACACTGCCAATTGACCTGTTTCATATAAAACGGTAGTCAAATATAAAGGTTGACATTTACCAGATCGAGCGCATAAAGAGCAATTCGTGGCAGGAAGGACGCAGAGACATCGATCGTACTCGTTTACAGAGGATACGTGATCGAGGTGAGGAATGGGCTAAAAGTCGTCATGTAAAATAAATCGAAATTATTTTTGAAGTAAAACTTCTGTACGCACGCTTGACTTGGGAAGTCAGTTGGTGAATGGCTGACGAGAGAGTTACGAAAAATGTAATCGGGCGAAGCGAACGGAGCAAGAGAGGTGCGAGCATATAATTTCTTTCTCTTTCTGTCATAGCCAGTTTCGTTATATGTAAGACACAGTGCAGGCCTATTGTGCAGTTTTACTTCAGTCGTGTGACCTATAAAGCAGTCGTTTTTTTTTTGCTTTTTATTCAAATACGCTTTAAAGCACTTTTTATTATTCGCCATTCGACAGAGTAGATGGCCAATTAATCATTATGATTGTCATGTGTGGGGATCGAACCCGCAACAACTACATACCAGTACTGTGACCGTTGCGCCAACACGTCGTCAAAGTAAGATAAGGAAAATAATAAATTGTACAACGGACGAGTGCAGCTTGATGTCAGATCGACCTGAAAAAAAAAAACATGTCACAACATATACCTTGCTTAGAGTCCGTCTCTATATGAAATTATTCAAAACGTTAATATCGGATTCGTTATAGGTACATTCCGACATTAGTTACGGTTACAGACAGCTATATATAAAATCCCTTATGGCCATAGAGGTAAACACGGATGTTATCTCGCCGCGGAGCATTGACCACAAAAAAATGTAGGTGACCTCGTGGGTCATCAACTAAGCAGTAACTTTACGTCAATAAAAAAAAACGAATATCATAAACAACACGACTGAAGTAAAATTTCTTTAGCCCAATATATATCTATATATGAGAGAAAGAGAAAAAGAAAATGTGTTCTCACACCTCTCTTTTACCCCAACAGTAATATACGAAACGTATACTCTCTTTCTATCTTCACTTATAGATATAAGACCCTCTCAACTTCCAATCACCTGCCCAATTACACTTTTCGTAACGCTCTCGTCACGCATTCACCAGCTTACTACTCCCCAAGCCAAGCGTGCGTAAAAAAGTTTTACTTCAACAAGTGGATGAGTGTTGGTTTTATGACGCTAATCTGTTTTCTTAAAATTAATAAATCTATGTTACGAATTCTCATGGTATTGTTTATTATATTGTATTTCAATTTCATGTGTGTACTTTTAAAATACGCAAAAGAAATTTTAATAATAATAATTGTGTTTGCTCGCAAACGAAAAAAAAACCGACTTCAATTACATCGACAAGTAATACAACGTAGATCGACGAAAAAATAGTCAAGCAACTACGCGTTATCAAAGATTACTCAAAAAGTAGTTATCAGATCTCGATAAAATTTATATGTGACCACATGATAAACATCAGCTTTCGATTAAATTAAAAACTGTCAAAATCGCATTATTAGATATAACTCGAAAAGTAGTTGTTAGATCTCAAATAAATTTAAAAGGGACCAATTGACACACACCACCTTTCGATTAAAAAAAAATTGTCGAAATCGGTCCACCCGGTCAAAAGTTCTGAGGTAACATACATTTAAAAAAAAATACAGTCGAATTGAGAACCTCCTCCTGTTTTGGAAGTCGGTTAAAAACAAGACAGCGGACAGATACATATTAGTTACTTTCAGAATTAATTGGTACAGAATATTTAAATTTTAATATATTTTACATAATATTTACATGTATATTTCTAGCTCATATTGCAGCTATATAATCAATAATTCAAAAAAAAAAAAAAACTATTAATAAAAACAGCTTTTGTACAGCCGTATCCGAGGCGAGTGCCTCATATCAATATGACGTCACGAACACATAGCGACTTACGAGCTAACAACCGCCAATCCTTAGTGGAACTGTGTGGTAGATTACGCCCCAATCCTTCTTTAATAATGTAGACAGGATTGCTAGCCGCAAAACTTTTCCAGGCTGTATCGACAAAGTAAACTAAAATCCATAAAACATACCTGTAAATCTAGAAGCACATATTTTCAGTGCCATATCTACTTTGTACGAGAGAAATTTCATATTATAATCATATTCACATAGATCCTGGTATATATATATATATATATACATATACATATATATATATATATATATATTCCTCCCCTGCCCTCTCTTCCCCCTGAATCTCCAACACCGTCCACTCTGCTCCAGACAGCGATGAATATGTAATCATATTTGAATAGCAAATCGTTTCAGGCTTACCAGTGATGCCGTTGGAAATGATTCAATTTCAAACACTACATTGGTCACTAATATCAACTAGGCGCTATAGCTTCAATAGTTCTCCTTAAGAAAATATGCAAGACTGCTTTTTATGAAAATATTACGGGAATAAAATTGTGTTAAACAGTTACGCGGAGACCTCCTACGAGACCCGATTTCACTTTAAGAACTAAAGAGTTTCAGACGCGTTTCGGAGCCACACACAATCTTTTTTTTATATTAATTATAAAAAAAAACCGACTTCAATTGTCATCCACAAGTAATACAACGTGGATATAGTCGACAAAATCAACGACGAATAAAATTGTTTTTGAGGCTGGGGTAGAAGTACCAAATTTAATACATTTAGCTAATTTTGCTCAATAGAGTGTACCAATTTAAATATCTTGGTCACGTGTTAACACCCGGCCTTAAAGATGATGAAGATATTGAGAGGGAACGGAGGGCGTTGCTAGGCTAGGTATTCACAAAGATCTTATAGCGCTGTCCAGGTTCAGTACAATAACGCATTTAGGGTGCCGTGGAGTTGCCTTGTAGTGCGTCAGGAATGTTCGCGACTCACGAGATTTTCGTCAGCATGTTAGCAAAACTTCACGATTATTAGCGATTAAAGGCGGTTTCTTTAGTTTACTTTGAATTTGGAAGGTCTTCCACCTATTTTGATTAAGATTCAGAGTATTGAAATACAAAACCCTAGTTCATCATTACAGCTTATACAGTCCACTGCTGGACATAGGCCTCCACAAGTTTACGCCAAAAATAACGTGAACTCATGTTTTTTGCCCATAGTAACCACGCTGGGCAGGCGGGTTGGTGACCGCAGGGTTGGCTTTGTCGCACCGAAGACGCTGCTGCCCGTCTTCGGCCTGTGTATTTCAAAGCTAGCAGTTGGATGGTTATCCCGCCACCGGTCGGCTTTTTAAGTTCAAAGGTGGTAGCTGTGGAACTGTGTTATCCCTTAGTCGTCTCTTACGACACCCACGGGAAGCGAGGGGGTGGCTATATTCTTTAGTACCGTAGCCACACAGTAAACCCTAGTCGGATCTGGTCAAAGGTACAAAGCACTTTTTTGGACCATTATGAATTATGATCATGACAATCCTTACATTTAATGGCTCCAGTAGAGTCAAATCCGCATTAGGAAACAAGTAAGTACCATAATCACAACATCCCAGACCAAGACAAACATCATGTATTACCTAAAATAAGCATTTTTTAGCAGAGATGGCTGTAACCACTGTGCTAGCTTACCGTTGTCAATGGAGTCACGAAAATAAAATACTTTTATTATACTTATTTAGTTTTTAATAAAACTTTCATGTCACTAATTAATTAAAAAAAGGCTCTTAGGACCTCTTTCACTAGTTACCGTGAACATAATTTAACTGCTGACTTTGAGACAAACTTCTTGGCATTCCGTGGCTTCACCGTGCGCGTGCCGGGTCCATCGTGTGGCAAAAGGAGAAATTCAGAGCAGTTCCCAGGACTTGCGACCTAGGTGTAGGTTTAAGGAGGCCCCCTTTGAGATGTGCATCAACGCTCACCTACACTGCTCGAGTTTCCCGCCCTGCCTAGCCAAATTCGGTAGGAACCTGTTAGTGCAGCCTTTGACATTCGTTCTAAAATAGAATTTACTGCAGTTATCGACAGACCAAGGTCTTTCTTTCTTTTCTTTTTCTTTCTTCCGCCATCGAATTCCACTATAATTACACCATAATACTTTCAGCAATTGTGAATCCAAAATTATAGTCTATTCTAAGTCCTGCTGCTAAGTCTATACGTAACTTATGTTCGGGACAAACTACCTACAACCAGTAAAATAGGCAGTAAAGCGTACTCCTTATTTTCTTATTTGTACAGACACTGTCACAGCTATGCTTATTGTGGAGTCAAGTTTTAATCATGTCAATCAATGACAGTACAACACACACACTTATAATTAATCGTTTGTAAATTTAAAATATAATAAAAATAGGCACATGTATTATAAAACTAATTGCATCAATCAAATGCCTTTTTCCCTTTTTCATACAAGATATTATCAGAATCAACTATGCTTCACTGGCACATATGAAACCCATTAAGCCAGTGGTTCTTAACCTTTATGTTAAGGGAACATTAAACAAAAACGTCAGTTGTATCATAGACTTCGGTTTGGAGGTAAAATCAGGCGTACCATATTAAACAAATTTGTTTGTTATAAACATATTTACACAATAATTTCACTTTCAATCCATACACAAATGATATTAACTTAAGCGTCTTTTTTTTGTTTTCACACATATAATGCTTACGATGTAAGGTCTACACTGATTGTCTATACTTTCATCTTTAGGTTCACTTAGTTCGGTATCTTGTATGTCTGTGACGTCGCTCTCACAAGCAACTACGTCATCAGTGTCTGAAATTTCTTGCTTTATATCCACAGGGGCAGTTTCTATCTGCTTGCTTGTATCACTGATCACTTTATTTTGGCAAGAAAACTTGTGGGGAAGGATGCCCTTTTTCAAGGATAATCTCCTGGTCCCCATCATTTTCCATCTCATATAATTTTCCATGTCTTTTTCTAGCTGAAACAAAATATTTCAATAGTAATTATTATTTAAGGAGTTTGTTTTGAATATCAGAAAAATTGTATTAAAAATTAAGGATATAAAGTTCTATTAAATTCCGTGCTGGACTTATTGAGAATTGAACTCCCATAACTAGTACAACAGTAAAACAATAAAAATATTACAGAACATTAGGTATTAAATAATATTTAGAAACACAACGATGTGATATTTTACATGGCAGCACTGTTGTTAGTGTTGTTGAGTGAATTTTTTTGTTTCCATCACTTCTGCCTGTAATATCTTACTGCCACATAGGCCTTTTTCCCCATGTAGGAGAAGGATCAGAGCTTACTCCACCACGCTGCTCCAATGCGGGTTGGCGGATATATTTTATTACATTGAGTAACGATTGCTATCAGGTGTACATGATAACAAACGGGACCAACAGCTAACGTGTACTCCGGGGCACGGTGGGGAGACCCACCAACTGATATGTATAATTATGTTTTTCTGTGTGCTTGTTTTTGTGACTACTGCACCATCACATCGTTAATTATTGTATTAATAGGTATAGCTTTGAATATATAATTGATTCAATGTTGTGTCAAAAATCTAGATAAATATTTTTATGTAGATATAGCAACAGTACTCTGACATTTTAATGCAATGCTCTAATCCTATTAAACACGGCATATGTTTTATAATACAAATTGTGTCTAAACCTTATCACTAGTAAACAAAATCAGAGATAGATTATTGAAAACGGCCATAAGTCATGTCGATTGTATAGTTTAAGGAAAATATAGTTTTTGTGTACTTTATAGAGAAATACTTTTGTTTTTTACTAACACAACTAGTAATGACAATAATTATTTTAAAAGGATTAAGATGTAAACATTATAAACTTGAAACATTATTGTTAAAAAGAGATCTTGACATCCATCAAGGAACTGTTTGAATTTAATTCATAACTTTTACATATTTCTTTTGTTTATTTACACATTTGACACAACAACACAAGATTGTGTTTCCTCAATAACAGTATTCAATGCTTTCCCTAACAGATTGCTATAGTTATAAATATATTATAATGAGTAAAAAATTACGTACATCGAAGTGATCCTCACAGCAAAAGCGAGTAGAGTTTGGATGCAGAGGCTTATATTCCGGCTCATGTCGGCCCATTGCCTTACACCACGCACTCCTCCGTTCACCGACAGGAATCGAGAAAAACAACTTGTTAGGAGTACGAAATGTCGTATTCTTACAGTCGGGAACAGCACAACACTTGTACGTCGATTTCTTTTTAGACATACTTTATCATAAATATTGTAATTTATAGATAAACAATGTTATGTCGCCCCTGTGCATCAAAATGTCAAACTGTCAAAAATTGTGTAATAGCATTGTTGCTAGGTTCACTCATGTTTCACTTCGTTTAATTCAAGGTGAGTGACGTCATGCGTGCAGAAATGGTGGCGATGCAATATAAAATTAGAACATTTTGTCATAAAAATCTTATTATTAACTTGTTTTAATAGTCTACACTCGGGTGAACATTCACCATCTCATAAACCTTATAAAAAGATAAAATATATAACTAAATATTGTTTTTATTACAAATTAAAAAAAATGTTATTTCTATTGCACGTAACATTTATTACTATTACAGTGTGTTAGTTTAATACATTAATATAAAACCATTAAAAATATATAATAGCTTATTCGAAATGGTCTCCATTAGCTGCAATACTTAAAAAATTTCTTTAAACGTTGATGCCAGTGATCAATAGGAGCATGCACTCTTTTCGTGGGGAAATTCCAATCGTATGGATTCTTTTAGGGACTCCAAATTATAAGGGCATTTAGAGCATGCCATACTCTCTATAATTGTGTTTGCAGGCAAACGAAGAAAAACCGACTTCAATTATATCGACAAGTAATACAAACGTAAGGTAGACGAAAAAATAGTCAAGTAAATACGCACTATCAAAGATTACTCTAAAAGTTGTAATCAGATCTCGATGAACTTCAAATGTGACTACATGATAAGCATCAGATTTCGATTAAATTAAAAATCATTATAATTGGTACACCCAGTAACAAGTTATGCGGATTTTCGAGAGTTTCCCTCGATTTCTCTGGGATCCCATCATCAGATCCTGGTTTCCTTATCATAGCACCAAACTAGGGATATCTCCTTTCCAACAAAAAAATACTTATCTAAATCGGTTCATAAGCGACGGAGTTATCCCCGAACATATATATATATAACCTCCTCCTTTTTTTAAGTCGGTTAAAAATTGACCATAAATCATAATCCAGCGGATAAAGATCGGAACTAGATGACGGCCAGTCTTCAGCTCAGATAATGTCCGTAACATTGTATTATAACCAAGATTAGGTGGATCGGGCTTTATGACCCGGTGCTGGATCTTGCTGAAAAGACCATTCTTGCTTATCGAATATGGTGTTGTTATGGGGCTTAACTAACTTCTTAAGAATGGTATCTTGATACACTTGTGCCGATGTTTGGATACCTTTTTCAAAAAAATATGGCTCAGTCACTCCTTCATAGCTAACACCCTACGAAACCATCACTGAAAAAGAATTAGCAAGCATCCTTAGAGCCTTAAGCATAAATACGGTCATTTAGTTTGTTAAAATATTGCTCAAATGAAAAAAAAAAACTCATCCGTAAAGAAAAATTTTCTGTGACCTCCCTTTGCGTACCGCTTAAGTAGTTGTTTTGATTTTACCACCGTATTCTTTTTTTAAATTATCAGTTAAGTAATGACCAGTGCGTCTCTTATAGGCTGCAAGTCCTAAGTCATCTTTTAGAATACGCGACATGGTTCTAGGTTGTCTATGGTCTTCATCTCCCGAAATAAAATCTTTTACTTTCGGACAGCCATCATCACTTCAGCCTATCGTAGTCCACTGCTAGACATAGGCCTCCACTAGTTCGGCCATAGTCAAGTGTTGTCTATAGTCACCACTTTTTTTTTATTCATTCATTTTATACCTATCAATTAGCCCGATACATAAACGTTTGACTAATACCAAGCGTATGGAGAATTTTAAAAATTGTATTTGGCTCGATACCTACTTTGTGTAATGCAATCCCTTTTAATATCTCAAAATATTTTACAATGTGTGCTAATATGAGAAATTCAAATGTAATATTTCGTTTATTTTTAATGGTAATAGTATATATGACCAAACTACATACATACAGATCAAACTCTCATAGCTCGGTTACGAGAATTTTGTCTACATTTGTCAATGTTTTTAAGAGGTTTATTAGATTTTTTTCTATATAGAGGAACGTGGCCAGCAATAAACTAAGTGATAGCGATTACTATTTTCGTAACGTGAATAGATTATAGTTGGTGCGTGTGCCGTGTCGGCGGCTCCTAAGCACCGACGGTCGAGGGTTCGATTCCCGCTCGAAGTGGATACAAGAAATATTTACACAAGTATTTAATTCCAATCTGGTTGTTACTCCATGTGAGTCTCCCCACATGAGTATTGGAGCAGCGTGGTGGATTAAATCACTGATCCTTCTCCTACATGTGTAAAGAGGCCTTTTCCCAGCAGTGGGATATTACAAGCTGAAGCGTAATTACGTATCCGTGTATCTTCACAATTAGGTAATAAATAAACACCTGATGGTGATCGTTAATCTCTACGCATAAATCTATCAAGTCTAATAAGATATTGATTTGTCCATAATTATGGTTTAATTAGACGGCAATTATGTGTAAAAATTAGTGTATAGCAACATGCTAGATCCAGACTAACAGGCAAATTTTGACTGGCCTCTTGGCAGTGTCCTGGCTATCGGCTCTAGCATCGTGTGTTCAATCCCCGCTAAGTCTATTTATAACAGAACAAATCGTTCCATAGCTTAATTGGCTAGAGCGCCGACACGGTCAGTCGGAGACGCGGGTTCGAACCCCGCTGGAGCGGTCAATTTTTAATATGATATTCAAAAATGTTTAGAATTCCTAATGTGTGGGTAACACAAAAATAAAATCGTAGATATTAGAACAAATGACATAAAATGTGTGATTTTACAAACCCACAAAAAAGTCTCAATTTTTTTTACAAAATTACTTTTAATTCATTAGAATATAGATAATTATAATTAAAACGTTATAAGTATATTAATATACATGTTCATTATCTTATATATACAATTCTCGTGTCTCGGTGATTTTTATGAAATTTTGGGTGCATATCGGGTAGGTCTGAGAATCGGCCAACATCTATTCTTCATACCCCTAAGTTATATGGGGGGGGGGATTAAGGGGGTTAATAACATATATGGCAAAACAACGTTTGCGGGGTCAGCTAGTAACAATCTAAACATTTTAGTATGGTTCCAATTTCTTCCGTCCGTTAGACGTGCGCAGTTCTGATATGAAGCGAAAGTATTATTTGTTATTTCTCGTTACAACTCGACTGAGCGTGAGAGGGAGCTGGCGCGAAATAAAGGAGACAGCGATTTATTTGTTGGTTGAAGTACTTCTTTACGGGCGCTTGATAAAACATTTTTCTCCTAAGCTAGGAAGGGGAATGTAATCAACAAACACCGAAACGGAAAGCAATGTTAAACGCCACCGAGCTACTCGTGTATATGTATTTTATTTAACACTAAATGAGTATTACGAATAAAAAAGCACCATCTGAAGTAAAACTTCTGCACAATAGGCCTGCACTGTGTCTGAGATATACGAAACGTAACTGACTATGAGAGAAAAAGAGAAAGATAATGTGTGCTCGCACCTCTCTCTCTCTCTTACTCCGTTCGCCTCGCTCGATGACACTATTAGTAACGCTCTTTTTACGCATTCACCAGCCCTAAGTCAGGCGTGCGTAGAGAAGTCTTACTTCAAAAATAAAATATACATCGAACGGTGTTTTATATTATGTTTCGTCTGATAATAGCTACCTCTCGTGACTTGAATGGCTAGTGGAACACTAAAACATTCAGGCCCCGGCGGGTTCGAAGCGGAGCGCGATTACGATTCTACGGTAAATATTGTAAAAGTTTATTTCGCACTAAAGCCCTTATCGATGGAACGCTGTTTAATATGCTATTTTATCACGAGGACGGAGCTGGATGAGGCGGCCCGCTGGGAAACGTTGGGTAAACAATGCTAGTATTTTGATCAGCTTTATAAGCTACTATTGTATGTATATATATATATAATAGTAATTATACTTTTTCTGTTCCTTTTAGTAGAAATCTCAAAATAAAGACTGTATTTGCGTTTCTCTAAAACAAGAAATTTATTTATATTATTATATTTTTACAATTTTTAGCATTTAAACTGCATTATAATAATATAAACTGCATTATCTTATACTATTAAACGAGCAATTCTTGTATATATATATATATAATCTGAATCTCGGAAACGGCTCCAACGATTTCCATAAAATTTAGTATATAGGAGGTTTCGGGGGAGATAAATCCATCTAACTAGGATTCATTTTTAGAAAATGACGTTTTATCCCTGTTTTTAGGGAGTGAAAAAATAGCTACAATATCGTTAGAATACGAAGGTAAATTTCGCAACTGTCATTAAAGTTGTAATAGCTCGGTGGGAAACCGGCCGGTCGGAATCAACCGAGGAGATCATGGTTCAAATCCCAATGTCCCTGATCAATTATTTTTTTCCTTTTTTTTAATTGCACTCGTTATTTTAAAAAAAATATTATTCATATTTTATAAATATGTAATTCGAATTTAAATATGAATTACAAAAAACACGATTTACTAAAAATACCGAGCTAGGCTCGGTCACCCAGGTACTAATAATAATATTCACTTACCTCAAACAAGAAAAACAACATTTAAAGCCTTTACTTAAACTATTTTCGTACAATCTGAATGTAAAAATATTTCTGTCATCACGACAAAGGTCCATTATTCTGTCTTGACAATAAAATAAACAAAAAGGTTCTAACTTGAAAAAAAACAAACGTAATATAAAATGAGTGTAGTGTTTTCTTTACATACATTATATAACTAGTTCGATAAACAAGCGTACAGCACCTGATGGTAAGTGATTATCGTAGCTTATAGAGGCCTTCAATACGCTTCTGGCATCGCAAGCGCGTTGCCGACTTTACCCTCAATCCCCAGGGCCTCTGGTCACCTTACTCACCACAGGAACACAATGCTGCTTGAAAGCAGTATTGTTTAGCTGTGATCTTCTGTAAGGTCGAGGTACTTCGCCAGTTGGGCTGCTTCAAAATTTGAGCAGGATATTACCTACTGTTCCCTATCTCAGTAGTAGATTCTAATGTATAGACATGTGTATAGTAAGTATATATTTACATCGATGATGTTACAGGAGTACCCCGGTATAGAGTTGAAGGCCCGTGTGGTGATCGTATCTCCTACAGTTTGAGTACGAGACACTAAATGATGTTCCAGAGCATATTGTGTTTTTCCTACACATCGGGTCGCCGGACCGGGGAGGTTTTTATCTATAACATGTATTGAGAGTATATATTTTGTTTCTGAACTTGTGAGTCAAGGGGATTCTCTTTAAGTTGTGTGTGAAATCTGTATTTTTTCAGTCTTTCAAAATTGAGAGAATACTTTCTTTGAAGTTCTGATTTAATTACTAAAAGACAGAGACAGAGACAGAGACAGAGACATAGACAGAGACAGAGACAGAGACAGAGACAGAGACAGAGACAGAGACAGAGACAGAGACAGAGACAGAGACAGAGACAGAGACAGAGACAGAGACAGAGACAGAGACAGAGACAGAGACAGAGACAGACAGACAGACAGACAGACAGACAGACAGACAGACAAACAGACAGACAGAAGAGAAAATCGGTTCATAAACGACGGAGTTATCGCCGAACAATATATGTATATATATACACATATATATATATATATATATATATATATATATATATATATATACGGTCGAATTGAGTAGAGGTTATAACCTCCTGACCTTTTGAAGTCGGTTAAAAAATATGAACTTTAAATGAAAAGCAGTCCAAATTCAAAGTCGCTACCTTCTATTACCACGTGCAAAATTTTCAACATTAATACATTAAAATCCGCCAACCCGCGGCGGAGCGGTGTGGTGGATTAAGCTACGACCCTTCTCCTACATGGACAAAAAGTCTGTGCTGAACAGTAGGATGTTCAGGGTGAATCATGAACAAATTAAAAAATTACTTTTATTTTAAATCAAACCTAACTAACCGCAATGTCCATTACAATCCACACCAGTTATAAAACAGTTGAAAATCACCAATCGTTAGGTTTGTGAGTTTGTTTTGCTCCAATAATCAACCAAATTCTGCCACCAAATGCTGTGTGGTTACGGCATCAAAGAATATAGTCACCCCCTCTCTTCCCGTAGGTGTCGTAAGAGGCGACTAAGGGATAACACAGTTCCACTACTACCTTGGAAGTTAAAAAGCCGACCGATGTCGGGATAACCATCCAACTGCTGTCTTTGAAATACATAGGTGCGACAAAGCCAGCACTGCGGTCACCAACCCGCCTGCCCAGCATGGTGACTATGGGCAAAACACATGAGTTCACATCAACTTGTGGAGGCCTATGTCCAATAGTGGACTGCGAAAGGCTGGTGTGATGATGTGATGATGATGACTCAACCATATTCAAAAGCACCTTGGATGATTCTTTGTTTTTGAAAAACTTGGTAATAGACACCATAAATAGTGTAATGACGAAAAATTTGTGTCAACAGTGACCATAAATATAAGAGAAAGTGACGTCTTAATTCCTGCGTAATAGGAAGACATAAATTAAGTTACAGCAGTAATAGACCAGTTATAAAGCATCTCGAAGGGGATCAGATCATTAATTCTGAAGAGAGGACACAATAGCGTCCGACAGCTTAAGTAAACAGCTCTAGTAATTAAGCACATCTCCTGGAAAGCTACTGACAAATGTACCTCCAAGAGTATCACTTTGAACAATTGATTGATTAATCATTTTAATTTATTTGTTTTGAGTTAATTCTAATTGTTCGCGTAGTTGGATCAGTAATTGTGTTCGTCTATTGTGTTTATTGCTTGTAATGTATTTTTGATTCTGATCCTCAGCTATGTTTTCATTTATTTATTTATTTAGGATCACCCATATTATATATATATTTGTTGTAAAAGTATTGGTTTATTTCTTTTAGTATAAGTTGTTTCCTAACTTCGTTTGCGATTACACACTTTGGATTTTATGGTCTTGTATTAGGAAATCGTGATAAAAATGGACTACACTATGGACTCAAATCGTACCTATTAAATTTCAATCCAATCTAGTTATTAGTTTTGGCGTGATGCATGCTCAACATACATACAGAAAGTTAGATAAACAAGACCACATTTTAGAGTCAAAATGGATGGTGTCAGTTTATTTTTAATCGTGTTTAAAAACTTATTTTCATAGCGTGTAAATTTACAGTCGCGTTAACCCACAAAAAGCTTTAACCCTATAAATTTACAGTCAGTCAGTCAGTCAGTTCAGCCTATTGCAGTCCACTGCTGGACATAGGCCTCTCCAAGTTAGCGCCAAACAAGGTTTTCCGCAAATTTACAAGAAGGTAGAGATCGAATTTAAATAATATCTTTTTTTATAAATCTATACTCTACACAAAATCACTTAAGGAATGAAGTGTCATTTGTCAAAACAACTCGATTTCATTTAACAAATGCTTGTCGGGTCAATGTCTGAAACATTTTTTTAAGTTAATAATTTTAAATCTAACACTAACTGTTGCTGTGTGGTTACGGCAATGAATAATATAGCCACCCCCTCTCTTCCCGCGGGTGTCGTAAGAGGCGACTAAGGGATAACACAGTTCCACTACCACCTTGGAACTTAAAAAGCCGACCGATGGTGGGATAACCATCCTACTACTGGCAATGAAATACACAAGCCGTAGACGGGCAGCAGCGTCTTCGGTGCGACAAAGCCAGCCCTGCGGTCACCAACCCGCCTGCCCAGCGTGGTGACTATGGGCAACACACATGAGTTCACACCATTTTTGGCGTGAACTTGTGGAGGCCTATGTCCAGCAGTGGACTGTGATAGGCTGAAATGATGATGATGAAATCTAACAAACGTACTAATTAGAATAGTTTCTTTAAAAACCAAAATAGCTTTATTTAAATAGGCTTCAAAAGCACCTTCGAATCGTCGTCTTACAAATTAAAATTTAAAAAGTGATCGTTATTTTTAAAAGTGAGCTAACACCGATTATTGTTACCAGCAGAGAAGAATCAGCAAGAAACTCTGCAGTT
Organism: Melitaea cinxia; assembly: GCF_905220565.1. NCBI lineage: Eukaryota > Metazoa > Arthropoda > Insecta > Lepidoptera > Nymphalidae > Melitaea > Melitaea cinxia. Next base: position 16,732,076 of record NC_059407.1, on the reverse strand, counting down.
ACTCTTTTGAAAATAATATATAAACTGTATTTTACTACAAAATGCACTGTAATCCTTAAGGAGTGAATTACGATATGCAATAAATTTTTAATTTATTATTAATTATTTACATAATTCATAAATTTCTAGTATGTTGATGGTATGATTCATTTTTAATGTTGTATGTAACTGAATTTGTTATCTTTTAATTATTTAATTGATAATTGTATGTATTCGTACATGTTTACCTAATTATTCAATTTACTGCTGTTAAATTATTTATATTTCTGTGTGTAATTTATCGATTCATCATCATCATCATCACTTTAGCCTAATACAGTCCACTGCTGGACATAGGCCTCCACAAATTCGCGCCAAAAATGGCGTGAGCTCATGTGTTTTGCCCATAGTCATCACGCTGGAGAGGCGGGTTGGTGACCGTTATCGATATGTGATAGTGATAGGTGATAGTTTATCGATTATTTTTTATTAATGTGTGCCTTTTAGCTTATTGATGAATTGTTTACCATTGGAAACTTTATTGGTTTATGTATCAGTTGTATGAGATTTTTTCCTTGTATTATTGTACTGTTTCCTATATAAAAAAAAAATAAAAAAAAATAGTAATATCTTGCATGAAATACAGCGCCACTAAGTCCACCATCTTTATCAACTATGTAACCATGCACCGAATAATACGCTTTGTCGAATTATTCGTACAGAGTATATTTAAAAAGACACGTAGCACTTAATGTTTCGTCATCCCTTTCGGGTTCTATAATATTAAATTTGCCTTGAAATGTACCGAATAAATAGCGCAAATGATTTAGATTTTTCAATGTTCAAGGGTCTTTTCTAATAATTTCGTTTGGAAATAGAAAAACCTAAGTTAATAATTTTATTAATGTATCGATGACAAATATTGTTAAAGTTTTAGTAAAAAGTTTGTTTGGGACTAAACCTACGCGCAGTCTCCGAGAATCTCCTTCACCCTCTCCTTAACGTCTTCGGGAATGTCTGGTGATGACATCAGATCAGGGCAGGCCGCCAGCAGAGCTAATACCTATAGGTATACAAATAAATCAGAACTTAATATATAAATAGGAAAATTTTGCTCCTATGAATAAGAGTATGCAGTTTAAGCCTCGAAGCTTAGCCATCTTGGCATAAATTAATTTTTGTACAATAAAAGCAAAAGATTTTTTTTTGTCTTTTACGCATTCTTCAAAATATTGCAATAAGCTCGAAAAATAATAAGGAGATATTTCGTAGCCAATTATTTGCAATAAGAGATAAAACTACCAACTGAAATTTAGCGCTGATAAAATTGCATATGTAGTAAATAAAGTTTGTTAAACTACAAATTTTTCAGTAGTGGATATCATATACAGACATATATACAGGTATCAGATAGGCACGGTAAAGTAGCTAGTGTTTACTTTTACTTAAATTCGAAGTAAATCCATGCGGTACTTTTTGAGTTTATCCCGGACATACATACAGACAAACAGACAAAAATTCTAAAAACTATATTTTTGGCTTCGGTATCGATGGTAGATCACGCCCCAACTTCCTACCATTTTATTATATGTATAGAATATGTATAGATATTGCTCTACTATTCATAGAATCTAATAACATTTTAAAAGGTAGGTACGGCGAAAATATTCAGTTCAAGATACGTGATAAAAAAAAACCGTGAATGCTTAACGTACCTATGTAGCAATAAAAATAGTACGTGAAACGTTTCGCAGTTCCGAGCGACGCCCTGACGCCCCGGGGGACCGGGGGACAGGGTCGGCGTGGGAAGGGGGAAGGTGGTAATTGATTTCATTTATTCACTCAGACAACATGTTTATATTTTTTTAAACATTTATACATAATTTTATTGAAGTACAGAATCGTATTTTTAAACTGGCTACTGTATACTTATATTTATAGACATCTGCAGTTTCGTCCAGCTTATGAGGCTCTCATAGCGTTGGCTGGAAGTTATATTGTACTCGTCATAGTTAAACGCACTCTTAATTATTTTAGATTAACTTTGCCACGTGACTTCTGTGTATTAAAATTACCATTCTATTTCAACGATCGTAGGTTAGAAATATTTACCAGTTTTCTTGTAGATTACGTTAAACACCCGTCTGGTTTTTATCATACACGGTTATAAGACAATCGTCTCACTTATCAAGACAGCATGAAGGTTTAATCTTTCAAATATTATTATCTATACAAATAAATAAAATTGGAGTGTCTGTTTCTTATATTAAAATAACTGCTTTTTACTAAATGCATATGGATTTATACGGTACATATAACGAATAATCATTTTTTACAATTTTTGTCTGCCTGTATGTCTGATTGTTCCGACTAATCTCGGAAACGGCTCGACCGATTTTGAAGCGACCTTCACTGGCAGATAGCTTATTTAATAAGAAGTAACTTAGGCTACTTGTATTTTAGAAATTTATTTATTTTGTAACTCTGCGAACTCAATAATATTTTTCTTCAATTCCACGCGGACGAAGTCGCGTGCACAGCTAGTTTATTATACAGAAGAATATATTTTTGGCCAGCGTTTGTGGACTTATCCAATTAAGTTAGTAAAAGCAACAAAGTTCGATATATTTGCGTTAATTTCCGCTCGGCCTCGCGTCTCAACCCCCACAATAAAGTCGGTCTGTTTCATCGGAGTTAATAACGCCAGTAATATGAATTACGCTCATGTAAATAACGGTTACAATCCCGGGGTACACGGTACAGTTATGGGGTAATGTTACCCGGCCGCCGATGTGTAAGGCTACGGTGATAATCGTACAAAATGTAATATAGTAGATATGGCTTGCGGTTTTGTCCGTGTTGATTGCCTCTCATTAGCTATTGGATGTTTCTCAATAGGTATAAATAATAAATATGGCTTAGTGTGTACACTGACATACATTTTACTTTATGTTACAAACGAGACAATCTTATCGCTCGCGTTTTTTTATAGTCCCAGATGAACCTGAATTAGATTTACGCAAACATTAATTAGAATCACAAAAAATTTGAACAAAACTATTTTTTAACCGACTTCCAAAAAAGGAGGAGGTTCTCAATTCGACTGTATTTTTTTTAATGTATGTTACTTCAGACCTTTGACTGAGTGGAGCGATTTCGACAAATTTTCTTTTAATCGAAAGGTGGAGTGTGTCATTTGGTCCCATTTAAATTTATTTGAGATCTAACAATAAATTTTCGAGTTATATCTAATAATACGTTTTTACTTGACGCTTTTTTCGTCGACCTACGTTGTATTATACCGCGTAACTTTCTACTGGCTGTACCGATTTTGACAATTCTTTTTTTGTTGGAAAGAGGATATATCCCTAGTTTGGTACCATGATAAGGAAACCAGGATCTGATGATGGGATCCCAGAGAAATCGAGGGAAACTCTCGAAAATCCGCAATAACTTTTTACTGGGTGTACCGATTTTGACTATTTTTTCGTCGATCTACGTTATATTACTCGTCGATGAAATTGAAGTCGGTTTTTTTTCGTTTGTGAGCAAACACAATTATATATTTTTATGATATTTGAAAAATGTTATATTAGTGGATTTTGATGAAACTTTATTTTGCATGTTAAATTCAGAAGTTCTTAATTTATTATTTAACAAGTGAGTTGCTTACAATCAATCACAGAACGAACATAATGCTTATTTCCTATTCTATCATCAGACCTAAATTACCATCTGTCTGTGACCCATTATTGAGAGCATTTCAATCAGTCGAAACAAATTAGCGGTTAGTTATTGAGGGATTGGTTATCAAATCGAAATGTGCAAATTTCTTGCTATTACATGGTACTAATACCATTAAATGTACATTGCCCAACACATAGGTACTGTCCACTTAACCTTTGCCAAGTAGAAATCAAATAATCACTGTCTTCGAACATTTGAAAGATTTTTTTTTTGTCTATATGAATCATTTCCGCAAGTATGTATTAAAAAAAAATCTGCCCTTATATCACTTCATCAAATCTGATAATTAACTAAAGTAAGGCAAGTGTAAGGCGATGTCACAGACAATCAGACGAAGTACACGCAGTGGCGTGCATAAAGTTTTTAAACAGGGTAGGCAGTAGTGCAAACTAGCACGAAACTGGCCATTAATAATTTAAAAAAAATATCCAATAACTACGGTAAAATAAAAATAAAAGAAATCGGGTAATAGCAAGAACATGACTCCACACAATCGAAGTAAATAGAATGCTTATGAAAATGTCCGAAGCAACTCTACGGATGCGACTCTTTGGCTCGCTTCCAGTACATCGATGTTTTTGTCGTCTTTACTACTCTGTTTACATACCTATGAGGGTAAATTCATCTCAAATATCTTATCTTACTTTCTTAATAAAATACAAATTGTTTAAGTATAAAGACTTACAGGACTCATTGCTTATTCAGCTTAAAGAAAATTTATATTTCATAACTTTCTCTAATTAACGCCTCACACGTTTCAAACTCAACGGCTCCCAGTAGGATTTTCTGAGTCGGGGATCTGCTGTTAATAATTGATAAGCTTATTTTTTTTAATCACTAAAAAATTATGGTCTCTCGTTGTTCGCAATCACAGATATACTAGATACAATTTATTCAATTAGGACATTTGAATCGTATTGTTTTAGACAATTTAGCGATGTTTTTATGTAATATAATTTTATTAATAAGTACAATTAACAGCGAAAACGAGACCACGAGTAATTATCACTTTGTAAATAATTTAAAATTTGGTGTCATGGGACACCAGGTAGGAACGAAGTTCCTTCGGATAGTATAGAAGCAACACAATTTGAAAAAAAAATTTTGAATTTTATATATGTTTTTTAGTTCTTTGTATTACATAAAAGTATTTAGGAAATTTATTATTTTAGATAATAACAAATACCGTAAAATAAAATAAATCAAACAAAATAATAATAATAATAATAATTATCTATATTACTACAAACTTACTCCTCCCAAGCAAAGCAACCTATTCGAATTTTATTTTAACATCTCGAGAATACTCTCAACGACGGCGGTGTCTCTATTATGAATCGCCATCTTGAGACCATACTCGAGGATGTCTTTTTCCGTAGCCTCCGCCGCCCTCCCGACGAAACGACAGATCGCGTCATCTCTGTAGTCGGTGTAGTAGACACAGGCCTTGGTGTGTCTAGTTACCGCGACTATCGCGTGCGAAACGCTGTCATGTATTCGCAGCCTCCCACTCCTCGTCTGGATGACGATGACACTCTCACTCGTCTGGCCCTGCGCCTCGTGGATAGTCAAGACACGCGACCCCTCCCCTTTCCCGTATCCCCGGTCCACCAGCAATTTCTTCTCTTCCTGCGTGAAGACCAGGTATAGGGTCCAGTTCTGTCTTGCAGAGATTTGCGCGCCCGTGAAGCTTTCCACGCGCAGGGAACGGATTATTGGGCTTGAGCTATAAATATCTTTGTAGACCTCGCTGATGGCGAAGGCGACATCCTTGGGGTTTCGGTGCGTACAAGACAGCTCCCACGATATGCCTGTTATCAGGGTTGGTCTGCTGTACCGCATCTTGAACAGGTTTTCCCTGTCGATGTACGGCAGCTGGTTAATATCTCCGATGAGGACCACCTTCTTGGCCCCTGATAGTCGGGCTGCCATCACTATGGCCCCGAAGTGGTTCATGAGGGCTTCATCTACCGTAAGACGGCTGATTTTTGCGCCCCCTCAAAAACCATTGACCAGTACGGAGGCCATAGTGCGCACCTTAGATTTGGCTTTAACGCCATAGCGGTGTGCCAGCTTCTCCTTAAGTTCTTTGGCAGCCTCGACTGTGGTCGTGATGACGACTTCCTCGTCCTCATCGAATTCCCCGACTATGCGAGTTTTCTTGCCACATCTTGGAACCCCATTTATACATTCCAGTGATGGTAGCCCCCAGACCACGGAAGAATCTTCGGCGTCACGGTCCCCCGTGATGGTTTGAGCCATCCGGAGTATCCGATCATCCAGCATTACTCTCGTGCATCTGGCCACTACCACCACCGGGTCCCCTGGTGGTGTATTGAAGATCTGAGGCTCTTGTTCCTGCCCCTCAGACTCGACCGCGCTCACGAAGCCTGCTGTGATGTTATATGCGGCCATATACCTCCCCGACATATTTCCTTTGAGTATCTGTCGAGTGTCGTTGTTGTAAATGGCTGCTTCGGCTTCTTCGCGTTCCACCTCCAGTAACTTTAGATGGTTGTACTGGTAGGTCTGCATGATCTTATTGCATGTGGCCAGGTTCACCTCTCGGTTTGCCTTTGTTATGGCCAGGAACTCGGTAAGGGCATTTTGCGCGTGTTCAGACGGTGTGGACGCTGGTCGAAGTTTTGGTGGTGTTACTTGCCCCATATCGGCCCTTGTTCGAACAGTTGGTGGCGCCTCCGGGTGCTTCGAACTTTCGTCCTCGGTGAACCTTTTAACACAAGATAGTTATTAGTTAACGGGGCGGAAACTAATTTTATAGCATTCAATGGATTAATTGTGCGGGTGCCGGGTCCATCGAGTGGCAGAGGGAGAAACTCAGAGCAGTTCCTCGGACTTGCGACCTAGGTATAGGTTTAAGGAGGCCCCCTTTGAGATGTACATCAACGCTCACCTTCACTGCTCGAGTTGAGTTTGTTGAGTTGCTTAGTCAAATTATAGATTGTAATATAATATGTAACAATTAATTCGTTTCCACAAATTAATTATTGAAAGAGTCTAGGTTAAGCTACTAGCAGGATACAACAAGTGCATCGTGCCAAGCTAGAGACAAGACCACAGAGTACTATGATATAAACAGGAAGATTGCCTTAGCCGCGGTTGCACCGATCGTTTTATACACGTCAGAATGACTCGAGAATGAGTGAGGGTAGGTGACTATCGAACGATGTGCTAGGTGGCGTGATCGGTGCATCTGCTGTTTATAAATCTCTTGCTAATACTACAGCACAGGTGCCGACAGATATATTATATTTAAAATATTAAGAATACTGAGATTAAAAAGAACCTTGAATAGAAATAATTATAACATTTAAAAAACTTTGTTTTATTTATAAAATGACTTGTATTAAACATGATCATAATATAAGTAGGTGAATGTAATGTAATAATTTTCATTTTCGTAGAATCACATTTGTGAAACCCAAAGATCGTGACATGAAAACATAACGCGATCCGGTCTGGGTTTTATTTATAAAAACGTTTTTCCTGTAAGTTAAAAAACAAATCTTTTAGTACGTGATATACCTACCTACGTATGAAAATTGGAATTTCATAGCGATTGATATCAGAATTTGTAATTTGATCTATACCTACGAGTAAAGTACCTGATTGAGGAATGTATAATAAATAAAGTATATATTTAGAAAAAAAAATTAAGTGTAGAAATGAAACTTGCTGTGCTTGCTTTACTGCTTTGCTGGCTTTGAAGTACACAGGCCGAAGACGGGCAGCGGCGTCTTCAGTGCGATAAAGCTAGCGCTGCGGTCACCAACCCGCCTGCCCAGCGTGGTGACTATGGGCAACACACATCAGTTCGCGCCATTTTTGGCATAAACTCGTGGAGGCCTATGTCTAGCAGTGGACTGCAATAGGCTGAAATGATGATGATGAATGAAGTGTGGAAATCTTTAAGAGAGTAATACAAGATTTTTGGTGTATATACTGCTTGGTAAAATACGTACTGTCTAATACGGTCGACTTCTGGTAATTATTAAAAAAAAAAAACTTTTGTTTCTTTAATCGTAGTTAAATAGAAAAATGTGTGCTTTAGACCACACGACTGAAGTAAAACTTCTTTACCAATAGACCTGAACAATAAGCCTGAACTTTGTCTTAGATATAGGCTATGAGAGAAACAGAGAAAGAAAATGTGTGTTCGCACCTCTCTCTCTTGCTCCGTTTGCCTCACCCGATCACACTTTTCGTAACGCTCTCGTCACGCATTCACCAGCTTACTCTCCAAGCCAAGCGTGCGTAAAGAAGTTATACTTCAAAAAAATCTTTATCAATAAAAACCTAATGTCACAAAAATAAATTGCGCCCTAATTGTCGTTTAATTGCGCAGTTCGTTAATCTAACACAAAAAAATTATTCGTTTTAAAAGAATCTATTAATTTCGCTCACAATAGCATTAAAGGCTGATGAATCGATGAAATTTCGAAATGACAATTGAAAAAGCAATTTGCTGCAAACAACCGGAAGAGGGAAGGCGGATTGTAAGCCACAAAGAGTGTTTTTTTAATTGCTCGCTCGCAAATGACCACAGCGCTAGCGGAAACGTATACTTTTTAAATTCATTCTCATACGTTTTTAAATTTTTGTCTAGAAATAAAATTTTGAAATGGGTCTTCATTAAAACCAATTTGCACAGGATCGATCGTGAGAGTGTACGTAGAATTGATCGTAAGCGCGTACCTACGTCGTTTATGTATTATTTCTAGTAAAACAATATTTCTATTTATTTTAAAGTAACAATCTTAACTTTCCCAAGTAACATTTTTGTATTAAGTGTGTAGTATGGGTTTTAATATAATAGTGATGATATTATAATAATAGAATATATAATAATAGAATGTAAAAAAAAATGTTATTATTTTAAATTTTCTGTACTAACACTAAGTTATAAGAAACATTGTTACTAACACTTTTAACGGCTAGTCCTGAAATAAATGTTATTATTATTATTATGTATCTGACTAAACAATAACTTCTAAATTGTCTAACAATGGAATATCGCCTGTGTTTGCCAGTTTCAATATTCTATCGATCTCTGAATTTGCTTACCTACTATAGATAGAATTTTTAGGTAATCTCCATATAGATTATTTCAAAAACTTATCGCTAATAAGCAAACCATATTATTATATAAATAGACTATTTAAAACGGCTGTTAGTTATATAAAAAATATGAGGTCAGTAAAAGGGTAATAATATAATAAATAAGGGAGAGTATCGAAACTGGCAAGACACTGGTTCGATATGGTATCATAAACCTTTTTTACCCGACTGCCAAGGAAGGGTTATGTTTTTCGCGCGTATGTTGTATGTATGTATGTATATTTGTATGTAATATTCTTTACTACCTCATATTTCCAGAACCACTGAACGGATTTACATAATTGAGGTATCGTTAGGTTCGTCTTAGCTGCCCAAGTGTTCTTAGATAGGTAACATTAAAAAAAATCAAACATGGCGGCTGCGCGAAGCCATTGTAGTTAATAAAAAAAAATTTTTTTTTTCTCGAATACTACAATATGGGTATCGAATTGAAGGGCACAATACAAGGATTTTAAAAAGGTATATCATGTTTATTATTACCGTAATACTAATAAAGAAATACAATATTAAAGTTTAAAAAATGTGGACTTTGCTCTTTCCCACGCCTATGCCATGCCAAACTCGCCTCCTAGGCGACGATTAACTTCGGGGTGTAGCCTTTCTAATAAAATACAATGGTTTAAAAAAAACATACAATTAAAATTACAAATAAAAATTAATAAATGTCACACCAATTTACAATTACATTAATAAAATCAATAACAAATACATAATACCAAATACAAACAAATAATTTTAATAATAATTTCATTATATTAAAACATAGTTGTTGACTTAAGCAGTCACCTATTTGCTAAAGTTCAGGCTTACGTTGCTTTGAGCAGAGTGAGATCTTTCTCCAGGCTTGCTATCAGTTCTCTTGACCCTAAACAATTACTTAATCAACCACGTGATGTAAACTGTTTTAAGGAATTGAACCGATTACGCAATTTGTCTGACTAAAAAGACATAAATAAAATAATAATTAAAAAAAAAAAAAACAAAAAACCTGCCTGCGTGAAGAACAACTAATAGAAAATCAACTTAAAAAGCTGGAACAAGATAAAAATTCAATACGCACACAAAGTCAGCGAAATAAATAGAAACAATATCAAACATTTTGTGCTGTACATTTAAAATATATTAATACGGTAGTCCTTCGAAACTTTTTGCAACGTCGTAGATAATATGCAGTCGGAGGCATGAAATTGAAGGATAAGTCAAATCATTCTCTCTTTGTGCATGTCTCCGACTGCATGTTATGTACGACGTTGCATAAAGTTTCGAAGGACTACCATATTAATATATTTTAAATGTACAGCACAAAATGTTTAATTTTGTTTCTATTTATTTCGCTGACTGTGTGCATATTGAATTTTTATCTTGTTCCAGCTTTTTAAGTTGATTTTCTATTAGTTGTTCTTCACGCAGGCGGGTTTTTTGTTTTTTTTTTTTTTTAATTATTATTTTTTCCTTATTTTAAGTTCATTTATAGTGTATGTAGTTAATTTCATGATGGATTTTTTTTTTAATTTTTAATTGTCTTAAAGCATTCAAAATAATAGATTTGTACTTGCGAAAGCAACTAAATGGTGCTTAGATATTTCCTTTTTTTAAAGCAATTGTTAGAGTGTATCACTGTATGCTTTCCTAATAAAACAAAATAAAATATCATTTCAGCCTATCCACTGCTGGACATAGGCCTCCACAAGTTCGCGCCAAAAATGGAGTGAAGTCGGGTGTTTTGCCTATATTCACCAAGCTGGGCAGGCAGGTTGGTGACCACAGGGCTAGCTTGGTCGCACCAAAGACGCTCCTGCCCGTCTTCGACCTCTGTGTTAATAAATAATTAATAGTGAATTATTAACAGTTGTGAAAAAATTTACTAGGCCGTTGGCGCAGCACACTCATTTTTCTATTGATAAAGGTTTTTTTTTTAATTGCGTGAAGGAGGTTCTACGATAAATCCAGTAGAAACTTGTACCATTATAATAAAGTCGTATTGTTTTAGTTAGTATGTGTTTTCATTTCAATTTCTGAAGTGAAAACTTTATTGCCGCGTTTGGCGCTTTTTTAATGCGACATGCAAGACTACATTTAATAAAGATATATAATGGATTTTTTTTATATAATTATATATAACTAGATCGGTAAACAAACGTACGGCTCACCTGACGGTAAGTGATTACCGTAGCTTGTAGACACCTTCAACACCATAAGCATCGCGAGCGCGTTGCCGACCCTATCTGGGGCTGCTCCATATTTTGAGCTCCACGTTTTTATGAAGTTTATGAGATTTTTTCCATAAGAGTGACTGAATATCGAAATATCATTTCAACCCACGCGCAAACTAATAAAGACCAGCTGCATACGTAAATTACTCCCATTATAATTATATAATAGTTATTTTGCAATAATATACAAAGGAGACCTTCGCAGAAAGAGCGATTTATTTTGTATGGTCGGTTTTTTTTTTTTTTTTTTTTTTTTTTTTTTTTTTATAGTGAGAATGGGGGCAAACGAGCAGACGAAGCCATCTGATGTTAAACGGCTACCGTCGCCCATGGACATCTGCAACATAAAAGGAGTTGCAGGTGCGTTGCCGGCCTTTAGGAAAAAGATGCCTATACACTCGACGCTTGAAAACCCCCAAATTATAGCGCTCAGGGAAAACCTCAGGAGGAAGGTCATTCCACAGTTTGCAGGTACGCGGAAAGAATGCGCGTGAAGCTCGTACATTGGTTGCAAACCATGCATCCAAATGGTGTGGATGGAACTTAGTCCTTCGGCGAAGGGTACGATGGTAAAATCGTGACGGCGGTACCATATCAAATAGTTCGTCAGAACACTCACCGTTGTACAGGCGATAAAAAACACACAGAGAGCCAACGTCTCTCCTTATGCTTAGGGGTTCTAAATCGTCCGTGAGTTTGGGATCGTCGACAATGCGAATTGCCCGGCGTTGGATGGAGTCAAATGGGTGGAGTTGGTATTGAGGGGCACCTGCCCAAAGGTGCGAGCAATACTCCACATGGGGACGGACCTGAGCTTTATAGAGCAGTAATCGATGTCCCGATGTGAAGTACCGACCCGCCTTGTTCAGAACCCCGAGCTTTTTTGCAGCCAATTTAGCTTTGCTCTCCAAATGACCCCGGAATTGGACCTCGTTCGTAATGTCAACCCCAAGGATCCCAATACTTTTTGTGATATTTAGGGATGTGTTCTGAAAACAAGGCGCTACGGAAAAGGGGGTCTTCTTAGCGGTGAACGCGCAAACTTGTGTCTTCGAGGGGTTAAATTGGACGAGGTTGCGTCTACCCCATTCAGAGACTTGCTCCAACGAAGTCTCGATTTCAGACACAAGTTGTAGTCTCCTCTCTTCCACTTCCGCCCGAGGGATATTAGCTCGGCCAGTGTAGAAAGTGTCACACGTACTGTCATCTGCATAGCAACGAGTATTGCTGGTTTGCAACATATCGTTAATATGCAGAATAAACAGCGTGGGTGAGAGCACTGAGCCTTGGGGAACTCCAGCGTTAATGGGCATGGTTTCCGAGCATGCTCCGTCAACAACGACCTTGATGCTACGCCCATTAAGAAAACTGGTTATCCAATTGCATAATCCCTCGGGGAGACCGTATGATGGTAGCTTCGCTAAAAGAGCTTTATGCCAGACCCGATCAAAGGCCTTCGCGATATCCAGGCTGACTGCTATAGCTTCCCCCTTGCTCTCAATGGCGGTTGCCCAGCGGTGTGTTAGGTACACTAGAAGGTCACCAGCGCTGCGACCATGACGAAATCCGTATTGTCGATCGCTTATTAGCTGGTAATCTTCCAGGTAACCAAGGAGCTGATTGTTAATAACCCGTTCCATCACCTTAGACAGCAAGGAGGTAATCGCAATTGGCCGGTAGTTGGAGGGATCTGTACGGTCACCCTTTTTGGGGATAGGGTGCACAATTGCTACTTTCCACGAAGACGGTACTATACCAGTGGTGTAAGAAAGTGAGAATAAACGCGTTAGAACCGAAGTCAATTCAGGAGCACACGTCTTAAGTACGAGGGCCGGAATACCATCAGGACCACTGGACTTCTTGACGTCGAGGGAATGCAGAACACGACGAACGGCACTTTGCTCAAACCGTACATCACGCATCGCGTGCTCGCACCTAGAAATGCTCGGTGGTGCCATCCCCCCATCGTCAAGAGTTGAGTTCGACGCGAAAAGAGTGCAGAGAAGTTTCGCTTTCTCTCTTGCGGAATGTGCCAGGGTGCCTTCAGGTTCGCGCAATGATGGGAGTGAAGACTGACAGAAGTTGCCTTCGACAGCTTTGGCAAGAGACCAAAAGGCACGGGTTCCAGTTGGAAAGCCCAATAGTCTCTCGCCAATTCTGCGAATGTGTTTAAGCTTTGCCCTAGCGATTTGCCTCCTGCAAGATCTGGAGGCAGCATTGAATCTCTTCTTTAGGTTATGAACTTGCGGATTGCCCGCATCTGTTGCTGTAGCCCAAGTCCGATAGCTCTCCAGCTTGGAGTGACAAGCCCTTTTGCAAGAGGCATCAAACCAGGGCCGCGACCTCCCACCGACACGAACAACTCCGCTGGGAATGTAACAATCCATTCCCTGCAAAATGGTATCCGTGACGGCTTCTGCGCTGATCGATGGATCCCCTGAAGAGAAACAAAGCCGCCCCCATGGGTACGATGCGTAAAATTCGCGTAAACCATCCCAATCTGCTGACTTGTAGTGCCATACTCGGCGACTTCCAGGTGGTCGGGAGTGGCCGGTACGCACAACAGGTACCTCGGAGTGCACCAGGCAATGGTCGGATGAACCCAACGGCGCGCCAACAGTTAATCGATAACCCTCGGGGCGGGTGGTCAGCAAAAGATCCAGCAGGGAAGGAGCATGATCTTCTCTATCAGGAATTCTGGTAATACCTGTCACAAGTTGAGAGAAACCATACGCGTGGGCAAAGCTGTATATGGCTCTCCCTGCGCGGTCTGTGGTGCGTGAGCCTAGCCAGTCACCATGATGGGCATTAAAATCACCCAGAATCACCACCTCCGCGCAGGGGTACCGATTTAATACATATTCTGTAGTCTTCTCGACGTGCCCGAAGAGACGATCGACTTCAGCATCACCGCTATGAGATCTGTATAGGCACGCGTAGATACGTGTGATGCCACCAAAGTCTACGCGCACCCATAAAATCGACAGGTCTCCAACTCCAGCGGTCAAGTTGTCGAGCCGTTGACAACAGACATCACTCCTGACGTACATACACACGCCGGCCTTGGGTAAAAAGGCGTGCTCAAGATTGTATCCCGGATAGCACAGGTACGAAGTATCGTCAGGAGTAGATATTTGTGTCTCGGCAAGAAAGAGTAAGGCCGGCTTCGCCGTCTCAAGGTGGTAGTGGACGGCATTTAGGTTACTGTGAAGACCCCTTATGTTGCAGAAGTCCACATCGAATGTGGAAAGGGGAGCCGCTGTAGAGCCGTTATAAACTATTCCGCTTTGAGTCATATGGGCGAGTGTACTGAAAGAAAAGGATAAGGAAGGATCGCGAGGCAACTCCGGCAATCCCATGGGCAATGATTACACCAGGCACCAGACAGTTTCGACGACAGAGAGTAGTGTGTCGCTGGCACGGGGGACGGAAGGGCCCCCAATCCGACCCGTTAGCCGATCACCGAGTTCCACACCGGTCTCCCACTCCGGCACGGTGATCAGCTAACGGGCTTTTTTCGGTGGCGGCGGGACGGCCTCCCAAGCTGGGATGGCCTGGGTTCGGGTCCCCTACGAACCACCGGGCGGCCAGCGGTAAACCGTTTCATTGGGTCTCCCTGGACCCCATGACAGCGCAACACGCTCCACCGCACGAAATGCCGCGCCATTGGAGCAGGACCAAAGACTGACGGGGATGCCACACGCAAAAAGGAGAGGATAGGGTGGGATAAGAGGGAACTGGCTTACATGCCATCGAACCGGAACACATCCGAAGATATTTGGCGGTTCGGCTTTGACATGATAGTGGTCGCGAGCCAGGCGGGGGAATCCATATCCACCCCCTACCACCATGAAAATTCAATCAATTCTTCACTAGTTGGTTAAATACCTAAATAATTGTGTACTAATTATGAGTGTCGAAATGTGTAAGTTATGTAAAAGCAACGAAACCTGCAGTCATAGTAATGAACCAACCTTTAATTAGTACTCTCACCTTTTACTAGATGGCGCTGTATTTTCAGTATGCATTAACTGCATTGTATTGTCGTGTTATATTTTTAACTTGTACTACGGAAGTCATTCCAGAACGTTCAAGGGATTTATAGCACTGCAGGTGGACTGGTTTGCGGAGTATTAAATTATAATTTTTTATTTACAACTAGGTCGATAAATAAGCGTACGGCTCACCAGGTGGTAAGCGATTAGCGTAGCTTATAGCTTGTTAAAAAAAAATTAAAATAAAACAAGACTTTTAAATAACTATTTATTTCAACAAAACAACGGTGTAGCTGTTTACTTCAATCCGACAATTTAAACAGGAATGTCACACACTCATCCATGAGAAGTATACATACGGTATATAGCATACATATATATAAAAGTGCATTTACAATAAATGCAGAAATGGCAGGATTTACATACAAATTATATCTTGTGCGAATTTCGTACTTGAAAACTGTTGTATGATAAACCTGCAACATCCATTATAATTATAATAAATATATATATATATATATATATATAAACTTTCCACAGACATTTTCATTATTGTTAAGTTCACGGCGAATAATTATCGTATTAATAAAGTTAATGACAAATTCATATTTGATACAATTACGTCCAGACTAGTTTATTTTTTTTTTTATCACAAATAAAAACAATATCGATTTTATCAATAAAAATACTAAACATTAAAAAAATATTCACAAAATACTATATATAAAACAGGACATACTATAACTTTCCTTTAAATTATAATTTTTAATCATTAATTTCAGCGATGGTAACATTGGCATAAAATTATAACACATGTTACATTATTTTAGTTTTACCAAAAAAAAAAAAAACTTCAATCTCCGTATGCGCGCGGGATATTTATCATTTTAAATATAAATCACAATGTTAGCAGCCATAACAGTAAAAAAAAAAACTATAAAAGACAAAAAATCACAATTAAAATCTCATCATTACAAGAGCATTACCTTCCTTTCTGCAAACGTGATAAAAAATACAATTATGTCTTGATATATATATTTACAATTAATACTTTATACATTGTTAAATGTTTTTTTTTTTAATATTTTGTACATTGTAATGTATGAAAATTGTATGTAGAGTAAATGATACATGCTTCTCAATATAAAGCTCTTATTTATAAAAATAAAATAATATTAAACGTACTACCATTTTCTTTTAAATTGAGATAATTATATTATTTTATAATCTACATTTAGGGTTGCCATATTTGCAATTTTTGCTATCGTGTAGTGTGATGCTTAAAGCTTGTTGGTTATTCTAGGCAATTTTGATTGCGGTTGCTAGTTTTTATAGGAATTTTTTGGAATTGTTTTTTTTTTTTTTTTGAAGTCATACTTCTTTGGCGCGTTAGAAAAAAATTATGAGAGTAATTTTTTACGATGCGCGCGCACACCGGCACAAAAAAACCGACAACCCTGAAGCTAGCTAGCCAATGAAGTATAACTTCTTACGTGCGTACATAACACACCTATATTTTTTGAATTATTAGTTCATATCGAAATATGTGACCACATTTCTTGTATTACCAATTGACTTAAAACAAAACTATAACATTTTTTATATATTTAAAATTTTGATAACATTTTTATTCATCTTCATCAAGTGGCAAATAGGTATGACTATGAACAAACATTACAACCAAATCCCCATCAGTGTAATACCCGGTGACTATAATATAATGACAACCCGATTAGGCTAGTTTCAAATATGTCTAATAAGACGATATATCAGGGCTATAAATTCAATATTTAGGAGTATTGCTTTGAGAATTTCTCGTGGAAAGCCTTGAAAATTTCCAACATTTCTTTCAGTAGAGCGGGCTGGGGCAGAATGGTTGTACGGAAGTGGTAAGTACCGGGGTACTGACCGAAACCCGTACCTGGCACTACGCAGATACCTGGGAACAGATAGACAGTCTATGAGGACTGGGTAAAATTCAGTATTTTTTCAAGACCCTGGTCCTGAAACGATTAGCTGATCCGGCCCCTATCCGTTGTGAATATGGTCATATTTTTTTTATGGGTTAAAATGTCAAAAGTAAAAAAGTCTGACAATAAATTGTTTTTATTATTACTTATTATCTAAAATAATAATCTCAACCAACATCTACAGATTGCACAAGATGTAAGTAATATTGGCTGTGATCTTCTGTAAGGTCGAGGTACTTCCCCAGTCAGGCTGCTCCAGATTCCATGATTGATTGATTGACATGATTCAGATGTGTATTCCCAGATATACTTAACCCCAATAAAACAATACTTAACAAATTCATACTAATATTATAAATGTGAAAGTGACTTCGTTTGTTCCACTGTCACGGCTCGACGGCTTGACCGATCGCCATGAAATTTGACACGTATAAGTAATATAGGGGCCCAAAATAGATATATCAGTATATATCGTCTGAGGCTCAACAGTAACTTTCTAGGCGATATTTCTATAAATGGACAGTCGAAGATCTCAAGATCTAGTAAAGCTAGTCTATAATATAAAAATGAGTCGCTGAATGTGTCGCTAAGCGCAAAACTCGAGAACGGTTGGACCGATTTCGCTAATTCTTTTTTTAAAATATTCCTTGAAGTACGAGGATGGTTCTTACGGAGAGAAAAATTCTAAAAAAAAAAAAATAATAAAATTAAAGAATCGACTGTTAGGCGATACGAAGTTCGCCGGGTCAGCTAGTAAATAATAAATAAACGCCTCACACTCAACGGCCCCCTACGATTAACTCCTGTGTCGTTCAGAAACACACAATACACACGCACAAACTCCCAAACGGCTGTATGCCCAGTACAGATGTATGCCATGTGCGGCGATTATTTATACTTTAGACTCTGTCACAAATAAAAAAGCGACCGTGCTTTAGACCACACGACTGCAGTAAAACTTCCTTAGCAATAGACCTGCACTGTGTCTTAGACATACGAAACTATTCGGCTCTGAAAGTAAGAGAGAAAGAAACTGTGCTCGCACCTCTCTCTTTCTTGCTCCGTTCGCCTCGCCCGATCATACTTTTCGTAACGCTCTTGTCACGTGTTTATCACCTTACTCTTCAAGTCAAGCGTGCGTCAAGAAGTTTTACTTCAATGATATCAAAGCGATTCGCTAGTACATTCTTGATCCGTACAGCCAAAGAACGGAACACTCTACCAGCGTCTGTGTTTCCAGAAAATTATAACCTGGGGATCTTTAAGTCGCGAGCGAATAGGTTACTTCTAGGTAAGCGTGCTCCATCTTAGACCGCATTTTCACTTATCATCAGGTGAAATAGTGGTCAAACGCAAGCCTATCATTGTAGAAAAAAAAAAAATCAAATCTCACCGGTTTCCTCCAGCAGTTGGAAGGCGTAGAACACGTCGGGCGCCTGGCCAGCGGCTTTGGCCGCCTCTATCGCCTTGGGGGGTAGAGTAATGCTCGGAAACGCATACATAGCACCCTGGGGACGAACGATTCAGTGGTTGGCATGAGTGTTGGATTATGGTACACACCGCTTAGACATGATATATTCGATAAAAATATATAAAACACTATTGTTATATATCACTAGGTCGGCAAACAAGCGTACGACTTACCTGATGGTAAGCGATTACCGTAGCTTATAGACGCCTGCGACACCAGAAGCATCGCAAGCGCGTTGCCGACCCAATCCCCAATCCCCCCAGGAGCTCTGGTCACCTTACTCACCAACGGGAACACAATACTGCTTGAAAACAGTATTATTTAGCTGTGATCTCCTGTAAGGTCGAGGTACTACCCCAGTCGGGCTGCTCCATATTTCGAGCAGGAAATTCCTGCTGTGCCCTACCACACACTACTACCCACCTGTCTGATAAACAGTCTGTGTTGTGAAATTAAAACTGTTTTTAAATAAACAATAAAAAAATTGTTAGTATTATGATCTTACGAGCGACAGCATCAATTATCATCACAAAAGAATATAACAAAAAAGAAATTAAGAGTGTATGCTACCTCAAATTGCTTATTTCCCACTCGGCAGGATGTCCATATCTTTCAAACTACTGAATATTTAAGTTTGAAATTTATGTATGGTAAAGTTCAGGACATAAACTATCTTTCATATGTTTCGAAAACACGATTCCATAAAATTTTCTCGATACAAAAAAATCGCAAAGTTACCTCTATTTTTGTATTAAAACCTTAATATCTCAGTAAATATAGAAGTTATCGACTTGAGATTAAGCATGGTAATTGAAATAAGTATGAAGAACATTTTATATGTTGCGTTTTTAAAAAATAACTATTGGTAATGTTTGTGGGGAGAATACATATAATTCGCGCGATGAACAACCAAGCGCTCTCAATTCTCATGTGTTTTTAGTACGGGTGAATTTTGAATTCGAGCTGAGGTAGTGTAGCCCTTTAAATATAAATATCTTCACACGGTCGTCTTTTCCTACGGTATGCAACTTAATGCTTGTTAACAAGTTAACAACGGACTGATACATTTTTTTTTTTTTTTTTGTTAAATATACTTGGATATAATTATATATATAAAATTCTCGTGCCACAATGTTAGTTACCATACTCCTCTGAAACGGCTGGACCGATTTTTATGAAAATTTGGGTGCGTATTGGGTAGGTCTGAGAATCGGCCAACATCTATTTTTCATACCCATATGGGGGGAGGGATTAAGGGGGTTAATAGCATATATGTCAAAACAATGTTTGCGGGGTCAGATATTACATATATAAATACCAGACTCGTGCGGAAATCGAATCCGCAACCCACGGAACAGAAAGCATTTTTTTAGTCAATTTAGATTCAGAAAGATTTGAACTTAAATAGTAGGAGACAATGTGGTTGACTCTTCTAAGTTTGAATGAACAATTAAATTGTAATAATTGTGTTTGCTCGCAAACGAAAAAAACCGACTTCAATTACATCGACGAGTAATACAACGTAGATCGACGAAAAAATAGTCAAGTAACTACGCGTTATCAAAGATTACTCAAAAAGTAGTTATCAGATCTCGATAAAATTTAAATGTGACCACATGATAAACACCAGCTTTCGATTAAATTTAAAATTATCAAAATCGGTACACCCAGTAAAAAGTTATTGCGGATTTTCGAGAGTTTCCCTCGATTTCTCCGGGATCCCATCATCAGATCCTGGTTTCCTTATCATGGTACCAAACTAGGGATATTCCCTTTCTAACAAAAAAAGAATTATCCAAATCGGTACATTCAGTAGAAAGTTATGCGGTATAATACAACGTAGGTCGACGAAAAAAGCGTCAAGTAAAAACGCATTATTAAGCGTCAAGCATAAACGCATTATATTATTAGATATAACTCGAAAAGTAGTTGTTAGATCTCAAATAAATTTAAATGGGACCAAATGACACACACCACCTTTCGAAAATTTGTCGAAATCGCTCCACCCAGTCAAAAGTTCTGAAGTAACATACATAAAAAAAAAGAAAAAAATACAGTTGAATTGAGAACGTCCTCCTTTTTTGGAAGTCGGTTAAAAAGTATAATTACCTGCACAACATTACACTTGAAGCCCTGCATTTGATTGAACGTTTCCACAATCATCTTGGCACGGTCCTTCAACGAACTCAAAACCGCTGTTTTCTCTTTGATCCACAGGTCATAGGACGGTTCACCCTTTGCTGGAGGTTTGGCCTGTTAATAAATACATGAGTACATTAAAACTACATAACCATTATCTAGTTCAGAAAAAGTTTTACTGATTTTCATTTATATTACAAGGTAGATTGAATATTTAATTTGTATATCATTTAAAAAGGTAGTTTCAAAAATGAAAAAATAAAAACTATTTTTGCTTTTCGTCAGAATTGTTGGCAGATTTTTGATGTTAAAAAGCGAATTTCAGTCATGTTTTTTTTTTTGTATATAACTGTATGACGATGGTAAGCGGTTACCATAGTCTATAGACACCTGGAACACCAGAAGCGTCGCAAATGCGATGCCGACCTACCCCCAATCTCACCAGGAGCTCTGGTCACCTCACTCACCAACAGGAACACAGCATTGCTTGGAAGCAGTATTACTTAGCTGTGGTCTTCTGTAAGGTCGAGGTACTACCCCAGTCGGGTTGCTCTATATTTTGAGCAGGAGATTTCCCGTGCCCTAGCTCAGTTAAAACTTTGTAACACAAAATGAGCGTTGAAGCAATTGTTCAAAATAATACTTTTTAGGGACTAGTAGGGCAAGTATATTTTCAAATAGGGCACAAGAACGTAAGCCAGAGCGCACTCACGACGCAGTCGACGGCGGCCTGCCCCAGCACGGTGGGGCACAGCATGGCGGACACGCACTTGTACAGGCTGGCCTGCACGGCGGGCTCCAGCCCCACCAGCTCCACCCAGCCCCCCCGCAGCCCGCACTCGCCCATGTAGCCCTTGCTCACCGACATGAACGACGCCAGCTCCAGCCCGCCGTACTGGGCGCCGAGCTCGCGGAGCACCTGCGCGTGTAGAACAGGCGGCGCGTGTCAAGTACTCGTGGCACGTGACGCGTGTCAAGTACTCATGGCGCGTGACGCGTGTCAAGTACTCATGGCGCGTGACGCGTGTCAAGTACTCATGGCGCGTGACGCGTGTCAAGCTCGCGGGGCGCGTGGCGCGTGTCAAGCTCGCGGGGCGCGTGGCGCGTGTCAAGCTCGCGGGGCGCGTGGCGCGTGTCAAGCTCGCGGGGCGCGTGGCGCGTGTCAAGCTCGCGGGGCGCGTGGCGCGTGTCAAGCTCGCGGGGCGCGTGGCGCGTGTCAAGCTCGCGGGGCGCGTGGCGCGTGTCAAGCTCGCGGGGCGCGTGGCGCGTGTCAAGCTCGCGGGGCGCGTGGCGCGTGTCAAGCTCGCGGGGCGCGTGGCGCGTGTCAAGCTCGCGGGGCGCGTGGCGCGTGTCAAGCTCGCGGGGCGCGTGGCGCGTGTCAAGCTCGCGGGGCGCGTGGCGCGTGTCAAGCTCGCGGGGCGCGTGGCGCGTGTCAAGCTCGCGGGGCGCGTGGCGCGTGTCAAGCTCGCGGGGCGCGTGGCGCGTGTCAAGCTCGCGGGGCGCGTGGCGCGTGTCAAGCTCGCGGGGCGCGTGGCGCGTGTCAAGCTCGCGGGGCGCGTGGCGCGTGTCAAGCTCGCGGGGCGCGTGGCGCGTGTCAAGCTCGCGGGGCGCGTGGCGCGTGTCAAGCTCGCGGGGCGCGTGGCGCGTGTCAAGCTCGCGGGGCGCGTGGCGCGTGTCAAGCTCGCGGGGCGCGTGGCGCGTGTCACGTGGCCTCACACGCGTTAGCTGTGCGCGTGACATCCGGACTGGTGTGCGTGTGCGTGACGAGGCACACGCAAATTACGTCAATATTGATCTTTTTATGAATTCAAAAATTATTAAAAATGTGTATTATTACCCAGTGTTTTGTGTTTTTGAGCATACATTGTTTTGATTTGTGTGTGGCGGTCGTCGCCACACACAAATCAAAACAATGTATGCTCAAAAACACACATACAACGCAAAGCGTAATAATAATTGCTATGAAAAAAATCTAACTTTTTTTAGGTGGTGCCCAGTGAAAGGAAAATATTTACATTATTTTAGAATAAGGATAGAATTTTCATTAAAAATTATTGATAAATAATTACAGTTCTACATAAATATATTTTTGCATTTCGATTTATTCTACTAGACATCAAAAAATTCAAAAACTAAATGTACAGCAAGTAAGAAAAAAAAAAGTTTTTCTGTAAGCTCGGACACGCGGTTGGAGTTTACTCTTAAAGAACTACAACCGTGATACTAAAAAAAAAAAAAAAATATTCTATTAAACGTAATACGCCACACATATAAAAACTTTTTATATCAGAATAAATAAATAATCAAACCTCATTTTATATTTTATAGAAATATTTTTGGTGCTGTGTGGCTACGGCACTAAAGAATTTAGCCACCCCCTCTCTTCCCGTGGGTGTCGTAAGAGGCGACTAAGGGATAACAAGGTTCCACAACCACCTTGGAACTTAAGAAGCCGACCGATGGCGGGATAACCATCCAACTGCTGGCTTTGAAATACACAGGTTGAAGACGGGCAGCAGCGTCTTCGGTGCGACAAAGCCAGTACTGCGGTCACCAACCCGCCTGCCCAGCGTGGTGACTATGGGCAAAACACATGAGTTCACGTTGTTTTTGGCGTAAACCTGTGGAGGCCTATGTCCAGCAGTGGACTGTAAAGGCTGTAATGTATGTATGTAATGTATTTTTGATGGATGTCAAGAATTTTTATTTTAAATTTTTCTATATAATCAGTATTTTAAATTGTATTCATTCTCCTATATATTTAAGAAGTGAAACTTCTATTGGCGCATGAGGATAAAATTTTTACGGATGAAACGGCAACGTTTTAGTCGATGGCGCTGGAACGGAAATCGAGACTTAAAAATTAGTTTGCCAAAGAAGTTTCACTTCTGACATGTGTACTTTGTACGCTCGCACTTTTTTTTCTACGTGAATGTTATTTTTGATATTATTAATAATAATAATAATAACTCTTTATTGTACACCAAGAGTGAGCAAAATTACAAAAATAAAAACAAAAATTATTATTATTTGATAAAAAGTCAGAGATATCGACGATTTTAACATTACTTCGTTCGCTAAAAATTAATCAAAATTAAAAATAATTAAAATAACAAAATATTTTAAAATCGAAAAAGTTAATTTACGATACATTTTCGTATCGGAACAGTAAATGTATTAGACTTTAGGTACAGTAAAACACTGCTCCGTTAGTTGGTCAGGTCAATTTCCTGTTTGACATGATTTTGCTGTCTAATCATTACTTCTTAAGTATTTTTAAAATCGAAAAAGTTAATTTACGATACATTTTCGTATCGGAACAGTAAATGTATTAGACTTTAGGTACAGTAAAACACTGCTCCGTTAGTTGGTCAGGTCAATTTTCTGTTTGACATGATTTTGCTGTCTAATCATTTCTTAAGAACTCCATAAACTATACGCTTCGCTTCAGCCTGTAATACCCCACTACTGGGCATAGGCCTCTTTCCTCATATAGAAGAAGGATCAGAGCTTAACTAAACTATACATCTTTATATATATATTTCTTGTGTGCGTGTGTATGTCAATGAACTCCTCCTAGACGGCTGAATGGATTTTGATGAAATTTTTTGTGTGAGTTCAAGGGGATTCGAGGATGGTTTAGATTCACGATTTGGTCCACTGGAAAATGTTTATTTAACTAATTTTTCATTTATAAGTAGTTGTTAATTTTGGAATGTTTTACATTGGATCCGGTAGACTGCGCTACCATCGCAGCATCAAATATTAAATATTATTCTATTTAAATTTCCGTTTGTCTCGACAGTTGGTGCTGCGATCAAATTGAGAAAAATATTTGAAACTTTGTGTTATGGCAAAACAACGTTTGCGGGTTCAGATAGTCTTGTATATAGTAAGGATCCTATATATTTGGACCCATGAGATACCTTCTTGAAGGAAAAGAACTGGCTGCCCTCAGCGTAGACGTTGTCTTGATACACCTCGTCCGCGAACAGGAACAATCGGTGGGCGTGAGCAAACTTTATTACTGCCTCAATATTATCTCGTGTCAGAACCTGGAAGAAACAAGCATTGTGTTATTATTGACCATGTTTCTGCCTGTAATATCCCACTGCTGGGCCTCTTTCTACATGTTGGAGAAGGATCGGAGCTTAATACACCAAGCTGCTAACGCGGGTTGGTGGATATTTTCCCTAATATGAGTAACGATCACTATCAGGTGTATATGATAACAACCGGGACCGATGGCTTAGCGCTCTCCGAGGCACGGTGGGGAGACCCACAAGGACTAACAACCGGACGGGAAACAATTATTTGTATAAATACAAATATCCACCCCGAGCGGGATTAGAACTTATAATCACCCGTTTTCTTTAATCATCATCATCATCATCATCATTACAGCCTATACAGTCCACTGCTGGACATAGGCCTCCACAAGTTTACGCCAAAAATAACGTGAACTCATGTGTTTTGCCCATAGTCACCACACTGGGCAGGCGGGTTGGTGACCGCAGGGCTGGCTTTGTCGCACCGAAGACGCTGCAGCCCTTCTTCGGCCTGTGTATTTCAAAGCCAGCCGTTTTCTTCAATACTTTACAGAAATTACACCGACATAGTTTTATTCGTAATCAGAAATTTCTTTATTTAAATAGCAAAACAACACTTTTTTTCCTTTTTTTTAAACTGATTTCTTATCTTTTTATTTAATTTTAAGGTGTTTTGCGGGTTTACTTTTCATTTGCAATTATAAATAAATAAAAAACGAGTGTGAATTAGACCACACGACTGAAGTTACACTTCTTTAGTTGTCGCTACAGTAATATACAAAACGTAATATTCCCACTTTCTATCTTCAATAACTTATATCTCCCTTTCAACTTTCGTTCGCCTCACCCGATCACAATTTTCGTAACGCTCTCGTAAAGCATTCACGAGCTTAATCGCCAAGTCAAGCGTGCTTAAGGAAGTTTCACTTCAAAAACACTCACCTGTCCCGTAGGGTTTCCAGGATTAATAACAACCAGAGCTCGGACATTACAATGCTTCTGAGCCTCTTTCAAGGAACGCTCCAGCTCCTCAGTACTGAGTCCCCAGTTCGATTTCTCGTCGAGGTAGTAGCCGATCTGCTCCAGACCGTATTCAGCTAACGATGCCGAGTAGAGTGGGTATTGAGGGATGGGGATCATAACACCTGGAAAATATACAGTTACTTATTATAATTTATCCTTAATTTGGGCTTCATTCAAGTACTAAAACACAGAATGGGGTGATCTTTGTCACTCTTTTATTTGGTCAAATAAATAAACTCTAAAACGAATTTGTTAAAATTCAATGAATACTCAGCCTTCTTTATTAAAATTATCGAAGAATCGTAAACGTAGAAGTTTCGTTCTAGAGGGTCGTTACATGCCGTTTTCTCAGTGGCGTAGCGGGGAGGGGGGGCAAGGGGGCATCATTCCCCAGGCGCTACTCACAAAGGGGTCCAAATAGTCAGCAAAACAAATAAATTACTGAACATAGTACATGGTTTTCGAATGGGTGAGAGGGCGCTAAAAAGGGCCCCGGGAGCGAGTTAAGCTCGCTACGTCACTACATTTTATAGCCTGTACTCTTCCTCGATAAGCAGGCTTTTTAACGTAAGACTAATTTAAATTTATATCGGTAGCTCCAAAGATGAATGAGCCAAAACAAACAACCATATCTGTCTTACTTCTTACGTAAGTAGTAGATCAGAAATAGCCGACCTTCTCCAATCTGTTTAATAGTTTAAAATTAATTTTTGTTTACTTTACGTCTCTGTCTATAACATAATCTAAATCTAGATGCAGAGATCTCAGAGAGAGACATTGTTAGGAGTCCGACAGGGACACACCCAGACCGGAAAGACATATTTGGACAAATACAAATGTGACAGAATATCAATATCCGCTAACCCGCTTTGGAGCAGCTTGGTGGATTAAGTTTCGATCCTTCTGGGGGAAAGGGGGGAAGTGGCCTATGCCCAGCAGTGGGATGTTACAGGCTGAATCGTCATCGTCAATTACGAAATATCACAGAAACTAATATCAGTACAAATATAAACAATATATTTTTGCTCATTCAAAAATTTGTTTTCTAGCGGAAAACGAACTAAGGTTAGGGTACAGCAGGAAATTTCCTGCTCAAAATCTGGAGCAGCCCAACTGGGGTAGTACTTCGACCTTACAGAATATCACAGCAAAATAATACTGTTTTCAAGCAGTGTTGTGTTCCTGTTGGTGAGTAAGGTGACCAGAAAAAAAAAAGAATCATCGAAAGCGGTCCACCCAATATAAAGTTATGTGGTGTAATACAACAACACAACAACATAACATTCATTAACATATAATACAACGACGTTCCACGAAAAAATAGTCAAGTAAACATCCATTATTCGATTACTGAAAAAGTCAGATCTCGATTAAACTTAGGAATTTTTTTGCGATATAGGAAGTGGTCAATCCGCCAACCCGCATTGGAGCAGCGTGGTGGATTAAGCTCTGATCCTTCTCCTACGTGGGGAAAGAGGCCTATGCCCAGTAGTGGGATATTACAGGCTGAAACGATAGGAAGTGGTCTTTCACGAGTCACTCACCAGACTTCTTCCCCCCGATGTCGTTGCAGAGCAACTGCAGGCAGTTCTTGATGGCGGTGGAGGCGCCGGACGACAGGCAGATGTCCTGCCACTGCGCCGGGTGTCCGTCCCGCCGCTCGATGTACTCGGCCGCGTGCCGGCGGATCAGCTCGATACCGTGGGACGCGGAGTACGAGCCCACTGACCCTCCACTGGGGGGGGGGGGACAGTTGGTTCAGTATGTATCGAGTAAGGGCATCATCAATCTTATGGAACAAAAGATTGATATCAGTTATTTATCAAAATCGGTCAAAAATTTTTGAAAAATTCAGACACTTGGACTACTTTTTTAAAGGAAAATGAAAAATCAGTAGTACAGTATGTATTGAGTAATTGCACCATTAATTTGACATTATAGTCTTCAAGAACGCAAGACTGTATTCACTTATTTACCAAAGTCGGACGAAAATTTGAAAGAATCAAGCATTTGGACAAAATTTAGTACCTACTTTTTTTGAAGAAAATTGGAGTTAAGAATAGTTATTTTTAAATTCAGTGTTTTATTCATTTAAGCGCATATTATTGAACATAAAGGCGGTTTGATGTTACGTCACGGACACATGCTAGCACAATTATATTCGTTTTTACCAGTGATGAGTTCAGGATTTAAATTCCTAACATATGACAAACAAGACAGGTTATTTTTTTAGACAGGTTTTTATTTCGCCTAAGAGTGAATAAAGCAATTTTTTTGGGTCAAATGAAACATTTACTTGGTAACATCAAGTTCAAGAAACATCAACATACCCACACGCCCCAAGGATGTCCCTGGCCCTCTGTTTCACGTCAGTTGGGAAGTCGCTTTTGTCGATTATTTCCGGGTACGACACGCACGCTAGCACCTCGAAAGAGAATATAGGTCAGTCTCATTGAGACATTGGGAATACAAATATCGAAGCAGGAATCGAACCAGCAAACCGTCGATGTTTAGGTGAAAATACGCAGAACTACACCAGAGTGGTTATTGTAATTTAGGCAATGGATTTTGTAATACTGGATTCATTGTAAAATCGATGGTTAAGATAATTTAATTACAAAATCTGTAAGTTGTCTTCAGTTCAATTCTTCTTAATGGTTTTATTTTCCTATTATTAGAACATTTATAAGCTGTAATATTGTACAAAAGGGCAACAACTCACTTGTCTGATGAAGGTGATGGGGACCTGGCCCATGGCGTGCGCGTCACCAATGTTAGCTTTGATCACTCTCTTGAATGGCTTTTTAGCACCCTGCAAAAAAAAATTAATACAATAATATTAAACACTTCTAAAAACTGACTTGGTTTTTTTACTGTAAAAATAAATAGAAAATTATGTAAGCTTTATTTATATATTAAAATAACACAAAAGACCTTTCTCATTCGTAAATTTTCGCCTAACCACAATCTCGCCTTCAGAACAACTGAGAAAAATCGAAAACCAATTTACGACTCCACTATGTACTGGAAGGTGATGTCATCCAATCTTTAACGTTCTTTTCCTTGATTACTTCAGTAAATTTCCTTAATTAAGTAGTTTATCTTTCAATTAACAAATTTTAATTTTACTTTTTGTTCGTATAAAAATGGGAGCAAACAAGTTCATACCATCTAATGTTAAATGGTTATTGTTGCCTGTATATTGGCAATGTCCTATAACATTCATACACCGTAGTCTATTATTGACCGTTGGCGCAGTTTGTAGTGCCCTGCCCTGCCTTGCTTTCTGTTCCGCAGGTTGCGGGTTCGATTCCAGCCTGAGTCTGGGTGTACTATACTATAAAAAAAATGGCTGTAACATTCGGCTGTTACCTGTAACAAGCATTTTATTTTACTTTATTTTGGAAACAGCTGCTTAGCTTATGCTTGTTTTATAGGTAACAGCTGACTGTTTTAAAAATGTTTTTTATTAATATAGATAAAAATAATACACATATAAATACAAATATTAAACCCAGACTTAGGTGGGTATCGAAGCTACAACCCCCAGAGCAGAAAGCACTACAAACTGCATTAACGAGCTAGTCAATTAAAGTTACAAGTGCGTTATAAGTACATTGCTGGTCTCCTAAACTTTACAGAAAAGCTGTACTTGATATTTGAAAAATCTACGTATTTTTATGTTTTATTTTTTAATATATAGACTAGCGATTGACTGCGATCTTACCGGATGGTAAATGAAAATGCAGCCTTAGATGGTGCGCGCTTGCCTAGAAGATGCCTATTCACTCTTGATTTGAAGATAGACAAGTTATAACGTATTATTATTAACATATTATTTAAAATTGATTTTTTTGAGTAAGAAGTAAATGAGTAGTTTAATTTGATCACCAATAATTACAATATTTCTATGTCTCTCATCAATTATCTAATCCTATCACATGTTATTCAATTACAAGATATCAGAAGATGATGCAATAATTGGTTGTGCATCAGTTTAGAAAATTGTCTGTCATTACACAATTGTAATAGTACAATCAAATGCAATATACAGTGGCGAAACATACAATTGAAGCCTGAATTTGAATATTCACTTAATTTATAGCAGTTCTTGAGTTTTTACACATTTTGCATTTATTAATATTTATATAATAAATATTGTGCTGTAAAAGTGCACTAATTTTTTGATTTTTGATGTATATAGCCAGTGG
This sequence comes from Melitaea cinxia, assembly GCF_905220565.1. Taxonomy (NCBI): domain Eukaryota; kingdom Metazoa; phylum Arthropoda; class Insecta; order Lepidoptera; family Nymphalidae; genus Melitaea; species Melitaea cinxia. Next base: position 16,702,140 of record NC_059407.1, on the reverse strand, counting down.
CGTTCAAGAATAACCAGAAACGGTGTTAAGTCCTCCTGTGGTCACGGTTACCGTAAATTATCGTAATTACCGTGAATCATCGGGCATGATAAAATACGATAAAGTTGTTTAATTATAATGATTCAAATGCTTCTTAAAAACCATTTATTCATTACGAGAATCGCAATGAAAAAAAAAATTCCATCACTATTCTAATTAAGTGTATGAAAGTAGCCTTGAATTTCATAGATGCTAACAGATAACAATACTCGTAAACAAACAATGATAAATATTTTTAACAGACTTCAAAAAAGGTGGAGGTTTCTCAATTCGACCATTTATATATATTTATGTATATATATATATATATATATATATATATATATATATATATATATATATATATATATTGTGTTCGAGGATAACTTCGTCGTTTATGAACTGTTTTGATGACTTTTTTTTTGGAAAGGAGATAAGTAAACCAGATAAATTTACGTAAATCCTAGTATAGCTCATACATTTTTCAGTTTTTAAATGTAAAGATACGGTAGAACATATATTTATTACATACTAGCGGACCCAGTAGACGTTGTCCTACCGCAAATACAGCTACCAAATTTGATTGCTTATATACCGACAGCAGCGCCACCTACTGGGCCTAATTGAGATAAAAACTACCCTATCTCCCAATTTGAACCAATTTACAGATGCTTACAAAATTTGATAAAAATTGGTTCAGTAGTTTCGGCGTTTATAGCCCACATACATTGTGACACGAAATTTTTATATACTCGTATATATAGAGCATAACATATATATATATATATATATATATAAGAGTACATACAATTGTATTGACAATTTAAAATTGAAAGATGACAAACATCTCAAATAATTGATAAAACTTCCATCAACATGACGTAACAAACATTCATTACATCCTTATCAGGTTTATTGTTACCCAACAACTTGAAGTGAGTACTTACTATCTACTATGATTACTACTACATCATATGTTGATTTGAAAAATCTTACTATATAATTCGTGGTATATACGTATGTATGTATGTGTTAAAGTAAATGTAAGAAAAGAAACTGATTTTATAATAAACTAGATGTGTTAATCTTCACATGTAGTAGATTGGTGTCAGTCAGTCAGTCAGTTCAGCCTATCGCAGTCCACTACTCATACTGGACATAGGCCTCTCCAAGTTCTCCCCAGACATCCCGGTTTTCCACACTCCTCATCCAGCCTACACATTAAACTATAAATTTTTTATAGAATAACTCCACTTTTCGACAAGATTGAGATGAAACCCTTTTTTTTATTTTTTTTATGTCACTAGGTCGGCAAACAAGCGTACGGCTCACCTGATGGTAAGCGATTACCGTAGCTTATAGACACCTGCAACACCAGAAGCATCGCAAGCGCGTTGCCGACCCAATCCCCAAACCCCCCAGGAGCTCTGGTCTTACTCACCAACATACCTATAATATATTTAAAAAAAACGAGTGTGCTTTATACCACACAACCGACGTAAAACTACAGAAATATAGCTCTCTCTTTCTATCTTCACTAACTTCCATCTCCCTCTCAACTTCCGTTCGCTTCGCCTGATCACACTACCAGCTTAGTCCCCAAGTCATGCTTGCGTAAAGACGTTTTACTTCAAAAAGACGAAAATATTTGTCTGTTACAATCATAACAAGCTCTATACGTAACATGACGTTTTTATTTAAAGCATCTTACTCTCTTGACACACACTGAACACATATTATGTTGATTCAGCCTGTATCATCTCACTGCGGGGCATAAGCCTATTTCTCCATGTAGGAGCAGAATTGAAGCTTAATCCACCATGCTGCTTCACTGCTAGCTGGTGGATAAATATTATGTAAACAAACAAAACCAATTTTTTACCTAACTTTTAAAAAAGATGAAAGCTTTGTAATTAGGCTTACACTGCCGCCACCTTTGCTTTGAAATGTTTTCAATGATACAATATAGTGATACAAACATTCCATAAGTCTGTTTCACCATTTACTTATAAAGCTATCTGAGCTATAACAGTATCCAACATATAAAAATTTATAACATATTTTCCTATTCACCCTTAAACTTCATTTTATTTTTAATTTGATGTTTTACCTTTAAGATAATGAGGATTACGAAGTTATTGTTTATTAGTTGAATTTTATATCCTACTGATAATGCTTATCAGTCTCTTATGTGTTAGATAAACTATCAACAACTGTGAGACTACCCTTAACAGGTAAATCATTGTTTTTCATTATAGAAACAAAGTGAAACACCACTATTACTATAAAAACAGTTTTAGCTTTTTGTAATTTTCCTAAGTCTATTTCTATAAATCTATTATTGGATATAGCATCAGACTGTATTAACATATGTGGCAGCTGATATTGTACTACACAGCACAAATATATCATCATTAGGTATTCTCAAGGTGTGAATATTGAATTAGACCTGTGCCATGTATAAGTTAATCTTTGTTCATAATAAGTGTATCAGCTTAGTATCATTGTACCACACAGTGTTGAGATATGATAGTTATCTATGAGCAGTGTTGTTAAAATTATCTTCTTAATATTAATAATATTAAATTTGTGTAGTTTTAGCTATTACAGCTTGTATTGAATAATGTTGCATCAGTGATACCTATATTTTCGTTCTCTTTAAGTTTATAAATTCATTTACCAGTTTATGACAACTTTATAATAGGAAAGTGTAAATTAATTGACTACACAAATTAACATCTCTAGTTTATTGTAAATATAAATATCCTATGACCTTGTGTTTAATGGTCCATTGCGCAGGATGTGTCGCTAACATATTGCTAAACTTTTTTTTTTCCTTTCAGCTATAACCTTAATGTGTACTTTGACTATTTCACTTCACTAATTAAATAAAATTTTGTATCATGAAATAAAATCGTAATTCTTACCTTTTCTAATTCCTTTTCGATTTCAGCCGCGCGAATAACCAGCGGTCCTCGCACGGCATATTCGAGTTTTAAAATGTTAGGGTTCATATTTTCTATCGTGATTGCCTTAGATGCCATAGTTCGTATATTTCCGAATGTGCTCCGCGACAACAATATCACCTGTTCTACCGGTACCGTTGACTTTCCAACACTGGACAAAATTCGACTGGCGGCGGCGCGGCTTATCATGATCCTCATTGATGACATTTTCTGCAATCAGTTACACTACTCGAAATACGTCACTATATCAATCGCGTAGCGAAAAATACTCCTTAAGGATTTTTTATTCACCAGTCATTATTATAATAAGATTCAATTTTATAAAACGGTAGGAAAATACGAAATAGTTTTATTGTGAGAGCAGGATAACAGGACACTGGTCGTTGCCTACCTCAAAGGACGTCACTCGTTATACAATATTACGTTTTGCGTTTAATCGATAGGATTTGTCAAAAAAGGGTTCGTTTCGTTCAAGAATTATTTAGCAGCTTCTTCACTAAGACACCACTTGCACTAAATAACAGATGCTAATATTGACCTCTATAAAGGTTATCTAATAATTATATCAGTAAAGCTGCAATTACGTAAATAAAATCAGTAAGTGACATTAAGATTTACAATTTTGGGACACAGTCAGTGTAGCTTCATATATTATTTCTACGCTTTGTAGATCATGCGTGTTACATAAAATGTTTATTAACGTTGATTTATGTACTAATCTCTATTGTCTACAGTAAAGTAAATACTGAAGATTGTGACTTATATTTATTTTGAAATTCTGTGACGTCTGACAATTGTCATGGCAACATTTTCTATTTTATGACTACTTATTTGGGTTCAATAAATAAATATCAAATATCTAAGCGTGTATCGAAAATTTATCTACATTAGAAAAATAAAGATTTAGATAAGCAACTTTATCTCACAATAAACATTTTATGGAACTATGGAGTTTTATGACAACCCCAAACGTATAACCTTAGTCCTAAACGTATTTAAAAGTTTATAAGGTTAATAAAAGTAACCTATAGGCAGTGTATAATGTCTGTTATTATTTATTTTTGTTATCCTTCTTCACCATTCAAAAGTTTTAGTTGGAATTTTTTCCTGTAATAAGTGGCGGGAACTTACCAAATTCAAATAAAATAATTCACATGCCACTCACAGATAATTTTACATTACTAATTTTATTGTTTTACTGTGTTAAACTTTACGTAGTTTAGTGAACTTAGTGAATATTGCTGATAAGATTAGTAAAAGCTGATAAGATTAGTAATAAATCTTTTTGCCAAGCAATATTCAACTAAGAAGTCCAGTAAGCTAATTAATTCTTAATAAAATATATAATAATAAAAAAATTTGTTTGGTAATTAGAAAATATCTCAAATTGCGATTATAAGGAGGAAAATCACAGTTGTATTGAGATGATGCATTTTTTTTTTGTTTAATAGAATACCCCTTTTTATCAGACTTCAAAAAGGAAAAGGTTCTCAATTCGATTTTTTTATGTGTGTCACCCACCTCAGAGCTTTTGACTGAGAGTGCCCATTTTAACGATTCTTCTTTTAATCGAAAGCTCGTGCTCGTCATGTGGAATAATTTGATTTGATCAAGACGTAACGAGTCTATTTTTAGTCATCTCTAATAAGGGTCATTCAAGTATTACGTGAACGCCGAGGGAGGGTGGGGCGTTCTTTGTTTTGTTTATTTTCGATAACATGGGGCCGGGTGGTCTTGATGGTGATTACATCACTAATATTTATTATTTCTGAATAGATTGAAAATATAAACCAATGTTTACGTAAGTATAGGAGGGAGGGGGGTAGAGTTTTGTTGACTTACGCTGACAAGGGGAAGGAGGGGGTTAGAAATTACTAAAATTCTATTTACATATTAATTGAATGATCCCTAATGTGTATTTAATTACTTTTTCCACTACTTACGTTGTATTACTTGTCGATGTAAAGTGAAGTCGATGTTGTTTTTGGTTTGCGGGCCAACGTTATTATTATCTATATGTAGAAAAATTTCGTGCCACGATATAGATATGTTCCAGATAAACTTCGAAACAACTGAACCAATTTTTATCAAATTTTGTAAGCATCTGTAATTTTGTCCAACTTGGGAAATAGGGTAGTTTTTATCTCTATTAGACCCGGTAGGTGGCGCTGCTATCGATATGTAGGCAATCAAATTTGGTAGCTGTTTTCCGGGCAGGGCAACTCCTCCCGGGTGCGCTAGTAACTATATATTTGTATAATACTAGCTGATCACGCAAACATTGTTTTGCCATATATGTTATTTTCAGTCCACTGCTGGACAAGGCCTCCAAATGTGCGCGCCAAAAATGGCGTGAATTCATGTGTTTTGCCCATAGTCACCACGCTGGGCAGGCGGGTGGTGACCGCAGGGCTGGCTTTGTCGCACCGAAGACGATGCTGCCCGTCTTCGGCCTGTGTATTTCAAACCCAGCAGTTGGATAGTTATCCCGCCATCGGTTGGCTTTTTAAGTTCCAAGATGGTAGTAGAACTGTGTTATCCCTTAGTCGCCTCTTACGACACCCACGGGAAGAGAGGGGGTGGCTATATTATTACAGCCGTAACCACACAGAATTTATATTATAATGTTTTATATTAAAAAAGGGTAAAAATAACAGATAGTTGTGTATTTCATAATTAATTTATTTTTACACAATATTCTCGACTAATGTCAAACAACTAATAATAATAATCCCAATACAAAAATATTTCATTTCCTTACTTATTATATTGACAGATTTATACTTTTTACAAATGTATATTTAACTCTCATCCTAATGTGCTTCTGGTCGTATTTGTAATTGTATAAAAAAAAAGTTGTGATGTCCGTTTATATTAACACCTTTACTCTAACCAATGACATTTTTTTGTCTAAAATTCACTTTTTATAATCAACAAGTAAAAATTTTGAATCTTAGACAATTTAATAATAGGTTAATAGTATATATTTATATATTTTTAATTTTAAAATGTACATCACATAGTTGAAAGCACATATTTACATTGGGTAAAGGATTTCATAACAAAAAATAATTGACGATAATTATTTTAACATTAAACAACAGAAATATTATCTCACATTTTATGGCAAATCGTCAATACCACAAAGGAATCTAAAAATTTTATTATTTAATAGACAATTATAAAACACAACATAGCTATATTTTACATACGTCTTATAACGAAATAAATAAATTATTCTCTAAACGTTTACGTCGCTTATTGTCAAATGAACCTAGAACCTATGAAGAGTGGTCGCTTCCGCATTCCTATTTACTTACAATATGTACTAAATCAATCTTTACACTCTTCAGGAATGTATGTCGGGACTTTGTCGGCCCTCATCTCGAACAATACGAGATAACTATACTATAATAAATTCTTCTCATAATGTACATATAACTAACGACAATATATCACGCTATGATATGATTTGAATCGACGAACAATAAAAGAAGAATACTGACGCATAAGTACGGCCGGAAAGAAATTAGCAAAGAAAAAAGTATAACAGGAAAATATTGTCTATATAAGTAGTATAAAATATCAAACAAATAACGTCGTCTAAGTAAAAACAATTGAATATGTATCTAAAAAATTGTTATTCAGTGTTGCTGCCAAAAAAAATGTTATAACGTTCGGAAATTACAAATTAGTATTTAGTTTAAGAAAATTTGTAAAAATCTTATTAAATAATATAGTTCTATAGTGTTTGGTATTAAATTTTCCATATAATCATTCTGTCTGAATTTACATCTTAAATGCTGCGTCCGAGTATCAATCTCATCTCTGTACAATGGAAACATTATAAAAAAAATTCAGATATTCTTTTTTCTTTGAAATTTTTTATAATCGACAGTTTTATAGTGAAATGTTTTAAAAATTGGCAAAACTATAATATTTACTGCAGTCGTACTCATATATTGCCTGTCAACAGTAAACAGTTTTAGTATAAAATGCTACAATTTTTTTTATACGTGACAATAGCATAGATTAAATAAATTCCATGTAAAAAAAAGTAACAAAGTCACCAACAAGTTTTTTTTTACAGTTTGCAACTCCTAAAAAACCGTACTATGTTATATTTACTCGCTTGTAACTTTCTTTACAAGGTTCAAGAAGCGAGTCGTATTTCTTTGTGGAAAACGAACGAGAGTCGTCCCATCGACTCGTTCTAATAATATCATGATTGGTCAGGTGGTAGTTGCAGTTAATGTTTCGCGCTTTCTCCTTGCAAAAATATTAGCTTTTTTAAATTTCTTTTAGTTTCAATAAAATAAATCATAAACAGGCTAGATATATCGGTCGTAATGGGCCTAAATATAACCAAAATATTCAGTCGTCAATTAGGCTAAAATACATCACGCTTTTGCGCCTTTATTTGTATTTGGGAAATGAATAGTACAATATAACAAAAAAAAAAAAAAAAAAAAAAATATATATATATATATATATATATATATATATATATATATATATATATATATATATATATATATATATATATATATATATATAAGAGACAGTAACAAGATATCGCATAAATCAAATTTCCACCAAAAATAAAAAAGTGTAGCGAGAATCATTAACGGCAACGTGGGTAAAAAACCGTTGTCATTGAAACGTCCTAAACGTCCGTTATAGGAATGCGACTTTCGAAAAAGGTATTTTTTAAATAAATCGATTAAGGAAAAATCGATTTCGAGAATCGATTAAAAATAATAATCGATTTATTTAAAAAATTCAGTCGATATTTTTTATTTCGTCTGTAATAAAAAAAAAAAAATTTTAAAAATCGATTTCTCCATTTGGCCGTGTCCGCGGGCCAGCCGGCAGCGCGCTAGCAGTGGCGGTCCTCGCGCACCAGCTGCTGTGTGTCGGCGCCCGTGTCGGCGGCGGGGTCCAGCGCGCGCGCTCGCTTGCCGCCGCGCGTCTCCGTGGACGACGGCGAGATGACCGCCGACACCACCTTCTCCTTCAGCTCCTCGGGCACCTCGTAGATGCCCGCTGCGGTCCCGAATTGCATATTCGTTAAACATTTTTTGAATATCATATCAAAAGTTGACCGCTCCAGCGGGATTCGAACCCGCGTCTCCGACTGACCGTGTCGGCGCTCTAGCCGATTAAGCTATGGAACGAAGTACTCGCCAGAGCGAAATTCTTGATATGATGATTTTTATTTTCGGTTTAAGCGAACCGTGGCGCCGTCTATAGTGAGTTCTTTACAGAGACCCGTAACAATTCAAAGTTTCATATTACAATGAAAATCTTTGACAGGAGACGACACCATGCTATTCTTAATATGTACGATTTTATTTTTGTGTTACCCACACATTAGGGATTCTAAACATTTTTTGAATATCATATCAAAAATTGACCGCTCCAGCGGGATTTTATTCGTTACTGAGCTCGGGGAACATCAGCTAAATCTGGCGCAGCTTATAGAAGATCACAGCTAAATAATACTACTTTCGAGCGGTGTTGTATTCCCGTGTCGAGTAAGATTACCGGAGCTTCCGGGAGGGCTGCGGGTTCGATTCCCGTTCGAGATTGATATTTGATTTGTATATTTTTTTTATGTCACTAGGTCGGCAAACAAGCGTACGGCTCACCTGATGGTAAGCGATTACCGTAGCTTATAGACACCTGCAACACCAGAAGCATCGCAAGCGCTTTGCCGACCCAATCCCCCCCAATCCCCGCAGGATTCTTGTGGGTCTCCCTACCGTACCTCGGAGAGCGAGTTAAACCATCGGTCCCGATCGTAAATACCTGATAGCGATCGTTAATTCATAGTAAAGAGCATATCCGCCAACCCGCAATGGAGCAGCGTGGAACAGTAAGCTCCAATCTTTCTAGACAGAGAACAAGGCCTACGGGCAACGGTGGGTGTGACAGTGAAGTATACCCAGCAGTGGGCGTGACAGTGAAGGCGGTACGTACGCAGCGGCGGCTCGGGCTCGCCGGCGGCGGCGGCGCGCGCGACGGCGTCGTACATGGGGTTGCTGAAGTCGCGGCCCTTGCGCGCGGGCTCGGGCGCCGCCTCGGCCGCCGCGCCGAACTCCACGTTGGAGCCCGCGCGGAACGACACGCTCTGCGACGACGCCAGGCTGCCCAGGCCGCCGCCCTTGCCGCTGAGAACACACGGACTGTTTCCATTTCACGCTTTCGATACATTTCTCTTCGAAATCAGCCTCTCGTCCCGAGCGGAAAGGGTTTAGCGATGGGGAAATTCGACGACTTAAAATATAGAAATGAGACAATTTTGAAGATCGAAATCACCCATCGCTGAATCCTTTCCACTCGGTGCAACAGTTGAAGACAGTTGAGAACGGTTGAGATATAAACAGACTTCAATTACGTCGACGAGTACAACGTAAATAGCTGAAAAAATAGTCAAGTAAATACGCGTTATCAAAGATTACTCAATTAATATTTATCAGATCTCAATTAAATTTAAATGGAACAATATGACACGCATTACCTTTTGATTAAAATAAAAAACACCGAAATCGGTTTACCCAGTCAAAAGTTCTGAAGTAACATACATTAAATTTATGTATTATATATTTATTGGCGCAACGGTGACAGCACTAGTTTGTGGCTGTTGCGCTGGCAGTCGTGGGTCGAATCCCCGCTCATGATAAACATTTGTATTGACCATACAGATGTTTGCCGTGGTCTGGGTGTTTATGCAGGCCTTGTGGGTCTCCTCACTGTGCCTTGAAGAGCACGTCAAGCCGTCGGTCCCGGTTGTTATCGGTAGCGATCGTTACTCATAGTAGGAAATAAATTCGCCAACCCGCATTGGAGCAGTGTGATGGATTAAGCTCCGATCCTTCTCCTATATGGGGAAGGAGCCCTATGCCCAGCAGTGGGATATTACAGGCTGAAGCGTATAGATGTAAAAGTGCGTGCATACAAAGTACACATGTCAGAAGTGAAACTTCTTTGGCAAACTAATTGAAAAAAAATAATTAGTATAAACTAATTGAAAACTAAGGTGACGCCTGTACCGGACGAAGTAGGAATCATAATTAAAAAACGTTGCACATCAAAACGTTGCACATCTTCGTGACGTTTCAACCGTAAAATTTTTAAATTCGTGCGCCTAAAGAAGTTTCACGTCAAAATCCAATCGAGTCGTCAAATCCAATCGAGTCGTCTCCTCGTTTCCAGGAGGTCGGTAGGGGCGGTGCGGGACTCACAAGGGGCGCTTGCGCACGACGAGCCAGGCGGCGGCGCCGGCCAGCGCCAGCGCCAGCAGCAGCAGCACGGGCACCAGCACGGCGGCGGGCGCGCGCCCCGCCGCGGCGGCCGCGGCGCGCGCGCACAGCGGCGGCGCCAGCGGCGCGCGGCACTCGCACTGCAGCGCCGCGCCGTCCCACGCGCAGCGCCCGCCGTTCTCGCAGCGGCACACCTGCGGCGCCGGCCGCGCCGGCTCCACCGCTGCGACACGTTACACGGTTGCGGCGGGAGGTAACTTAATGCGCGTTATAGGTAACGGCCGGCTCATATACTTAAATACTTATTGTAAATATATACATATGGAAATAATACATACATATAAATACAAATATTACACTCGCACTCAGGCGGACCCACGACCCTACTACAAACTGCGTCAACGGAGTAGTCAAATAATATACAAATTATATCGCGTTCTTACGCAATACTATTTATTGTCGACAGGTCTTTAAAAATAGAGGGGAAAATAAACATGGCGTAGTATGAAGAATGTAGTGTGAGGTGTGTAGTGTGAAGTTTGAAGAGTGTAGTGTGAGATGTGTAGTGTGAAGTTTGAAGTGAAAAGTGAGAAGTGTGTCGTGTGAAGTGTGTAGTGTGTAGAGTGTCGTGTGAAGTGTGTAGTGTGAAGTGTGTAGTTGAAGTGTGTAGTGTGTAGAGTGTCGTGTGAAGTGTGTAGTGTGTAGTGTGTAGAGTGTCGTGTGAAGTGTGTAGTGTGTAGTGTGTAGAGTGTCGTGTGAAGTGTGTAGTGTGTAGAGTGTCGTGTGTAGTGTGTAGAGTGTCGTGTGAAGTGTGTAGTGTGTAGAGTGTCGTGTGAAGTGTGTAGTGTGTAGAGTGTCGTGTGAAGTGTGTAGTGTGTCGTGTGAAGTGTGTAGTGTGTAGTATGTCGTGTGTAGTGTGTAGAGTGTCGTGTGAAGTGTGTAGTGTGAAGTGTGAACTGTGTAGTGTGTCGTGTGAAGTGTGAAGTGTGAAGTGTGAAGTGTGAAGTGTGAAGTGTGAAGTGTGTAGTGTGTAGTGTGTAGTGTGTAGTATGTAGTGTGTAGTATGTCGTGTGTCGTGTGTCGTGTGTCGTGTGAAGTGGGAAGTGGGAAGTGTGAAGTCTGTAGTGTGTAGAGTGTCGTGGGAAGTGGGAAGTGTGTGATGTGTAGTGTGTCGTGTGTAGTGTGAAGTGTGAAGTATGAAATGTGTAGTATGAAGTGTGTAGTGTAAAGTGTGAAGTGTTAAGTGTAAAGTGTGAAGTGTTAAGTGTAAAGTGTAAAGTGTGAAGTGTTAAGTGTAAAGTGTGAAGTGTTAAGTGTAAAGTGTAAAGTGTGAAGTGTTAAGTGTAAAGTGTGAAGTGTGAAGTGGGAAGTGTGTGATGTGTAGTGTGTCGTGTGTAGTGTGAAGTGTGAAGTATGAAATGTGTAGTATGAAGTGTGTAGTGTGAAGTGTGAAGTGTTAAGTGTAAAGTGTAAAGTGTGAAGTGTAAAGTGTGAAGTATGAAGCGTGAAGCGTGAAGCGTGAAGCGTGAAGCGTGAAGCGTTAAGCGTGAAGTGTGAATTGTGAAGTGTTAAGTGTTAAGTTATAAGTGTTAAGTGTGAAGTGTGTGTGAAGTGTTAAGTGTTAAGTGTGAAGTGTGTGTGAAGTGTTAAGTGTTAAGTTATAAGTGTTAAGTGTGAAGTGTGTGTGAAGTGTTAAGTGTTAAGTTATAAGTGTTAAGTGTGAAGTGTGTACTCACGCGCGTCGCAGGCCAGCTCGTGTGTGGCGCGCTTGGGCGGCGTAAGCGCGTCAGGGCAGGCGCAGCGGCGGCCGCCCGGCACGGCCAGGCACAGGTGCGAGCACGGCGCGCGCGAGCAGCCGCCGCGCGACGAGTTGTAGCGCAGCGGGTGGTACACTGGGGGGGAGGGGGGACGTCAAATTTGTGCTTTGTAGTGAGCGAATGGCACTGCGTGAATTTTTGTTTTCTATGGTAAACGAACCGATGGCTTCGAGCGTCGTAGACGAGTGCTAAATAAATTTCAATCAATCATGTCAATGACTATTACTTCAATGTTATCGACAATTGTAAATCGAATGTAAATCAATCGATTTTAAATTTAACATCGATCGTTTTGAGAGTGGTTTACGACAGATATGCGAGTAGTATATAAATACTCACCTTTCACTGCCGACGGGTTGACTAGATCCTTGGAGATGACGAATGGCACTCCACGCCCGAACTTGTCCTGGCGGACCAGTTCACCGGTATCCCTCGTCACCCAGTATAGCGACGATTCAAATACGTCCAACGATAGCGGATGCTTCAGGAAATCACCCTTCAGGATGACCTTGCGGTTAGTGCCATCGTGTTTCATCATCTCGATCGTATTGAGTTTCGTGTCAGCCCAGTAGATCGTGTGGTCCATCGCGAGGTCGATCGCCAGCCCGGTCGGGTGTCTGACGTTCTCCGTGATCAACGGCCGCCTCTTAGAGCCGTCCATCCAGGCTATCTCGATCTTGGGCGCCGAGCCCGCGTCCGCCCAGTACATCTTGCCGAGCTGCGGGTCTAGAACGATGGAGGTCGGGCTCTCGATGCCCGCAGGCACGAGCGCACGCCGGTAGCGGCCGTCCGTCCGCGCCACCATCACGCGGCCTCTGGGCTTCGAACCAGTTCGATCGGTTTCGGTCCAGTATATATTGTCGCCTATGTAGTCTACGGCTATTGCGGTCGGCTTCGAATTACCCTTCATGTTGAGATCCTGCGCGAATCCGCTCTTGACTTCACCGTTTACGGCGTTGATCATGTAGGAACGTTTGATGGTCTTATCGTAGCTGTCCGCCCAAAATACCATTTCCTCTTTAGGGTCGTAATCTATCGCTTCGATTCTCTTCTCAGATGTTATGACGTCGAATTGTTCGTTCTTGTCCTGCACGAACGCCCGAATTTCGGGACCGTTAGCGTACATGAGAACTACGTCGTCCTTGATGACCTTACATATACCGGAAAGACTATCCGCCAACCTATAAGAATTACAATTATAAAGAATAACATATCGTTTTAATTTTCATTGGGGGAAAAGTGGCATTCAATTACAACAAAACGGTCAGCAGTATCACACAATAAGATCAAACATCGGCCCTCACCGGAAGCCGTCCCGGCAGCTGCAGGTGTAGCTGCCGTTGAGGTTGGTGCAGAGCTGGGCGCAGCGGTGCACTCCAGTGGCGCACTCGTCCACGTCCTCGCAGCGCTTGCTGTCGGCGCGCGAGGTGATCCAGCCCTGGAAGCACGTGCAGATGTAGCCGCCCCCCGCTGCCGTCAGGTTCGTGCAGAAGTGCTCGCAGCCGCCTGGAAACGACACCAGTCGTGGTCTCATTTGATTGGAAGATTTCGACTTCGATCGAAGTAATGTGCGACGTAGTGGTACTTTAAGACGTCTAAGAATCGGTCAATGCCAGCACGACAGCGCACCTTTATCGGCGGGTAGGCAGGCGTGTGCGTGGTGGCAGCCCAGCTCGTCGGAGGCGTCGCCGCAGTCGTCGGCCAGGTCGCACAGCTGCGAGCGCGCCACGCAGTGCCGGTTGGCGCACTGGAACTGCGTGAGCGGGTCGCACGGTCGCGTGCGCATCGCGCACAGCGTCATGTTGTTCTCGTCCGAACCGTCGCCGCAGTTGTCTATGCCGTCGCACACTTGATACCTGGACGATGACAAAATATATCGAATATAGCTTCTGTCGTTTGTTTTCTTGGGTAAAAAGTTTGATTTGAACAATGTCACAAGTTATACAATTTACCTGGGCACGCAGCGATGATTGTCGCAATGGAATCGTCGAAGTGTGTCACAATTGAAGTTAGTGCAAATGGACGAGGCTTCATCGGATCCGTCCCCACAGTCATCCGTTCCATCGCACAGATCCGATTGCGACACACACAAGTTGTTACTGCATTGGAATCTATAATGGAAATAACTATTTTGTAGATCAATTGTCCTGTACTATGTTATTATATTTTATAATTAATATTTTAATACCTGCTTTCCGGACAATATCTGCCACCAGGGAATCGCGGAGGACATCCGATTTCATCAGACAAATCTCGGCAATCTCTATCGCCATCGCATCTAAAGTATGCTGCTATACAGTGACCAGATTTACATTGGAATGTTCCATTTTTACATTTAAATCCACCGCAATCCATTTCATCACTATTATCTCCACAGTCATCTTCATGGTCACAACGCCACCTGGACGAGATACATTTACCATTTCCACACTTGAATTCAGATTCAGAACATTCTCTGTACTTGTGTTGACACACAGATTCCGCTTCATCGCTGCCATCTCCACAATCGTCGGTAAAGTCACATAGCCACTGTTTTGGTATACAACGTTTATTCTGGCATGTAAAGTCAGTTTCGGCATTGCAAGATGGACAGTTTTCGGACAATTCATCGGATCCATCTCTGCAGTCATCTTTTCCATCACAGAACAACCACTTTGGTATGCATCTATAGTTTGATTGTCCTGGACACCGTCTCCAACCATTAGTACAATTTTTCTGTCTGCACATGTAGGCGGGTTCATCAGAGTCATCCCCACAGTCATTATCGAAATCACACATCCATAATTTGGGTATACATCTGCCGTTTTTGCATGAGAATTCAGTGTCTGGATTACATGGGCGGTTGTGACACATCACTGGGTCTTCATCACTGTTGTCTTTGCAGTCTGGATCACCGTCACATTTCCAACTGTCCAAAATACATCTACCACTACCTTTGCACTTGAATTCTAAGAGAGGACATTCATGAGCACATTTCGCCTCATCGCTGCCATCGCCACAGTCATCGGTTCCGTCGCAAATGGTTGCTGCCGGAGTGCAGTTTGTGTTCTTACATTGGAAAGATCCAGCTCTACAATGTCTGACAGGACAGGTGTCGGGTTCGTCGGAACCATCCATACAATCCTTCTCTCCATCACACTTCCAAAACCAAGGTATACACTTTTCATCACGCCCGTTACATCTGTGCTGACCATCAGTACAATTTGCAATACATGTTTTCATATCTCTTGCTAAATAGAATTGATTTGGACAAGCACATTTAAATGTTGTTTCTCCTTCTTCTCCATAACCCTCGATATTTAGGTAACTAGATTCATGTGGCGGTGCAATAAGACAAAGATGAGAACAACCTCCATTATTTTTTCCACAAGGATTATTGTATGTCAACTGCCTCAACGGATGGACAACGTGAATATCGTATGGACGATGAGTTGTATTTCTCAGTATCGTTAAATTTTCGCCAGAATGTTTGTTCGCTTTACTAATAGCTTTGAGATTCCAATCAGTCCAATAAATTTCGTCATCAAAGAGGCTAAGAGCAAACACATGTGGAACTTTAGAGCCTGATAATACTATATGCCTGTGTCTACCCTCCAGATCTGCAGATCCAATATAATCCAAATGAGCATCAGCCCAATAAATCCTATCCGTGAAATAATCAATAGTCAAAGCATTCGGCCAGGCAATATCATCTTCCCAGTTCAAAATGGTCGTAAAGTTGGAACCGTCCATACCAATTTTTCCAATGTATGCTTGAAGGTGCCATGATGTATAGTATAAGTATCCAGTGCCTGGATGAACTACAAGTGCTCTCGGATCAGCAATTCCAGTTTTAAGTGTTTTCCTTCTAGTGCCATCTAACTCAGCCACATCTAAATTCTTAGAATGTCGATCTAACCAATATATTTTTCTTCCTATCCAATCTATCGCAATACCCTCTAGGCCATGGGAATCGTGTCGTATAACCACTTCCTTCGTTGGGTTTGGATCAGAATAATCAGATCGATAAATTGTCTTGGCGGAAACATCTGCGAAATATATTTTGTTTTCTCTGATGTCAAAATCTATTGCAACTACGTTCACAAGGTCTTGATGAACTAAATTATATAGAGAAGCGTCAGTGGACATATTTCTTACATAATATTTGTTTGTGAAAATGATCCATGCAGTAGTATTGTCTTTCCTTTTACATGTGTGTTCGTCAGCCTCTCTCTCGTAATATTGGTCGTTGCATTTACAATAATATGAACCTGGAGTATTTGAACAATATTGAGAACACACACCAGGTGTTTCTACACATTCGTCTATATCA
Organism: Melitaea cinxia; assembly: GCF_905220565.1. Classification (NCBI taxonomy): domain Eukaryota; kingdom Metazoa; phylum Arthropoda; class Insecta; order Lepidoptera; family Nymphalidae; genus Melitaea; species Melitaea cinxia. The sequence continues at coordinate 16,685,762 of NC_059407.1, read as the reverse complement.
GCGCAAGCTTTACCGTCACTCAACAGCTTGTATCCTTGATTACAATCACAATAATATCCAGTTAATGTATCTATACATTTGTGTCCGCACTGATTTATTTCTAACTTCGCACATTCATCGACGTTACAGTGCGCAGGCTCGTCAGAATCATCGGTACAATCTGAAACTTTATTACAGACCAGCCGATTATCTATACATTGGTCGTTGTTACATTTGAATTGTCCCATTGGGCAGGTCTTATTTTCTTTCATACACCCTACTTCATCAGAATGATCTCCACAATCATCTTCTCCATCACATCTGAAATGATTTCGAATACACTTGAAGTTCTGACACCTAAACTCTTGCTCAGTACATGTTTTATATTTCGTATTACATTGTTTTCCTTCATCTGATCCATCCCCACAGTCATTATCATGATCACACACCCAGCCTTCGTTTATACAACGGCCATTATTACATTGGAATTGATCATCGGAACAAGGAGTAGGAGTGGAGCAATGATGTATGGTTGAATTTTCATCACTTCCGTCTATACAATCTGGATCGCCATCGCATAGCCACTTTTTAGGTATACACTGAGCTCTGCCCCAGAATTTATTCTCTTCACATGTGTATTCTGTTTCAGCATCACACTTTCTTTCGTTGCACTGATGTCTATCGTCTTCGTCACTGTTGTCTAAACAGTCGTTATCCCCATCGCATATATAAATCCTTGGTATGCAGTTGCCATTGTCGCACGTAAATAAGTCGCCGAAACATGTCCTACCCTCCGAACGACAATATTCTGGAGGTTCATCAGCACCATCACCACAGTCGTCGTCACCATCACAGTACCATGTGGCTGGTATACATCTATGGTTAGGGCAGCGGAAGCTGTTCTGTGGACAGGTTCTTTGAGCACAATGTAGTGGATCTTCGTCAGAATTGTCTCCACAATCATTATCTCCATCACAAAGCCAGTACGGTTCTACACATATATTAGTTTTTTCACATTTAAGGTGATTTGCTGGGCAAGTTGTGTTTCTTGGGCATCTCTCGTGTGTTTCGTCGGATGTTATGTTATCTTTGCAGTCGTTTATACCGTTACAAACTTGCGTTTTTGGAATGCAGCGAGAGTTAAGACAAGTAAATTCACCATCGGCACAGGGTGGGTACACACAACCTTCTTCATCTGATCCGTCTTTGCAATCATTTTCGTGGTCACATTTCCATGATTTGAATATACACCGACCATTATTACAGCGGAATTCATTCGGTGAACAAGAATGGTATGCGCAATAATTTTTCTCTTCGTCAGAATTATCGCCACAGTCATCATCTCCATCGCATGACCACATACGGCTTATACATTTGCCATTGGCACAGAAGAACTTACTAGGGTCACAAGTAATATTTTTCGCAACACACATTCTTCCTTCATTTACTAACTTAGTATTATCGTCACATTTACATTCAACTGAGTTGTTGGGCGCAGGATGACAGCTTTGTGCACACCCTCCATTATTAATATTACATAGATTTCTCTGACATTTCTGTCTCTTAGTGCTATAAACATGAATGTCACGTGGTGAATCTTCTAACCTTTTAACCATTTCTACCATATTTGCTCCAGTATGTTTTTCGGCTCTGTATACACCGCGCAGTTGTAAATCTGTCCAATAAATATAGTTACCAAACACCGTTATGGCAAATGGATATATTGTCGCAGAAATTAATACTTCTCGATCAGAACCATCTAATTTAGATCGTTCTATTTTTTCACGAACTGCGTCGGTCCAGTACAACATATTGTCGTCAAAATCAATAGTAAGGCCACTGGGTTGTGAAAGATCTTTATCAATAATAGCCTTCTTTAAAGATCCAGCCATGGTAGTTCTGTAAATTTTGCCAGAAGTTCCAAATCGACCCCAATCCGTATAGTACAAAGTTCCATTGCAAGGGTCAACGACAATAGCTCTAGGACGTTCGACTCTCGCTATCATTACCAATTCCGTACCATCTAAATTCATAGCGTAAATAGAGTTATTTGAACTGTCTGTCCAGTAAATTTTCTTTTGTGTCCAATCATATGATATTCCTTCAGGGTTAATATTTTTACTAATAATGTTTTGAATGCCAGATGGGTCTGGATTAATCGCAGACATCCAAGCTATCCTCGCCCAGGGTCTTATTTGCGTGAAGAATAATTTATTGTCTGCATAATCAAATTCAACGCCAACAACATTAGTAAGGTTTCCGATGGGTTTGAACGGTACTCCTGTGGATTTAGGATCCAAATTAACAGCACGAATTTCAGTTCTGGTTGTGAAAACCAAATATTCATCAACGGCATCGCATTTTTTGGGATTATTCTGTGAAACTTCACCAGTGGCGCACTCACAGCGATGCGTATATCCTTTATTAGCGTCTGGAGGATAACTGAAGCATAGTTGTTCACAACCTCCATTACCAAGTTTTCGGCATGGGTTATTTTCGTCAGTGGGTTGGTTATTTATATCAAATATGACGATATCTCTTAATTTAGGTAGGTTAGTTCGTATCTTTTCTGGTAGCGATGTGACACCTGGTAGTTTGGATGCTTTATAAATTGTCTGTAAGTTTCTATCGACCCAGTAAACACTTCCAGTGTGAATAGCAATACCCATAGGGTTAGGCAAGTTTGATCGAATAAGCTGTCTGTTACCGCCATTGTATGATATTTTTTGTATCTGATCCAGTTTTGAATCTACCCAGTAAACATCGTGAGTTAACATATCTATTGTTAAATCTCTTGGATTTGAAATTCCTGAGCTCACTAATGTTTGCCAGTTGCTACCATCAAGGTAACTTTTACCGATTCGAGGGTATTGACCGTAATCTATCCAATAAAGAAGACGTTTCAGCGGGTTTACTGCTAGTTCTCTTGGAGCATCCATAGTGGTTTTAACTAGAACTTTTCTGTTCGATCCATCGAGCCAAGACATTTCCACATAATTTTCATGTGGAAATACATTTGTGAAATATAAATTTCCGGCAACCCAATCTACCGCTAGACCTCGTATGCCGTTGCTGCCAATACCTTCTTTGACAATATGTTCAATCTCAGAACCGTTCGGTCTGATACGGAAAATACCATTCCATTGACCTCGATTGAATTCTACCCAATATATATGGTTTTCCGCAAAATTGACATCAACGTGGAGTATATGGTGTCCTCGACCAGTAACTGGCACCATTGCTTCTGAGCTACCGTTAAGGTCGTACCCTCTAATGAGATCTAATTGCGATACCACAGCAAAAGTTTTGAAAGGAACGCAGTTGACTTCATTTTCTTTTCTGTACCCAATAGAACAAGCACAAACTCTCGATCCTCCTTCACTGGGAATGCATATCTGTTCACATCCTCCATTATTAGATGAGCAGGGATGATGCATCATCTTCCTCTTTTGGAATATGGTTAAAGATTTGAGATCGCTTTCGTTGTCCATTATAACTTTAATGTTATCCCCATTGGGAAGATCTGCTTTGATAATTTTTTCATGCAGTGTATCTAGTGCATATAAACGAGAATCTAGCACTGCGATTACTTTCGGGAAGGAAATGGCGTTCTCTTCGGATAAAATGGTCCTAAAATCGTTTCCTTCAGTGTTAACACTTTTAATAGCAGGTGGGTACACTACGCTAAAATAGACAATCTTTTTTTCAATATCGATGGCGACAGCCTCTGGCCTTTCCAAAGTATCCACTAGAATAATTGATTCACTACCATCCATGTTAACTTTTCCTATCTTCGGAGGTACTCCATAACCACCCTCATCAGCCCAATAAATTTTTCTGTAAAAAAAAAAGAATAATAATTATCGTTATAATCGAATGTACCAGTAAAAATAATTGAAAAAAAAATAGTTACCCTTCCGTAGGATCCAGACATAATCCTTTAGGTTTGGCTATCGACGTAGGAGTGCCATCGTTTACAAACACGATATTTCGGAATTTCACTTTGCCGTCAACTCGAACAACTTCTATATTACTTGCAGCTTTGTTCGCTATGAACAAATTGCGTCCTAACCAGTCAAAAGCAATTGCAGAAGGAGATCCGACAATACCAGTATCTTGGCCCAAGAATTCAACTTTATTGCCACCACCATAAGGCATAGTGTAGATTGTGCAGTTCTCGTCATCTTCGCTGTCACCTGATATCGACTGAAGCCAGTAAAGCGTATGGCCTTGACGATCATAATCCAGCTGTACTCCACCTAAGTGAGTGATTTTAATTAGAGTTAGCAATAGAAAGGTAATATAAGTACGCTTATTGAAAAAATGTCAATAAATTTACCTTGAATTCCAACAACCGGAGGCAATTGAGCAGCTCTTCCCGATCCATCTGTTGCTAAGTCTATTATTTGTGATCCTTTAAGAACCATCAGATATGGGATTTCATCTACAAATAAAAATTTAGTTTATTGATAACGTATTAAATATTTAACAATGAAATAGTTTTGTTACTATGATGAGTAAAAAAAAAGTTATTACCTTCAATACACTTTCCATCAGGCAACAATTTAAATCCCGGTTTGCACATGCACCTGTATCCTATAGTGTTGTTAGGACTCAATAAGCAGAGGTGTCCGCAAGTGTCTTTCTTGCACGGTGAAGGGTATTGCGGTTGCAAAGACGGATGATGAACATGTATAGACAGAGGTTGGGAAATCAGATGCGACACCACCGTTTGGTTCGTCCCTCTGAACTTATGAGCCGACAAAACCCTATTCAACTGTCGATCGGTCCAGTACAGGGTGTCTTCGAATAGAGTGAGCGAGTGAGGATGCAGTAAGTAGTGGCTGCCGGCTAAAACCTGTTGACGACCCGAGCCATCGTAGTTGCAAAAGTCGATGAAGTCCAGTTTGGAATCCGCGAAATAGACCCTCTGCGTCGCCGTGTCCAGAGTCAAGCCGTTGGGCCAGTAAATTTTGGTCGTGATAATGGCCATGCGCTGAGTGCCGTCCATGCCGATTCTCTCGACGCGCGGGTTCTCCCCCCAGTCGGTCCAGAACAGCCAACGCGCGTCGGGTGCCGGGTCCAGGCACATGCCGCGCGGCTGCGTGATGTTGGCGCTCAGTAGCGCCGTGCGCGCGCTGCCGTCCTCGCGCGCCACCTCGATGGTGTTCAGCTTGCTGTCCAGCCAGTAGATGTTGCCGCCCACCCAGTCGTACGCCAGCCCCTCCACCAGGTCGAGGCCCGTCGACACGATGACCTGCGGCTCGCCACCGCGGTCGAGCCGCGATATCTTCTTCAGTTTCATGTCCGACCAGAAGATCGTGCCCGTGTGCATGTCGGAGGCGGTCGCGACGACGTTCTCGACGTCGATCGGCACGCGCTCGAGGCCCTGCTCGTCGAGGTCGGCGACGAGGATCGAGTGGCGGTTGGAGACGATGAGGAAGGCGCTCGAGTGGTTGTCGGCCTTGCAGCCGTGCTTGTCGGCCGCCAGGCGGTAGCCCGGCACGCAGGCGCAGGAGTACGAGCGCTTGGTGTTGCGGCACAGCTGCGAGCAGCGGCCCGGCGGCTCGCACTCGTCCTCGTCCTCGCACTCGCGGCCGTCGCGCAGGCGCTCGCCGGCCGGGCACAGGCACAGCGCGCCCGCCGGCGTGGCCGCGCAGCCGTTGGAGCACTGGCTGTGCGCGCACAGGCCGAAGTCGCACGCCGGCCCTGCGGCCACGTTATTGGCTATTGTGGGTTGCTCAATCGACTTACTGAAGTAAAACTTCTTTACGCACGCTTGACGCGCGACTTCTTTACGCGCACGAGTAAGCTGGTGAATGTGTGACGAGGGCGTTATGAAAAGTGTGAGCAAAAGATAAAGGTGTATTATTGTCTTTCTATCTTTCTCTCATAGCCAGTTTCGTATCTCTAAGACACAGTGCAAGCCTGTTATGCAAGCCTGTTGTGCAAGCCTGTTACTAAAGAAGTTTTATTTCAGTCGTGCACAACACACAGTAATGCACACTCGTTTTTATTTATTTTTTATTTTTATCGTTCTGAATATCGCCACTCAAGTGTATTTGTTAAAGACTTAGTTTAAGTTGCAAGGAACGGGCTGAATATTCAATAGCAGGTTATTGTATCCAATGATTCGAATAGGATAAGCAGTCAAATAACCTGTCAGGATATAAAGGAAATATTATATGTATTTGCTGTGTGGTTAAGGCAGTAAAAAATATAGCCACCTACTCTCTTCCCGTGGCCGTCGTAAGAGGCGACAAAGGGATAACAAAGTTCCACTACCACCTTGGTACTTAAAAGCCGACCGATGGCAGGATAACCATCTGCTGGCTTTCAAATACACGGGACGAAGACAGGCAGCAGCGTCTTCGGTGCGATAAAACCAGCCCTGCGGTCATCAACTAACGAATTCGCGCCATTTTTGACGCGAACTTAGAGAGGTCTTTGTCCAGCAGTGGACTGCGATAGGCTGAAGTGATTATATGTATTTGCACTAAATGAGATTCTTTGTAGTTTGCCGTGTAACAATTTTTTTATGAAATCAGCTCAATTTTTTTTTTCTTAAATAAGTGAGTGTAAGATAAAAAAGTCATTTTACCCTCGTCGGCTCCGTTCGGACAGTCGAATTTGTTGTCGCAGACTTGAGTGATATTGACACAGCGGTTGGATACACCTTCACATTGCCATTGTCCCGATGGACATCTGAAAAGAAAGAAAATCGATCTCATTATGCTTCGAAATACCTATATACTTATCTTGTAAATATTGTACGTCTGTTGTCTGGCTTCTATATACCTTCTAAATAGGGTGTTCTGTAAATATTAAGGGTGACATTGCGAATGAAAATAATTTAATATATAAGAGATTTCCACCTATATATTGACTCATCACGATATCTCTGGCGTAGAGCCTTGAAATTTGGTAGAAATATTCTTTTTACCGAGTAGAGGTCAGCTAAGAAGGGATTTTAAAACATTCCTCCCCCAAGGGGGGTTGCGGGGGCGATAACAATGGAAAGTTCCCGTTTTTAAACTATAGTTCGATTCTCGCTCGGAGTGGATATTTGTGTTTATACAAATATTTATTTCCGGTCTGGATGGTAGTCCTCGTGGATCCCCTCACCGTGCCTCGGAGAGCACGTTAAGCTGTCGGTTCCAGTTATTATCATGTATACCCGATAGCGATCATTACTAACAGTAGGGAATATATGCGCCGACCCGCACCGGAGCAGCGCGGTGGGTCGAGCTAAGATCCTGTCGTAGTGGGGAGAGGCGCTCGGCCAGCGCACGCACCTGAAGGGCGGCGGCTCGCAGGCGTGGCGCGCGCCCTCGTCGGAGCCGTCGCCGCAGTCGTCGCGGCCGTCGCACACGGCGGCGCGGAACACGCAGCGGCCGCTGTCGCAGCGGAAGTGGCCGGCGCCGCACGCCGCGGGCCCGCAGCCCGCCGGCTCGTCCGACAGGTCCTCGCAGTCCGGCGTGCCGTCGCAGAACCAGGCGCGCGGCACGCACAGGCCGGACGCCGCGCACTGGAACTGGCGCTCGGCCGCGCACTGGTGCGGCGCCGGCGCCGGGCAGCCCGCCTCGTCCGAGCCGTCGTTGCAGTCCGGGATGCCGTCGCACTTGTACGCCTCCTGCGGGCGCACGGTGACAGCCTTTCACTGATCGTCCTTACTATATACTAGTCGCACAGTGCTCCCGATTTAATTATAGACATTGATGCTAGAGACACGAAATTTTTACTAATGGTTAACATTAGGATAAGTAATAAGACAAAAAAATATTATTATCCTATATCCACGACTATTTCTTGGTAAAAAAAAAATTACTTTTTTTTTGTATGAAAGAAATTACATTTCTGTTAATTTCTCGAAATTCTTAAGAGTTGTCGAAAATCGAATTTTTTATATTAAATATGACCTTACTTTTGATTATATAGTAAATGAAATGCTTACAATGTTTGAAATTTTAAATTTAATAATAGTTTTTGAGATAAGTTTGAAGAAATAAAAACACAACGTAGCGGGGTTCACGCAGTTGGGGGGGGGGGATTCATTTATGAATAGTAGTTTAGTCCACTAGAAACAAAACTCACAAACTCACATAACATTTGGGTCAACGTTTTCTTGAGAAATCTCTGTTTCCTCTGAAAGTTCATTGTTTATGATCAATGCGCTGGCCTCTGGGAATAATTGTTTTTGCGATCGAACAAATCTTGCTTTAATATGAGTGATGTAGGGATCGGAGCTAATTAAAAAATTGTGGATTATGTCCCAAATTACTTTCAACTCTACCGATTTTTCTTGTGTGGGCCAGTCTAACATTCCGGAAATCTCTATTTCGCGCTTCGGATGCTTCTTCGGAAAGCATGCCTATGGGAATAGATGAGAAACTTTCACAAATGTCTGCACCATGAGGCAACAGCTTATGGACACTTGAAGGCATGTAATACCATGCATATAAGTTAATATAAAGTATTGCTGTTTCTCTGCAATATTCCTTAAAAAGGCTAGTGTTAATGAGTTGCCCAGATGAAATAGTTTGTAAAATAACTGCAAACCTTTTGATTAAATCAGGGTTAATGCCAGTTATTTCAGCAGATATTTCAAAATTTGTGAAAAATCTTCGTGCTGTATTACCGTCGTTGGTAGAGCCAAATCCCTGTTTGACTATATCGATCAACAAACCAGTTCTTTCCCGGAATTCTACTTGTGTCATTTTTTTTGCTATCTTTTAATAATTGTCATCACTTCGAGCTGAACACTTTTTAAAATCTAAATTGTAGGAAACATGTAAAATACATTCCATGCATCTTATCCACATATGAAGCGAGGACAAACCATATTTGTACATATCATCTCTAATAGGTTGCTTGGACACAAAGTCCAGGCCATTCATTTTACTCGGTGGAGTACCACATATATTACAAACCGCTGCAGAAGAAGTATTAGAAACCACGCTAGAAATTTTCCCATCAATCATAGTCATATACAAATCATGATGTATCTCAAGATTTTCTACAATTGTCGGGACAAGATTGCAAATTTCTTCATTTATGAAAGCATTTTCCTCGTGGATCAAATCGTTTGTTTCTTTTGAAAATTTAAAACCAATTGGACGACAATAATTTGTAATTTGTTGAAGATGGAGTAGGATTTTGCCATAAAATACTTCTGCTATCTTCTACCAAACGAAACGGGACCAAACTGATCATAAACACTAAAGAATCGTCAATTTTTATGTTAGTCTATGACTCTTGTTTATAGTTACTATGAGAAGATGACCCATCAAACCCCCATTTACTTATCAATTTTAATAACTTTGTGGTTGCAGAATCAAGCTGAATTACTTTTAAAATCCTATTAATAGTCAAATCCAGTAGCGATTGAAGTCATATTAACTGAGGTAGGGCACAGCAGGAATTTCCTGCTCAAAATATGGAGCAGCCCGACTGGGGTAGTACCTCGACCTTACAGAAGATCACAGCAAAATAATACTGTTTTCAAGCAGTATTGTGTTCCTGTTGGTGAGTAAGGTGACCAGAGCTCCTGGGGGGATTGGGGATTGGGTCGGTAAAGCGCTTGCGATGCTTCTGGTGTTGCAGGTGTCTATAAGCTACGGTAATCGCTTACCATCAGGTGAGCCGTACGCTTGTTTGCCGACCTAGTGACATAAAAAAAAAAAAAAAAAAAAAATATTTTAACTCCAGTTTCGGTAACAGTTATATCTCCCTCTGAAGGATAAGTTTTTTTGTTTCCAGGAGCTTTTGATAGGGTAGCACAAAAATATTTTCTGAAGCGAGAATGAATCTTAAATTGCGATATTGCCATTTTGATAAATTAGATGATGTGTAAAGAGCTAGCGTTTTATCGTCAAGTAGACACAGTTTTACAGTTTTTTTAGTAAGCACATGCTTGTTTACTATTCCACATTTTTCCACATTTTTCTTCGTTTCGAAAGAGTCCTTTTATTGTATTCGCTAATTCTGTTTTGTTAGATTCATTCAATTTAGCACACAAAGCGTTAACTAGTTCCTCCTCAGAATAATCTAAAAGTGTTAGAGAGCGCCTTTTCTTCTGCCTATCAGATAAATCTTTAAAAGGTTTTTCATGTATACTAGAACTCGATTGATGCACATTTACTTCCGCGGTTCCAATAATTGGAACGTCTTCCTCGGTGTTAAGATTAAAAACATTGTTTAAATCTATATTTTTACATTTCGGCCAGACAATTTCAGATTCTAACCAAAGTGGATTCTGATGCAAAAATGTCTTTTGGGCTCTGCTGGAAGCAGATCATCTCTTTGATATATTGCTTGTGAAATTAAAACAAAATGCTTTGATGATACTCATATCTTCGGAAGAAAATTCGATGCCAATACGTTCTACAAGAATATTGTATAAATATATACTATTTTTAAAACCAGCACCAGCTGATTTCAAAGCTGCGTACAAATTTAAATTTGTGACAAATGCGGACATATTGAATGATATTCAAAGAAGAAACTTGTAGAAGAATTTGTAAAATGTTTTGATGAATAAGAAATTTACGAGAGCATGAGACAAAACAAAATGACTGACTTTGGAAGAAAAAAAAAAAGATTCAAAATAGAAAAAATAACGAAAACAAGTAACAATAACAAAACGAGACAACAATAAAACAACAAACAATATTAACAAAAATATTTATAGAAGCGTACAGAAAATATAGCAACACGTGTTATAGCTACCACACTTAGCTGTACACTGAAGCATATGACTTACGAGCGCGCCAGAGTGCTGGTCGTAATGCGCAATCAAAAGCAAACTCGCGTCAAAGCTACTTATTGCTAGCCAGCGGATATATCGTGTATTTTCATGGTATTTCCATAATTATTTTCATGGTTCTTATGGTTCAAGCTAATAAGTTAGAGAAAAAAAAAACAATTTTTCAACCCGCAATTACTCAAAAGTACGCAGAGATAAGTAGAAAGTATCTTCGAATTAAATACTCAGAATCACTTGTTTTCTAACATGTGTGATCGCCATTTCGACAACTTTTTAAGAATTTCGAGAAATTAACAGAAATGTAATTTCTTTCATACAAAAAAAAATATTATTTTTTTACCAAGAAATAGTCGTGGTAGGATAATAATATATTTTTGTCTTATTAGTTATCCTAATGTTAAAAATTTCGTATTTCGTATCAGTAAAAATTTCGTGCCTCTAGCATCAATGTCCATATTTTATTAAATCGGGACCACTTTGAGCCGTACTAAAATTATATATAACCTTTCTTCGGTAAATGGTTGCCGAGGTTAGCGCGTTTAAACGAACGAACTCCTCGGGTTTATAGTATTAGTGTAGACGGAGTCCTTACCTGGACGCACTGCTTGAGGTCGGCACATTTGAACTGAGATGCGAGACAGGACACCGGCGGGCAGTCCGCCTCGTCTTGCTTGTCGAAGCAGTCGTCGTCTCCGTCGCACACCCAGGACGCCGGTATGCAGTGACCGGTGCGTGGACACGTGAACTGAAAACATAAATATTCGTGCCTCAGACGTTATCTTTAAAATTAAGGACTTTTTTCCACATAGTTGTCTAAACTTTAAAGTTTAGTCAAGACGTAAAATGAAATCGAATGCTATCAATTCTGAAAAAACAAATATTTCTCGTAATATGTCATCATCACTTCAGCCTATCGCAGTCCACTGCTGAACATAGGCCTTCCCAAGTTCGCGCCAGACATCCCGGTCTTCCGCAATCCTCATCCAGCCGACACCGGCAATCTTAATCGTAATATGTAAAAACAAACAAAATCTCGGATGATATTAAGCTCAGCCTCGTTATCAACATAGCTCGTATCTAAAAAATGGATGCTACCTGGAAGTAAGCGCAGGTCTTGTCGGCGCAGTGCGAGCCCTCGTCGGAGCCGTCCCCGCAGTCGTTCTCCGAGTCGCACCTCCAGGTGGCGGGCACGCAGCGGCCGTTGCCGCACCGGAACTGCGACGAGCTGCACGTCACGTTGACGCAGCCCGCCTCGTCCGAGTAGTCGCCGCAGTCGTTCTCCGAGTCGCACTTGAACGTGGCGGGGATGCAGCGCCCCGACTTGCACATGAACTCCGACCCGTTGCACGTCGTCTCTGAAAATACACCAAGGGCCGTGAAAGTTTCTAGAAAAATAGTAAAAGTAAATTAATTAGTAATGGACTGCTTTGGTGTTAAATATTATAAATTAAGCACGACAAATCTTTTTTAATTTTCGAATGATATATACTAAGTGAAAATAAAAAGTTATTGCTCAATACATATAACTGATGAGCTATTGCCGTTTAGAAATTTATCATTCAAGTCTAAAATATTATAAAATGAATACTAGCTTCTATGTTATAAATCATGACTAAGAATTATTCTTAAAACTTACTGGTACAGTTCTGTTCTTCGTCGCTGTTATCTAAGCAGTCATCGTCTCCGTCGCAAACCCAACTCTTAGGAATACATCTTTGATTATTACAAGTGAAATCCCATGCATTAGGACAGGCCTGAACTGGTGGCTCTGAGTTCGGATCTGGGATACAGCTCGTTTCATCAGGCGCTAACTTTTCACCATATGGACAACCGCATTTGACAGTCAACAATTCGGTGTTGTTTCTGGGAATAGCAAAGCAGAACTTTTGGCAGTTTCCATTGTTCCTCGCGCAGGGCTGCATAGGTTCGATCTTTTGGATATCCTCACTGTACACCTTAACGCCGTAAAGCCTATTTGTTTGCGGTTCTCTGACCATTATATCTTCCTGTTCCCCTGTCAATTTATGTAAGCGAACAATAGCGTCTAATCTCCAGTCAGTTATGTACATAAAATCTTTATGAATGACGATCGAGAATGGATGTCTAATTAATCTTGAATTTACAGTTTTCACATCTGTTCCGTCTAATTTCGCGTGTTGTACGTGATCTAATAAAGCATCACACCAGTAAACTCGATCGGCATCAAAGTCAATGGATAATCCGTTTGGCCATCCCAGTGTTAAATTTTCGAAGACCAATAGACCGCTGCCATCTGTGTTGGCACGACTTATATTCGCTGGACGATCCCATTCCGAGAAGAAAATGAATCCTTTATTCGGATGAACTACTATAGCTCGAGGTCGCTTCAAATCTTTCAAAAGGGTCCGTTTGTAAGCTACATTTCTCGTCGATAAAACATTGAGTGTACCTTTTCTCGAATCAATATAGTATAAATTCTTTGATGCCCAATCCACTGCTAAACCTTCAACACCTTCATTTTGGGACGCCAAAACGATTTCTTTTGTTGTTCCATTTCTGTGTATTCTATAAATTACATCTTGTAGAACGTCGGAATAGTATATATGTTCATCTCTAGCATCAAAGTCTAACCCAACAAACCTCGCTCTTCTTGACACAACCGGTAAAATAGCTTCACTGAACCCTTCGATGACCGGGTCTAAAACTTTACCCTTGATAAATCTCTGCTGGGAATACATTAGGAACTCTTTTATTATATCACAGTTTCTCAGGTCAGTTTCTAATCTATATCCAATGTTACAAGCACATCTGTATCCTAATCCTCCATTTTGAAGTGCTGTCACTATACACATTTGTGAACAACCTCCGTTGTTATGGCCACAAGGATTATTGACGGAAGTCTGTTTCAGAGAATGTATAACAGTTAACGCCTTCGGCTCCCTAATATCTTTCGTTTTGAATATCGCCTGAATGCTTGATGAACCCTCGTATTTGTTGACAGAACTGATTCCTTGTTTAGTACTGTCCGACCAGTACACCCTGTCCTCAAACAGGGCTAACCTCGACGGACTAGGAACTTGTTGACCTCTAAGAACCAGAAAACGGTAGTTTCCATCATAATCGACGGTTTCGATGTAGTCTAACAAGGAGTCGCACCAAAATACACGCCTCGCTATTGTATCTACCGCTATACCGGACGCTTTGTATGTCGCTTCGGAAACTATCGATTTAGAATGAGTTCCATCCATATTTGCTCGAACAATCTGAGAATAATTAATTACTTTAAATCATTACTTGTTTCGTAAATGGTTAAGACACTTGAAGAGATAGTAGATGGTCACGGGTTCAAATCCTGCTTGATAACATTATATTTTTGTTCTCTGACGATTAGCAGGAAAGTGGACATAGGGTGCCAATCAAACCACCAATTGCAAATTCATGCGACGTTTCGATCCTTTATTGGACCATCATCAGGCATCTATAAAATATAAAATCATTGAAGAAAGCTGTATACATAAACTAATCCACAACAACAACCAAACAAAAAGAAACCAAATCCTCAGTACCTTTACATACGGTAGTCAAAAGACATCTCCCCGTCAAAGTTCTTTAAGAGGAAAGGGTACCGAAGAGACTTTTCAAAAATAGGTATTTGAATAAAATGTTTCTGTCGCGCTGCATGCCGCTACCGCGCCCCGCACCATCTCCGCTCCGTTTTTTCTATGTGTGACTGTCGTGTTGTTAGTGTGCGTGCGCCGGCTATTCAGCTATTAATTGTTGACGATATTTGAGTATTCGCATCTTTCGTTTCTTATTGACTACGAGTACATATAGCGCATAGTGCTATTTTTCTGAATTTGGCTTGTTTTATTGAATTTGTTCTGCATCGTATTGCTGTGATTCGGCTTTACTATTATTGGATTTCGTAAACTACTTATTATTATGTTTTATTATTTTGACTTGGATACTCTTTGTGACTTGATACATTACTATATTTTTGTGGGTAATTATCGAAATACTTAGGTACTTTATTTATGAATTAGGTATGTAATTACATGGTTGAGGTGTGTGTAAGAATGGGTATTGAGATACATACATAATTATAGTGTATACATGTAGTATATAGTATAAGCGTAAGAATAATATATATATTATGTAATGTAGTACATACATAGTATAAAACGTTTGTCTTAGTACCTATATAATTTGTAATGTCTCATGTTTGTCGCAGTTATTTACGCGGCGATATAACAATGGTTAAAAATAATATTATAATTTAAGAAAAAAAACAAACAAGAAAAGCCGCCTGCGTGAAGAACAACTATTAGAAAGTCAACTAAAAAGGCCTGAACAACGTAAAAATTCAATAATTACACAAAGATAGCTAAATAAATCACAACAATTTCACACATTATGTACTGTACACTCACAAAAATCATGAAGGCGGCTTTTTCAATTATTATTTTATTTATGTTTTTTTAGTTAGGCAAATTACGTAATCTATTCAATTTTTTTAAAGAGTGGTTGATTAACATGACATAACATAACAATACACTTTATTGTACACCAACAGAAAATAATAATACGTATCAAATTGATTTTTAACCGACTTCCAAAAAAGGAGGAGGTTCTTAATTCGACTGTATTTTTCTTTTTTTTTTGTATATATTTTACTTCAGAACTTTTGACTGGGTGGACCGAGTTCGACTTGTACGCAAAGGAAAAAAAGCCGACTTCAATTACATCGACATGTAATACAACAAAGGTAGTCGAAAATATAGTCAAGTAAATACGCGTTATTAAAGATTACTCAAAAAGTTCTTATCAGATCTCGGTAAAATTTAAATATGACTACACGATAAACATCAGCTTTCGATTAAATTAAAAATCATCAAAATCGTTACACCTAGTAAAAAGTTACGCGGTATAATATAACGTAGGTCGACGAAAATAGTCAAGTAAAAACGTATTATTTATATAACTCGAAAAGTTGTTGTTAGATCTCAAATAAACTTAAGTGAGACCAAATGACACACACCACCTTTCGATTAAAAAAAAATTGTTGAAATCGGTCCACTCAGTCAAAAGTTCTGAAGTAACATACATAAAAAATACAGTTAAATTGAGAGCTTTCTCCTTTTTTGGAAGTCGGTTAAAAATAGAAACCGATTTTACACGTCTATAGAATTCCTAAGTCGACAAGCTTGAACAGTGAAAGATTTAGTATAAAAGAAAGAGGAGTGAGAGGGAAATTCAAGAAGTAAGCTTTCCTCAGAACGAAGACTGCGTTCATTGGAATCACTAAGAAATTTAAATCGTCGTTTTAGATAAGCAGGTACAACAGGGTTAAAAAGAATAGAGTAAAGTAAGTTGAGAATATACGTATTCCCGCAGTAGGGAATTGGGTGCCACTCAGGGCGTAACTACTGCCGTATCAGCCGTATCAATGATACGGGGCCCCCTATTTACAGGGTATTACAGGTAAGGTGTGTAAGCAAAAATTAGTAAAATATTATCCACAATGTCACTTAATCTTGTGCTTCCTGGAAAAAAGAATAAAAAAATGGCATACATACCTATAGAGTTTTCACTTCAGAAATGACTGAAGTCTGAAAATCAATCCCCTTTTATCCAAGTCAAGCGTACGCCCAATTGTGGATAACATTCTGTATCGTTTATTTCGGGATTCAGTTAATCATTATGAACAATGAATTAATCTTTTTTTATATAAGAATGGGGCACACAAGCAGACGAAGTCATCTGATTTATAACGGCTACCGTCGCCCATGGCCTTTAGAGAAAAGATGTAGACACTAGACGCTTGAAAACCCCCAAATTTTAGTAAGGTCATTCCACACTTTGAATGTACGCGGAAAGAATGCGCACGAAGCTCACACATTGGTTGCAAACCACTGGTGGATACTATTAGCACCACTAGACTTCTTGGCATCGAAAGAATGCAGAACACGACAAACGACACTGCTCATAGTGCACATTACGCATCGCGTGCTCGCACCGTGGAATGCTCGATGGTGCTTTTCCCTCATCGTCAAGAGTTGAATTCGACGCAAAAAGAGTGCAAAGAATTTTCGCTTACTTTTTCGCATAATGTGCCAGAGAGCCTTCAGGTTCGCGCAATGATGGAAGTGTAGACTAAAAAACGTTACCTTCGACAGCTTTTGTAAGAAACAAAAGGCACGGGTTCCATTTGGAAAGCCCAATAGTCTCTCGCCAATTCTGCTGTGTTTGAACTTTGCCCTAGCGATTTACTACCTGTAAGACCTGGAGGCAGCGTTGAATCTCTTCTTCAGGTTATGCGCCTGTGAATCCCCCATATAGATGCGGAAGATTCATAGGAATTCACTAATAGTATTGGCCTCACAGGCTGAAGCGAACGATCCCCCGCATCTATTGCTGCAGGTCAAGGCTAATAACTCTCCAGCTTGGAACTACAAGCTCTTTAAATTAGCTTAAAATCCGAAATTCAAAACATTCATTCCATTAAAGAACTCATGGAATTATTACTGATAAAATTCAATAACCTTGCATCCAGTTTTCCGGAGGTATTAACTTGATGTTTTTCAAAACTAAAACTGATAAAAAATTAACTAAGGATTTCGATGGAACAGGAACAGCTACAGCAGACTACACTCACTATTGTCTATTCTAGGAGGAAGTAATAACTTATAATCAATAAATATTTATTTTAATTCAATGCAAGCATTTTTTTGTGAGAAATCTTTACCCATCATTTGCCTGCCCCCCCCCCACTAATTTTGATACAGGGCCCCAAGGTTCCCGGGGTTCCAAGGAATGCTACGCCAGTGGTGCCACTTGAGTTTTTTACGCAATTCAGAAATATGATTCTATTTGCGAAGTCCAAATACGAATCGCATAGGTACATAGATTCGACCTAATTTAATAATCTGCTCCTCAGTAATGTCAAGAAAACAACTAAGCAATTTTTTACCGATGAAAAAAACAGAGAAGGTTCTAAAGTCGCTACGTACCTATATTTATTTATGTTTGACCATGCATAACTTTTTACAGTGTACTGTGTGGCTACGGTACTAAAGAATTCAGCCACCCCCTCTCTTCCCGTGGGTGTCGTAAGAGGCGACTAAGGGATAACACAGTTCCACTACCACCTTGGAACTTAAAAAGCCGACCGGTGGCGGGATAACCATCCAACTGCTGGCTTTGAAATACACAGGCCGAAGACGGGCAGCAGCGTCTTCGGTGCGACAAAGCCAGTCCTGCGGTCACCAACCCGCCTGCCCAGCGTGGTGACTATGGGCAAAACACATGGGTTCACGTTGTTTTTGGCGTGAACTTGAACCTATGTCCAACAGTGGACTGTATAGGCTGTAATGAATGAATGAACTTTTTACAGAGTATTCCGAAATTGATAAAAAAATATATTGGAAAGAGTAAACCCCGAAGTTGTTTTTCGCCTAGCAGGCGAGGAAGAAGCGCGGCTCGCAGCTTGCTTGGCATAGGCATGGGAAAGAGCAGAGTCCTAATTTTTTAAACTTTCTTATTCTATTTTTTATTAGTATTACGGTAATAATAATCATAATATACTTTTTTGAAATCCTTGTATTGAGCCCTCTAATTTGATACCAAAAACAAACAACACAGTTATTTACCATAATTATCATTGTTATTTGTTAGCGAAACCCTTCGTTAGCCCAGGTTTACACAGTGTTACAATAAAAACCGCATATACAAATACGGTTTTATTGTAGTTATGAAAAGAGAAATTATTTAATTTTGTTAATACGAATTTTAGAAAATATCGACTAAAAATTACATCACTAGTGTATCGATATAATTATCGACTATGAGGCATCACTTCGCTGGCGTATATACGTATTGCTTTGACCCTTCCCTCCCCCAGACCTATCCCCCAAAAAGCAAGAAAGGGACAACTGCAGCTCAGACCGTTTTAGGTAGATAATTTTTGACCAAAACAGTGTTTCGTAGTCGACTGTTTTCTCCTCAAAACATAACAATTTTTTTTTAATTTTTTTTTAGAAAATAAAAGAAGACTTCGGCTATGCCCCTATGTTCTCATTTTTTTGAAAATATGCATATATTTTTTTTAATGAGTGTCTGAAAATGTACAAAAAATTATGCAAGATTTCGAGTTTTTGAAGTCTCCTAATTCCTATGATAATAAGAATATGAAAAAAATCAAAACATAGGGGCATGGTCATGGCAGCAAAGAGTTCTATGACACAAAAATATTTGATCTAGTGTCATTATCCAGGGAGAAAACAGTCGACTACGTTTGTATGGAGAAAGAGCCGGTACCCTTTCCTCTTAAGTAAGATTCTAAATTTATTAGAATTATCTAAATTTATTAGAATCTTACTTAAAGAACTTTGACGGGGAGATGTCTTTTGACTACCGTATGTAAAGGTACTGAGGATTTGGTTTCTTTTTGTTTGGTTGTTGTTGTGGATTAGTTTATGTATACAGCTTTCTTCAATGATTTTATATTTTATAGATGCCTGATGATGGTCCAATAAAGGATCGAAACGTCGCATGAATTTGCAATTGGTGGTTTGATTGGCACCCTATGTCCACTTTCCTGCTAATCGTCAGAGAATATTTATAATAAATGGACACAACGATAAACAATGAAAATTATATTTTTGTGTTCATAATTTAATCTCGTTTTCGGTAGTGTTAGAAAACTTAGTGAACATAATAATATAAAAATGTTATAAAACTACAATTTTTAGTTGTTGAAGCGAGTTTGAAACCCTAACTAACTAAGTAACACTCTCACCTGGCTGCTGTCGGCGATGAACATGAGACCAAGCGTGGGATCGAGCGCGATGTCCGCGGGGCTGGTGAGGTTGGAGCCCAGCACCACGGCGTGCCAGCGCCCGTCCAGCTCGAACACGTCCACCTTCTGCCCCATCGCGTCCACCACGTACAGCTTGTCGCCCACCCAGTCCACCGCCAGCGCCACGGGCGCCCACGAGCCCGCGATGGAGATGTCGCCGCCCCCGTACGAGCTGATGCCGGCCGGAGCGTTCAGCGGCTGCGAGTGGATCTGAACGGAGAGCACGTTCGGTCAGTTGCAACCCTTTTAGTTAGAAACGAGCAAACGTTCCTAACTAAAAGGGTTGCAACTGACCTTTTTAGTTAGGAACGAATGCTGAGAGATAACGTACTACCAAAAGTACCCCTACACAAGAATCAACATGCCTATAGTGCAGGTAAATCTACAGAATCAGCCTTACATGCTGTAGTGGGCAAGATCGAAGAAGCACTCATAATCAAGGAATCCTGCCTAGGCACCTTTATTGACATCGAAGAGGCCTTTGATAAAACAAATTTCAACAGCATAGTTACAGCACTAAATCGCCACAAAACAAACCCAACTATAATTACTTGGATCAGAAACATGCTGGCAAACAGGATCGTAAAAGTAGACAATGACAACAAACAAGGCGCTATTGTCCCCAAGGAGAGGTGTTATCTCCCTTGCTATGGAACCTTGTAGTTAACGATCTAATATCCTTGCTAAACGACAACAGATATTATACAATAGGCTATGCAGACGACCTGGTTATACTCGTGGCGGGCAAGCTCACAAGTACCTAAGTGAAGAAGATTCACGTGTAGCCTCAAATGGGCGAGTCCTGAGTATTTTCACGGATGGCTCTAAAACGAAAACAGGGTCAGGAAGCGGTATCTTCTCCGAAGACCTAAATATTAATATATCACTACCCATTGGTACCTATAACACAGTGTTTCAAGCAGAGTGCTTGGGTATACTTGAGGCAGCCAGAACAATCGGGAGAAGGAACGTAAAGGATTCCCACATCCGTATATTATCAGACAGTATGTCAGTATTACAGGCACTAGATAGTAACTCAACCACCTCAGGTATAACCTATGAATGCTATAACACCCTGATGCAGGTAGGTGAAAATAATGACATTACACTTCAATGGATCAAAGGTCACAATAACACACGTGGTAACGACAGGGCAGATGAGCTAGCAAGAAGGGGGTCAAGTATGACGGCCATAGGAGCCGAACCGATTATACCGTTACCTTCTTGATGGCTCAAAGGCCAAATTCGACAACGCATGAAACGCAAACACATCACACTATGGTCCGAAGTTGAGGACTGTAGGCAAGCCAAGTTGGCGCTGACAGAAATTGATGCCAAATTGGCAAGAATTCTAATAAATCTGGACAGACGCCAACTGAGACAAATAACTGCGGCACTGACTGGACACGGTTCGTATAACAAACACCTATTTAATATGGGCATTACCGACAGTCCCCTGTGCAGAGCTTGTATGGGAACAGAAGAAACGGCAACTGTACTTCTTTACTGTCCAGGTGTAGCGGCTCACCGGGCACAATATCTTGGCACCCTGAAGACACTTTCGGAGATCTTCAAGAAGCCAAAAAGACTTCTGAAGTTTCTGGAGGAGCTTGGGTGGCAAGAGTGAATCGGATTACTCCCACACACGCAAAATAGGCGCAAAGTCATCGAGTTGCGGAAACCAGCCCGTGTTAACCATACCATAGGAGCGAGGAACGCGGCGGGCGCTCACCTTCCTGGTCTTGAGGTCGGACCAGAAGAGCAGGTTGCGGCGGTAGTGGTAGTCCAGGCCGGCGGCGGCGCTGGCGTTGGCCAGCGGCGCGGGCGCGCGGCCCAGCAGGTCCAGCCGCAGCGCGCCGCGCTCGTGCGCCAGCGCCAGCCACGCGCCCTCCGCGCGCGCCGCGCAGCGCCCGCCCGCGCCCGACACGTAGCCCGGCGCGCACGCGCACGTGTACGCTGGGGAGCGACCGCGCCCGCGTTAGCCGTGCCATACTAATACTTATATTAGCGATTTCTACTGCTTTCGTCTAGGCAATGATTCCTTTTGAATGAAGTACTCATAATATACAAATTCATAGTTAAGTCATTGTAAATATAACTAAAAATTAAATGCTGATGTTGGATGACTTTAAATTTGATAACAGCAGAATTGTCATAAAATTCAATATGCATTTTTATGTTAAAAAAAATAGTCGACCGTACTTCTTGCCAAACACGCACAAGTGACATATTTTATGTTACAACCACATCGAATTAAATTTCTTTGAACAATTTTTATTATTGTTGTAATATTTTTTAAAAAAATATGCGTTATTAGTAAATGTTAATTTTTTAAATGCTTATAGTTATCGTTCATGAAACCATCCATTCTTCAATTACATTGACACACGCACATCTTGAGCAACAAGCCCACTTGTGAATGTAATAAAAGACTCACAGCCCGGCGTGTTAACGCAGAGCTGGTGGCACGGGCCCCACTCGCGGCACTCGTCGCGGTCGACGCACGTGCGGTTGTCGGCGGCGAGCGTGAGTCCGCCGGCGCACGCGCACGCGCCTCCGTTGGGCGACGCCACGCACTTGTACTCGCACTCCAGGGCCGGGCACGACAGCGTCGCTGCAAAAAAAATATCGTTTTATTGGCTACCGGCGATTGTTTTTCTTTTTGACAAACTTTTTAATTTTTTTTTTTTTATACATAGATAGGCTGGCGTTTGACCGCTATTTCACCTGATGATAAGTGAAAATGCGGTCTAAGATGGAGCATGCTTACCTAGAAGTAACCTATTCACTCGCGACTTAAAGATCCCCAGGTCATAGCTTTCAGGAAACACAGACGCTGGTAGAGAGTTCCATTCTTTGGCCGTACGGATCAAGAATGTACTAGCGAATCGCTTAGTGCGTATAGGGGGAATGTCAACCATATAAGGGTGACGAAACGCATAGCGTCTGGTTGTACGATGATGGAAGGGGGAGGGAGGAATCAGGTCATGGAGTTCATGCGCACACTCTCCGAAGTGTATCCGATAAAAAACCGATTTTAAAAAATTATCATGATTGCAGGAAAAAACCCATTGCAAGTTTCGAAACTCGCCTCGGACTAATTCATTACGTTTCCGATTGTCATTAAACACATGAGGCTATATTTCTTAAGCCTTATCCCGTACTATATGTAATGTTGGAAGGCTTCGCATATCTAGTAGGTACACGTCAAAAAGAAAAACATACAGTTGTAACACATTACAAGTAATATGTTATATAACTTCTACTTGTACCAGATCAATATACTTACAGCAAGCATTTTCTTCATCAGCATTATCCTCACAATCTCGTTTTCCATCACACAGCTGTGACCTGGCGATGCACTTGTGCGAGCCGCCTGGCCCTCCGTGCGGACATAGATATTTGTTGTCGGGGCAGGCGATGACTGTGCAGTTGGCTTCATCAGAGCCATCCGCGCAGTCCTTGTACCCATCGCAGTGGTAGGTTGTGGGGATGCACAAAGCGTTGCTGCAACGGAACTGAGCGCTATGGCAAGGTGGGAAACCTGGAATTTATTGAAAAATATGTCAAAAAAATATAAAATCATCTTGCCTATTTATTCGCAATAGGCATTTTCCAACTTACGGCTATAAGTTTATGATTAGTGTTGTCAGGATTTTAAAAAAACTCGGGACATTGTGTATTCAATAATTGGTAATGGGACAAGGTTTTGAATAAAATCAACGAAGCAATACTAACTGCAGTTAGCTTCGTCTGAGTTGTCGCCGCAGTCGTTTTTGTGATCACATTTTGCTGATGCTTCTATGCACTTATCTCCGGACGCGCACCTGTACTGGTCCAGCTGACAAGCTTTAGTTTGTCCCGGACAATCTTGCTCGTCTCTACCCGTCCTACAATCTAAGTACCTAAAAAGAAAAAGATAAGACTTAATAAAAAAAAAAAACGTTTAGAAAGAAAACGTTTCTTTTCTTTTCTTTTATTAATTACGTGAGCTCAGAATGGCGGAGGAAGGGGTCCAATGAAATCTCACCAAATCTCATTTAAACCGAGGGGCGGATAATCGAAAATCTCACCTCAACTTCAAAAAATATAAAATGTTACAGATGTTAAAAAAAATATTTTGAGTGTTCATTTTGGGCGCTAAAATAAATCTCATGGCTATTAAAATAATTAAGTTTTTTCTTTGAATTTTATTTTATTTAAATTAATTCACTATAGTATAATTGAACAGTTTATTATTTCCCGTCAATTTCTATTATATTAAGCGTCAATCTCACGTAAGGGGAGGGGGGGTCCAAGCAAATCTCACTAAATCTCACCTAAGGGGGGAGGGGTCTAAACTGATCGAAAAATAGCTCACGCAATTAATAGATACCCAGATAATAGAACAGATAAAAATTCTTATCTTTCTTTTTCTTCCACATTATCTGTCAGATATTTATATACACTCTAATCATATTTACGCACCCGTCACATTTCTTCTCTTTGGGTATGCAAGGACCCTGGGTAGAAACCTTCCCTGACCCGGTTCCCTCCACGCCGCATTGGAAGTCGTCGACTTGACATTTGCGGTATACTGGAAAAGAAAAAATTAGTTTGGACAATTTCTTCATGGTAAACACTAGTTTTGATAGATAATAAGTGACAGCAAGAACTTGACTTTGACGATAGAATATTCGATTGATTTTTCAACTCAACTCTGTAGTTCGTTTATTCTATTACTAGCGACCTCTATCCGTTCATATTTTTTACATAAGTAATCACCAACATATATACTAAAACCTTAACATGCTGCATCTTATGGTATAAGTATTATTCCGATCGGTTCAGTATTTTTCGCAGTAAAACCGATTAAAAAACCCACTCTCTATTTATTAATCTTATCTTATGTATAAAATTCTCGTGTCACAATGTTAGTTACAATACTCCTCCGAAACGGCTGGACCGATTTTTATGAAATTTTGTGTGCATATCTGGTAGATTTGAGAATCGGCTAACATCTATTTTTCATACCCATATGGGGGGCAAAACAACGTTTGCGGGGTCAGCTAGTATAGATATAGATATAAAACATGAGAAATCGTTTAAATTATAGGACAGTACCTACTAAAGTATTGTTGACCCATATGAAAGAAATTAGAACACACTTATTAGAAAACAATTGTAAAACATATTTTGACATGTTTCAAGTGCCACATTTTCCTATTTTTCCTTATAAAGTCTATTATTGTCCCGCTTTAAGCACTTTAGTCCAATCTAATTTGTTTCACAAAAAATTTCGTTATGCTAATTTTCGCAATTTTTTCTTTGCCCTAAACGTTAAAATGCAAAACAAAATAATACATGTAATAATCTAGTGACTCTTCAAAGAAGCAATTTAGTCATTGAGGCTTGTATTTAAGTGACTTGTGTTTCGAACCTACAGTTTAGTACGTATTTGAGTTTAATTAAAATAATTCTGGAGGTCATTTTATGTGGTCATTTAGAAATTTAGCACTTTTAGCAAAATTTATCAGTTTCTGACTGTCGATTTTTCAATCCTTCCAATTAAGCCTTCATCATCATTACAGCCTATACAGTCCACTGCTGGACATAGGCCTTGACAAGTTCACGCCAATAATAACGTGAACTCATGTGTTTTGTCCATAGTCACCACGCTGGGCAGTCGGATTGGTGATCGCAGGGCTGGCTTTGTCGCACCGAAGACGCTGCTGCCCGTCTTCGGCCTGTGTATTTCAAAGCTAGCGGTTGGATGGTTATCTCGCCACCGGTCGGCTTTTAAAGTTCCAAGGTGGTAGCGGAACTGTGTTATCCCTTAGTCGCCTCTTACGACACCCACGGGAAGAGAGGGGGTGGCTATATTATTTAGTACCGTAGCCACACAGTACGTAATTAAGTCTTATTTAATGCAAAAGTCTAAGGATTATTGAATATTTGTTCCTATTTTTAAAAGAAGTATTACCATTGATTTTAATATTAAACTAGCTGTGCCCGCGACTTCGTCCGTGTGGAATTGAACAAAAAAAGTTATTCAGTTCGCAGAGTAATAAAATAAATAAATTTCTAAAACAAAAGTAGCCTAAGTTACTCCTTATTGTATCAGCTACCTGCCAGTGAAAGTCCCGTCAAAATCGGTCCAGTCGTTTCAGAGATTAGCCGGAACAAACAGACAAGACAGACAGACAAAAATTGTAAAAAATGACATTTTTTTATGTACCGTGTATACATCCATAAGCATTTAGTAAAAAGCGGTAATTTTAATATTACAAACACACTCCAATTTTATTAATTTGTATAGATTTTTTTTAAAGTAGAGTTGTAGAAATAACTAGTTAGGTTACTACTCTGAATAATTTTTTAAAAGTGCGTAAAACAAACAGAAATCACAAAATTTTGTCTCATGCGTAAAACAGACAGCAAACAGAAATCACAATGAAAATTTCCAAACGCCACCAATTACAGCTTAAAATCATCCGAAGTAAGACAGCCCGCGACATTCATCGCCTATAATCGAATAGATCAGTGTGATATAGAGAAGGCGTTTTTGAAGTGAAACTTTTTCAGGCGCAAGAGAAAATTTTTACGGATGAAACGTCGCGAAGATGTACGACGTTTTGATGTACAACGATTTTTAATTATGATACCTACTTCGTCCGGTACAGGCGTCATCCGCCTCGTGTCCCGCTTCACCTTAGTTTTCAATTACTTTTTAATTATTATTTTCTTCAATTAGTTTGCCAAAGTAATTTCACTTCTGATATGTGTACTTTGTACGTTCTTTGTTTCATTAAAAATTTCCTCCAATAAAGACTTGTACACAGTATATAATGATTATAATCCTTTGCTATGAAGGCATTAAAGTTCAGTACCTATCGTTAAACGAGCACGAACACAAAATTTGTATTCATACACCGCTACAGGGTTGCCCAACGAGATGCAAAAAGAGGTGTTAGATTTTACGGCAGCCTGTTAGTGGCGTCGCTACACTTAGATAATGCGATTTTCATATAACGTTATGTAAAAATCTTCGATATAGCGCCTTTGTGACGACAAAGTGTGGGTCTCTCGTCTCAGCTATTCGAATATAAAAGACGGACTTAGTGTATTTCTTTTTAAGAATTTAATATTTTTTTACTAACGTTGTAAACTTGTTTTAAGGACTGATGCATGATGATATTATTTAGTTTCAATTGAATTTCGAAAATAAATCAGCTGCCTTTATGATATCAGACTTTTAGTTGTAAAATTTTTTATTTTATTGTTTGACATTTTTCCTACCTTTTCTTTTTTTTTTTTTTTGTAAATTATATTATTTTGACTTTCGCTAAGTGTGTGTATCACCTTATGGCGAAATAAATGTTTTCATTTCATTTCAACTCACTCATGAAAAGTTTTTATATTCGTTATATATACGTACATATATATTAAAACAAATGTGACTTTTTTATAAGATCGGTTAAAAATAATCCGAAACATTAGAAATAAGACCTAAGGCTTACAGATGAGTAAACATGGAACGCTCAGATTGTTCTTCCAGAGGTTCGCGTTGTTTGTACGCGGATTTGAGCTGTAAATATTTTTAATCTGAAGAATAATCGGGAACATTTGCCACTATGTCAGTTGAACCTTTACATGTTTAATAAGTTAATGACATGAGGAGTTGATTTCAATTGATTGTATACTATGGTGAAATGGATTTTATGTTTCTTCTACATATTTTTGTTGATTTTTAACAATTTTGATTATTAAGTATTATTTAAATCATCATCATCATCATCATCACTTCAGCCTATCGCAGTCCACTACTGGACATAGGCCTCCACAAGTTCGCGCCAAAATGGCGTGAACTCATGTGTGTTGCCCATAGTCACCACGCTGGGCAGGCAGGTAGGTGACCGCGGGGCTGGTTTTGTCGAACCGAAGCTTCTTCGGCCATTTAAATTATGATAAGAATAATTTTATAAATAAGTACATTAATACTAATTCGAAATATTTCACTTACTTGTATCATCATTATAGCCTATACAGTCCACTGCTGGACATAGGCCTCCACAAGTTTACGCCAAAAATAACGTGAACTCATGTGTACTTACTTAACATTTACTTGTATAAAATATGTCATTTACTAATAAATACGGCCGATAGTAGTTCCACGAGTGGTAAAAGGTTTTCTATTCTAGAGAAGGAAAGTAGCTTAAATTGTAAATCTTGAATTGAACCAACGATCGTAAGTCAGATAAGTCAGTCAGTAATACTAGAAAATTCATCACAACTTGGTAAACTAGAACAGCAATCACAATTATGAATCGTTAATTACGATAATTAGGTGCCGGGTTGACAACGGTGATGCAAACGCGCTGTTGAAACACAGCAGCAGTTGCATCAAAGCGCGATTCTGCCAAGCGCGAGCGTTTCCGGGCCACTGACACTGCGTTGCGATATGTATACCGTATATTATACTTCTCGTGGCAATTGCAGGACAAGTAATGCATACTTAAATCTATATACGAATAAATGAAATTGGAATGTCTGTTAGTAATATTAAAATAACCGCTTTTTACTTAATGCGTGGTGACTATGGGCAACACACAGAGTTCACGCCATTCTTGGCGCGGATTTGTGGAGGCCTATGTCCAGCAGGAGACTGCGATAGGCTGAAGTGATAAAAGTATTATTATTTAAGTATTATTATTCTTATAAAGGGCCATCGGCCATAAATGTCATCGAGCGCTTTCTCTAGTAAGTATCCATTTTGATAATTTTTAACTATACTATAAAATTACCACTATAGTAACCAATAAGAATTGTATTCGTAACTTGTTTCACGGAATTTTTAATAATAATAAAGTAGTCTAATAAATAAAGTCGAATTATTGCGTTAGTGCCGACTCTCTTTAGCTTAATTATTCAATTCTGCAATTTCGTTCTCCGTTAAATTATATTATATGAAACTAAACTAATAAAGTGTACATTGATTAGTTTCGTTCATTTGGGATTTTCACCTCGTTACAGAACGCGCTCCAGCATCTCTCTTATTTGTGCAACATTCTTGAATAAACGATCGCCGAGACACCTTTATACAAAATTGAAAATTTAATCATGAAGCGGACTTTATATCTGTAATTTTAATTTAGAAATATAACTAAAGATAAATTAAATAACTTATGTAAATAAGTGCTAATAATATTATAGAGGTTATTATATTAATACTAGCTGACTCGGCAAACGTTGTCTTGCCGCTAAACGCTATTTAAAAATAGGGGTTGGTGGTAGAAGTATGAAAATTTAGGATTGTATGTATTTTTCAACGCCAAATCATAATAAAATAAAAATAAATAATTGATCTAAAAATTAAAAAAAAAATTTTTTAAAAAGTTGTCGGTCCCGGTTGTTATCATGTACACCTGATAGTGATCGTTACTCATAGTAGGAATATATCCGCCAACTCGCGTTGCAGCAGCGTGGTGGATTAAGCTCTGATCCTTCTCCTGCATGGGAAAGAGGCCTATGCTCAGTAGTGGGATATTACAGGCTGAAGCGAGGAAACATTTATATTGTTGTATTTTTACCCGACTGCCAAGGAAGGGTTATGTTTTTCGCGCGTATCTTGTATGTATGTATGTTTGTATGTAATATTCTTTACTACCTCATAATTCCAGAACCACTAAACGGATTTACATAATTGAGGTATCGTTAGGTTCGTCTTAGCTGCCCAAATGTTCTTAGATAGGTGACATTAAAAAAAATCACACATGGCGGCTGCGCGAAGCCATTGTAGTTAATGAAAAAAAAATTTTGTATGTTAGTAGTCGATATAGAATACTAGGTTATAACTCAAATCTAACACAAATAAAAAATTTCGACTACCTTTCAAAATATTTACTATAGTAATAATAATTGAGATATTTCCATTACTACCTATAACAAAAAAAAAGTAATTAAAAAACATCTGAAATGTTCGCTTAAAATGAATACACCACAAAAAAAAATTGAATAATTGTTTCATTTAATCCTACCAAGTTAAAAATATTACACCGTTAGTGAAAAATGTCACTCCCGAGCTTACTCTTTCAATCTTAAGACTTTTAAATCAGGACAGACAAACGAAAATGAAACATTAATAAATTGAAACGGCGGCAATTCCGCCCGAACGAACAGAAAGTAAGCCTCCTTTGAGACGTCTACAAACATTATGATATATGAAAATCAAATTTAATACACTGAAGTCTAAACAAACGTTTTCATTTCACTGCGGTTAGTGACAAATTAATTAATATGTGTGTGATGTATTTTCTTTTGTAATGTTTGATATTATTAGTTATTTATTTAAGTATGCAAAATAAATTACAGCTTGTCTTATGGAAAGTAAAGATGACATATAGGTTGGAATGTTAAAATTACCATCTTTTAAAAGTACCTACCCGTAATATAAATGAGTTAGAAATTAAAGATTGTTATAATTTTAAATGTGTATTCGGTATTACTATATTTGTGATATCATTACATAGTATGAAACAAAGTCACTTCCACCGTTCTGTATGCTTAGATCTTTAAAACTACGCAACGGATTTGGATAAGGTTAGGAGATATCCCTAGTTTGGTACCATGATAAGGAAACCAGGATCTGATGATGGGATCCCAGATAAATCGAGGGAAACTCTCGAAAACCCGCATAACTTTTTACTGGGTGTACCGATTTTAATGATTTTTAATTTAATCGAAAGCCGATGTTATCATGTGGTCACATTTAAATTCACCGAGACCTGATTACAACTTTTGGAGTATTCTTTGATAATGCGTATTTACTTGACTATTTCTTCGTCTACCTACGTTGTATTACTTGTCGATATAATTGAAGTCGGTTTTTTTTCGTTTGCCTGCAAACACAATTATGTATTTAGTATCAGCATTGCACCCGTGCGGAACCGGGGCAGGTCGCTAGTAAATGTAAAATTAAGCCGTCCGTTCACCGTAAGATTATTGCATGAATAGTTTTCCGGAATTAGGTTTTGCAACAGACTTATTTACCACACGTGTCGCCATACCTAGCAATACAAATTATGGGCTACCCAATTTATTTATTACTATAAAATTATAGTATTTACATAGTATACATATATATATACTTTGTTGACTAGGAGAGAATGCCACTAGGCATTAAGTCCGCCTTTTGTTACAACTGTTTTATTGTTGGAGAATAAAGTATATAAATAAATAAATAAATATATATCATCAATATGATGAAATAACAACGCGCCTAAGCACCGGTGGCTTGCAGGTTCGATTCCCACTCGGCATGGATATTTATATTTGTACAAATTTTTCTATTCGGTTTAGATGCCTATCCTTTGGAGAGCACGTCTGCCAACCCATAGTGAAGCAGCGTGATGGATTAAGCTCCGATCCTACTCCTACATAGAATGCTATGTCCAGCAGTGGTGTGTTACAGGCTGAATCATTTGTTACTTTATAACTCGATTAATTTGTATAATGACTGATTTGACGCCTCGTTGGCGCAATGGTCACAGCCATGGATTGTACCTGTTGCGCTGGCGGTTGCAGGTTCGATCCCCGCACATGACAAACATTTGTATTGGCCATAAAGGTGTTTGCCGTAGTTTGGGTGTTTGTGCAGTCTTTGTGGGTCTCCCCACCGTGCCTCGGAGAGTACGTTAAGCCGTCGGTCCCGGTTGTTATCATGTACACCTGAAAGCGATCGTTACTCATAGTAGGGAATATATCCGCCAAACCGCATTGGAGCAACGTGGTGAATTAAGCTTTGATCCTTCTCCTACGTGGGGAAAAAGACCTATGCCCAGTAGTGGGATATTACTGGCTGAAGCAGGAAAAATTTGATAACTCTTTCTTTATTCAAAAGCTTGTCGTGTCATCCCATTTAAATTTGAAAAAGATCTGACGAGTAGTTAGACGACGAGTTATCCCTAATTATATATTATTAATCGTACTGTACTTATCGATGTTGTGTGTGAGTTGTTAGTTATTTGCGAACAGATAACAAATTTTTGTAAGATCAGTTTCGTACTTAAAGTTTAGTTTATATTTGAAATGCATGTTCCATAATGATTGTGGGCTTTTTAATATTATATTACGACTTATAGCAGCTGAACAACGGCTATTTATGTCGACGCGAGTGAAAAGAGTACTTGTACTGTGTGGCTACGGTACTAAAGAATATAGCCACCCCCTCTCTTCCCGTGGGTGTCGTAAGAGGCGACTAAGGGATAACACAGTTCCGCTACCACCTTGGAACTGAAAAGGCCGACCGGTGGCGGGATAACCATCCAACTGCTGGCTTTAAAATACACAGGCCGAAGACGGGCAGCAGCATCTTCGGTGCGACAAAGTCAGCCCTGCGGTCACCAACCCGCCTGCCCAGCGTGGTGACTATGGGCAAAACACATGAGTTCACGTTATTTTTGGCGTAAACTTGTGGAGGCCTATGTCCAGAAGTGGACTGTAATGATGATGATGTAATGATGAGTGAAAAGAGGGTACTTCAACTATTTTTCTAGTACTTTGTAGAAAAAAAATCATGATGTTGGATTTATTTTTCTTGATTGTTATGATTTTATCGTATGTAGTAAATTTTAAATATAGTATTATTTTCTTTTTTGTATTTTTATAATAAAAAATATATATTTCGAAATTAAATTTAATTTAAATGATAAAGTCCTAGACAAGTGAACGTAATATTTGAAGATCAGCGAAGTGAAGAAACGGGACGAGGTCAGGAGTTCGATTTGTTTCACAATTCCTCTAATATGATTATAAGTAAAATTGCTACACTTTTGACGTTTACTCAAAGTGCATATTGTCATATAAAGGTCTATCTTTGACATTTATTAGTGATTTGTGAATGGGATGGACTTACGATTATAGCGTAACCTTTTTGAAGTAAAACTTCTTTACGTACGCTTGACTTGGAGAATAAGCTTGTGAATGAGAGAACGAGAGCGTTACGAAAAGTGTGATCGGGTGAGGCGAACGGTATTTGAGATATAAGTTAGTGAAGATAAAAAGAGAGAGAGTTACGTTTCGTAAGTTTTACTTCAGTCGTGTGGTCTAAAGCACACTCTTTGTTATATTTTTGACTAGTGGGTCAGTTTGCAGTGCCCCACTTTCTGGCCTGCTTTCTGCTACGGGGGTTGTGTGTTCGATTCGCGTCTCGAGACTGCGTGTCATATATATATAAGGATTATTATTTATATGTACTTATTGAAAAAATATGTAGCTATATCAGCCGGCTGTTACCTATAACACAAGTATTATGTTGCTTACCTTAGGAACAGACGACCGTGTGTGTATTTTACGGATATTTATTTATTATTAGGTTAAGCTTCATATAGGTACAAGATAAATTTGCAGCTGAACTTTAAAAAATACTACCTTTATTAAATTGAGTGTCTAGCTTAGAAATCAAAAGTTATTTTGAATGCTTTATATATCAACGTTATACACAAAGTAGAAATCTGCTGAACTGAGGAAATTATATTAAAATTTGTTAAAAAGAACAATTCTTTGTCACGAAACAATACAGATTAACGTTTTATTGTTAATAATTTCTATGTCACCTCCGGGGAACTAATTGCAGCGCCGTTCCGTTATTGTATCAAAAAGTGCGAAGTCGACGACCGTGGAGGAAAGAATAAAATAATTGACGCCCATTAAAACTTTCTCCGCGCCGGGAATCGAGACGGAATCGGTCGAGCGTACAAATACGCCTGCAACTGTTATGATTTTAAATATTAACCTGAAACGTCAGTCTTTGGTCATTAACGTTTGTTATGAAACAGTAAATAAACAACTGATAAACTCTTTACATTCATTGTCTCCTAGTACGGTGAAGTATCGTTTTAAAAATTAGAGAACATACAAAATAAACGGAATGAACTTCTAAAAGGATGAAACACTCTATCGATGATTCGGAAGCACGCATACATACACAAACATCCGTTTGCATTATTCACACATATAATATAGAACGAGATACGAAAAAAAAATTGTAATATTTAAAACATGTTTTACAAGACTGAATAGGACAAACATCAAAAAAGGTCAAATAATAAATAAATTATCATCATCATCATCATCATCATCATCATCATCATTTTAGCCTATCGCAGTCTACCGCTAGACATAGGCCTCCATAAGTTCGTTCCAAAATTGGCGTAAATTTATGTGTTTTGTCCATAGTCACAACGCTGGGCAGGCGGGTTGGTGACCGCAGGGCTGGCTTTGTCGCACCGAAGACACTGCTGCCCGTCTCCGGCCTGTATATTTCAAAGCCAGCAGTTGGATGGTTATCCCACCATCGGTCGGCTTTTTAAGTTCCATAATGGTAGTGGAACTGTGTTAACCCTTAGTCGCCTCTTACGACACCCACAAGAAGAGAGGAGGTCACTATATTCTTATTGCCGTAGCCACACAGATATTATACGTTTATATGTACACACAGATATTATGTTATACGTTTAGAGGAATGCGACGTTTATCTCAGTAATTTATACTAAAAATCCTCGTTCTTAAACAAACAAAAAAAAAAACAAACTTATGTATTTTTAAAAATATTCATCGAAGTTATGTATTATTCAGACAAAAAACCAGTAAAGTAAAAAAACAACTATAGCATCCCAACCCTTTCCGAGTTGAAATAGAAACAAAAATATCACAACATTTCTTAGCCGTTGAATCCAAGTTTAGAATCCAATTTCCACTTCATTAAAACTTACGGCATCCAGTTTCCATCCAGATAAAACGTCACAACTAATTTGTTAATCAAACAAAACTTAAAGAAAGTGTATTTTAAAATAGAAAGTATTTAGTAATATTCAAGAACGTATTTTCTGAATTTTCGCACATCGAAAAAATCAATAGAATATGTTACTTAAACCTTTACATTTGCCACCTGTGTAACATATTCTGGCAAAATAAATAAATTTGTAAAATAAATTTGCTGTGTGGCTACGGCATTAAAGAATATAGCCACTCCCTCTCTTCCGACAGAACAGTTCCACTACCACCTTGGAACTTATAGAAAGTAAATATTAAATTGGACTGGGCATAGAAGAAGGTATCACCCGTGTTGGGTTTTGACACCTGCCTCTGAAAGCACCAGACTTCTGCTTGATAAGTAGAATATCTAAAGCCATAAAATTCCTAATCGTCCTTCGACAGACCAAAGAAAAATTGGTAAAATTACTAGGATATTATTGTTACACCAAATTTATAACCAAACAAAAAAAAAATTAAAAAGTATTTTGAAAAGAATATCGTTTATTGACAAGAAATTTTAGGTGGGTACAATTGATATATGGTAATAGCCACAGCAGGAAATATAGGCTAATCTGGAGCTACCCGACTGGAGAAGCACATCGACCTAATAGAAGATCACAGCCAAATAAGACTGCTCTCAAATAGTGAAGTGTTTGTGTGAAGTGTAGCCAGACTTGAGAATGCGCAGTTTTGCGCTCTCCTAGACCTCCATAGACTCTAGAAGACCATATGCTACAGTAACCGCTTCTGATCAGACAATCCGCACACTTATTTGCCACAATAGTAGAATAAAAATAATAGTCATTGCACATTTATATATTGAGGTACAGTCAGATAAATACAGTTCGAAACTTCGATTATTTTCCGCGAAGGATTTGGGCGACGCAACGCTCAAACCTCCGAGGACGCGTCAAGGAAACTAAGCAAAGTTTTAATACGTTCCGCGGCGGAGCGTTGTCATGTGTACAGCATTCGATTCCAACTTTATCAGTTAGCATCCCACTCACTTCATTTATTACTGATTTCCTAGATAACTTGAAGATGAGTGGGTTATAGTTTTTTTTTTACAACGAATGCTAACAAGGCTACGGTTTGCCTGATAGGAAGTGGATAGTGTAATTTTTGGAACCGCAACATCAGGAGCAATGCCAACGCGTTTATGCTGTAATTATACGCATAAGCGTATTATTTTTTTCGGCATGTATTATCTTCTTGAATTTGTCTGCTCTTTTCGGGTGTCATGGAAGAAATTTCTTGCATTAATAAGGATATATTAGTGCTTGCGTTTTAGCCTTACTTTTGATATTTCTATATAAATAATAGTCTTATAGTTGTGGTGGCCTAAAGGTCCGTTTAATGTGGGCTCTTAAAAATGTTTTTTAGTGTCGATCATTTATTTTTGTACATTAAAAATAAAATTTCAGAAACAAAATATAACATGAATAAAATTAATAATATTACATTGGAAGTTTAACTAAAATGTAAAACAATTTGTCATCTAAATTATATTATAGCTTTGTAGGTACTAAACTGGGTCGCGTTTCATTAAATTAGTTTTCATTTCCTTTTAGTGGGTAACACTGACCGTTAGGGCTAGCAGTTTCACAGGAATATATAATAGTTATTTCATTTTTCAGTAAACAAAAAAGAGTTATCCGCATAAACTGTATTAGAATAACAAGGACTTACTTATTTGTCTGTCAAAGCAGTTTTACAAATGACAATATACAAAAATGTTGTAGTTTTAAAATTAATTTAAGTCACGATAAAAAAATATCACCCAACTATGCCAGATAACGCTTTGTATTGTTTCTATTAATGGATGTATTTAGACATTTAAGTTATTTACTTTCCCGTGAATTAAAGACATATATTTACACACAGAGATGGGTAGAATACCATGCAAGTTAAACTTTCAGGTGAGGACCCTGGTTATGCTAAGTGCTATGAGGGTGTTTACTCACCGCAGTCCGCTTCGTCGGTGCCGTCGACGCAGTCAACTCGCATGTCGCACCGGTAGTGCGGCGGGATGCAGTACGTCTTGTTCCACACGTACTGCCCGCATGTCAGCTGGCCCACCTCGCACTCCGGGGGCGCTGTGAATAAAAAAAGGTTTCAATGTTAGAATTAATGCAATTTACTGCAATAAGACTAATTTATCTTGACAGGTGAGAAAACTTCAGATGGACCAATTCAGACTAGGTAGTAAATTTTGTATCACAATAACATTAAATGCATTGTTGAAAATAAAATGAAATGAAACCTAAGTTAAACAAGTTAACAGTTTTAAGTGCAAGTCTGAAGTTAGAAAGAAAAAGAAAATTTATGAGACGAACGAAGTTGATCGTGCAAGAGATAAGTAACGAGGCGGTCACGATAACAATGAGAGTCGTTGAAACGTCAGCCGTTATTCAGTGCACTCCGGGAAAACGAGCCGAGTCAATAAATATTCAAAGCACAGAGAAGGGATCAATCGTATACCGTCATTAGTACAAAGGTCGAGACCGACCTGTAATCAGTGTCGGCCATCAATCAACTTGGAGGGCTCTAGTCGAAGCGCTCGTGTATAGAAGGTCCTTATCAGAACTCCGACTGAATTTACGCGAATTCTCTCGAATGATTCAAAAACGATTTACTGTTTAATCTCTCGGTGCTCTGAATCATGATCATTCTTTGGTCTTTTCAATTAGTATTCCACGCATAAAACTCGAATGGTCTTAGAATAATAATTTTAGGTTTAATATGCGGTATATTTTAATACGTGGAAGTTTAAAATTTAAAACCGTTTTATTTCAATATAAACTGTTAAAATAGTTGAACATGCCTTTCGTAAAGGAAATCCGAGTTTCGTCCTCGAGTGCTACAAAGCATCGTAGCCATTACGTTCATTTGACACATGACACGCGCTAAGCCTATTTTTCCCGGTTCAGTCGACCATTTTGGTTCGCTCTGGAGAATGCGCACGAAAAATTACATGTCAACGAGCGCAACAATGGTGACGGGATTAAGCGGGACATTCACGTGCGGGAAGTGACGCGGCGTTACGAGTATCTATACGTTTTATACACGCGAAGAGCTCGAATTTCTGTCCCGATTTTTTTCGACCTTCACAAAGGACGTCGTTCGTGCGATACGGTATAATTCTCAATGACTGGTGTTCAGCCTGTTCTCTTTCGTTTACTCCGTTTCAAACCGGTTTAAACAGGTTTGATCCGACTTTGACGAGAATTTGAGATACTTTATCAACATTGTACAAAGTCTATTGTAGATGTGATTTCTTTGTTATATTGATTTGACTAGCTTTATTTCATAAATTGTATAAAGCCCAATAGCTTTATTGTTAAACAATTATATATTTTTCGTTTGTTATTTATTGTTTTATTATAAATCTCATTCATGTGTAGACCTAGCTTAAAGATATAGCTAGTTAATCACGAACAATCGCAACCATGTAAGTGACTGGGGTACTCAATTGGTGGATTGTACTTGACTTTAACAATTTACCATTTTAACCCTTAATCCGTGGGCCACAAGGTGTAAAATTAAAGTATTTAAAACCGCGAGTACACCGCCGCAATGTACGCGCAATTAAGTTTTATTGTTTTAAAGTTTCGCACGTGATATATTGGCAGGGCACTGAATGAAACTGCGATGTTTTGATTCGATTCGTCTCGCTTTTTCAGAAAATATTGCATTCGAGTTCTCACGTTTACAATAGCTTTCGATGATTTGATTAATATGTATATTTTATGTATATTTTTAATTATTTTTTACATGAAATAAAAATTTCGTTTTATCTGGCGTTGGTTCAGTTGTATATCTTGTTGTAATATTTTATGGAGATTGATTTGTTGAGAGTTAATCTCTCCTTTAAATAATAAGACATGGACACACATTCACATATATATTTATTTGTTGAAAAAATAATAATTCCAAAATATGTTCATTAACGTTTAGACAAATTCTAATGCTCTATTTGAAAAATGAATATATTATTTAGATGTAATCATAATTAAAATATACAGTTATTATAGACTAGACATGCTTATGGTTCCGCTCGTATTAGTATTTGGTCATAGTGTTCCATTTTGAATCATAGCGTGATATTTTAATACACGCTATGAGTACTTCTAGATGAAGATTCAATTATAATTTTTTTTATTTCAAGCCATTCATTTTACTAAACCATTTCACAAAAGGTGGATGAAACTTTAAACGATTTATTAATTATAATGTTACGTGTTAGGGTTCGAAGGATTTGGAGAGAAAGACCTGCTGACTCTTTTCAAGACTTTATTCACAAGTACTAGGTCCAACACAAAGCACTAGGTTCAAACACTAAGCACTAACAAGGTCCTATGTCGTAGCCAATGTCGTAGGTCTCGCTGGTACCACTCTTGATCACTAGTTTTCACTCTTGAAGTCGCCTCGAAGATCGCTCAAACTGAACTGCACTGGCTCGCCTCGCTGCAGCTATTTATATCGGCCGAGACGAGGCCCAGACCATTCTGGAAAGTTCGCGCATGTACCCGGTTTTCGAGACTATGCTTCTATATAGTTCCACAGTTGTTCCTCTAACGCCATCTAGTATTGAGTAGAGAGTTTCATGCGGTCGCTGTCTTTGCGTGGTTTCAATGGTTGCCGCTAGATGGCGCTAGTTTCTTTGTGTGTCCTTAACACTACTCCCCTCTTAGAGATGCTCGTCCCGAGCATCGTTGTTACTGCCATGGTAACGCGCCAGACGGTCTATGTGTACCACTTTGAATGTCCCTCTTGGTTGCTTTTGAATCCTGTAAGTCACATCATTCAGTCGGGTAACCACTTTGTATGGACCGTCCCACTTGGTCTGCAACTTTGGCGATTTCCCTTTCCGGCGGGTTGGGTTATGCAGCCACACCAGTGACCCTTCCTTGAAGCCGCTCGTGTTCGATTTCCGGTCGTATCTGGTTTTTATTCTTTTCCCTGCTCCCGGGCAGGGGACGAAGTCCCTCGTTTCTTCAGCTCCTCTATTTCTTCCTCGATCCTTTTCATCCTTGCTATCTGGGTCTCCTTCTGCGGGCAGTTGAGCTGAAGATGGCCCCTTTCGCCGCATTTGTAGCACATGACTCCATAGCTTTTTTTCGTAGGAGCCTTGACCTCCTTAACTTCCTCAGAGACCTCGCGGATCTTATGAGTCTGCCGTATGTCATGGCGAACAGCCTCTACCTCCAAAGCATGCGCCAATGCTTCCTTTAACGAGGTATGGTGTCGAAGCCTCACTGCAGCTCTGACCTCCAGGTCTTTGATTCCGTCGACAAATGCTTGAACAATATTCGTGTCTACCATCTTGGTGTCGGCTCCTGGGTGTGCCTTCCTGACGAGTTTTTCAATTTCCAACGCCCATTGTTGTAGTCCTTCTCCTGAGCGTTGGACTCTGTCACGCAGTTGGGCACGGAACACGTGTTCCAGGTGTCGCTCTCCGTATCGGGATTCAAGTGCCTCCATCAAGCCGTGGAACCCGTTTCCTGTCTGTGGCAGTGCTTCCAGAACCGACAAAGCTTGCCCTCTGAGCGCAACAGTGAGAGCGGTCAGGCATTGCTCTTCCGTCCATCCGTTGGCAGTAGCAACCGTCTGGAATTGTTGACGATAAGCGTTCCACGGAGTAGTACCGTCGTATGGAGGCACTTTCACTCTTGGTCCTTGCGCCACTCCGGTACTTCCACTAGACATCGCGGCTCCCGTGGTTTCAAGACGCACCACTTTCTTCTGTAATTCAGTGAGGCCGGTTTTCACATTTTCAACATCCAATCCTAACCCGGTAACTCGTTCTTCCACTACGTCGACATCTTTTCGAAGCTTAGTCACCGCGTCACTAACATCTTTTACAGCCCAAAGCGTTTTTTCTTGGAGC
This sequence comes from Melitaea cinxia, assembly GCF_905220565.1. Lineage (NCBI taxonomy): Eukaryota > Metazoa > Arthropoda > Insecta > Lepidoptera > Nymphalidae > Melitaea > Melitaea cinxia. The sequence goes on along the minus strand of NC_059407.1, from coordinate 16,645,499 downwards.
TCTTTTTGTTGCTCTTGTGATTCTTGCAATTTGAAACGTGTTTGCTCTTGTGATTCTTGCAAAGCACCACGAATTTCAACCCTTTGCTGCTCTTGTGATTCTTGCAAAGCACGAATTTCAGCCCTTTGCAGCTCCATTAATTTAATTAAACTTCCTAATTGAAGAGCCACTTGAGAGTCTGTAGAAGTTACGGTGTCACTGGTGGGCGTGGTAAGGTGTGCGGGTCCGGTGGGCGGAGCTTGAGACAAAGTGGGCGGGGCCTGAGCCCGAGTGGGCGGGGCCGGTGTCCGAGTGGGCGGGGCCTGAGCCTGAGTGGGCGGGGCCTGACTCGGAGTGGGCGGGGCCTGAGCCCGAGTGGGCGGGGCCTGAGCCCGAGTGGGCGGGGCCTGAGCCCGGGTGGGCGGGGCCTGGTGGGCGTGGTCAGTGGGCGTGGCATGATAGGCGGGGTCAGTGGGCGGGGCTTGGTCCACGGTGGGCGGAGCTTGGTCCCCAGTAGGTGTGGCCTCCGCAGCTCGTTGCGCCCTTGTCCTGACGCCCTTGACGTCCTTAAAGTCTTCTCTCGGAGTCAATGGCATCTCCAAATCTCACTTCCGACACCAGTTGTTACGTGTTAGGGTTCGAAGGATTTGGAGAGAAAGACCTGCTGACTCTTTTCAAGACTTTATTCACAAGTACTAGGTCCAACACAAAGCACTAGGTTCAAACACTAAGCACTAACAAGGTCCTATGTCGTAGCCAATGTCGTAGGTCTCGCTGGTACCACTCTTGATCACTATTTTTCACTCTTGAAGTCGCCTCGAAGATCGCTCAAACTGAACTGCACTCGCTCGCCTCGCTGCAGCTATTTATATCGGCCGAGACGAGGCCCAGACCATTCTGGAAAGTTCGCGCATGTACCCGGTTTTCGAGACTATGCTTCTATATAGTTCCACAGTTGTTCCTCTAACGCCATCTAGTATTGAGTAGAGAGTTTCATGCGGTCGCTGTCTTTGCGTGGTTTCAATGGTTGCCGCTAGATGGCGCTAGTTTCTTTGTGTGTCCTTAACAATAACATTATGTACCTACCACTAATATATAAGAACCAACTTAAGATGATACTTTTTTTTGTTGGTATCGCAGGGGAACCCATTGACGGATGATATCCAACATGTCCGGGTAGGCATTCCTAAAATCACTATTCACTTAATATCACTAATTAATAATCACTTTATTTAAACACTTTTAATAATTTGTAAGCGCTTAATTCCGCCGCCGATCACCCGCCAGTGTGTTCCTACCTCTATCTCGTAATTAGTCAGTCGATGGGCGTCATTTATTCAGCCATAATGGCGTTACGTATCTTTTGAATAATGGAAATATTACGCTTATAACTGATTCAATTTCGAATCGTTGGGTCGACGAATTCACATTTCATTAATGATATTAATGATCTAATTATAGATAACCTGTTTGTTTTACTATAATATGAAAACTATAATATTGTTACGAGTTCTTGTCTGTGGTGCTTTTGTTACTTGTATCATTAGCTGCTGATAAAATTTATCTACATAAGTTTCTTAGAAGTTTTATCAGTAGGATAAAACAGGTACTTAAAAATTCAACGTTTTCGTTTTAATTAGCTAACAACTTTATTTTATTAGTGCCGTGTCGGCGTCTAAACACCGACTGTCGCGGGTTCAATTTCCGCTCGGAGTGGATAATTGTGTTTATACAAATATTTACGGGCGATATACGAACCGATGTAGGAACTAACTACAGCACCATGACATTCCTACATATATTATATTCAAAATGAAAGACTAATGGATTTTTTTAAAATGAGGTAGGCACAGCAGGAAATTTCCTGCTCAAAATACGGAGCAACCCGACCTTGACCTTACGGCAGAACACAGCTACATAATACTGTTTACAAACAGTTTCTGTAAGGTGACCAGAGCTCCTGGGGGGAATTGGGGATTGGGTTGGCAACGCTCTTGCGATACTTCTGATGTTGCAGACCTCGATACGCTACGACAATCGCTTACCATCAGGTGAGCCGTACGCTTGTTTGCCGACCTAGTTATTAAAATTTTTTTTTTTAACATTAATTTATTTCATAAAATAAAGAAAGACACTTCTTTCATTTCACTTCATTTCAATTCAAAATATTTTCATTCATTTGAACATTTCATAGCTCTTTCAAATCGGGCGTGAATTATGAATCTTAACTTTTCATCTTGTAAATCATTTTTAAACTACAAATTAAATGAGAAAAGTTAAGTGCATTTAAAATGGCAGGAAAGTGATGCAAATGAGAGAGAAAATATGCAAATTGATCAAGTAATTAGCATAAAATATTATTTTTACGTGTTATTATATGTTTTATAATGACATGCATTATTTCGAGTTTTTAGGACACGTTGGTGCAGTGATTAAATGACAGTGCAGTTGTGCTAACGGTCGGGAAAACTACATACGTTACGCCAACTTCTGGTCTTTGCACAGGGTATCGTAGTGAAGCTGTTTATTTTGATGGTTACGTGTTCTGAACTGTATAGATGATAATTTAGCTGGGGTAGGGCACAGCAGGAGATTTCCCGCTCAAAATATGGAGCAGCCCGACTGAGGTGGTACCTTGATCTTACAGAATATCACAGCTAAATAATACTTTTTTCAAGCAGTGTTGTGTTCCTGTGATGAATTAGGTGACCAGAGTTCCTGGGAGGGAATTGGAGATAGGGTTGGCAACGCGCTTGCAATCAACGATAATCACATACCATCAGGTGAGCTTGTTTGCCGACCTAGTTATTAAAAAAAAATTAGTGTCTAATAAACTGTATAAGTATTTAGATCTATACGTTCTATATTGCGTTTAAAGGTCTTTGTGTCTCTTGTAGGTGCAGAGCTATAAGTTAGTGAAGATAGAATGGGAGAGAGTTACGTTTTGTTTGTTTTACTTCAGTCGTGTGGCACACTTTTTTTTAACCGACTCCCAAAAAATACCGCATAACTTTCTACTGGATGTACCGATTTTGATAATTCTTTTTTTTGTTGAAAAGGAGATAAACCAGGATCTGATGATGGGATCCCAGAGAAATCGAGGGAAACTTTTGAAAATCCGCAATAACTTTTTACTGGGTGTACCGATTTTAATAGTTTTTAATTTAATCGAAAGCTGATGTTTGTCATATGGTCACATATAAATTTTATTGAGATCTGATAACTACTTTTTGAGTAATCTTTGATAACGCGTAGTTACTTGACTATTTTTTCGTCGATCTACGTTGTATTACTCGTCGATGTAATTGAAGTCAGTTTTTTTTCGTTTGCGAGCAAACACAATTATTATAAAAACAAACAATTATTTTCGTTTAGCTTATACCAATATCAGTTATAAAAAGTTACTTACGACAAGACTGGAATTCATCCTCGCCCTTCTCGCAGTCGCGCTGGTAGTTGCACACCCACAACGCCGGGATGCACTTGCCCTCCGGGCACCGAAACATACCGCTCGGGCATATTGTGTCGCCTGAAAATAACAAAAACTTGAGTTTATATATGTAATATCTGTGGCGACATCTATCGCGCGAAATACGAACGACTACAAACTACGTAATTAGAGAAAACTGACGTATGCTACATCGCGCTATCAGAGTTTTCAAAGTGATTAAGTATATATACAAGATCTCGACAACAACCGTCGGGGCGTTAGCCCGCCAGACACAACACCTGTCTGGTTGGAGGATCCTCCAACCAGACAGGTGTTGTGCAAATTCAAAGTATCCCGTTGCGTTTTCATCGCTAAACTTTTATGAGATATACATGTCGATTCAGCCTTTAATAGCCCACTGCTGGGCATAGGCCTCTTCCTCCATATAGGAGAAGTATCAGAGCTTAATCGACCACGCTGCTCCACCGCGAGTTAGCGGATATATTGCCAACTATGAATAACAATCGCTATCAGGTGTATATGATAACAATTGGGACCAGCAGCTTAACGTGCTCTCCGAGATACGTTGGGGAGACCCACAAGGACAGACTTTCAAATCGGAAAGAAATATTTGCGCAAATACAAATTACAATAATAATAAGTCGAACCCGCTAACCGTCGATGTTTTGGCGCGTATGCTACGACGCACAACTGCACCAGAGCGGTTGTTAATAGTCATCAGAGTCACAGATAATGACATCTTGTATAAAGTTTTGTAACTTAAACCATAATTATATAAAATTGCACTTAAAATGATGTAACGATTAGTTAATGTACAGTAAATTCTCTTTTTAATTTTTGCTCAAATGAATTATAATCAAGATAATAAAATTATAAAATGAAACATTGAAATGGAGAAAGATTTTAAGTCCAAGGAACGTTGAGTTCCGCAGAAACAGACTTTAATTATTTAAGAACGTCCCGACGTAAGATGAAATAAAATTACACGACGATGAGAATTCGGTCCACGACAGAGTGATGTCGTTTATTGTATTAACCTAGTAATAATTAAAAACTAAAGTTTAAATATTATTTCAAGATGCAAAATTAAACAAGAAAAAAGTTTAAAACAAAATTCCGACTACGACAAAAAAAAATAATGACGTCACTTTTTATTTTTTGATTAAAAAATCATCGTTATTAGTCCAACCAGTCAAAAGTTCTAAGGTAAGATACATAAAAAAAATCTAATTGAGACTATTATTTTAGTTAGTTAAAAATAATACAAAATCGCCCAAAACAGACAAAATGCTAGCAGCTCTTATACACATATGAAAACTTTTCATTTAATAGAAAGGCAAAAGTAAAACACGAAGTTCGATTCTAAATACCAGTTGGAGAGCAATTCTATAGCGATCGGGAACCTTAAAGTTTCGTATGAGAAATCCAACGAACTAAGATTTTATTTAAAATATCTTTTATCAAGACTTCTAAGTGTGAAATGTTTGTCAAGACTGAGGTTACAGGGTCATATAAAAATCGGAAAAAAAAGCAATCCACTGATGGCAAAAGGCTTTTTGTATATATGTATAGGAAAAGTATTGAAGGTTAGTCCGTTCCGTAATCCAACGAGCCGTGAAGACGCGCCTCGTTGGATTATAACTTTCGGACAGTGATTAGCGATAGTATTAGGTGTCTATGATAACAACCGGAGTATGCTCTGACTGTTATCACAGATAGTGATTTTTCACCACAAATATGGAAATGATTTCGAAATTACAAATATTATATTACAAAATTTATTTGTACAAAAATAGTTGCTTAAAATATTTATTGAAATTTTAACATTATAATTAATATTACTAGCTATGATTTTAAAACATTAGATATTAAAAAGATTAAACCTTTTTTCTATTAAGATTTTTTTTTAAATATAAACGTTAAGAAAAGTAAAAATAATAAAAAAGCATCTAGCCGTTTCATCTTTTAACTTGTGAACATTATTATTAAAATTCTTCGAATACACAATCAACATTTGCTACCCAACGATTTTTCAGTAACATTATTAACAAAATTCCGGACTCCCCATGAAAGATGTAAGTAAATACTTCTAAGGGTTAGTAAGTACGTGAAAAAAAAAATAACCATAGTCGTACATAATATATATATATCTCACCATCAAATTAGAGAAAATAAGCTTTAGTTTCCAATTTGAAGCATGCAGTGTTGAAAATAATACGCCTCAACGCTTTGAAAATTTAAAAGTAAATAATAAAGGCATAGGCATTTAAGAGCCCACGGATGTTAAAACTTATATAATAAAAAAAAAGAAAAAAAGTAAGTGCGTGAAGTTTATTTAAAATTATATTTAAATGATATATTATTAGTAGGAATTAATTGCAAACTGACAAAAATATGTTATCTTATAAGATTAATGCTATAGTTCCTTTTTCGAAATATTTTTAAACCGTATTGGGCGAATGCACTAAATCCTACATTTCCACGGTCTGAATAGAGCCCCAGATGAGCTCGATATAAGGCGCTCTCCTGAATATCATTTTAATAAATATTTAGACGGTAGGTCGCATCAGCTAGGAGCCACTTTGCACAACATTTTCGAGGGATAATATGACTTGATAACTCGCATTATCTCTAGTAGGTATGTATATTTTATTTCTCTCAAGCTTTTCTTAACTCCAAAGAATGTTTTAAAGTAAGTTTTACTACTTCCGACATCAGAAACTCTTTGATATAACAATATATTTTTCCGTAGAAGTGGATACGAAAACAAAGCAGTGTGGAGTTGCATTATTACAATTTACTATTGATTTATATGAAAATGAAGGAGGTATAAGAAAAGGGGGAAGATGACGGATTTACGAAACATAACGATATCAACGAATTTTCCGTACGATTTTACAAACTAGCGGAATACGAAATACAGTCATTGAAGACTACTACGAGACGCCAATAAAATCAGATTTACTAAAAAACTACACATTTTGTAAATATTTTTAAAAAAGAAATTACAATTGTTATGTTATGGTGTTATAAATATATTGTAGGTACAGCTGGTTGGTGATACAATAGGCAGTACAGTTTTAACGATAATTAAATTGTTAGTTTATAAGATGACGATTAGAAGGTGCTTTGTGGTACCACTCAAAATCTGGGTGTAATATCTAAAAATACATGTGTATATACATATTTAATTTATTTGAAAAGTATAAATATATGTGCTTTCGGCACTCTAGTAAAAATAACAGTAATTATTCAGACATTTATATAGAATTTTGCGTTCGAAACAAATGAGAAATAAAATTTAAAAAATATTTCGTCTAGAAAGGTGCAGCGAACGCGTGAATTGCAGTGGCCGAATACTTCTGCACACCAACGAAAGTTATTTCCCGTGGTATAAGTAAAATTATTATTATTATTTTTTTAGGTTATTGTCTATATTTCGGCCATCTCAAATGACCCAAAAAAAGAACGAGTATAAAAATAAAATATTTAATGAATTGTATTGAAAAAACAGAGTGGTTCGCTCTAGACTTCAAAGTCTCGAACATCGGCGCAAGGTTGCTTGTTTGTCGGTATTTTACAGATTATATTTCGGAGAGTGTGCTCTAGAACTATACAATTTGGTTCTACCATCACCTTTCTACCACCGAATCGCAAGGCATCGCATGAATCTGCACCGCTATGTGGTTGAAATCCCACGATCTCGCACTAAACGATTTGCTTCCTCGTTCCTAATACGCACCGCAAAAATTTGGAATGCCCTTCCGGCTTCCGTTTTTCCAACGAACTATAACTTGGGTATCTTTAAATCAAGAGTGAATAGGCATCTTCTAGGCAAGCGCGCACCACCTTAGGCTGCATCTGCACTTGCCTTCAGGTGAGATCGCAGTCAAGCGCTAGTCTATATATTTAAAAAAAAAAAAAAAAAAAGAGTGACCCAAAACTTTTTCACGCCACTGTATATATTCTACAAACAGACTTTAAAAACCTTTTATTTATAACTATACTAATTTCTTTATACATATGATACATCGCTTCAGTGGTTTGGTCAAACAATATCCAGAACTTTCAAAATTATTCCAGTAAATATTCAGTTTATTTTCTGTTCTCCCGAATGAAATACGATTTTGGTCGAGAGAGCTAATATTTCGATTTCGAAACCGAAAACAGATGTCGTCTGACAATTGTTTCGCAATAATTTTCATTCGCGACTTCGTATATTTTATTTCGTGTATTGGAAAACTTGAACGCTGAATTCATACGTTTACAGAATATTTTTAAGAGAGATTTTGTCTCGATATCAATTTCAATGTAGCAAGATTGTGCAATCGATTATCAATTCTATGGCCAAGATGAAGCTATACTCATTACTATGTTATTATATTGTTGTACCTTAATGAAAGTAACAATTAGTCGTTAGATCTGCGTTGTAGGCTAGCAGTATTGTATTAAAAATAATAAAAGAATGCACCATTACACTCGACGGGAAATCATTATGGGAAGATATACCTATATTTATTTGGGGATTCTGAAACATTTAACGCCATATTATTTACGCAAATACAATCTTACTGAGTGAGGTTTATAATAATAAATGCGAATGTTTGTGAAAATGCATGAACGGTTGTTACTGAACTGATTGTAATGAAACCTATATCCCAATATTATTCATCACTCATCATCATCATCACTTCAGCCTATCGCTGTTCACTGCTCGACTAGGCCTCCACAAGTTCACGCCAAAAACGGCGTGTATTCGTGTATGTTGCCCATAGTCACCATGGGCAGGCGAGTGACCAACCACCAATTTTCAAAGTGTTGGAAATTAGGCGGGTGAAATCGCGAGCTGTAGCTGGTACAAGATATGTAAATATACTCCGTAAATGTTCTAAAACTACTCGAAAACACTTTAAACAAAGTGCCATTTCGGTATAAGGAGTATTCGGTTTTGTAACTGGAATACTGTCCGCAGTTCTGAACTGAACACAGGAAAGATTTTAGTGAGCCCTGTTTCCGTCGAAAACTATTATTTTGAAGATATGTTTACTTTTAAAAACTTTCGAATGATATTCAAATGTTAGCGATATAGTATTATAAATATTTTCCCCTTTAAAATATTTACCTACATTCGATTCTAAAGTTATAAATAATGAATGTTTATAATCGAAGATATCAAACGATATGGACTGCAAATATATCGCTATCAAATTTATTTATATTTAACATACAGACACAGTCGCCTGTTTCGAAAGTGGTCATGTGTTCACTCACTGTCAATTGCGCCACGCAACGGGCTAGTCATTAGCCTATACTTGACGATACATATACAAACTAATGAGTTAATTCAACAAATACTAAATTATGTTAATTTAATTTATTAGCTATTTTGTATTTCGAATAAAAAATGAACCACAAAAATATTTATTCATTTCAAAACCGACAACCAAACTCCATAGCATTAGAAGCCTCACGAAGGTAGCCGTCAAATTTTATTGGCGCTCATTGTTTCTCGTTTAACGCGACTACAGATGGGAGATGGCTTTCGATATTATCTCATAATATCTGATCGTTACGACGAATCGACCAGAGGTATCGGTTCGATCACGTTTTATCCGGATTTTACCAGTTTCCGATCTAGAAATAACTGGCTATACGTTCAAACGTAGGCACAGATTAATTGTTTGACTTTTCTAGCGTTTCTGGACTGGAGTTTTTTTTTTTTGAATATCCTTAACGTAAGTAACAAATAATTAGTACAACAATTGGATGCTTGCTATTTCAAATGTTTATTTAAAGTTAAATGTTTGTATTAAATTTTGTGCGATTTATATTAGACAAATGTGGTTAATTGTGCTGTTAGTTTTCCATATAAATAAATAATATAAAATATCTACACAATACACACACAGTCGTCTGTTCCTAAAGTAAGCAAGCCGACTGGTATATAGCTACATATTTATTTATTTTCGATAAAAATACATATATAAATATATAAATATTTGTATTACACCCAGACTCGGAGTGGGAATCGAACCAACAACCCTCTCGGAGTCACAACCCTCGGAGCAAAAAGAAGTGTCACTACAAACTGCGTCAACGGGCTAGTCAAATAAACAAATGATTTACTATCTATAATTGTATATTGACACTACGTTTTCTGATTTTATTGCGGTTTATTAGGTTTCGTAGATGCCTGACGTTTCGGATACTTTACAGCAACCATGGTCACGGGACCTCCTCCAAAAGTTATTTCCTTATAATGAGTGAAAACGTAAACATTAGAAAACAATATATAATTGTACAAGTTGATAAATAATAGTAATTACAAAGTTATGAAGAATTAGGTCTTAGTTTTAAGGACTAGTTATTTAAAAACAAACGCGAAACTTTCGTATAGTTCCAATCTTTGCATTTCAAGAAGGTACTTATTTCGTTCAAAATACGTTATCTAAACCTTTCCTCGTAACCGGTTCTGATATTTAGCTCTTGGCTTTTTGGGCTAAGCACCTCCGTTCGTTGATACAATAGAATCTCACAGATACGCTTCAGTGAACCGTATTAGACAATATGTAAAGTCGGCGCTTTTTGTTCAAGTTTCAATATACAAAGCACGAAATTTTCATCAACGAAAATATATGCAGGAATACTTCGTTAGTGCAGTGAATACAATTTGCATTTAATATGCTCTTGCGATATAAATAGCCAAAAAATTTTTTTAATTAAAATACAGAAAGTGTGATGATAGAGTCACAGGAACACCATGGCATCAAAATGACGACAGCATTAATCGTTGATTATGGTGCTAATTTAAAGAACGGAAGCTCTTTTTGTCATCATCATTTCAACCTATTGCAGTCCACTGCTGGACACAGGCCTCCACAAGTTCGCGCCAAAAATGCGTGAACTCATGTGTGTTGCCAATAGTCACGCTGGGCTGGCTTTGTCGCACCTAAGACGCTGCTGCCCGTCTTCGGCCTGTGTCTTTCAAAGCCAGCGGTCAGATGGTTATCCCGCCATCGGTCGGCTTCTTAAGTTCCAAGGTGGTAGTGGAACCTTGCTATCTCTTAGTCGCCTCTTACGACACGAAACGGGAAGAAGGGGGAAGAGGGGGGGGGTCGCTGTGTGGCTACGGCACCATAAAATATAGCCAACAACTCGCGAATCGACACAGTAAGTTAAAGTCTAAGTCTGCAAAACACGGGATCGGATGTCGAATGTTCAAAAAACAGGTGACAATGGTAGGGGTGAAAATAAGAATAGTAGGGGTAACCAGTGTTTACGCAGTAATCGTGTTAGAAAGGAGGTAGTCCGGCACGGACACAGCTAAAGCCGTCAACATCTACCCGCAAACTTCAGTCTCGTGATCAAGACATTCGAAGTCAATGTCGATGTTGCAGTCAAAACTCTTAACCAGTCAAAAGCACTATTGACTAGCAAAATCAGTCAGAAGTACTTTTGACCGTTTGCTTCAGTCAATAATACTTTTGACTAAAATAACAGTTAAAAGTACTTTTGCCCAATGGAGCTGGTTAAAAGTACTTTTGACTAAATGATTCCGTCAAAAGTGGTTTTGACTGGTTGTATCAGTCAAAACTCTTAAAAAGTTAAGGTGGTCGATAAAAATAACGACAAACGCACATATAAACTTTTATATTATTCATTATTAGTGGAGAACGTGCATCAGCACAATATCAATTAGAACAAAAATGAGTGACTACAAAAAGAAAGTAGGCTTTTTGCAAAGAATTTTAGCGATGGAAGATATGAATGATAGTCATTTCAATGTGATAACAAAAGAAAAATTTGAAAAGTTTGCAATGGATGTGGAAGACGCGAAATTTAATGAAAAGGAAACACCATTACAGCGCAGTAGACTACAACGCTTTAACATCATTGAAGTTTGTGGTATAAAAAAATTAGTTACAAACACAGAACCTGTCAAATATTTTTGCCGGCTGAGGAAATCTACGACATTATTGATGCTGCTCATATTTCTATAGAGCGTGGTGGTTGCGATAGACTTAAGAATGAAACGGCAAAAAAGTACGCTAATGTTACAAAAGAAATGATTAATATATATTTATCAATGTGCGAAGTATGCCAAAGGAAGAAAAGCAAGAAAAGGATGGGTCAGGTTTAGAAACCGATCCTGCACACTGAAATGAACTGCCGCTGCCAAGTCGATCTGATTGACATGCAGTCGCAAGAAGATCGCGGGCATAAATTTATTATGGTTTATCAGGATCATTTGACTAAATTTATTCACATCTAACGAGTTAATAGTGCTTTTGACTGATGCTTTTTTGCAGTTAAAACTACTTTTGACGGAGAGCGTCAGTCAGAAGTATTTTTAACCGCGAATTTGCAGTCAAAAGTACTAATAACCAATAATTTTCAGTCAAAACCACTTTTGACCAACTTGTCCAGTCAAAAGTACTTTTGACTGATTTCGCTAGTCAATAGTACTTTTGACTGGTTAAGAGTTCTGACTGCAACATCGAAATATCGAGCTCCGCAAAGCGAAAATAATAAACATGGTAAATATCCCGTTTTCGAATAATTTTCATTCTGTTTTTTATTCGAAAGCTGGTACTTTCCGTGTGGTGCCATTTAATTTTGAGCGAGATCTGGTATTTTTTAGAATTTAATTTTCGTTTTGATGTATGTCGGTTTTTTTCACTTCATTTTAGTGAAGATAAACTCGTTTATTTAAAGCACAATTCGGCTTTATTAAAAGCTGGCTAAAATAATTAATCCGTCAACTCACATTGAAGCAGCATGGTGGATTAAGCTCTGATCCTTATATGGGGACGACGATTATACCCAGCAGTGGGATATTACAGGTTTAAGCGAAAAAAATAAATAAACATCTTTATAATGAAAAACGTAACCTTAAAAAGAATAAATTAAAATAAAATTATAATAAATGAAGATGAACGTCAACAACCTACTTATATTTTTTATATATATAAGATATCGTATGAAAATTAGTATGTGTGTTTTTAGTAGTCTCCGTTAGAAAGGATTTACTGTCCGATAACCTTTAAATAAACTGTCGACGCAAGACACCAAGATCAGCTGACCGCGACCAAACGCAGCGATTTATGTATATTTTGATTAATCTTTTCTTGTCACGGTCCTAAGATTTTAGTGAAAATGCAAAAGTAATACATGTCTACCGCAATTTATTTTTGGTGATCTTCTGTAAAGATAAGTCTTTGTAATATAAATATTATTTGTTGAGCAAGGAGTTTTTGCCAGAAATTTGTAGTTGCGCTTCAGAATTAACAATATTGTTGACGTTTCGTTCCATCACTTCAGACATATATTAGTAATAGTGGTAACATTATTCAAAACCGCAATAACAACCAATTTGAATAATAATCCTACGCTTCACGTCTGTTTTTACGGCTATTAAATGTCTACATTTTTACAAATGTATTCTAGTTATCATGTTTCCCTACTTTTGGGGGGCTTCCGAAAGACATATGTAATAGTGTATTAAGACATTAAAACTTAATTTATGTTGCGTCAGGTTGAATATAAACAAGTTAAATTTATATGTCGAAGTTAAAAATCCCATAAAATTTTTCAGAAACACCGTCGGACTCTCAAATTCACCAAAAGTCCGGGATTTTAGAGGGTTTGTTTGAATTCCGCAAATTAATGGTAATGAATGTTAATGGCAGACATACTTCGGGTTTGGGTACGAAATTCATATGTGTAAAGTAGTCAAATTAGAACCCTCGACAGGAGGGATAATATATTGATTCAGCTTACCTATGGAAAAAATTTAATAGCCGTGTGGCTACGGCATTATAGAATATAGCCACCCCCTCTCTTCCCGTGGGTGTCATAAGAGGCGATTAAAGGATAACACAGTTCCACTACCACCTTGGAACTTATAAAGCCGACCAATGGCGGGATAACCATCCAACTGCTGGCTTTGAAATACACCGGCGGAAGACGTCTTCGGTGCGACAAAGCCAGCTCTGCGGTCACCAACCCGCCTGCCCAGCGTGGTGACTATGGGCAAAACGTATGAGTTCACTCCATTTTTGGCGCGAACTTGTGGAGGCCTATGTCCAGCAGTGGACTATATTAGGCTGAAGTGATGATGGTGAAGTGACGGAAAAAATCTCATAAACAGATTTCATAGCCTCCCATAACTTGGTATGAGAATTTGGTCTGCATTTGTCCATGCTTTTATGAGTTTTGTGAGATTTTTTTTAATGGGACTTCAACGTCCCACAAGTGGGTCTAGGCCTCTTTCTCTGTGTAGGAGGAGGGTCCAAATAGAATCAAAAGAAATAATATGTGTTCAGTATGTAGTAGCTTATTACCTTTTAAGTTTTCTGTTCAATATTAGATATAGCAGCCGGTGATATCCTACTGTGGAGCATAGGCCTCTATCTCCATGTAGGAGTATTGAAGCTTAATCTACCACGCTGCTCCACTGCAGGTTGGTGGATATATTACCTACTGCAAAGATCGCTATTTGGTATCTATGATGACAACCGGGGCCGACAGCTTAACACGTTTCTCCAGTGGACAAACAAACGACCAGAAATAAATATTTGTATCATCAAAAATATCCACTCCGAGTGGGAATCAAACTCACCACCGCCGGTGCTTTAAGTGCCTACACGGTATACTTACCGCTATACCAGAGCGGTCGTCAAGCTATACAAATAAAATACAGTTATAACCTTTTTAGTACTTATACCATTAATCCCCTAAATCTTATATATAATATGCATAAGAAAAGTCATTGTGCATTGTACGAATAAGCTAATCGACGTTAGAAGTGGTCTGCCAAGCGCTGTTTGTTCCAGTTGAGACTTGTTCAGCTGTTAGACAAACTTGGTGCGCTTGTTAGATAGCACGTTTATATGGTCAGACATTTGACAGATAAATACATCGTAATGTTTAGCAGATAATGATTCTCAATGAGGCTATGTTACTTTCCTAAGGTTATTGTTGTAAACGCCAATAAAGTTCAATAAACTTAAAACTAATTTCATAACGTGAATCACTAGAATAAAACGTATTAAGATATGGTAATATTTTGCTTTGAATAATAATTTTGCATTCACTCATTATAACTTATTGTTGAAGTAAATTGAACGGTGTAGTTTACATAATTATACTTTTTGCACAAATGTAAAAATGTTTTTCAAGTTACGTTTAATTATTTATATTTGTAGGTACACTAACATAGATAAAAATACATAGAGGGATATAAATAATTTTGTTTGCTTGCGAATACGAAAAATAAACCGACTTCAATTACGTCGACAAGTAATACAACGTACACTGTAAAAAATTTTTGTAAAATTATCATTTTTTTACTCAACATGAGATGGCTAAATTACTAATCAGTGTGTATGAATTCAAATTATAACACATTTTGAGTAATTTTCCAAGACATATGAGAAAATTTGCTAAGATGCGCTTTAATTTTACAATCTTAGAGTATAAATCTTACTTGTATTGTAATTTCACGGAACAGTTTATTAAATTTTAATAACAAACTTTGAAGATTTACCAAAATTTTTAGTAATTTGAGATACTATATTTTTTTGTAAAATTACCAAATATTTTATAATTCGAATTACTGTGAAGTGTTTAGAAATTTACAAATTTTGTTATTATTTTTACAATTTGAACTGTAAAATTACACAATACATTGTAAAATTACTAAAAAATACTATTTGTCTGTTGCCATGTATAATTTTACTAAACAGGTTATCAATTTTCGATACCAAGCTCCTTAAATTGACTAACATTGTTTGTGTTTTGAATTACTAATTTTGTTGTAAATTTACAAAACAATATTGTAATTTAAACTACAATCAAAGTATTGAAAATTCAAAAATTTTTTTTGGTATTTTTACTATTCTTATTGTAAAATTACACAATGTATTGTAAAATTACTAAAAAATACTACTTGTAGCCATGTGTAATTTTACTAAACAGGTTATCAATTTTCGATACCAAGCACCTTAAATTTACGAACATTATTTGTGTTTTGAATTCCTACTTTTGTTGTAAATTTACAAAACAATATTGTAATTGAAACTACAATGGAATTATTGAAAATTCAAAAAATTTTTTTGGTATTTTTACTATTCTTATTGTAAAATTACACAATGTATTGTAAAATTACTAAAAAATACTATTTTTCTTTAGCCTTGTTTAATTTTACTAAACACGCTGTCGACTTTCGTTTCCAAGCTTCGTAAATTTACAAACATTGTGCGTATTTTAATTTAATCTGTGGTCTAGTAAGATTGTGAAACAATAGTTAAATTCGAATTCTAATGAATTCATTGGAAATTCAATAATCTTCTCATTAATTTTATTATTTTGACTGTAAAATTATACAGTGTTTTGTATAATTAACAGTATAATAGGGTAACTACTTTTTTAGATGAACCAAAATTGTTAGTATTTCGGTTTACCATAGTTTCTTGAAAGATTACAAAAAAAAATGTTTATTTACATATTATTGAAATTATTAAAAATTTATCAATATTTTTATATCATATTTATATGTAAAATTTTGATTTGAAAATTATATATAGTAAAGTTATGATTAATAAAGCATTTTTAACTTCCCTCTAAAAAAATTAAAAATTTTTTTAAAAATCGGGAAGTTATTGGTTTTATCCCGTTTTTCGAAAGTCGAGTTTTCATCATATCTCGACGTTTAAAGGCCCTAGAAAGCTTCCCTGACTATTTTTACGAGGGTGTCTGTATGTCTGTGTGGATGTGTGTGTGTACGCATGTAAACCTCTTATAACTTTTGAACGGCTTGACCGATCGAAACGAGACTCGTGGCATTCGAAAGGGTTCCACTCAACTTAGACTTCCTGAAAATTTGAAGTGAATCGATTCGGTAGATTAAATTAATTAATTTTAAATAATTATTTAATTTTAAATTAATCAATTAAGTCCTATATTTTTAACGTTTAAATTATTTAAATTAACGACTTCCAGGATATTAGGAAGTATCAAAAATAAAATAACAGCAACAATAATAAGTTGGTAAAATAACATCAGATGTCTCTAGTTTTAAAAATCTCAATTGAAATCAATTGTACAGTACAATAAGAAAGCTACATAGTAAATTTACTAAACATTTTTATGATCAATTATTGATTAAAATTACAAAACTGTATAGTAAAATTACCAATCAAATTTTCTGTAACTGCTTGGTAAATTTCCGAAAATATTTTGTAATTTTATCAAACCCAATTCAAATGAATTGGTTGGTATAGTTACGAAACTGCGTAGTAAATTTACTAAACATTTTTATGATCAATTATCGATTAAAATTACAAAATTGTATAGTAAAATTACTAATCAAATTTTCTGTAACTGCTTGGTAAATTTCCAAAAATATTTTGTAATTTTATCAAACCCAATTCAAATGAATTGGTTGGTGTAGTTACGAAACTGCGTAGTAAATTTACTAAACATTTTTATGATCAATTATTGAATAAAATTACAAAACTGTATAGTAAAATTACTAATCAAATTTTCTGTAACCGCTTGGTAAATCTCCAAAAATATTTTGCAATTTTATCAAACTCAATTCAAGTGAATTAAGTAGTATAGTTACAAAACAGCATAGTAAATTTACTAAGCATTTTCATGATACATTCTTGAGTAAAATTACAAAACTGTATGATAAAATTACTATTTAAATCTTCTGGAACTGCTTGGTAAATTTCCAAAAACATTTTGTAATTTTCTCACATTGAGTTGAAGCATTCTGTTTAGTAAATTTACTAAATTGTTTTGCGTTAAAACTTCCCACACATTTTTAGTAAGTTTACCAAAGAAATTTTTAACAGTGTAGGTACATGAAAAAATAATCAAGTAAATACGCGTTATCAAAGACTACTCAAAATGTACTTGTACGATTAAACTTAAATAGGACACAAATTGTGAGGTAACTTATATAAAAATATTAATACAATCTGAAAACCTCCCCCTTTCTTTAAAGTCGGTTAAAAATAAAGATAAATTAAATAGTTTTAAAGACTATACGAAATGTTATGAAATTTATTTGTATTTAATAACTGGCTAGTTAATTTGTGTATGTAGTCATATACTTAGTCTAAAAAAATCGCGATTTAAATCACTGTTAATGTATGAAATTTTAAGTAAATAATTAAATTAATTAAATTAATAATTACTTATTTAAAAGAGAATTTAACATGTTACGTCCGACCTGGAGCATATTGAAAACGAGTGGAAGCGTGATCTCAGGTACGAACGGGACGAACAATTGTCTGCAGTACGCAGAGCTAACACTCAATGTCTTAAATAAAAATCCTACCTTAGTTTCACTGAATACTGTTCGGTGAAGCCTCGCCAGGTATAACTTAATTAACATCAAACTATAATTGGCCAATCATTACGTCTAATGCTAATCAATTATACTTAACTGAAGTGGCGGGCTGAAGCAGGAACCAGCAATCAAAATGGCCGTTGTTCGGCGTAGTTCCCTCACGTTTTTCACAATAATTCAACAAGGAATACAAGGAATACAATTTGCTATTAACAATTAAATTACTTCAAACAACAAAGGATGGTTCGATCAACAAAAGGCGATAATTTTTCGCGAGAACGAACAAGTACAAACAAAAGCGTAACTTTTATACGGAGACCGGAAAAACGATGCAAATTTTTTTAAATTCAAAAGGTGACGAATGACAGCTCATAGATAAAACCATTTCGTAAACTATACTAACTGTCATAGATAATATAATAGTTTAGTGTTGCTACATTTGGTTCATAACATCTACCCGCCTCGGCCAGGACTACCTGGCCGCTAATCAATTGGCAGTCGTGACAAGGTTGATACCGCTCTCTTCAGAACAGAACCGTCCACCCGAACCTCAGCAAAACGGGGCACTCCATCTGCTCCAAAGACGAGGTTAAGAATGCGCCCTCTGCGCCAACACAGTGGCGGTGAGTTAGCGTCCTTAACCAGAACGAGGTCACCAACATGCGGTGGATCAGTCTTGTCAGTCCACTTAACGCGCTGCTGGAGAATATGCAAATATTCCAAATTCCAACGTTTCCAAAAGCTCTGAGTGAGTTGTTGGATCAATTCAAACCGCGAGAGACGATTGAGTTTCACATCAACATAGGGGTATTCCGGCAGGGCGTTCAGCGGCCGTCCAATCAAAAAATGGCCCGGTGTGAGGGCTTCCAAATCGTTAGGGTCTGAAGAGATCGGGCACAACGGGCGTGAATTCAACATGGCTTCAATTTTGCAAAACACAGTTGCGAGCTCCTCAAATGTTAATACGGACTCGCCAATTACTCGTCGCAAATGTGTTTTGGCAACCTTTACAACACTTTCAAAAATTCCTCCCCAGTGGGGGCATGATGCGGGACTGAACTTCCAAGTTATTCTGCGACTAGCTAGTCTAGACGCAATCTCAGTCTCATTAGACGCCAAAAATTCATATATCTCTTTTAAATAGTTATTTGTGCCTTTGAAGTTGGTGCCGCAATCCGACCGAATCAAGGACGGTAGTCCTCGTCGTGACACGAATCTATCTAACGTCGCAACAAAGGCCTCTGTCGAGAGGGCTGAGACTAGTTCTAAGTGTACCGCCTTGGTGGACAGGCAAACAAAGACGCACAGGTAGGACTTGACCGTTTTACTGTTCCTGAGGGTCGAGGTCTTAACCGAAAAGGGACCTGCAAAGTCCGTCCCAACTCCAGCAAAGGGCCTTGTCTCTGTGACCCGATCCGACGGCAGGTCACCCATGATAGGCTGCATGGTAGAGGCCTTGAGTCTATAACAAGACATGCAGCGAAAGACCACACTACGGATCGTCCTTCGGGCTGATAAAATCCAAAATTCTCGTTGTAAAATGGCCAATAAGGCATTACAGCCGGCGTGGGAGTTCTTGATGTGACGATCAGTCACCAACAAACTCACTAAGTGGCCACTTTTGGGCAACAGGAGGGGATGACGAGCTCCATACGGGAGGTTTGCGTTCCTTAGACGCCCTCCGACTCGCAAAAGACCCGCACTGTCCAAAAAGGGGTTCAGTTTGCAAATGGCTCCAGATAGCTTGCATTTGCCTTTTCTCAAAATATCAATCTCATTTTCAAAGTTCTCTTCTTGCACAGAACGAACCCAATGAAGAAGAGCATCCTGGAGCTCTTGTGGCGATAAGAACGCCTCCAAGCATTTGTTCTGTGGGTGTCTACAATTTCTGGTGAAGCGCTTGATCCAAGCGGTGACCCCCAGTAATTTGTCTAATGAGCTGTAGCGATTCATTAGGAAATCTGGGTCGAACGGATGGTCCCGCCGTTCAATCGCAAGGGTTCGCAACCCAGGCAATGTGACAGTATCCAAGGCCGGTGTTCGCGGCCAATTAGATTCTGACCTGGTCAACCACTCAGGTCCCCACCACAGGGAGTGCTCAACCAAAAAGGGGGCCATACATCCCCGTGATGCGCAATCAGCAGGGTTGACTTCGCCAGGCACATGCCTCCAGATTAACGGGGTTTCCGATTTCTGGATCTGAGAGACCCGATTTGCAACAAACACCTCTAAGGTGTGGACTGACGTCTTCAGCCAACATAGAACAATTTGACTGTCAGTCCATGCATAGACTGTCTCAATGTTAACTGACGGGCACAAGGTGGACATGACGTGATTCAAGAGGCGAGCAAGAAGGGCCGCCCCTGACAACTCTAGCTTGGGAATTGTCAAGGTAGTTCGAAGAGGCGCGACCTTGCTCTTCGCCATGACCAATGACACCTTCACTTGACCATCCATGGTCACGGTGCGCAAATATACGGCTGCTGCGTACCCACGTTCCGAAGCGTCCGAAAACCCATGAAGGGACGCTGTATGCTTCCCTGGTGGAAGCATAGCACGGGGCAACGATATCATATTGATAGCAGGCAATGAGGAAGCAAACAGGAGCCAGTCCTTCAAAATAGCTTCGCGGAGTGGCTCGTCCCATCCAAGACCTGCAGTCCAAAGTCTCTGCAGGAAGCATTTGGCCCAGAATATGACTGGGCATATCCAACCATTGGGATCAAACGTTCTCGCGACAGTCGACAGAACCAGCCGTTTCGTCCAAGTGCGAGGCGAATCCAAATCGACGTTGAACGTGAAGATGTCCTGGACTGGTCTGTACTGTATTCCAAGGACTGTCATCATGGTAGGATTGTCACGGTTCTCAAATAGGTGAGGATCCTGCTGGTGGTCATCAGGTAGCCCATCCAAGAGCGCAGGTAAGTTGGAGATCCATTTACGCAATTCATATCCTGCGGAGGCTAGGATGCCAATCAATTCGTCACGCAAAAGGAGAGCCTCTCTCTCCGTGGACGCACCAGTGCATATGTCATCAACATATAGGTCCTCCTTCAAAATGGCGGCTGCGCGAGGAAACGACATACGCTCTCGATCTGCGAGCTCCCAAAGCGAACGTATGGCCAAAAAGGGGCTAGACCGCAGCCCGTATGTGTTCGTGTTGAGTTCGTAGACAAGTATGGGATCTTGCGGGTTTTCCCGCCACAATATCAGCTGGTATCGACGATCATCAGGGTGGATTACCGTTTGCCTGAACATCATCTTGATGTCAGCTACGAAAACGAATTGGTGACGCCGAAACCGCGTGATGACGTCACAAAGGTCCTTAAGCAATTTGGGACCAGAATGAAGACACTGGTTCAAGGACACTCCCGATGTGGTCTGCGCAGAACCATCAAATACTGTGCGCAGCTTGCCACTTGACGGCTTTATCACAGCATGATGCGGGAGGAAAAAATGCTCCGTCAAGCGCCAGTCAAGTTTTGACACAGACATGTGTCCCAAATTCTCATACTCCCGCATGAAGTCAATGTACTTCTGTTTAAGTAGCGGGTCCCTGCTCATGCGGTGCTCCATTGCCAATAAACGCTTCTCTGCAGTAGGCCGCGAGTCGCCAAGGGGCGGTCGTACGGCAAGGAATGGCAATCTTGTCATGATCCGGCCAGAACGAAGATAACTGGTGTTGCTCTTGTAGAACCGTTCACACTCCTCGTGTTCCGGATCAGAGCGGGGTGCTTGTGGTGGCTCTTCCACTTCCCAAAATCTCTGCACGGCGTCAGAGAGGGCGGAGCCCACCATCAAAGCCGTTCCAGGTTCAGCAGGAGGGGGAGCCCTCAATACAGGCCCGATCAATGCGAACCCAAATATGGTCCGGAGGGCTACTAAGCCACCTGGCTGCAAAACACGATCCTTACCGAGTAATATTTTGCCCAGTACATCGGCGCCAAGCAACAAATCGACCGTGCCAGGTAGGTCGAATTTAGGGTCAGCCAAGTCTAAATCGGCGGTCAATTTTACCGCATCCGCAGACAACCGAACTTGCGGGTGACTGCCCAAGATGTTCTCCATCACAATGGCCGACGATCTCAGCGTCGGGCGTGGAGAATTTGAGGGCGAGAACTCAAACGAAACGTGGCCCTCAACCGTGGTTACAGGGGCGTTCCCGACACCTCTTATTACATCTGAATACTTTTTAATATTCAGGCCAGTCTGCCCCACCAACCAAGACGAGGCTATGCACCCTTGTGAGCCTGTGTCCAATATGGCTCGGACTACAACCGAGGCGCCCGTCCGTCCCCAGACCCGGACATAGGCCGTGGGCAAGAGGACGGTCTCAAAAGGGGGTGGTGCATAGCGGGGGCAGACGCCAACATCCTAATGTTGGCGTGGCGGCGATCTATCGCCGCTGTCCCGGGACGGCACGTCAAAACGAGGGAGTGGTTTAAACTCGCCCTCCTCTCGATGGCGACTGCCACGAGCCATAGTCGGCGGTTCGTAGCGCCGGGAGCGTCCGTACTGAGGGTTGCGCGGCTCCAAACGGGGACGCTCCGCCAGAGGGGGGGACGGCAATCGTACCGGACGTGCGTCACGGTAATCGTGGTAAATGACTGGAGGTGACCGTGATTGGTCACGAGGGTGCGGTGAGGGCGAACGAGGCACAAAGGTGCGGGATTGAACCCGAGGCCCCCTTCCATACCCGCCCGTGGGGCTGCGCGCCGAATCATGTCGGCGATCCACAGCAGCACAATCTGCGTGGCGGGGGGGAGGTGAGCCGGACTCCAAATTGCGGGACTGAGCCCGGTGTCCGCTCTCATACCCGCCCGAAGGCGACCCCGGGTGGTCGCGGCGGCCATTTGCGTTGGCGCACAGCACCTTTAAATGTTGCCCTCCACAAACAGGACACGGGTGCATGTCGGGGCAAGCGCGCTGAAAGTGGTCCCCCAGGCAGGAGAAACACCAGCCTCGGGCCTTAGCAATCCGCCTACGAGAGGCCACATGCAACGCTACAAAGTCCGGGCACTGCATCGTTCGGTACCCCCGGGACTTACAGAACCGGCAGACCGGTCGCGCAGCCTGCGCGACTGCAAAGCGGGGGGACGCCCTTCCCTTTGGCGCCATTTGAGCAGTGCGCCGTTTGTTGGTGGGTCCGGAGCTTGATAGTCCCACCGGCGCATCCATAACGTCGCCCATGCGACACTCATTCTCCAGGAACGCCAACAATTGCTCATAACTAGGGAGAGGAGATGCCTCATCCCTAGTGAGCGCCTGTTCAAAACGTGCTCTCAGGGACACCGGCAACCGCTTGAGCATAATACGCACCAACCAGTATGACGACTGGTCAACCGGCAGGCCCAAGCGGCTAAGAGCATTGGTAGCTGCAACGAGGGGGTTAAGCATCTTGGTCCTCAACTAGGCGGTATTACTCACGACAGGAATGTCCATTATCTGGTCGATATGAGCATCGGCCAGACAGCGCTGGTTTTGGTAGCGCTTGGTGAGTAATGACCGCGCGACCGCATAGCTCCCTTCACAAATCGGGAGGTGCTGCACCAATTCTCTTGCCTCTCCATCCAGCACTGAGAGCAGGTAGGCCAGCTTTTGGGACAGGCTCAAATCCTCCCTAGAGTCCACAAGGCTTTCGAACAGGCCGATGAAACCCATCCACGCGTCGAGTCGACCATCGAAATGGGGGAGATCCAGGTTAGGCAGTCGGGTCAAAAGGCCCACGGGAGTCTTCAAAGAGGCCCTTGTAGGCGGTACTCCGGCGCGCGAGGCTAAGATCTCCCGGGCGCGTTGGGAGATTTCATCGGCGAGGCCCAAAATTTGGACGTAGTCCTCGTGGACTTGCTCCCGTCGCTCCTTCGGAAGCGACTCCATTGGCACATCGTCAAGGTGCAGAAGGAGGCGCTGGTACAGAGTCTCGACCTGTTCAAGTCGAGCCGGGCATTTCTCGTACCTGTCTATTAAGGCCTCCGTGCGGTCTTCCCTATTCACCAAGGCGACCGCTGAACTGAACCATCTCAGTTGAGCTGTGATTCCTGAACAAGATTCACGAACCATGGTGACCGCGGTCGAAGTCATCTTCAAAGGCACAGATATAACAACAGTAACAACAAACAATAATCAAATTAATTCCAATGAAACAACTGCTATCACTGAATTGAAATCAAGTATCAAATCTTAAATAACTTCAGTAATAATACAAGAAAAAATTAAAACTAAGTTTTTTAATCTAATATTTCAACAAACTAGATTCAAAGCAATAACACAATTTACTCAACAAATTAATGAATTTACTGATAAATACCCATTTAAACAGCTATTTCTAATCTTATACTAACAAACAAGAGTATTTATAAGAAATTAACCTTTAATAAAGCATAAGACAACAGCTGTTATTAACTCAAATCCAAATATTAGACCTTAAGTATCTAAATATAATATTTTAATAAAGAAAGAATTAAACAAATTGTGACCTAACTTATTCATACAATATAATAAACTGAGCAACAATAAGTTAACCACGCTCTGCTACCAAAACTTGTTACGTCCGACCTGGAGTATATTGAAAACGAGTGGAAGCGTGATCTCAGGTACGAACGGGACGAACAATTGTCTGCAGTACGCAGAGCTAACACTCAATGTCTTAAATAAAAATCCTACCTTAGTTTCACTGAATACTGTTCGGTGAAGCCTCGCCAGGTATAACTTAATTAACATCAAACTATAATTGGCCAATCATTACGTCTAATGCTAATCAATTATACTTAACTGAAGTGGCGGGCTGAAGCAGGAACCAGCAATCAAAATGGCCGTTGTTCGGCGTAGTTCCCTCACGTTTTTCACAATAATTCAACAAGGAATACAAGGAATACAATTTGCTATTAACAATTAAATTACTTCAAACAACAAAGGATGGTTCGATCAACAAAAGGCGATAATTTTTCGCGAGAACGAACAAGTACAAACAAAAGCGTAACTTTTATACGGAGACCGGAAAAACGATGCAAATTTTTTTAAATTCAAAAGGTGACGAATGACAGCTCATAGATAAAACCATTTCGTAAACTATACTAACTGTCATAGATAATATAATAGTTTAGTGTTGCTACATTTGGTTCATAACATAACAAAAAATATTATTAAAATTAAGGTCTCATATGCATTGATGTATATTTATTTTATAATTATAAGTTACAATGCAATAATGTGCAGAATTGCACACTTAGCACGCTGCACGCGACCAGACGTGCAACTCCCAAGAGTCTGCAGCTTCAGTCCGGATAACATTTCCTTTAATTTACGGAATAACATTACAGTAAAATTAAATAAAGTATTCATCGTAAGCTACTTCCAGAAGAATTATATCTATGTTTTTTATACAGTTAAGTTGGCAAACAAGCGTACGGCTCACCTGATGGTAAGCGATTACCGTAGCTTATAGACGCCTGCAACATCAGAAGCGTCGCAAGCGCAAGCAATTACAGAATAATCTTCTGTAAGGTCGAAGTACTTTCCCAATCGGGTTGCTCCAGATTTTGAGCTAGATTTTCCTTAGTTAAACTTTACTAAAATATCTGTATGATATTAAAAAACTGCCGTTGAAAAAAGCACTATTATAAAAAAAACAAAACGCGAACTCTAAAGATAAGCCTCAGATACAATCTTAGTAAAATAATATTCAAGAACATTCAGTACGACTAGAAAAAACACGTAAAAGTGAAATGTAGTGAAAAAGGTGGATAAAAAGAAAACTAATTCCATAAGAAAATGGAATCCTAACGCCTGCGGTGTTTTAGTATGAATATAATGTTAGTTATCGTTGTACTGATCGAAAAGGACGAGATTTCCTACTAGGAAAACAAAGGGGTGTAACTAAAAATGAAACTGACTTTTCCACTTAAGCGGCCGTCGCATTAGGGCTTTCTCTTCTGACTTCTCGCTTCGCTTTAGCCTGTCCCACTACTGGGCATAGACCTCTTTCCCCGTATAGGAGAAGGACCAGAGCTTAATCCAACACACTGCTCCAATACGGGTTAGTGAATATATTTCATATATATTCTCTTCTGACTTGATTTAAACAAAACTTAAATAAACTTAAGTTTTTAGGAGTGTATAAATAAATAAAATAAATATATAAATGTATTTTTTCACAATTAGGGAGACAAAAATCACCTGATGGTAAGCGATTACCGTAGCTTATAGACGCCTGCGACACCAGAAGCATCGCAAGCGCGTTGCCGACCCTACCCCCAATTCCCGCCAAGAGCTCTGATATATATTTTTTTATATCACTAGGTCGACAAACAAGAGTACGGCTCACCTGATGGTAAGAGATTACCGTAGCTTATAGACGCCTGCAACACTAGAAGCATCGCAAGCGCGTTGCCGACCCTAATCCCCAATCCCCCAGGAGCTCTGGTCACCTTACTCACCAACAGGAACACAATACTGCTAATAATAATTAATATATTTCATAACTTAACCAATAAACTGTTAAAACCTAAGAACACCATACACCTCATAAAAAATGAAACATAACTAAATAAAGAGCGTTTTTAATCAAGTCAACAGATTAAACGCATGGATCTTAACTGAAGTGACAAATCCGTTTAAAAATTAATTCCGCGATCCGCGATTCGAGAACGTCGCGCTTAAACTTGAGTCCCGAGAGAAATTTTAAGATATATTAATTCGCCGATGCGCTGAACTTACTTCTAATTCAAAGAAGATTAAGTGACAGCTCAAAGAGAGAGTGAGTGGGACTTTATACTGGTGTATTGGTTGTTAGATCAAACAAAAATAAGTCGAAAATGTAATTTTTTTACTTAAATTGGTCTTCGAAGTAGTTTGAATTGGCTACTACTCTTCAGTCTCTTATATCCCACTGCTGGGCATGGGCCTCTTTCTCTATGTAGGAGAAGGATCCACGCTGCTCCAATGCGGGTTAGCGGATATATTTCCTACTATGAGTAACGATCGTTATCAGATGTACATGATAACAACCGGGACCGACGGCTTAACGTGCTCTCCGGGACACGGTGGGGAGACCCACAAGGGCTAACAACCAGACTGGAAATAAATATTTGTATAAACATAAATATCCACTTCGAGCGAGAATCGAATCCGCGACCGTCAGTGTTTAGGCGTCGCCGACATGCACACGCACCGATAAACCAGATCACTTGTTCCTGTGTTGGCAACTAATTTTTCCTAATCCACAATAAATGCTTATAACATTCGGAACAGATTATGTTGGAAACCTGCCAGTTACTCAATAAAAAACCAGCACGGCGATATATTAATCAACAAATATCACCAAAAAACAATTTAAATTACGTAGTAATTCCATTTGAAAAATAACGGTAATGCACGGAAAAACTCAAGAAGAAGGGCTTAAAATATATTAACTTTTGGATAAATAAAAATATAATATTATGTTTGTATCAAGAACATTTCTACAAGCTCTTTTGAATGATCGTCGTACAATATTTTGTAATTACTAATTAAATCTCTATCTGCGAACATGTTACCCTGTGTCTTCCGTCATAATAATTCCATTGTTCTTTGAGAGCTTACAGTGAGGATAGGAACATAAGCGAAGCGGGAATATAGTTGATAAAAATATTGATTCTAATTGATGAAAATGGCCTTTATCTATTACAAATAAATAAAATTGGAGTGCCTGTTTGTAATATTAAAATATCCGTAATATATTTTTATTTTTTATCCATATTATATATTTTTTTACGATTTTTGTCTGTCGGTCTGTTTGTCTGTTCCGGCTAGTCTCTGAAACGGCTGGACCGATTTTGACGGGACTTTTACTGTCAGATAGCTGGCGTAATAAGGAGTAACTTAGGCTACTTTTATTATAGAAATTTGTTTATTCTATAACTCTGCCAAATGAACACTTATTTGTTAAATTCCACGCGGACGAAGTCACGGGTACAGCTAGTTATCAAATACTCTTTTGAGTTAGTAGCTTTAAAATTAGCTAGTTCTACAAAATATCATTGATTGTTTTATTGTTTACTGAATCAACTAAAAAAGAATTATAAAAATGTCTATTAATTTCAATCGGAAAATTTAAGCCGACCTCGATTCACACGTCAGGGCGCTCTGCCAAGAAATAATGGTACAATTTTCTTTATATAATATTTCGGTAAAAACTTTCCATAAAGCATAACTATATCCAATGTGTAAATTTATTTTTATACTATAATTTTTTCATTTATACGTTTTTTTTTTTCAAATTATTATTTTGTATTTTCGACTTCTAACCGCAACTCCTTGCGACTTTGTCATAAAAAAAAAATACTTATATTTTTAAATTCCGCTTACAATATGTCCCTAGCCGAGTAAAAGAAAATCGCGAAACAATCTACTAGACAACAAAATAAATTGTCCCCCGACTCTTGGGGATTGTTTTTAAATTTCGTTACACTCGCTGGCTCTGGTGACAGAGGGAGATAAACATATATAGACTATATGAGTGAGAGAGAGGGAAAACGGGCCCTCTGAGATATTGATGCGAGTCTAATTCGTGTTACAGAAGTTAGGGATCGTGACGACGTGTGGACTTGATTGAATTTTTATAGGTTCACGCGTCGCTGACGTTCTGGCGTTAATGAATATATTGTGAGATAAACTGGATGGAGCTTGTTTTACTGAAAGACCACTTATTTGTCGCGATGTTTTCGTTTAAGATTGAGACGTGAGTACTTTAAGTAAGATTAAGTTAATTGAAGTAAGGTTTTGACGCGATTTTTAAATAACTAATGTGAGAATTCTCATCCTCCTTAACTTCTCATCACTTCACTTCAGCCTATCGCAGTCCACTGTTGGACATAGGTCTCCACAAGTTCGCGCCAGACATTATGGCGTGAGATCATGTGTGTTGCCCATAGTCACCACGCTGGGCAGGCGGGTTGGTGACCGCAGGGCTTTGTCGCACCGAAGACGCTGCTGCCTGTCTTCGGCCTGTGTATTTCAAAGCCAGCAGTTGGATGGTTATCCCGCCATCGGTCGGCTTTTTAGTTCCAAGATGGTAGTGGAACCTTAACATCTATCTTGTAACAAATTAGCAAACATCGCTTCAACTTCGTTTAGGCTTGGGTATAACATTACTTTTTTCTTTAGACTACTTCTAAGATAATTATAATTTATATGAGGTGTGATGGACATTTTTAATCCGCTAGACAGTTTGTTTCGCCGTGACCTTCTGTAAGTTGGAGATTCTCCCCCAGTCAGACTCGTCTGGTTTTAATATTGCAATGTACAATGCCTGCCCAGCGTGGTGACTATGGGCAAAACACATGAGTTCACGTTATTTTTGGCGTAAACTTGTGGAGGCCTATGTCCAGCAGTGGACTGTATGGGCTGTAATGATGAAAACCGAATAACTTCAATTACGCTACACTTTTATCGTCGAAGTTGTTTTACGGAAAAATACCAATAGGGTTGTTATTGAAATAAATAAAATGTTAGGGAACAAAAAAATTTATACCTATACCAAAAGATCATTGACAAACACATTTTAAAACTTCATTCAGTGATACTTATGTGAGTATTTAAAAAGCCATTTCTACGTAATCTACAGGTCGATAGTTCAGTTTTAATATCGACGCTGGACATAAGCGCGCCCCGGAGACCTCATCTGTTCAATGTGACAAGAGCCGTATCTCGTGAAGGTGGCTTAAATATCAGAAAAAAACTATTGGAAAACTTATTTTTACGAATTCTTTTGCTTTGCGTTTATTAAAGTACCTTACATTGAATTTAAATATAAAAATACGACAGAATTGACAAAGGCATCCGATTTTAAGCCTTAAGATTTAGGTTGTAACACAAAAAAGAAACGAGTGTGCTTTAGACCACACGACTGAAGTAAAACATTCTATCTTCACTAACTTATATGTCCCTTTCAACTTCCGTTCACTTCGCCCGATCACAATTTTCGTAACGCTCTAATAACCGCAAAAAATTAGAAACCTCTAAAACCATCAGTGTTCCTCTACTATCTTATACATGTATTATACATTATAAACCTTCCCATTGAATCACTCTATACTAAAGAAAACCGCATCAAAATCCGTTGCGTATTTTTAAAGATCTAAGCATACAGACAGCGGGAAGCGACTTTGTTTAATATGTAATGATTAAACATTAAGCAACTAAATTACTTTTTAATATCATCAATTTTTGAATAATAAATACAACGTAAACTATTCCTCTGACAGACATATCTAGAAAAACAGCAATTTTTAAATCACATACCTTTTGAAACAGGAAACAAAGTATAATAAATTCATACGACCATTATGGCTCAGAGCCACGTACAACAGTAAGATCCCCCATCGAAAGGCTATGTAAAATTGATAATGGGCCATCATTTACAGGAGCCATCTATTTAAAAGATTTCGACTATAACTCGATAACCCCCGCCATATTTAAGGAAGGGCCTGGAAACCGTCCCATAAAAAGTATTTAAATCGCCTCTATACGTCTTAAGCTGTACTTTGTATTAGGCGTTGAACATGTGTGGGCATTCTTTTAATATTTTAATACATAATATACCTAATTATGTACTATTTATGTGTATACATTAGGGGACATTTTAATTGCTTTTTTATTTTTAATATTACGAAGAATTTATTTGTTTGTTTGAACGCTCTAATCTCAGGAACAACTGGTCCGATTTGAAAAATTCTTTCAGTGTTAAATAGCCCATTTATCGAGGAAGGCTATAGGCTATATATCATCACGCTAATACCAACGAAGAGTGATCTAAAATCGGGTTTTTTCTCCATTGAGAGCTTTCGCAATAAACCAAGTCGCGTGATAAAGTTAGCGTTAGCCCAAAGTAACTATTCCACGCGGACGAAGTCGCGGGCAAAAGCTAGTTTACATTATATAGTTAGATACAATTTATTTTTGTGTTATTTACTACTTGTTCGTTGATTATTATAACGTCAAATTCTTTGCTACGTCGCATAACCAAAGGTGGAATCTTTGAAAGAGATTGCTCTTTTAGCAATGACATCGCCTTTGTACGTATTTACTTTACTGGTTACAAAATTAAATACCCTTCAGTGTTGAGAAATATAATTATAATAATAACAGTGAATAGTCTTGTGTTGATGACATTCGTTTACTGACTAGCGACAGCAATCACGATTGCACTAGCGATAGGTAGCAATCGTGAGGGCCCACAAATACCTACATTTTTTGCATTCTGAGCGTTTGTGCTTCATCAAAAATTTCACACAACTCGTACTATATTAGACATAGATTTATACGCATGAAGCATTTAGATATTATATTTTGCATACACGTTATGCACTAAGCTTTACTTAGCTGCGAGCGGCAGTACTGTGAGATATATGAATCTTCCGTTCCGTAATGCAAAGCAAGGCAGAGAATTTTTTATTATACCCTCACTCACATAAGGGTTTTTCTTGTTATGTTTATGGAAATAATGTACGGGAAAGACGTGCAACGGATAATTTTCAAATAGCGTTCCCAAATATGGTTTGGGTAGTTTAGACATTTTCATGGTTGCAGGACTGGAGTCAATTCGCGAATTTGGAGATATCTTATTTAAGAATACAACTATCAAAATCAAAGACCACTGCGAACTTTTGGAAACAAACTAAATGTAATACGACGTGTAATAATTGCCAGTAAATAACTCTTGAGCGAGACTATTCTTACAATAAATATAAGCTGAAATATCGTGTGTTAGTATTTAAATTTGCTATTCCAACAATTATCAAAATATTTGATTTTGTTTCGATATTACTTTTATTGTTAATTCGTTTAATACAGGAACAATGCAAAAATGCGACACGATCTTCCGAATGGTTAATATTTATTCTCAATTAGTCGCTATCATTGTAATTTGTTTTGCAGGGTAGTTACACAAAAAATACTGTAATAATAATTTTATAAGATTGTATTGTCTTACTGTAATTGTTATTTGTTGAATTACTGGAAGAGCATAAAGATGGAGACACCATTTTCCAATATAATTCAAACTTTAGCCCGTAGACCCAATACAAATTTTTCTACCTATTGAGATTATCAGTTATCAAGTTTTGATGAGCACTCGCGCCCTTCAGGCTTCGTTGTTACATTGTTTACTTCGTTGAACTATTTATAAACCCACATATACCCATAGGAATGTTTCTCATGTGGAAAATCCGAGTTGGGTCAACAGACAATACAATTTCTCGGTCAAATGATTTGAGGGCAGCTTCAAGCAAATAGTACTTTAATTGTGATAAAATTGTTGATTGTTTTATTTGTTCGTGTGAACAGGGATTGGAAACTATTTGAGGGAGTTTTGGGATAGTGTATACAACAGGGTTTTGTAATTTTCACGTAGGATCTAATATATAAAATTCTCGTGTCGCAGTGTTTGTTGCCAATTTTGTATGAAATTTTATTTGTATATCGGGTAGGTCTGAGAATCGGCCAACATTTATTTTTATACCCCTAAGTTACAGAGGGGATTAAGAGGGTTAATAATATATATGGCAAAAGAACATTTGCTGGGTCAGCTAGTATATCTATACATTTAAAAACAAATTTCTTTTCCTTGGGTACGCCTTTAGCGGTTATTTGATCTGTTTTTAACTTTTCTTATACCTTGTAAAAGCTTACGTTATGAAAAAATCAAGGAAATTGCGACGAAAATTGAAAAAATTCAGAAAATGTAACGGATATTTAATTTTAAATCATTTGCCACTTAACAAGGCAGGGCACCGCTAACCCGTTCAACTTTACACGGGACGAGCTTAACTGAGGTAGGGCACAACAGGAAATTTCCTGCTCAAAATATGGAGCAGCCCAACTGGGGAAGTACCTCGACCTTTCAGAAGATCACAGCTAAATAGTACTGCTTTCAAGTAGTGCTGTGTTACTGTTGGTGAGTAAGGTGACCAGAGCTCCTTGGGGGTAGGGATAGGGTTGACAACGCGCTTGTGATGCTTCTGGTGTTCTCTGAGCTGTACGCTTGTTTGCCGACCTAGTTATATATATTTAAAAAAAAATAACTAATAAATCAGATGGCATCATCACAAATATAACACAAAATAATCAGCAATTACACGGAATTAAAGCTTATCAACTAGTGTTCGGCGAACGTTACCACAACACCCTTTGACAGGTCAATGGAAATTGATAAATTAAACGTAATGCATTTGAATGAACATCGAACACGAAACAACAGATACATAAGCAAATTAAATGAATTTATTTTTAACAATAATACTATCACGCTCACTATTTTTTTTTTAAGATATTTATTTTATGCGCTGATTTGTTTTAGTAGCAGTTATCAAATTACAGATTTGTTTTTGACTTTCTGTACACATCTCACAGTTCTCCTACCACCTTGGAACTTAAAAAGCCGACCGATGGCGTGATAACCATCCAACTGCTGGCTTTGAAATACACAGACCGAAGACGGGCTGCAGCGTCTTCGGTGCGACAAAGCCAGCCCTGCGGTCACCAACCCGCCTGCCCAGCGTGGTGACACACACATCAGTTCGACGATGAGTTAATTTTAGCATGAAAAATAGCCATGTTGATTTAAAATCTATTTTTTTTTCTTTAATTCAAAATCGTAACACACATGTCTTGATTTTATTTATTTTAATATACTCTTTAAAACACGTGCTATAATTTAATTTAAAAGGAATTATATGTATGTATATAACACATACGCATAAAAACTTTTTGCAAAACTTTTTATCATGTAATCAATTTGTTGGTTGATTAAATTAATATTTTTTTTTCAAAACTCACAGACAAACAATTGAAGACATTTTTATGAACATTGTGTTTCATACGAATATTGTTTTATTTCGAGTACATTCTTCGAGAAATGCAAAAGGCTTGTACAAAATAAAGTACAAAGAACGTCGAAGGAGACATCTCCTTCATTCGGTACTTCCTACAGCAAAATGTAGTAAAATATACCGTAGAATATTCTTATCTTTAGCTCGACGACCTTTATATCAAGTACTAAAGATACATAAAGTACTGAGACGGTAAACGACATTCGCTAATATGGAACACCATGTATATTATTAACTGGCTCTATCCCATCTTTTCATCCGCATTAATCTGAGGAATAAAAATTGATGAAATAATTTTAAAAAGCTTAACGTATTAAAAAAGTAGAGTTTAGTTAGAGTGAGAGTGAGTTGAGTTCCAAATAGTCATCTCTTCCTTACTGTGAATAAAAGCTCCTCTTAGTTTTCTTTTTACTTTGGTAAGAAGCTGAAACTGTCTCAACATCTAGATTCTAATCTAGGTACTCAAACTACTTCTTATAAAAATACTAGCTGACCCCGCAAACATTGTTTTGCCATATATTCTATTAACCTTCTTAATGCCCCCTCCCTTATAACTTAGGGATATGAAAAATAGATGTTGTTCGATTCTCAGACCTCCCCGATATACACACAAAATTTCCTGAGAATCGGTCAAGCCGTTTCGGAGGAGTTTAACTACAAACACCGCGACACGAGAATTTTATATATTTTACTAAGCCCACTATAAAATCAAGGGTCATAGGCTACATTATAGCAAAAGTTTAACAAAGAACCACCCAAATCGACTATCTCTTTTTCGAATAGGATATTCTAAAATACAATTGGTCGTAAAGCTTCCACAATATATTAAGCATACAAAACATAGATGATATAAAAACAATATGATATAGCACCGCACAAATCAATAAAGCTATTAAGTTGATGGCTGTCCACATATTTACTTTCGTCGGCACTGCTATCAATACAGGAGTTAATATTGGAGCAGTTAAAGTTAAGCGTTATTCTGTTTTATGTGAGATGCACTTAACGATATTGCGACACTAGGCGTCCCTCGTGGGATCACCAGTGCTGTTGATGCTTGTAAAATAAGTTGAACTAAGGTAGGGCACAGCAGGCAATTTCTTGCTCAAAATATGAAATAGCTTACAAAAAAATCACAGCTAAATAATACTGTTTTCAAGCATTGTCAGCTCCTGGTAGTGAGTGAGGTGACCAGAGCTCCTGGGGAAAAAGGGCTAGGGTCGGCTTGCGATTCTTCTGGTGTTTCAGGTGTCTATAAGCTACGGTAATATCTTACCATCAGGTGAGCCGTCCGCTTGTTTGCCGACATAGTTATAAAAATAAAAAATTTCAAATGCAACAGACAAATTCAGATTCTTTTAAACCTAAATGCATACAACACAATACAGTTTGATTGTTTCGTTATTTTATGACAATTAAAGATATTTTATATTTTAATTTTAAAACAAATGCACTGTTCTGTAAGTGCCAGCACTACATACACACTTCAGGCTACAGCTTAATCCAGTGCTTAGCTCCTATCTGGCTTTCGGCATACAGACCGAATTTCTTTAGAAATAGCTCGAAAGAATTAAAAAGAAAATCAAAAGATTAGCGTATTTTATTGACTGGTCCATATCGCTTCGAACAATATACACTGACATATTTGTCTAAGAATCTTTCTAAGGCATGTTATCTACCAAACTGAAGTTATCTACAAATTTAATGAGAATACTATCTCTATACATATATAAATAAAAATGGTTGCTAAGCGCATAACTAGAGAATAGCTCGACCAATTCAGCTAATTTATTTTTCGTATGTTCCTTAAGTCCCACCGAAGGTTTTAATAATAATAAAAAAAAAAAAAATTTACTATTAACTTTTGACAGAACGAAGTCTGTCCGGGCAGATAAAAAAAATTCAATATGTGTGAGATTAAGGAGTAAAATTTAAAAGTAAAATAAATAGGTGTAACTAGTTAGTTGAAAATTTAAAAAATTAAAAATTAAAAAAAAAATCATTCAAAATAGGAAAAACCTTATTAGTTGGAAAACGGTTGAAAAAAACACAGACTATGCATATTATAGTTTCTATATACTAGATATTCGTCATGTATCGAAGAAGGAGAAAAATCACACTCTAACGAACACATAAGTAAACAAACTTCAAGACTTAATAAAGTATAAAGAAAAAGATATATGAAAATACCCAAAATAATAAAGAATCAACAAAATAACGCACTAAGAAAGTAAAACAACTACTGATAAAAAATCTGTATAGTAATACAAAATAAACACTCAAAAAAAAAAACACAAAAAGCGCCCTCTACGACGTACCTTTGTAACGATATTTTTTTAAATAGGGCTTCGGAATCCGAGGCTTGATGTGCCCGATCCCTCCTGAAACACAAGACGTAGCTGTAGATTTTTTTATACTTTAAATGTGGAAACCTATCGTATGGTCCTCCTCATGGTAAAAGGACACCGTTTATGGACGTCTGCAACACCTGGAGCCTTATAAGCGTATTGCCAATCCTCGTCCCGCGCCTGGAGTTTGACTACCTTACTCACTACAAGAACTTAGCTGAGCGAAGCTAGTGAGAGAAGCTTGAGCTGTATTGACAGTGATCTTTTGTAAGTTTATAATATATTTATATACATATATATAATTTTATTTCTTTCATATGACTAATATAACTGTAACTTATACTGCTGAATAGCCGTAAATTAAGTCTTCTAACTTTTGCTTAGATACTTATTACATATTCATTGAATTTGCAAGAATTATTGTTTCATAACTATGTCCTTTTAAATCAAGTATAATTCTGCTTCCGGTCTTTTATATATGTTTAATCCGTACATAAAATAAATCAGTAGTACTCGTATCGTAAACACAGACGAAATCGATAAAGTAACTAAGAAATGTTTAAACAAAAACTCACAAGAGGTTGTTGCATAAATATATTCCGTTACAAGGAGTCATTGTTCGAGAACCTCTCACTGTATTTAATAATTGTGTACTCATTGAAATGTATGTATACAATCAGACGGCTTGAGCGCCTGCATATTCAACAATCTACACTTTTAATGACATCTTTGCCTATTTCATAACGGCCCACGTCGGGCGCCAACTTTTATTTCAATTCGTTAAACGTTCAAAGTTTTTATTATTATTACTAACTAGCTGACCCGGCGAACTTCGTATCGCCTAACACAAACTTTATCGTATGGTATTAAAGTTCAAATTGACTTTTAAGTATTATCACAAATCTTTTGTATGGGAGTATAGAAAAGTGTTGTTTTTAGACTTTTTCAGGAAATTTAAAAAAAATTTTTTGAATTTTTCTCTCCGTAAGAACCATCCTCGTACTTCAAGGAATATTTAAAAAAAAAGAATTAGCGAAATCGGTCCAACCGTTCTCGAGTTTTGCGCTTAGCAACACATTCAGCGACTCATTTTTATATTATAGATATACTTTTTAAATTTGTTTATGTTAGTTTATTTTTAATATATGAATATTACGCGAACACGTAAAATGAAGGCTTTTTAATTGTTGTGTGTTTGTAATTATTAGATGTATATCTTGTATACGAGTATAAAATGCTCGTGTCACAATGTTAGCTAACATGCTACTCCAAGACGCTGAATCGATTTTTATGAAATTTTGTGTGCATATCGGGTAGGTCTGAGAATCGGCCAACATCTATTTTTCATACCCCTAAGTTATAAGGGGAGGATTAAGGGTATTAATAACATATATGACAAATCAACGTTTGTGGGGTCAGCTAGTATATATACAAAATAATAAATTGTCGCATTTGAAGGTCGCAATTATATATTACCTTCATTCAAATTTTAAACACGAACTTATTGGATATGAAACACTATAACGTCCATGTTTCCAGTACCTGAGTATTTCCAGAAGAACAATATGCATTTTCTGGCAAGCACACTTCGCAGATCTTATACTTATTTTCATTTGCTTCAATTGTAAGCCTTTTTGAATTTAAACTACATATGGCCGTGGACTTTAAATATCGGGACGTAAAAGCTAGAAGAGGTAATTGGTGATAAAATATTGTTCTAAGGGTTATTACAATTAAGTAAAAGCGATTTAATATTTTTTTATCTTCGTTTTTAATCGCGGGTACTTTATATTTAGAGAATTTACAAGCAAACGAGACAGTCTTATTAGCCCGCTAGCGTCTAACCTCTAAGCAATAGGTTTTTCTTTGAATATTCAAACGAGCCTGGGGCGAGCCTTTAATGCAATCTAACGGATTCAACGCGACCTAATTTTCTTATCACACAAATATGATTACAAAAAGGTATTACGGCATCTTTAAATGAGTTTCTTTTAATCGTACGTTTGTTTTGAAAAATCTCTCTCACACACACTGCGACCAAACTCACACACGCTCAAACACGCACAGAAACAGACTTACACACAGATTTATTGTAAAAGCTACAGTCATCTCTCATCATCAATATAATATCAATCATCTCCTAGAATGTGACACAGTTCCAGCCGACTGTATGTTCTAGTGTGCTACTCTGTAATAAAATCATGTCAAAGTTCTGTTACTAAAATCATGTTAGCTGCATATGTAAGAAATACCCTTGTACTATTAGAAAGAAGCATTTTGATTTTTTGTTACATTTGTATTAAAAAAAAATGAACTGAGTTAGGGCACAGCTGGAAACATCCTGTTCAAAATCTGGATCAGCCCGATTGAGGTAGTACCTCGACCTTACAGAACATCACAGCTAAATAATACTGTTTTCAAGCAGTATTGTGTTCCTGTTGGTGAGTAAGGTGACCAGAGCTCCTGGGGGGATTGGGGATTGGGTCGGCAACGCGCTTGCGATGCTTCTGGTGTTGCAGGCATCTTTAAGCTCCGGTAATCTCTTATCATCAATCAGGTGAGCCGTACGCTTGTTTGCCGACCTAGTGATATAAAAAAAAATACAAGCAGCATTGTGTATCTGAATAAGGTGATAGATATTACTCGACCAGAAAAGCTGCGGATATTAATTATAGTGCAATATTTTAAATTTGATAAAGTATTTATCAAGTATTATTTTACAATATTAATAATTACAAGTCTGACGTTGATGCAATGGAAAGAAAATCGAAAATAGAAGAAGCATATTCAGGTCCATATTTTTTTCCTCTACCTACGTTGTTATTACTGCTTGGTGTAATTGAAGTCGGTTTTTTCATATCATGTTTAATGATATCGTATGTTTATTGCCGTCTGTTTGTTTATTCTTTTTATTTTAGACGTAGCACGCGGTACAACTCGTATTCTTGATTTATAAATTATTAATTTTTATTATGTTAAGTGGAATGTGTATTTAATTTCGGTTGTGTAAATGTTGCTGTAAGTGTTCTTTTGAAGATGAAGGTGTTTAGCTAGTTTCGCCACATTGTTTATCTGTAGTTTCCGGATAATAATAATAATAATAATCTTTATTGCACACCATTAAAAGATACAAACAAAAGTAGTACAATTAGAGGAAGATGTACAAAGGCGGTCTTATCGCTAAAAGAGCGATTTCTTCCAGACAACCTTTGGGTATAGGACGGGGCATAGAAAAGCGGTTAGGAAGTGTACAAATAATTGTTATAGAAATTAGAAATAAATCCGAATAAAATATAAAATGATACATATATACATAATTACATATACATAATATAGACAATTTTCGTATCATGAATGATGATTTCTATCAGCTGTTTATGATAACAACCAGGTCTTATTAACACAGCCAGACGAAAAACAACTATTTATAGATATGATAATTTATCACCAAATTTCTGATTTATTATTAAACGCTTAAAAAAAAAACCGCTATATTATTTTAACTTTTTCAACGTTTACAGCGCCGTAATCGTTTTCACGGTCAGACTTTGCTACAAGTTTATGTCATGTCTTGAATTTCTTTACAAATTCTTGTTCTTTTGTAACTAATTTGTAATTTTAATTTGCAAACGACGGTCCGGACAAGTTTTTGTATTAAAATAAATAATAATAATAAAAAGTAATGTTACATTTTTTACAATTAAGTTTGGGCATTTTAATTAAAATTACGGTGTCTAGCTTTAAAATTCTTTTTACTGGAAGGATTAAAATATGGTAATTTAAAATGATAACCGCTCTGGTGTAGTGGTAGTCACCTAAAACACCGTCGGTTTGTGAGTTCGAATCCCACTCGAATATTTGTATTTGTATAAATATTCCTTTTCCGGTAAAGATGTCTGTCCTTGTGGTTCTATCCCCCGTGCCTCAGAGAGCACGTCAAGCCGTCGGTCCCGGTTGTTATACCGCCATAACATCGCCGAACATATCCCGCGTTGCAACAGCGTGGTGGATTTAGCTGCGATCCTGCTCCTACAGTGGGATTATACAGGCTGAATGCAATTTAAAATGACAAAATTAACTTTTAATTTTCATTTTTAATTAATTGAAAGGGGTACTTAAATCATTTAACCGCTTTAAAAGCAATGTAAATACTACTGTACCGTACTGTACTGTATCGTGGTAAGATAATGTATTTTGAAAACGATTGCAGCCGAAGTAATGTTATTGCAGCTTAGGACTAATGTTACCTGGAACAAAAACAAAATAAACAAATTAGATGTCATATTCAATAATTGTATAGTTTTATAATTGTATCTAAAGTTTGACTGCACCTAACTCTGTTTACTTACTTCATTTCACTAACCACATTTTGTAATCTAATACGTGTTCTTGTTACTACGGCTAATGTGTAGCGTAAGCTTTCTTTTTTATACTTCCTTGTTTTGTGACTACCAGTGGGGAACTATTGGTAGCTTTTTATTTCTATATCATTTTTACATTGTATTTCTCAGCTGTAGTTCCTCCCAAAATAAATAAATAAAATAAAATTGTAGTGTGTAATAAGGATATGTATCTGTGTGTGTATACCATTCTATATAAACATTTGATGAATGTTAATAAAGGAGTTAGTATTGTATCATCGCTCGGTTGTTTTAATACTCGCATCCCTATATGGCGACCCTGCCAGGACAACAAAATAAAAATAAAATAAGATACATTTAAAATAGTTAAAAGATTTAAAGCTGTAATGTTATTGTTAGGGAGATTAAAACGCCATTGTTTGAGATATATTTCCACTAATTTCATACACTAAGTTATAAAGACGCAATGAATATTAAAAGAAGCTTAACTCATAAATCAGTCAGTCAGTTGAGCCTATTGCAGTCCACTGTTGGACATAGGCCTCCCCAAGTTCGCGCCCAACATCCTCACTCACTCATAAACGATAATTGCAATGAAAGAATTTGAAACTGGCAGAATGATGTCAGTAAATCAAAGTTAAGGAAGATGAAGAAAGGATGGACAAGGTTCCAGAAAAGGGAAAACCACTGGCTGACAAACACAATATACAACTTTTGTAAAAGTGTGTACCCCTTGTGAAGATAAACTCTCCGTATATTTCCCTTAATACGAAACTTTTGGGGAAAATAAATACGAAATCAAGTAAAGAAGAAATTGACATCGTTCTGGTGCAGTGGTGCGTGGATATTTATATTTGTCCAAATGTTTCTTTCCGTTTCGGTTGTTTGTTCTGGTCGGTCTCCCCACCGTACCTCTGATAGCACGTTAAGCTGTCCTGGTTGTTATCATTGACACTTGACAGCGATCGTTACTCATAGTAGAGAATATATCATCCAACCCGCAATGGAGCAGCGTGGTGGATTAAGCTCTGATCCTTTTATGACATGGAGAATGTCCAATTGTGGGATGTTACATTCTGAATTGTGAAATAAAAAATATTAGCTAACATGAACGAAAATACTGTTAAGTACAGTTTGGTTACAATAGTGAGTCTTACATAATCAAATATTTTGTATTTAACATTGTTTTTGACGATACCAAAGTTAATTTTGTCTTTCAATACGTTATAAATATGAATGTCTTGATCTAATATTATTCAATCAATTATGTTAAGAAAGGTGTTATGCGTGTCGACGTTTACGGGTTCGCAGTAATCTACATAATGTAATTAGATCGCCTGAACCCTCGCGATGAGCTTACCCAATACCCTTTAATTAATTTGCTTCGGTTATGTGTCACGTGACTGCGGAGTGCTCCAGGCCGCACTGTCAGAAATATCTGATATGATAGCGCCCTGAGTATTTTCCGACAGAAATTTTTAAAGTTATAATTCTTTAGGCGTATTAGGGAAAAATGATGAGGGTAAATTTTTACGATGTGCGCGCACACCGTCACAGAAAACCGATACCCTGAAGTTAGCGAGTCAACGAAGAAGAAGTTAGCAACATGTAGTTAGCTAGCCAATGAAGTATAACTTCTTACGTGCGTACATAAGTACACAGACTTTTTTATATTAAGGAGATGTTGATTTCGCCAATGACACGTAGGATGGAGAATGAAAGAGATTAATGAGATTAATGGACTTTACTAAGTCAAAATATTGTGTATGATATGGAGACTAATTTGGCTTCCAATATTT
The DNA here is from genome assembly GCF_905220565.1 of Melitaea cinxia. Taxonomy (NCBI): domain Eukaryota; kingdom Metazoa; phylum Arthropoda; class Insecta; order Lepidoptera; family Nymphalidae; genus Melitaea; species Melitaea cinxia. The sequence goes on along the minus strand of NC_059407.1, from coordinate 16,603,333 downwards.
TTTTTAATAATTACATTAAATTAATTTATCTACCAACAGTGTCAAACTAGGAAGGATGATTACGCCAACGTAACATAGAATTTTGAAACAAAGAAAATTGTTTGGTGCTCTAAAAAATTTTAAATTAACCGTCACATTTTAATAGACCACAAGATAGTCTTTGTTTCCAATTTAACGTCATTATTGATGCGTTTTTTAATAAAGCACGATTAAAATGAGTTAAAAGTCGTAAAATGTAGGCATTAATTAAACTGCTGTTTGCGCGTTATTACATTTTAATGAGATTAAATCAGCGCCATCTATATTACAAAGTATATTTACTTTCACTTGGAGATTTTAAGGTGAGTTTTTAACTTAAATATAATGGTTATAAATGAGGTTATTATTTTTTATTAAATATCTAAGTTACGGACGGGTAACAGCGTCTTCGGTGCGACAAAGTCAGTTCTACGGTCACCAACCCGCCTGCCCAGCGTGGTGACTATGGGCGAAACACATGAGTTCACGCCATTTTTGGCGCGAACTTGTGAAGGCCTATGTCCAGCAGTGGACAGCGATAGGCTGAAGTGAATTTAAATTAAATTAAAACATATAATTTATGAAGCGATATTGTTGATCTCAAAATTTAAAGTTTTATATTCGTGTCGAAGCCTTACCTTTATCATATAATACATATATTTTTATTTTAAAAATAAATGTTTAATTTACAAAGTCGAAATAATAATTAATAAAACAAATTGTCTCTTTCAAATACTATACACGAGTTAATATTTAATTTAACTAAAGATTAAAACTTTTATACATTTTATAATCCCTGCAGCGAGAATTAATTTCTTTTAAAAGTTCTTTTAGATTATTCAATTGAAAGAATCGAAGTAGTTTTTACTCTCTCGGAACGAAGTTACTTTCGCTTCTTGGTAGATGTCTGCTGTACATTCATATTTTATAAAATACCAAGTTAACAGAGTTAAATTGAAAAATTTCTAAAAAAGTACTTGTTTCTAATATATATAATGGTAATAGTAAAGGGTAAATGTAAAAAGCACACAGCTGTGCGAAATAAATAAATAAAATTTAATCTGTGTACACTTCCCTAACGCTTTCATTATGCCGTACCCTATATGCTTAAGGTTGTTTGAAAGAGATCGATAGCCATAAGACAACCTTTGCACACTAATTTTTATTTGTAATATGTTACGGTTTTGATTTGTGTCGCGTACAATAAACAGTATATTATTATAATATATGGTTTGTAGTAACTAAAATATAACACATATGTTTAAATTCTAATTTTGTACTATAGCAAGGACAAGTCGAGACGAAATCTTGTTACGTTATTTTCGATCTTGCTCCCGTCATGAAAACGTCCTCTCGAGACTACTTATTTGACGACTAATTATTGGAAATCGGATTAAAAACTGTGAACTAGACTTGAACGAGAGGATTTTATATTTGCATATTAAAATAAAATGTAATAAAGTACTCTATTAAAAACTTTGAAAGTCCAGCTCGTATACTTAGACTTTAACCTTTTTTTGAATGTTTCTTTAATATAAATTAAAACAAGGAAACCCGAAGAATAATGAAAGAACTTTATCGGATTTTTCACGGGGCATAGGCCTCTTTGTCCATGCAGGAGAAGGATTGGGTAAATGCTACACGCTGCTCAACTGCGGGTTGGCGGTTATGTATAAGGTATTTGTGATAACAACCGGGACTGCTCGCTTAATGTGCTAAGCCACAGTGGAGACCCACAAGGACAGACATCCAAACCGCAAAGGCATATTTGTACAATAACAAATATCCACCCCGAGCAGGATAGAACCCGCAAACCGACGGTATTTTAAGCGACTACACGCACCACTACACCAGTGCGGTTCTTATTTACCATGAAACAGCACGAAATTTTATACTATCAGTATGCTAAGCTGGTATACGTTCAGGTCTCAAATTTCAAAAAGTACGTTACTTGTTTAACCAAGCCAGCGTTACAAGTCACATTATTTTAGTTAAAAATACATATTATGACATTTGGACGAAGTGTACGTACATAATTATGTGTAACATCTTATAACATGTAACTAATTTATTTAATATCTATTAATAAAATACAAAAAATTAACAGTGCTTATATAATTTAGTTCATGGTATAACGAATAAGTCTGTAGTATAATGGTAAAAAGCCCACAAAGTTAAGTAATGTAGGCATTGAACATTCTCCGAGCGTCTGGCGGCTGAGACGCGTATTTCAACTGAAATAACCGCGTGAATATCCCAGGAAATATTGTTTTTACCACAGACAAGATCGGCTTGGAAATGATATTGATCTATATATTCATTCTTAGATACTGAAACAATAGTATGGAAAGGTGGCTAGCCTTTTTTTGGGCAAAAATTAAGAACTCAAAAAATATTATTATTAAAAATAGTTAAAGGTTTTTTCGGCGACAGATTCTATGACAAAAATTTAATTAATAGTTTCATCCTACATCTTCTGGAAGGTTCTAGACGTTTACAGGGATGAGTTTAATACAGCAAATAATCCGGTTTATTGTCAACTTTTTAAAAATGTCTTTTAACATTTGACGTTTCGAGAGGTCATTATTAAAAGTTATGATGTCAGTTCCTATTATCCTGTTTGTCCATCACAGAAAATATATTTAGTCCTTTACGTAGAATATAAGACTTTTACGATACACTTTGAATTCTTGCCATTTTATCCCTAGTTATACTGATAAGTATTGTAGATTACAAAATTATTTATGTCAACTGTTTAGTAAATGTAGTATTTAAACAATTACAGTATGCATTTTACCTAATTTGAGTTACTATTGTCGTATACCACTTCCATGGGTCATCTGTTCCGATCACCGCACATTAGGGCCGGGTGGCAACTTGTGTTTAGTTTGTAACTTTCTTCCAGTTTTTCTTGTATTTTTGCCGACAGTCGCAGAGAATATTACAATTGATCGAGTTTATAGATAACTAACTTTTCCGCGCTATTTTCTCACTCGCGCTATTTGAAACTATTTTGAAAGTATTACAAATTATGTTGACGTTAGTTTTAGTACTGACGGTGTAATGGTGTTCTCAGGTATAATTCTCGCTTACAACAGGTATTTATATACAATTGTTTGTATAGCCTATACATACCTTTTTTTTAAATATCACTTGGTCGGTAAACAAGCGTACGGCTCACCTGATGGTAAGAGATTACCGTTGCTTATAGACGCCTGCAACACCAGAAGCATCGCAAGCGCGTTGCCGACCCAATCCCCAATCCCCCCAGGAGCTCTGGTCACCTTACTCACCAACAGGAACACAATACTGCTTGAAAACACTATTATTCAGCTGTGATCTTCTGTAAGTCGGGCTGCTCCATATTTTGAGCAGGAAATTCCTGCCGTGCCCAACCTCAGTTAAACCTATTACGGTCAGTAACTATTGCTAATTGCATATTTTATTTAATTTCTCATAAACTTTAATATTTTTCTCATGGGGGTTTTGCCCAAAGCACGCTGGGCAGGCGGGTTGGTGACCGCAGAGCTGGCATTATCGTCATGGTCGGAACTTGGGAAGGCCTATATTCAGCAGTGGAGAGCGATCTACTGAACTTTTTTTTTTTTATATTTTTTGTTTTATAATTATTCATACGGTATAATTAAAAACGTAGAAGACGTTAAAGTCCATTTCCATTAAAAAAACAGCTTCTTTCTCAACAAGTTGATGTTTTAAAGCCTATAAACACACATTACTACAGTTTCACAGAGATTACAACTCTAAATTCTCGGTAACGAGTTTTATACAAAAGGAGTTTAGCGGTAAGATGGAAACAAAGTGAAACAATGGCGGGTTCGGATTTATTTATCACTAGCTAGACTTAGTGATTGTTTTGAGAAATGTATTTATTTTTATGGCTATGAAAGAAGCGAATAACAACACATAACGTGATATTTTATTATTTTGAAAGCTTTCGTGTTAGTCCGGTTAATTTAGACATCCAAGGTTACAAAAATTTACACTTAAAAATTGTCAGGATTGTTCAAAACACTATTATAAAACTTTTTCTCTTTTTTTGTATTATTCCTAATATTATATTATATTATTATTTTTATTGTGATTCTCATTATAAAATTAAATTAAATTTTATTTTCATAACTTTAACTTATTATGTATTGTATTAGTTTTGGCTCTTATTGTATTAATTTTGTGTTGTTGAATTAATTAATTAAATTTGGTTATTCTATTTTATTCATTATTTTTATTGTAATAATTTAATTTTCATTGATTTAATCCTATATGTTTTTGTAATGAGATACTCTCATGTAAGCTGTATGTCCCTATAATTGAGGTAACACTCAATTGTCTGTAAACTGTGCTGATGATTATAGTGAATTTGTTAGTGTCTACCTTGTTGGCGCATTATAATAAATAAATGGAATGTGAAACGTCCTCATCGATCCGACACCTGTAAAAAAATTTACTCGTGGTCTTATGTTTGATGACGAATTTAGCTTTAAATCTTGTAAATGATAACATCCTTATGCCTCATAGTGAGACGTTTACTTAATTATTAAGACGCCTTATTTGAGTTGAAATAGTTTAAAATACTCTTACAATAAATAAATAAACAAAATAAATAAATAACGCACGCTTGCAACAATGGATTTAAAGTAACAAATACTAGTTAACCGCCAGTTCAGTAAGCACGTTTCAAAATTTAATCAGGAAATCTAAAGTGCCGGCGTCCGAAGTCTTTGTTCGGTTTACCTGATAAATATCCCAAGTACGACTAACTACCGCTACGTAAGTAAAAGTAGATAATTGTATTGAATTCCTGTTTTTTAATAATATTAAATTAGTTGATAAAATTATTTATTTAATTCTTTATTTTTACACATTATAGAAACACAGTATTTTACAGTTTTTTTTAACAAATAACTAAACGATTACCGTAGCTTATAGACGCCTGCAACACAAGAAGCATTGCAAGCGCGTTGCCGATCCTACCCCCGATTCACCACAGATGCTCTGGTCACCTTTATCACCCAGGAACACAACACTGCTTGAAAGCAGTATTATTTGAACTGACAGAACTGAGGTAGGGCACAGCAGGAATTTCCTGCTCAAAATATGGAGCAGCCCGACTGGGGTAGTACTTCGACCTTACAGAAGATCACAGCAAAATAATACTGTTTTCAAGCAGTATTGTGTTCCTGTTGGTGAGTAAGGTGACCAGAGCTCCTGGGGGGATTGGGGATTGGGTCGGCAACGCGCTTGCGATGCTTCTGGTGTTGCAGGTGTCTATAAGCTACGGTAATCGCTTACCATCAGGTGAGCCGTACGCTTGTTTGCCGACCTAGTGACATAAAAAAAAAATATTTAGCTGATATCCTCTGTAAGGAGGTACTTCCCCAGTCAGGCTGCTCCAGATTTTGAGCAGGATATTTCCTACTGTACCCTAACTCAGTTCTTTCCTCCTTTTGAGCGTTTTTTATAGACTATTCTAGCACATTTAATGGCACCTTTTTACACAAATTAAGTGATGTAAATATAAATAAATTAAGTGACGATGTCCTTTACAAAGTGTCAACACAATTTTCGCAAAAGAGGCGTTCGGATTATTATACACACATTTATATTTTCAGTTTCTCTTCAATTTTAGCGCAGTATGAATTTTTTTTCATCATCAGCGTATTACATGGCACTACAGGACGTTACATAACGCTCAACCCTCAGGGTACTAAAACAAAATTTATTTTAAACGCAAATAAAACCCTAAAACGGTTTGTTCGACCTACCCGCACTACTGAATCGTTTATCGCTCGTATTTCGTAATACTATGCTAATAAAACGGTAGATTTACAGAATTCGCAAATAAAAGAGGCGGACCTGTCCCGAGGCGGTGATCAAAAAGACCCGAATAACTTTACATGATACTACGTTGTGTTTGTTTCTGTAGCGTGAAAAACTATTTTTATAAGCAACTAGCTGTACGCTTTTTTTGGTTGTACAAACTTAGAAACCTTTGTAGGCTCATGCATAACACTTTGCTGAAGATCGTGGCATGATCAAAGGCATAGATTATGATTCTATAAAGGACATACAGACAAACATTCATTTTTATATACATAGATAAATGTACCCTTTTAAGTCTTGATTTATCTTTATATAGATATTATTATACAATATTGTATTATTATATAAATTGCATTTCACTGAGTTTCTAATAGCGTTAAAGGAACTGGACGATTTTGTCATTTTTTTTATTCATCAGTTATTAATAAATATATGCAACAATTATAATTTTTCTTTGCCAAAATCTTTTCAAAATATGGTCGTTAGAAGAATCGTCAATGCGAGATTCCTTTACCTAAAATTACACCCAAACAGACAATCATTGCTATTTTATACATTCGTATAATTGAGCTATTCAGGCCCCCCAGCGGTCATCGATCAGCTCGGGGCCCACAAAGCATTATGTTAATACGCGGGCCCCATTACTTCTGAGTGAAATATTGTGTTTACCTCACATGTCATACACATCATCCTCTTTTGATCTATTCAATATAATTTGGTGATTGCTCTTTTACATTATAACTGAATAAGGGAACTTATGTTTGCCCTCAGTATTTGATTAGGATAAAAGTGACTCTATTTTGACATTTCCCGTTATATATATTTTGTTTGTCCATGGTGTCCATAACCGTAACCGTGACGCCGCGTTGGCGTAACGGTTACGGTCATGGATTGTGCCTGTTGCGCTGGCGGTTGCGGGTTCGATCCCCGCACATGACAAACATTTGTATTGGCCATACAGGTGTTTGCCGTGGTCTGGGTGTTTGTGCAGTCCTTGTGGGTCTCCCCACCGTGCCTCGGAGAGCACGTTAAGCCGTCGGTCCCGGTTGTTATCATGTACACCTGATAGCGATCGTTACTCATAGTAGGGAATATATCCACCAACCCGCATTGGAGCAGCGTGGTGGATTAAGCTCTGATCCTTCTCCTACATGGGGAAAGAGGCCTATGCCCAGTAGTGGGATATTACAGGCTGAAGGCATATTTTTTGTTTATTTAATAATTTATTGTACACAAGGACAAAACGTGATTTGAAGGCGATTCCCGTTATGGGAATCCCGTAGTCTTATCTCTTACTAGCTGTAGATTACCAACACAATTCTAACGAAGTTGGCGTTAAAATTCTAACGTCTTTACGTAATATTAAATTAGACATATTATTTGAATTCTATTAAAAATGCATTTTTTAGTTTTATAAAACTAATCCGGCAAACAAGCGTGCGGCTCATCTGATGGTAAGCGATTACCGTAGCTGATAGACATCTGCAACACTAGAAACATCGCATCGTTGCCGACCCGAAATCGAGGGAAACCCTCGTAGTGACGACTAGTGCTTTTGTTAATTTTTTTTCGTCTACTTACGTTGTATTACTTGTCTATGTAATTGAAGTCGGTTTTTTTTTTGCGAGCAAACACAATTATAATAGATAAAAAATAGTGAGGCGGAACTAACGTAAAAATACTGCACCTAGATGTGATTGCGTGGACACGTGTACTCTTTGATTTACATGTTTATTGCCATCCAATTTCACTTAAAACGTTCCTTTGTGGTGTGTAGCTGAAAAAGTCGTTGTTTTACAAAAATATTTTCATATCGTTTATATACATTGCATTATGAGTATGGATGCTTTTTTATAACTTTTTTTTATATCACTAGGTCGGCAAACAAGCGTACGGCTCACCTGATGGTAAGAGATTACCGTAGCTTATAGACACCTACAACACCAGAAGCATCGCAAGCGCGTTGCCGACCCAATCCCCAATCCCCCCGGAGCTCTGGTTACCTTACTCACCAACAGGAACACAATACTGCTTGGAAGCAGTATTATTTTGCTGTGGTCTTCTGTAAGGTCGAGGTACTACCCCAGTCGGGCTGCTCCAGATTTTGAGCGGGAAATTCCTGCTGTGCCCTACCTCAGCTAAAGTTATACAACTACCAACTATACTATAGATCAAAAAGTTGTGAAATCTTAAAAATGTAATAGTCAATTACCCTCATATCCTTAGAATATGAGTCAGAAGAATCGTGAAAGAAAAATAGATATTAATATAAAAAAAATATCTAGTATGATAAAAAAATGAGTGTGCTTTAGACCACACGACTGCAGTAAATCCTATGAAATATGACTCTCTATCTCTCTCTTTCTATCTTAATTAACTAATATCTCCCTCTCAACTTCCGTTCGCCTCACCCGATCACAATTTTCGTAACGCTCTCGTCACGCAATCACCAGCTTAGTCCTCAAGTCAAGCGTGCGTAAAGAAGTTTTACTTCGAAAATTGTACTCCTTACAAGGATTGCTGGAAGAAATCTCTTCTAGGGATAAGCTCACGCTTTTTACGTGAGTTTCAATGACGAATATTTGCATCCAAATTCTATACGTATAATAAAAAAATAATGTTAAAATTTCTTTGACAAAACATTTTAGCACTAACCACTGAAAATAACCATTGGATATAGACAAAATTATCAACACGTTCAAATAAAAAATACACCTTTACAAATTTACAAACAAAATAACACATGGAAATCGTTAAAACTTATTAAATTCGTCAGCCAAGCCATTGACATAAAAAAAATCACGATTAGCTTATTTCCATCTTTCGAGCTGTTAGTCATTACTTTAGCTAAAAATCGTACAAAAGCATGTACGGAACAGCTAATGGATACGTTTAATCAGATAGTTTGATTATACTCACGTGCCCTCGACTGCAGACAATCAACTAGTTACCTAACACAACTTGCTTCTCACTACAACTTAGGAACTTTACCCTAACGTACTTTGCGTTATTAATCTTTGAATATTGTGTTTGAAGGTAGTTGGATATTTGTAGCCATATGCAAAATTGCAGAATTTTTCAGTCGTTAGCTGTGGTTGACTAAATATTTTTCTTAAGTTTTTTTTTAATCTACATTTATTTCTATGCTTTGATAATTCAATTAATATAGGCTATCTTTAATTATCTATTCGAAATGTTTAAGATTTTTTTGATTTTTCAAAAATAGACATTTTTAAGACTATATTTTTTTTGATACAACCGGATAAATATTTTAAACAAAGTAAAAGACTGCCCAAAAAATTCAACTGGGACCGATATCGTAGGACAACGTAGATAGGCTGATAATAAGTTCCAGAATCGTTTTACTGAATTAACTGAAATCAGAATCAGCTCCGCAGAAATTAAGATAATAAAAACATTTGCAGTCAACCCAAAACCCTGGAATTTTCAAAGTATAAAAGTATGATTCTGAAGAGCTTTATGTTATCCTTAGCTTTATTTTCGCTCAATTTATTTAAGTGTAATATTTATTTCTATTAAAATTCCATTGGAATACTATGGATAAAAAAACAAGTTTGCATATTAGCGGGAACCTAAAGAAAAACCCTGCATACCACAAGAAAGCATGAGCTGGTAAATGATTATAAGAATGACTTATTTCAACATTAAAAAAAGTTACATCAGTTTATTTAGCAACACTAAACAAAAAAAAGGAAACTTTACATGCGTAAAACTTACCTTGAATACAATGGTGGGAAAATATTTCTTTAATTATAGGTACATAGTTGATGTAGAGAAACAAAAAAAGAGCTTAAATTAATTAATAATAATTACACAAATTGAACTGGAAGTGTGTTTTCCAAATGTGTTCAAATTGCTGGGACATGGGTTAAATATTACCGTTTAAATATTAACAAAACGACTTGCGTGAAACAGTGCGGTAGTTGGAGAAAATTACACGTTACCAGCGGTGCATACAATATGAACAACGGAAAAACCGTACTAACCTATTAATTGATTGAACGGACTTAGTAGAACAACGATGGGTTTTTGTTTGTTTACTTTCAAAATGGAACGCTAGATGGCGTTAATTTACTATTAAAAATAATTACTACTAGATGACGCTGATTTATTTAAATTTGGAAACGTATGAATTTTGACGATTGAGTAAATGTTCGATGTCTCGTATATGTTTACATATGTGTGTATACTATGTGTACACTCTATCCCTTAGATGATTCTTTGAATAGAAAAGCTATGAATAATAAGAAAGCAACTTTTCCGAGAAGATACGTACAAGATCACACTTATAAAACCTCACTTTGTCACCCCAATTTCCATTGACATCGTCCCATAAACGCCGCGAACTTCCCCGGAGTGATTGAGGCGCTAAAGACTCGGCGCAAATTACTCAAAGTGAGAACAATCAACGGCATTTTATGCCTTTTTACGTTTCGCCAATATCCTATCGTGGAGTGTTCTAGATCTTTAATACTTTTGTAAGACTTTAAAAATGTATGAAATGAAGAAATTCCTTTTAGAGATTTTTTTACGTTTTATAATATATTTTTAAGTAAGTACACTATTGCTAAAACCGTTAAGAGAAATTTAAATAAATTCACTGTTACAACTCATATCGACAATAATTCTGTAGTAAAATGTATAACGTTTGTACGTACGTCTGTACGTATAACGTTTGTATTAGAGATAACACGCTAACAGTTTCTAGAATAATCTCTTAATATTTACTGTAAGGTTTCTGCCCTGTTTTCATATTTTAAAACTAGTTGTGCCCGCAACATTGTCCGGGCGGAAAGCAACAAAAAATTTATTGTGCATGTCGCAGAGTAATAAAATAAATAAATTTCTAAAATAAAAGCCTAAGTTACTCCTTATTACACAAGCTATCTGCCAGTGAAAGTTCCGTCGAAATCGGTTCAGCCATTTCAGAAATTAGCCGGAACAAACAGACAGACGAATAGACAGACAAAATTGTAAAAAATGTTATTTTGGTATATAGACATCCATATGCATTTAGTAAAAAGCGGTTATTTTAATATTACAAACAGACACTCATATTTTATTTATTTGTATAGATTTAATACATGAGCTATAAAATTGTCAAGTTTCACGCAAAGTTCTCTTCAATACTTTTTAGGATTAGCGCGTTCATAAAAATAAAAAGACAAATAGTTTAAACTTCGTTTTTTCGAATAGTATTTTCTGTACAAAAGTATACGCAAAGAATGTAAAATAAAATAATATAAATTACTTAAAGTATTGCTTGCATTTGATCAAGATTTGTTTTAACAACATGATGACTTGAACGACGTGATGATTTTACAAAAAAAAGGAACAACAACAACAATATAATAAGAAAATATAATAACAAATGTAGATTTACGAGTAGTGAACTAAACTACAGAATTTCAATATAGAAGTCAAGTCATAAAAGTCATAACTGTAAAATTAAAAAAAAAAGAAAATCAACAAATCAAATTTCCTAAGACTCATTTCGGCCCTGAACTAAAGACCTTTTATGATTATGATGAAAAGCGAACATTTTAATGTAAAAGTGTTTAATACATGAAGAAATATTCTTAACAAGCATGTAATATGTAAGCCTTACAGTGGATTTTAAAATAAAAATTTAATGTAGGCATAATAGTACACTGACCTGCAATGAGGCAGCATTGCTGATTAGCTTCTCTTTTGGAATAAAGCATGTCCGTACTTTACTGGTGCATTTTTGTATGTATATGTGAATTAAAAATGAAATTCCAAAGTTAATTTTCATCATCATCATCATCACGCTTAGGAGAAGGATCAGAGCTTAATCCACCACGCTGCTCCAATGCGACCACGGCAAACACCTGTATGGCCAATACAAATGTTTGTCATGTGCGGGGATTGAACCTGCAACCGCCAGCGCAAGAGGTACAATCCATGGCTGTAACCGTTGCGCCAACGCGGCGTCAATATAAAATTAAATGAATAATGTATAATATGAATAGGAAAAAAATTAAGAATTTTGCATTACCAACCATTTCTTTTTAAAAATTTCAAAACTCGATCTGCATATAAAGTACAAGTTTGAAACAAACTTCAAGCAACGACCAACATTCCTTGCAAATGGCGCCCAACGTGGGACCAATTTCTTAAGTTTTACTTATACGAAATATCGGTATTTAAATAGGTCTTTGTAATACAATATATTCAATTATAATTCAGGGTAATCATAGAACAATAACGTATTTCATTAAACCCATTATACGACTAGAAAGTCAAATTCAGACTCGAGCAATTCGGACGAATATAATTCTAGAAGTTTCGACCAAAGTTCCCGTACCTCCAGGAACATGGGACAAGTTTTAGAGCACGTCGTGCCTGGAGCCAGGATACAGTTTTGATTGTAGTACTCGCAGGTTTTACTAACTACCCAGTGCGCCAGACGTAGGTTTAGAACTTCAATTTCCATGTCCTAATAACATTTGACTTGAACTTCTTAAAACTTCAAAAACTAGTTTTGAAGGTAAATTGGAGCTAATGTAACGAGACGGTCGGATAACAAATCTTATTCGATTTTTTATTAAGATTATTGTATAGAAAGCTATTTTTTAAAGTTAATTACTAGTTCATGTGGCTAATATATTGAAAATAGTTAGTAGTACTGCTACAGGTTACTATTTCCAAATAATTTTCATCAAAGCTAAATCCGCTATAAGGCCTACGAGGAAAATTAAAAGACTATTTCGTCTTGTTTGTAAAAGTTTTACAAAACCTAATCTTCTTATAGACGATGTGCAAGGTGATGAAATCCAATAAGTGCAGTTTACAAACATTCGAACGGAATTAGACGTTGGATCCCGCAATTTCCGGGATTACCGCAGGCTGGGATCGAACCCGCACTAGTGAGCCGGCAGCCGCGGTAAGCCCGCACAAATTGCTCGCTTGTTTAGATTGTGAGAAATGCGCCGGATATAAATTCTGTACATTCCTCTCTGCACTTTCGGAGCACACGTAAATACTATTAACACCTCTACGCTTTAAATTGAAGTGATTCCTATCTTAGTTAAAATATATACATTAAGTTATTCCGCTTTCGCATATAATAGCTAACATAATTTGTATTTGCCTAACTGAAAAATAGTATTGAAGAAATATGTAAGTTGAAATCGCTTCAGAGTTTAATCAAATCCATTTCGTGTAAGGCGCTGGCTGCGACCCCGTCAATGGGCGTGCGACAGGGACGGAATTAAATGCAAATGCAGCGAACAGTGCGACGAAATTGCGATTCGTCTCGCCGTGAACGACACGTTCGCGTTATACGACGAAATTGCAACAGAGTAAATACACGAGTAAATTGTATAGCGTATAAATAATTATGAGGTTATTAATATATACTAATATTATAAAGCTGAAAACTAAAATTTTTGTCTCTTTCTTTGTTTAAACTTATAGCGTTAATCTCAGGAACTGCTGGTTCAGATTGTAAAATTCCTTTTGCGTTAGTTCCTTTGCGTTCCTTTGGCTATATTTTATATCATAATAATATAAAATAAAAACATATCAATTCACTAGTGTACTGGAATAGCCTCTATCTTCATACATTTATCGAGAAATGGGCTTTTTAATAATGTAAAATAATTTTTACTATTTAATTTACACATAAAACTTGACATACATATGTATATAAGACAGATATGAAGTAAATTTACTAGCTTGCGGTAATGAACGTGGCTTTAAAACGGGCGCCCAAAGTGGGACCAATTTTTCGAGTAATTGTTACGTAATATAATGGATTAAAGTTTAATTAGGTATTCATTTGCAACTTTATTTAATTATTAACATATAAATAAAAATTGTCTTATAGTAATAAAATATTTAAAATTATCAATCTAGTAATAGTTCGTATCGTACGCAGGTATGGAAAAGGATTTCAACTCGGCAACCTTAGCGAGAAGATGTACAAAGTGACGTCAACATTTGCGTAAAACCAAAAAAATATAAGAATATTGTTGTGCTTCGGAAATATTGATCAAAACTGCAGGATATTAGCATAGAAATAAAGATAAAGTGAAGAAACAGAACTTTATAGACAACGAACTTATAAACCAATCAGCCAGCAAATTTTACCTTGAGGAAAGACTCTTATAGAATAAATTTTTAATCGTATTCTACCACTACCGTCCCAAACATAATGTGTCAGCGATAATTAGCAAGAGTGGTGATGATTGAAAGGTGTCTATGATAATATTTGGGACTGAAGAATTTACGTACTCTTCATAGCAGGATGGGAGGATGTACAAAATCACCACCTTAACTTTTATAAAGCTGAAAATGTGTCTCTTTCTTTGTTAAAACGCGCTAATCTTAGGAGCTACTGGTTGGAATTGAAAAATTATTTTTGTGTTAAGTAGCCCATTTACCGAGGTAGGCTAAAGGCTATTTTTTACTGAGTAAATATGTCGAGCAGAAATGTTTATAAAATCTTATGAATCGCGTATGAATCGCATTTACATAAATAAAATAAAAATAAATAAAATTGCTAAAGAAAGAAAGGTGACTAATTATATCAACTTCAAAATGAAGATGTAAATGATAAGTATAAAGAAAAAAAATTAACAAACGCATTAGCCGTCACTACGATTTTCGAGGGTTCCCCTCGATTTCTCTGGAGTTCCATTGTCAGATCCTGGTTTCCTTATCTAGTTTCTTGACAATACTTTTCAGAAAATCTGCATACCAAAACCTAACTGACTCTACATAGTGTCCTTTTTTGCTAACTGTCAAACTTGTGAAGTTGAAATTATTGTTACGTTTACTGAATTTTCTGCGTAATTTTTCAAATTTTATGACCTTAATTTTTTTTACACAAAATATTAAAAACCTTAGAGAAAACGGAAAATTAAACCGGCAAAGTCGTTCTTCAGTTATTGCGTGACCAAAGTAAATATGGACCCATTATTGTAAAAAATACAATAGTACTTTGTGAGTTACTAAAAGGGGCTTCCCCTTTTTAATTTTAGTTTTAAACACGTTACTCCCACAGATATCCTTCTTTAATATAGAAAATTTGCAGATAGATATTCTGTGTGTGTATTATATGAATTTGGAAATAACTGTAGACCTAATAAAATTTTATCTCTGTTTGACCGCCATTAAGTCCAGAAGACGATGGTAATATCGTATTTATTGATAAATAGATATTATAACAGTAAAACTATTATTATGGGGACAGCTGGGACTTTAACGTTAAGATGAAAATGATCTTTATACGTAAATATATTACGAAAGTCTTAGGAACTATTAGACTAAATATATTCATCAATAACTATACTCGCTCGAGGCAGATATTTGTGCTTGTAAAGATACTAGCTTCGGGTCTGTGTGTGTGTCCTTGTGGTATGTCCTGTGGGGAGAGAACATCCACGTCGGTTCCAGTTGTTATCACAAAATCTAGACAGCGATCGTTCCTCAAAAAATTAAGAAAAAATAATCGATACTAATATTATTAAGTTGAAGTTTGTTTGTTTGCTTAACGTGCTAATCGTGGAAACTGGTTCGAATTAAAAAAAGTTCTTTTTGTGTTGGATTGTCTATTCACAGGAAAGGCTGTAGGCTACATAATAGTTTAGTGTGTTTTTTATCTCAAGTTAAGGCAGCTGAAACCTCGGGCCATAGCTGGCTATCATCATATGAAGAGTAATACTGAGCTAGATTGCCTAGATTGCCAAGATTATAAAAACAAGTAATCCAAAAAAAAAAAAAAAAATTAATTTGTTTAGTTATTTAGGTACTTTTGGATTATCAATATTCCGTAAGTTGAAAAGAAAAGTCTTTGATCAACAAAG
Organism: Melitaea cinxia; assembly: GCF_905220565.1. Taxonomy (NCBI): domain Eukaryota; kingdom Metazoa; phylum Arthropoda; class Insecta; order Lepidoptera; family Nymphalidae; genus Melitaea; species Melitaea cinxia. The sequence goes on along the minus strand of NC_059407.1, from coordinate 16,587,620 downwards.
AAATACGTTTTAGTAATTTATTGATATATGAGAGAATCCTATTAACATCATGACTGTGCTTGATTGTCAACTGCAATTAAATCTTTTTACTGTTACACATTGAATATTACATTTGTCCGCACAAGTTTAACATGCATGTATAGGTATATGAGAACAGCAATTACGTAAGGGCGGCACTGTATACTTATGCAAATGTACTACCTGTAGTAATAATAGCAAATACCGTTAAAACGAAATAATTGATTCTAGAAAAACCGTCCAATAATATCAATGACAGGAAAAATATTTTGAAGAAAATATATCATTAGTCATCTGCGGTATCAGATTACCAATAACATGTTTTGACATGTGATCGATGACGCTCCGTTACACGCCCACTGAGGAAAACTAAAAACAACGTCAAACGTATATGTAATTATTCAATAAATAGATGTCTTATATTTATTATAGACATAATTATAGAGGGTAGTATGAAAAATTCTAGTCAACTTACTTTCTGAGTTACCATCCTGATAAAGTTGTTTTTAAAGTTTCTTCCTTACCTGAAAAAGAAGAAATACAATATCATAATGGTCAAAAAGATGTATACATTTTTCATATAAAAAATTATATTATGTATGTATATGTATATCAGATGTCTGTTAACAAAAACACAATATATAATAAGTTGCCCGTTATAGAAACAGAGGATCATGTCAGTACGTTCAGTGAACGTTTGAAATGAGAAGAAAATATATTATCTTGATCTCCTTGCTTAGAAACAACAACATTTTCATTACTTTATACATATCTGATTATTAATTAATGTATCAGTTGTATCCCGTAGTTCCATCCGAGCTATTTTTGACGAAAAAGCGTACTTAAATATTATATAAAAGCCTGTATCGGTAAATGGACTTCGTATGGTAATGGACTGTATATATGCAACTAGAAATTAGAGCGTTCAAACAAACAATCTATTCAGCTTTATAACATTAAAAGGTAAGTTTATTTAAGAGTTTTAATAAAACTTATTTCAGAAAAATATTGTTTTTAAAGAATTATCAAAAATTTAATAGACACAAATGAAGACAGAATTTTAAATAAATTACGTTTCCATCGGTGCCGTTCACCCGATACTTCATGAAAGATGAAGTCTTGCCGTTTTAAAATCTAATATTCATAAAATTAGATCTCAATTTCAAAATGACTTAAATGTTGATAATATTTAAGTAAGTATTAACTATGACGACAGGCTATTAAGTTAAAAGTTGTGTTATTGGATAAGTAATTCAGTCAGACGTCTGTGCATCAGAGCCTTTTGTTCAATCTGTACGCTTCAGCAAAATTTAAAGAAATTATTGAACGGTGTGTATAAATTATATGAAGTTTTTTATTAAAAAGAAATGCTTTTTGTACTTCAAAATAAAAAAATGTGTTCTGGCCCCCAAAAAAATAAAATTTTAAACATATGAATGTATTTTCATATTTAAAATTTTATATGATGAATGAATGAATTTTCATTGCTAAAAATCAACAAAAACCACGATTATAATAATGTGCCAATCATTATTAAACGAAAAACTATTGGTAAGTGGTACAAGATATTTAACGGTCACCATCCCGCCTGCCTAGCGTGGTCACTATGGGCAACACATGAGTTCACGCCATTTTTGGCGCGAACTTGTGGACGCTTATGTCCAGTAGTGGACTGCGTTAGGCTAAAGTGATGACGATGATGATGACAAGATATTTAAGCTACCATGTTAATAGGAACGTATGATAAACGATGATAACGATGTAGAAGATCATAAGTAAGATAAGTGTGTAGGACAAACTCAAGAATATAAAAAAAAAAAACAAAATTATTTGTTAATGGTTGGTTCTAAGGTTGTTAAATTTCGAATTATAGCAATTTTAGTAAGAAAATAATTTAAGTTTTTTTTTATAATCTGTATTTTTTAATAAAAACTTTTATCAAAACTCATTTATTTACAAAGTATATTAATTACTATTCCATAAAACATCTAACAATAAAAAATAAAAACATATGAAAACAAACGATATTTTCTGACATAGCGAGTACCAGGAAAACAGGAACACGCTAGAGATGTTCCCGTCAGTTAAATATATTCAAATTCAATCTAAAACGAAGCCGGTTTATTCAAATATATATTTAAAATGCTCTTCAATCTCTAAAGCAACTCTTGAATCGAAATGTTCTTGAAATAGCTTGTAATTGTTTAAACATATTTTCGCTTAGTTAGTCTGTGACAAATGGATCATTTTTAAGCAATTGAATAAATATTATTAATGAATTACAGCTTGCATTACGATCTCACAATCAGACATGTAAGTCGAATTTTGAATTTAAAGCGAAAGTAACAAAAAAATAAAATACTGTCGAACTTGTAAGCAAATTTCTAGAGTGACAAAATATTTACTTAAATAAATCAACATTTAAATTGTAACATGAATGAAGAAAACATACAATTTTAACGCTTCAGCGTGTTCACGCACTGCTGGGTATAGGCCCCATGTCGGAAAAAGATCAGAGCTTAATCCACAACGTTGTTCCAATGCTGGTTGGTGGATATATTCCCTACTATATGAGTAACGATCGCTATCAGGTGTCTTTAGCGTGCTCTCCGAGGCCCACAAGGACTGCTCAAATACTCAGACCACGGCAATCATCTGCATGGCCAATGCAAATATTTGTCATGTGTGGGGATCGAACCCGCCATCACAACCCCCACCCCAAGTGCATCAGTCACAAACCTTGCGACAACGCGTCGTTTAAATATGATTATAGATTTGTATAATTAAAACTTATATCGTAGTCAATATCACAGAAAAAGAAATTTATATTTAGGTATATAACTTTATTGAGTGTGAAGATGTACATTTAGCGATTATATTTGAAGGCTTTCAGTTGTGTTGGAGTACGGTTGATGTCACCAATGTCACACAGTACGGTGAGGACGCGTAGAAGATTGATCGGCGTGGTCGAGGCAAGGTTTCGATTAAACTTTGAAAATGTGCGAAATAGTCAAACTTCATTATTTAACCTTAGCCTAGAACCACGCAAGCAATTATTAAGGTGAAATAAAACTTAATTCAAAACATATCATAACATAATTATTATTTTAGAACAAATAACTGAAGAGGCGTTTCTTAAAAATAGTTTTCTCATAAAATATTATGAATTCCATAATCGATGGAGATATCACAGTTTTAGATATGGAAAAGAAGATATAATAATATATTTTTAGAAGACTTAATTGCAATCTATAGTCCGGTCAAATTAGGACAAAAAAGTTATAAAAAAACACAAACTCCGAACTTGATATTTTTGTCTTTAACCTTTGACCTTGAATAACTTTTTTGAGACATGGGATCGATGGAGACTTGGCATTTTATTTCTAACGGTATACCCCCCCACATTTAGTTTTACTAAGAACGGTTAATTTACGTTTTAAAATAAGGGTATAACTTGTAGAGTTTCATCGTTTATATATATATATATATGGTATATAAAAGTCACCAGAGTCGAGTGTTCGCAAAGCGGTCACATTAGCTAGTCGGTGGTCAAAGCAAATCCTATAATCCAGCCCGTCCGGACTAATTAAATCATTAACATTTATATCTGCCCTTCGCTAGTATTACCTTATATTTGTACTTTTCGGGACAATCCCAATCGCCAACAGATTATACAAAACAAAAACAAAGCAATGAACACAAAATATTCTCACACTGTACTCATCCATTTACAGGCAAACGCAACTAGCACAAATGACTAGAAAATTAAGGATATATCATGGATCATACGACACTGCCGCAATTCTGCTATTTAAATCGTGTACAATTGTAATGATTGATCATGACATGTGAAGTTATACTGATTGTATTTTTAATACATTTCTTTTAGTTTACACATTATTAATCATCTTTACATGGGAAAAGCATTGGAAGCCCTAGATTTCTCCAGTTCATGGTAGCCTTGTGTAGGTGTGTGTAGTAGGTACATTGTGTTTGCTCGCAAATGAAAAAACAAACTGACTTCAAGTTAAATCGACAAGTAAATACTAAGCTAGTTGAAAAAAAATGTTAATTGAAAACATATTATTAGGAATAACTCGAAAGAATACAGTTGAATTGAGAAACTCCTTTTTTAAGCCAGTTAAAAATACGTTAAAACACGTTTAATTAAGTATTTGGTCACCCTACCGTGCTCCAACAACGCACACTGTGGGGTATTTAAGGCTTATAGGACGGACATGTCATAAAATAACATATAACACAATTCAAAACACGTAATTGGTTCGAGAATTGGGATTTTCTTGTAATCCCAATTTCGGAATGTTTTCATTTTCACATTGGATAAATTTATATTAATAAATTATATATCTATAATAAATTAAATATATATTTGTTACGGCCCTAGCCAGTCCAGCAGAGCCTCAGAGGTCGGGGCCCATCAGCGACCTCCCGGCGGACTGCCTAGGGTCGGGTACGGAATACCTATGGCTATCAGGATATGCGGCGTGAGCAATCAAATACAAAAAAGGGGTTGAAAAATAAGAAGGAAATTGCACTTACCTTCGAAGGGCAGCTAGGGTCTATTGGGATCGAAGATCGCCAGGGAACGTGTATAGGTCGTGTGGTGTGGTGTGACGTTAAGTGTAAAATAGGTGTCCTGACAGTCCCCGAAAAGGAGGCCCCAGGCCCCCAGACTTCGACAGTGAGTAGACACCCCCAGTCACTCGCGAGCAGACACGTCACAGAATTGATTATAACGAAATAAATAACTCAGTCAATACACAAGCAGTTACAGTCACAAGCACAGCAACAAATATTTACAGTTAAGTTATAAGCACAGCAATTAAATATTTACAGTTACCAAATAAACCGTTAGATATATTCACAGGACTGCGTGCGGTCACGCCAGCAAAGAGTCCGAACCCGACATTGGGGTTCTCATAAAGCGACACAGAAAATTGCGTTCGTGCAGAGCGAACTCGAGACTTCACAGTTAAGTTATAAGTACAGCAATTAAAACGGTAGCAGTAAAGTAAGTAAGTAAGCAGTTAATAAACCACGAGGCACGCGCAAAACAATAAGTCCAACAATAGGAACTGGCCGGCCGTCGAGAAGCGATACGGCCACACCTTGCAGAGCGGACGCGAGACTTTATTCGCCGTATCGAGCAGCGATACGTCCGCTACCGTGAGAGCGGAATCGAGACTGTTCGCCGCTAAGCGGCGCGGGCGACGGCGACGGCGGGGGGCCGTGCCACCTGGCGATATCACCGATGAAGCCCATACAGAAAAAAGCGTCGCTAACGCAGCGAAATGGTATTACAAAATCATAAGTAATAAATGACAGAGCCACGGTTAAACTAAACCCTAAGGCAATCGCTCTAAGGCGCGATTTGGCCTAAACAATCCCCCGTCCCGGACAGAATGGCATTATGTCCGCGAGCAAATCGGTAAACGAAACAGGGTCGGATCGGATCAGGTCAGGGACCCCACGGCAAAAACAAAACAGCTAAGTGCAGCCACAAAGGCTTCAGTGCTGAGGGCACTTACAAGTTTCAGATGAACGGCCTTAGTGGAGAGACACACGAACACGCACAGGTAGGCTCCATGTGAGCACGCGTTACGAAAGCAGGACGACTTGACTAAGACAGGGCCAGCGAAATTAGTTCCGACTCCAGCGAATGGTCGGATGGCAGTGACGCGATCGGCTGGCAAGTCGCCCATCATAGGGTGAGAAATGGCGGCCTTCAGTTTGTAGCACGGGATACATTTAAAGATGACGCTCCGGATGGTGCGTCGGCCCTAAGACAGGGCCAGCAAATTAATTCAGCTCTTCCCCTAGGAGCGGGAGGCTCCAGGCCTCCGATGCCAAACATTCGACGTGATTCAGAGCTCCAGGGGAGCCCTAGTCTTCCCACCAACCAAATAGAGGCCACACAATGTTGTGAACCCGAGTCCAACAAGGCGCGAGATGCTAGACAGTCGCCCTTCGGGTTGTACACCTGCACTGAGGCTGTCTGCAAAAGGACAGTTTGACAGCTTAAAGGCTCAGTGGAGGTGGCCGTGGTGGGAGATAGGGCGGCAGCTACCTAGTTGGAGCTGCCTCCATCGGACCAGTCCTCGCGCCGGGGGTCCTCGTAGCGGCAGTCAGGTGACAACTCGACCACCGGCAACAAGGTAGCGCTAAGCGGAAAGGCCCGGAACTCAGAGGGCCCCGGCCTAGCGGGCCGGGACAGATAAGAGGTCCTAGGGACCTGGTAAGGTCGCCGACTCCGACCAAAGGGGAGAGGGTGGCGCTCCAGTCGCGGCCACTCAGCTAAGGGAGGAGACAGTGGTCTTGACGACAGCTGAGTGGCGGCGAACACTCTCTCGACCCGCTGAGGAGGGGGGGTGCAGACCCCCCCGCCCCTGACAGGGTGACCCCCCAACTGCTCAGGGGAATGTCCCCTGTTCAAACCTGGGGCGAAGTGGTTGGTGGGCGAGCGAGAAGCGTCACGCGCCAGAGGGGGCTGACTAGCGCCCCCGCCCGTGGCAGCGGCGCGGTTGGAAGGGGCGCGAGGAGGAGCTCTGAACGGGCCCAGGCACAAGACCTCATGATGAGGACCCGAGCAGTGCGGACAGGGCCGCTGGTGCGGACAGTCCCTTTGCAAGTGCCGCTCCAAACAAGAGAAGCACCAGCGGCGATCGCGAGCTATGTTCCGCCTCGCCTTGGCGGGCTTAGCCCGCAGCTTAGGGCAAGCCGCGGCCCGGTGCTCCGACCCGCGGCAGTAGTTGCAGTTAGTAGGAGGAGGAGGAGATTCCCTGGCCACTAGGCCGGTATATGTAGGGAGAGGGCGGCGCCCTCCGGAAGGAGCTACAGCTGCCTTCCGCGGTGTCGGCGATGACCTCCCGGGCGGGTTCAGTCCCTCAGATGCCCTGGAGGTGCCAGCAGCGCCCGCCGCGTTTGCGACCTGCCTACACTGTTGCTCTAAAAAGAGCAGCAGGTCTCTAAAAGACGGGATATGATCCGCTCCGTCCCCGCCATACCTCTCCTCAAAATGGATCCGCAGATTGAGGGGTAGGCGGGACAGTACGAGGTGGAGCAACAAAAAAGATCCTCCGGCCCCTTCGTCGACCGCAAGCTCCAGACGCCTCAGCGAATTGCACGCGACTACGACAGGATTAATAATATCCTGACGTAGCCTCGTCCTGTCAGTCAGTAGCGGGAGATTCAGAAGCTGTCGGGCATATTCGTCAGCCAGTAGCCGGGTGTTTGCGTACCTCCTCTCTAGGAGGTCTCTTGCGATCAAATAGGAGTCGTCGGCCAACTTCAAGTGACCAACGACCGTAAGGGCCTCCCCTTCAAGAGAAGAGAGCAGGTACGCCATTTTTTGACCGAGGGACAAGTCCCCCCGGGCGTGGACCAAGCTATCAAAGAGGCCTATGAAGGCCAGCCACTCACCAATAGCACCCGAGAACTTGGGCAAGTCCAATGTGGGCAACTTACCTAATAGCTCAGCTTGAGCTGGATTCCGCCGCGGAGACTCCAGTTTCGCCAGACCCTCCATCTGGCTCTCACGCGCCTCATGCGCCAGCTTGCCCCTTGCCTCAACCAAGTCGTCCGTGAAGTCGACGAATTGCTCATAATCCCGACGAGCGGAGTCCTTGACTCCGCTCTCCACATCCGCAGACAAAAGCTCAGTGTATGCGCTCTCGACCAAGGCCAGTCGATCCCGAACCTGATCCGCTCGCTGCGCTAAATTATACACTCGGTCGGCGCGCCCAATCAATGTGTAGGCATGCGCCGCCCAGCGCAGCTGCTCCTGAATTATCAGCGCAGGTGCCTTGGGTTGCTTGTGAGACGGCATCATATATAACGATAAACAAATGCAGTGATATAAATTCCAACAACCAATACAACAATAAAAAATACAGATACAAATCACAGCAATAATTACAGTAATAACAGTAAGAAAATATAAACAGTAAAAAAATATAAACAGGGATGTGCCACACAGGCTAAACCTACCCGAAGCTACTCAAATACAAATACCCTAAACAAATATAACCCCTATCAGTTAAACTCACGCAGCTCAAGGCGTGGGGGGCTCTGCTACCAAAATGTTTTTTTTTTCCAACCACGCTCTGCTACCAAAATGTTTTTTTTTCCAACCACGCTCTGCTACCAAAATGTTACGGCCCTAGCCAGTCCAGCAGAGCCTCAGAGGTCGGGGCCCATCAGCGACCTCCCGGCGGACTGCCTAGGGTCGGGTACGGAATACCTATGGCTATCAGGATATGCGGCGTGAGCAATCAAATACAAAAAAGGGGTTGAAAAATAAGAAGGAAATTGCACTTACCTTCGAAGGGCAGCTAGGGTCTATTGGGATCGAAGATCGCCAGGGAACGTGTATAGGTCGTGTGGTGTGGTGTGACGTTAAGTGTAAAATAGGTGTCCTGACAGTCCCCGAAAAGGAGGCCCCAGGCCCCCAGACTTCGACAGTGAGTAGACACCCCCAGTCACTCGCGAGCAGACACGTCACAGAATTGATTATAACGAAATAAATAACTCAGTCAATACACAAGCAGTTACAGTCACAAGCACAGCAACAAATATTTACAGTTAAGTTATAAGCACAGCAATTAAATATTTACAGTTACCAAATAAACCGTTAGATATATTCACAGGACTGCGTGCGGTCACGCCAGCAAAGAGTCCGAACCCGACATTGGGGTAAACCGTTAGATATATTCACAGGACTGCGTGCGGTCACGCCAGCAAAGAGTCCGAACCCGACATTGGGGTTCTCATAAAGCGACACAGAAAATTGCGTTCGTGCAGAGCGAACTCGAGACTTCACAGTTAAGTTATAAGTACAGCAATTAAAACGGTAGCAGTAAAGTAAGTAAGTAAGCAGTTAATAAACCACGAGGCACGCGCAAAACAATAAGTCCAACAATAGGAACTGGCCGGCCGTCGAGAAGCGATACGGCCACACCTTGCAGAGCGGACGCGAGACTTTGAGAGCGGAATCGAGACTGTTCGCCGCTAAGCGGCGCGGGCGACGGCGACGGCGGGGGGCCGTGCCACCTGGCGATATCACCGATGAAGCCCATACAGAAAAAAGCGTCGCTAACGCAGCGAAATGGTATTACAAAATCATAAGTAATAAATGACAGAGCCACGGTTAAACTAAACCCTAAGGCAATCGCTCTAAGGCGCGATTTGGCCTAAACAATATTGTTCAAGAAATAATACTTAACAATGCTAAATCAACGCGGGCTGAATTGTACTTATACTCGTTTTGATTCGTGGCTTCGCACACACGAAACCAGGACAGATATTGTATGTCTGTAGCTCATAATACTTTATATTAGTCATCATGCTATATTTTATAGCCTTTAGCACTTATCTATAAATTGACTATCAAATCGGTACCAATCGGTCACCAACCCGCCTGCCCAGCGTGGTGACTATGGGCAGCACATATGAGTTCACGCCGTTTTTGGCATGAACTTATGGAGGCCCTATGTCCAGCAGTGGACTGCGATAAGCTGAAGTGATGATGAGTGATGACTATCAAACACTAACATTTTTTTCTATTTAAAATAGTAGTTGCTGAGTATTAACGACCAAAAAAGTTTTCTGCTTTTTAATATCAGTAAAGATTTTTTTTTTTTTTTTTGAATATCATATCAAAAATTGACCGCTCCAGCGGGGTTCGAACCCGCGCCTCCGACATATCGTGTCGGCGCTCTAGCCAATTAAGCTGTGGAACGATGCACCCGCTCGAGCGAAATTTTCGATATGATAATTTTTAATTTCGGTTTAAGCGAACCGTGGTGCCGTCTATAGTGAGCTCTTTACAGAAACCCGTAACTATTCAAAGTTTCATATTACAATGAAAATCTTTGACAGGAGACGACACCGTGCTATTTTTAATATCTAAGATTTTATTTTTGTGTTACCCACATTAGGAATTCTAAACATTTTTGAATATCATATCAAAAATTGACCGAAAGTTTTAGGGTCGGAACATGTTCAATTGCAATAAAAAACTTTTTTGGAATTTTACGCGACACGGACTAACCCTTTAAACCCGATCGATACCCCCTTATCGATTGATGTACCTCCTACTAAAGTACTTTTTTTAAATACTAGGAATTTGTTATGGAATAAGTTTACGATTCAGCCTCTAATATCCCACTGCTGGGCATAGGCCTCTTTCCCGATGTAGGAGAAGGATTGTTGTGGAATGTTTTGAAAAGCATTCGTAAATCTTGACCAAAATTATTAAGGAAAAGAACAAAAATTTGGGACTTCCGAAATTGCGCATTAAGTTAAGTATATAGACGCTGATAAAGCAGATTTAAAAAAAAAGTATATGCACGCACAATTATCAGTAATTTCTTTTAAGGCATAGAACTTTTTACATACGTTATAATGGACGGATGGAGATACGATTTATTTTTATATATTATTATTAGATTCCACAAATGAGCAAAAACCACATAATTGTGTTTGCTCGCAAACGAAAAAAAACTGACTTCAATTACATCGACAATTAATAACAACGCAAGTAGATGAAAAAAATTAACAAACACACTAGTCGTTATTAGGATTTTCGAGGGTTTCGCTCGATTTCTCTGGGATCCCATCATCAGATCCTGGTTTTCTTATCATGGTACTACACTTGGGATATCTCCTTTCCAAAAAAAAAGAATTATCAAAATCGGTTCATAAATGACGAAGTCATCACCGAACATGCATAATAATATATACATAATACATACATTATATATATATATATTTGACCGTATATATATATATATATATATATATATATATATATATATATATATACGGTCAAATTGAGTAACCTCCTTTTTGAAGTCGGTTTAAAAGAGCAGTAAAAACGCAATTGTTATTTTTATACCAATGTTTATAAATATTGAATTCAACATTTTTTGTGAAAAACTTTTTAACTTTATCAGTTGCTTATCACGTCGCTAGCACCTCTCTTGTAAATAATATAAATAAATAATAAACTTTGAAAGGTTCAGGGTACCTTTTCGCACCTCGCTCGTAAAATTTGAGGACCTTACTGTACCAATTCTTATTTATGACAAAGGAGGCGAGCGTTTGAGTGTTGGTCTAAACGAAAGTGCAAACATGTGTGTTCGGAATGAGAAAGTGTTGAGATTTCGTGCAGTTCTAGTTCTAGGTAAACGTGGAATGGATGTATACCTTCTTTACATCAATTTCAATGTAGTTAGGGTTTTTGAAATATACTATGTACTTTTATTTAGTGCTCTGATCTTGTAAGTTACAGTAAGTTGTAATTTGAGATAATTTTTTGTTTATTGAGACACTATATAATCCATCATTGAAAATGTATGTTATTATTTTTTATATGAAGAGGGTGCAAAAGATTCCACAGTTTATGGGTCCGTGGAAAGAAGGATCTTGAGTTAAAGCAAAATTGAGTTGATTATTCATTTGAATGACAGTCACCAGTATCGAATGGGGAAAATGTTATGTACACGTTGTATCAAATAATTCATTGCTACATTTTCCATTGTGGTAATTGAAAAAGTGTTTCTGTTTGAATTTAGAGGGTCACGTCTATATATCAATTCACTACAGCCTATCGCAGTCCACAGCTGGACATAGGCCTCCACAAGTTCGAACCAAAAATGGCGTGAACCCATGCGTGTTGCCCATAGTCACCACGCTGGGCAGGCGGGTTGGTGACCGCAGGGCTGGCTTTGTCGCAACGAAGACGCTGCTGCCCCGATGACTATCCCTTCATCGGTCGGCTTTATAAGTTCCAAGGTGGTAGTGAAACTGTGTTATATAGCATTTTTTTTTTTTGGAAACAAGCGGTATCACATCAATATACAGAAATACAAAACACAATAGTATCACTTTATCACTTAACCAAAAACAGTTTCCGATATTAAAAAAGAACATTTAACAAAGTTAAGAAGAGACGCTTCACATTAATAGTTCCATATCAAATACTTAATAGTAATACTAAAAACATTACTATAAATTGATTAACAGCCATTGAGAGAAAAAAGTAATCAATAAAGATACATTACATATATTGAAAGAATCGATTTTTTTTCGATTCGAAGGTTTAAATAAAATTAAAAAAAAATTACACTCCAGTTAAAATTATAGGCCAGTATTTTTTTTTTTTTTTTGATTTTCCATAAGTACGTAGCAATTAAGTATGAAATTTAATCTTCATTAGTAAATTACTCTGAAGCCAGGGCGGGTCGCTAAGAATAAACATAAAACCATTAAATGCAAACCAAGAGCCGACCCGTCAGTGACGGCTTAACGTTACAACATAATGCAGAAACAGATCAACGAAAAGACAAAGGGAGGATTATCCAGGATATTAAAAATTTGGGAAACAAAGCCCCGGGAACGCCATTACTTACCCATAAGCCTCATTGTGGACCAAATAAGTGCATTATGTTGAATTACGAGTTATTATAAATTATCAACGTTATTTTTCTCAAATTTCATGGTTCTGTAATAGTCAGATATACCGCATTGGCGCAACGGTCACGGCATTGGTTTTTGGCTATTGCGCTGGTGGATGTAGGTTCGATTCCCGCACATGACAAACATTTGTATTCAAGACAGATGTTTGCCGTGGTCTGTGTACTTGTGCAGTCCTTGTATGTCGCCCCAATGTGCCTCGGAGAGCACGTTACGCCGTCGGCCCCGGTTGTTATCATGTACGTCGGATAGCGATTGTTACTCATAGCAGGAATATATCTGCCAACTCGCATTGGAGCAGCGTGGTGGGTTAAGCTCTGATCTTTCTCCTAGATGGGAAAAAATGCTTATGCCCAGCAGTGGGATATTACAGGCTGAAGCGAGCGAATAATATAATAATATTTCATTCTTAAATATGTTGCATTGTAACAAAAAGTTCGAAACTGAATCAGTATAAATCAACTTAACTCAAAAGATAAACTGATGTAGGGGCACAGGAAATACCCTGCTTAAGATCTGGAGCAGCCCGACTGGGGAAATACCTCCATCTTACAGAAGATCACATCTAAATAATACTGCTTCCAAGCAGTGTTGTGTTCCTGTGGTTAGTGAAGTCACCAAAGCTCTGGCATTGGGAGTAGGGTCGGCAATGCGCTTGCGGTGCTTCTGGTGTTGATGTCTATAAACTACAATAATTGCTTAGCGTCAGGTGAGTCGTACGCTTTTTTGCCGACCTAATAGAATAAAAAAAAAAAAAATTTATATACCTAATAAAGAGATTAACAAGCAGAAAACATAACCTGATTCTAAACGGCTTCTGCCACCATTTGCAATATGGTAGGCTTCAAAGAACTTTTGGATTGTCATTTCACAAATTAAATTTCAATTAGTTTCAATGAATTTATCATAGTTAATTATGATGCTAACACTGATTCGGAATGTATGAATCAGTAAGAAACTTCGCTGTTTTCGTTAACAATACAGTCATTATGAACAGACAGCACGTTATACGTAACAAGATGGCGGCACAATCTGCCGCGCGGATATGAGGTGCAACGTCACTTCCGCCCGTCAATAACTTCCGTTTCGGGCTCATTACGTTTTCAACTGTGGAGATGTGTGCTGTGTGTAGATGGACCTGATTTTGTAAATAGTATTTAAGTTAATTGCCATCATCAATGAGTTGGTACAAACAGTAAAAAGTTATGAGGTAACACAAAAAAAATTTAATTTTATACTAACTTGCTACTAAAACTTGGAAAAAAAAGTGTATCTACCAAACGGAAGTGACGCAGTGAAGCCTTAACGATTTAAGTTCAGTTCCTTTATTCAAACAAGACGCATTCGAAATTGAGCGATATGTCAGCAAAATAATCATTTTTAATATATGGCTTCAGTTCATAAAAAATAATCAGCATCTTCATTTATTTTCGTTCTGTTTAATAACAATTTTATTTACTAGCGTTGGCGCAGTTTTCTACTCCGGGGGTCGTGGGTTCGATTACAACCCCGAGTTTGAGTGTAGCCTATATATTTTTATCTATATATGTATATTTAATAAGTATGTTCATCGAAAAAAAATATGCAGCTATAACAGTCGGCTGTTACCTATAACACATGCATTAAGTTGCTTACTTTAGGAACAGACAACCGTGTGTATGTTGTAGTTATTTATTTATTATTAACTGTTAGGTTTTATATAAAAGCTCTGGTTACATAGGTTTTGTTCATTGTTGGTTGCTCTGGGTTATCAACGTCGATCTATAATTTAAAGTTTTGTAGTTAAATAATAAAACTTTCAACTAAAAAAAATATACAAATGTCTAATTCAATTTACGTGAGACATTGTATTAATTACTAGCATTACGTAATGATTAATTAAAATTAAATTTTACAATGAAATTAATTAATTTATATTAGTCGAAATAATTTTACGCAGACATTAATGGATAAATTAAATTACAATAGGAATTTAATATTAATTACCCTTGGAAATATAACAGAGTGGATGAAATAAGGTTATTATTATTTTTTAGAACTATTTTTTAGTAGCCGTGCCCGCGACTTCGTCCGCGTGGAATTTAACAAAAAAGTTATTGTTCAGTTCCCATAGTTATAAAATAAATAAATTTGTAAAATAAAAGTAGCCTAAGTTACTATATCAGCTATCTGCCAGTAAAAGTCTAGTCAAAATTGGTCCAGCCGTTTCAGAGATTAGTCGGAAGAAACAGACAATCAGACAGACAGACAAATATTGTAAACAATTTTATTTTGGTATATGTACCGTGTATACATCCATATGAATTTAGTTAAAAGTGGTTATTTTAATATTACAAACAGACACTCCAATTTTATTTATTTGTATAGATTGTTTTGAGTAAATAAGCCGAAAGCTATGACCTGGGGATCTTTAAGTCGCGAGTGAATAGGTTACTTCTAGGTAAGCGTGCTCCATCTTAGACCGCATTTTCACTTATCATCAGGTGAAATAGCCGTCAAACGCCAGCCTACCTATGTATAAAAAAAAAAGAAAAAAAAAATAGGGCACCGAAGATGATGGACAGGTTTTTCGAGTTTTGTAATGCATAATCACTTTTAAAACAATCACCTTGCAAAACTACACCCGTCTTAGGAAAATTGTTATGGTTATATGACGATGACAACGCAGTGTGGGACATTCTCCAGCCTACTGGACCGACGATCTACGTTGGATTACCGGTGTAGGCTGGATGAGAATTGCGGATTATTCTAGCGCGAACTTTGGGAGGCCTATGTCCAGCAGTGGACTGCAATAGGCTGAACTGACTGACTGCCTGACTGACAATATTAAAATTATAGTACCAATACCATACCCATCAAATACCACCACCACGATTTTAACTGACCAATAGGTATACTACCACTATAACTTGCCGCTGGCGCAGCTGACATTGACTCGGCATTCCTCTTTTGTTTCAATACCTACTCTGACTCTAACTATGTAACTGTTTAATATATGTGTATACATAGTATATTTATATAACGAGGTCGGCAAGCAAGCGTACGGCTCACATGATGGTAAGCGATTACCGTAGCTTATAGACGTCTGCAACACCAGAAGCATCGCAAGCGCGTTGCCGACCCTACCCCCAAACCTACCCAGGAACTCTCTACGTCACTAACACAGGAACACAATACTGGAGCGGTATTATTTAGCTGTGATCTGCTGTAAAGTCGATGTACTTCCCAAGTCGGGCTGCTCCAGATTTTGAGGGATATGTCCTATATGTTTTAATCTTCATTTTGTATTTTGTGCACGAGTTAGCTATTAAAATACATGTATTGCGTTGTCTACCCCAGATCAAACCACGGTGAATGTAAATATTTATTTTAATCACAAAGAAAACGAGTGTAATCAATTACAATAACGATAAAATTAATAACATTTTGCATCATTTCCGCATGCGAAGGTCATTACCAGCAATTACACTTGATATTGTGACAATTTTCCGTTAAATTACTGTCCTTCCGGTCACGAAGCGTAATGAAAATAACTTCAACAAAATAAAAATAACAACAGTAAAATTGCGGCTGTTGTAATGTAAAAAGATAACTTTAATATCGGGCGATCTTGTTTTGAGTTAAAAGGAAAAGACTAAACTATATTCATGTATGTGTTTTTGTGTATGATCGAGGCGATCGCGGTTGGGTCATACAAGGAAAGTGTATTGTCTCGCCGTTGTAAAGTATAATCACACATATTTCTTAAGGTACAAACACAAAGCTATTTCTCATAGGTATGACAATCCGTTTCATGCGTCTCTAATGTTGTAGATGTCCATGGGCGACGTAGCCATTTGATATCAGATGGTTCCCGGTCGATCGCCCCCTTGTTATATAAAAAAAAAACTCTCTTGACTTCTTTCTCTATAATATGGTACCTACATACCTAGAAAACAAATATATCATCCAGTACGTATGAATGATACAATCAGGCTTCTTTGCCTATTGCACCAAATAGAAGTCCTTAAAAAAATGACCAAGGAGAGCAAACACAATTTAAGATTTAGTTGACACCATGTGGAAACAATCTTAGAAACAGAAATAGATAAAACAATATACATATGAAATGTGAGCCAGTTCAATAAAATATTATATGAAATCATCTGCCAGAGAATAACACTCAAGACGGCAATAATAACTCAGAGTCGGTTAGAATATCGACTAAAATAAAAGTTAAACCTAAGTCAGATTTGTCTCCCGATAGAGCAATAACTACTGTCGCACAACTTCGCCGTTTATCATACAAATGATTCTGACTGCATTGGTGACATGGCTTGAACATTCTGAAAATCTTTATCATTAGTTACTGAGTCGTATTATGTGAATTTATGATGATTATCTAAAATAGTTTTAAGTAACTTTCCATTTGATAAAATTATTTTTGATTTTTTTATATTGTTATTAACTGACCTGGCCAAAGACGTTAAATATTGATAGGAACGACATTATCACGTGGGCGTATGATTATTGTGTATACGCAAACGAAAAAACCGACTTCAGTTCCATCGAAGAGTAATACAACGTAGGTAGAAGAAAAAATAGAGAGAAGTAAAAAGTAGTAATCAAATTTAAATGGGACCACGTGATAAGCACCACCTTTCGATTAAAAAAAATTATCGAAATCAGTCCATCCAGTAAAAAAGTTCTGAACAACACATAACAACTACCAACTACATTAAAAAATACCGTCGGTTAGATTTTAACTATGTTCTATTCTTAGACCTACCAAAAAAATGGGTCAGGCTTTTTCAATAAGTTCGACAAACAAACACAATTAGATTTTTATTGGATGGGATTTATCTTCACTCTTTTCATTTTGGAAGAAGTTCTTAGTATTACATAGATTCGAAATACCTTTTTTTTTCCTAAAATCTTTGTTCCTAAGATAAGCAAATAAAAACAATTTTAAACCAACGTTCGAAACATTTATTTGAGTCGATCATTATCAATGGTAAATTGTGCCCCGACTGCAGCTAACGGCGCAGCTGTTTCTTGGAGATAAATCCAGACGTATTCGACGATCAGACGGACAGCGATGTAGATATTATTATAGCGACATGACGGACACGATTTACTGACACATGAAAATCTCGTTAAAACAGTGCGGCTGGGTCAGTTCTTGAAATTGTTTCTCCATTATGTACTCGATATTTCATAATATTAAATCCGAAATCAAAATGGAAAATCAACTCATTCAAGGAAAATTTAAAAGAACTTTTAGGTCGTCATTTTACAATATTAATTAATAATGTGAAGCTATCAGCGATTTGGAATGTAGATTCTGCAGAGAAGAATCGGTAACTCCGCAGACCGCAATCACTTTACTATGGATAAATGTGACGTCATAGTACATAATTGCTGCACTCACCACCCCGCGTTTAGTATTCATGGCAATATTTGTATGAGTTATACAGATTTCCGTCGTAGTGCGAGATTTTGTATGGTAGTAAGCTATGTATGTTTCTTGATTACCGACACATGATTCTCGTCCTTCTGACAGTCGTTCAGTTTAAGACTATTATTGATAATTTCTACTCAATCCAAATACAGAATAGGTCCATCAAATTCGGGATAATGTTACTACAATATCATTATTTTATTTATACATAACTGTACACACGTACATTAACTTGAAATAGCTTAAAAACAATAAGAGGCTGTGTACTAAAATGGACGGTCATGGCTACCTGGCAATCTCTTCGAGGCAACCTACATCGATGTAGTTTTAATAATTTTTTAATGTTTGGATTTAGAAGGTACATGTTATAATCATTTTTACTCGTATAAACAACATAATCAGACACTTCTAGATATCTCGAACTCTAGCTCTTTATAAAAGCTGTTAGCAACGCAATGAAACGACAGTCTCCAAGTTATTGTCACCTAATCGCTGAACAAGACAATCGATGAATGTCTTCGAGCAAATTGCCGCATACACTCGTTCACTTCCGAGCGTTAAACATAACGTACCAGACATTTACAAATTGTAGAAAGACTATAAAGAAAATAAATGAATTTGTGACTTAATATTGCATTTTTAGTTAAATGAAAAATTATCAATTAAGTTTTGTTAAGTACTTCTCTAAGCATAATAAAATCAGTCACTGGAATAAATAGCGTGGTGTTATTTTTTTTTACCAGTTGGTTTTAAAACATTAATTTCAGGAAATTCTGATCAAATTTTAAATATTCAATTTTGTTTGAAAGTTGGTTGATACATTGAGTTTACAGGTTATGAAGCCATACTCTATGACTCATTTATTCAATTGAAATATTACTAATAATAATAAATATCTTATAACATTCACACACGGTCGTCTGTTCCTAAGGTTAGCAAATTGATGGTAGTATTATAGCTAAATATATATTTTTTCATAAATATACATTAATATAAATATACATTAATATAAATATAACACCTGCCTATCTACAAAGCAACATTCCTTTCATCATCAGGTTGTCTGGAAGAGATTGCTTTCTAGCAAATAAAATCGCCTGGTTGTACAATTTGCGACTGTAATTACTGCTTGTATCGTTAATTTTGTTCTTTGTTTTAATGTGCAATAAAGTATACTATTACTATTACATCAATAAAAGATATTTAACCCAAAAACATCACAAGAACATGTAGAATAGAGAACGCACGAAAATATTTACTCAATGAAACGGTAAAGTATTTAAAATGTGCTGATCAACTTGTCAGAAGATACAAGAAAAAAAAGACCATATATTAATTTATATTATTTTGCTTAGACTTCTAGAAAAATCAGGTTTTTTGTCAAATAAACACTTGATTCGCCTTGAACTTACTTAGTAAACGTTGAAATTGTGTCAAAAGAACGAAGTATTTTTGTTTTCGAAACTAATTGAAATGTCTAGGTCTTAGACGTCAGACATCCGGGTTTATTGTTATTTTGTTAAATAGAAAACACTAAGTATTTAATTGAAACGTAAATAGAGTATAACGAAATAGCACTACTTTTATAATAAAAATATAGCATTTCCTAGCTGATATAATAAAGAAATAATTTATTATATAATTGTAGTATGTGTGTGTAGTGATATTATTGTTTTTATAAACTAAACAAGAATCTTACTTTTTATCACTATTTTACAAGACAATACTAACGACAGGAATAATAATATTATAAGAATAAAAAAATTTCCTAAAAACGTCAACAGATGGCGTTATGACGGCCATAGCGCACGTGTTGGCTTCACCAAGGATTGACCTTGAAATGAACTTCTTTGTTAAATTTTATTATTATATTATTTAAATATAATTAGCATGTTACCTTAATTTAATATAAAATAAATTGTTGGTTTTTCATGCAATTAATTACGTTTTTTTAAGTTGAATAAGTTTAAATCGGAATCCAAAAAAATTATATGCGCGGTACCTAGCTTGTCATTGTTATATCTGATTGATTGATTTTTACCCCAAAAAACTACTAAATGTTCTGTGATTAAAGAAAATTATCTATATTATATGTATATTTAAGGACATAGACTATTTTTTTGAGAAGAAAATTCCACCAAATTGGGACATACGACTGTGAAAACTGAAAACAATGAGCGATATTATAAATTTCTACTTCTAGCACGAAATTCATACGTAATTGCAATCATATTTAACATGGTTTAACTTAATTTTAAATTTTGTTAAATGGTATTTTTTGTTGCTACTCAAATACTGCATGGTAAAAACTACGACAGATAACTCTAGCAAAAACCATATGGGTATTAGTTCCGCTTCGCCATTGTCAAGATGAAGGTCACAAGCCGCTACAATACGAGATGGAAACATTCATACTGATTTTCATAATTATAAGTTACAACATATTAGAAACACGCATTACATTACTTATACCTAGCTACGGGAATGATAGGAATGCCATGCCATTGACATCTGGGTAGGAACTACCAACTGACAGTGATCCTTTCTGCTGCAGGGGTTGTGGGTGCACTTCCCGACTCAAGTTCAGTGCAATATATATATTTATATTCGTAAATTTAATACAAAATAAATTCATATTATTTAGCATTGAATACCAATTATTCTTTAACAAATTAAGTTATATTTTCCTCAAGGAACACGTATCTCAACGCAGAGGTAATTTTGCAGATTCCAGTAGATTCAGAAAAAAATTGAAACAAATATTTAATTAAATTTTATTATATTAGTAACTAATAAGATAAAATAAAGAAGTGTATGTGTACTTATGTACGCACGTAAGAAGTTATACTTCATTGGCTAGCTAACTTCAAGCTGCTAACTCCTTCTTCGATGACTCGCTAACTTCAGGGTGTCGGTTTTTTGTGACGCATCGTAAAAATTTACTTTCATCATTTTTACCTAACGCGCGAAAAGAAGTATAACTTCAATAATAAATAAACGCACATCCAACATACAGCTGGAATGAATCCACTTATGTGTCTAAGGTACAATAACACGCATCATTCAAAGTAACACTGCGATGAACATCTATATAGCCTTCGAATGCTATCGCTACAGCTAGAGCTGTGACCGAGCGTTGTTTAAACTTACTGTTACGATTAAATAAAAAAACATTTATAATGAAATGGCTAAGTCAAAATGTATTTGCCACTTGTGTTAACAAGAAAGGAACACGTTGAGAGACATATTTTGAATGGTTGTTATTTCATTTAAGTCTTTTAAAAGATTTAATTTTTCATTGTTAATGTCATTGTAATGCATAACTTAAGTGTCTTCCGACTACAGTTTCAGAGTAACAGCCCTGTGACTGACAACCGGATGTTAATAGGGCTTCATTGCCACCCCCAGTTTACACCTACCCTCAAAATATAACCCGACAATGGTTCATAAAATAAAAAGCTCAACGATTAACAAAAAATATACAAAAGTTAAACATAAAGCAATACCCTTGACCCCAACCTGAGGTCTGAGGGTCTGAGAAGTGATGCGGGAGGATTTAACGAGAGGAGTCGCGGGATACCGTGTACTTCAACATGAAGATTTTGTTAGTTGTTTTAATGATACACTTGAACGATTTGACGATATCTATACAAAAAAAAAAAATGAATGCTAGACCACACGATTGAAGTAAAACTTTCTATATTCACTAACTTATATCTCCCTCTCAACTTCCGTTCACCTCGCCCGATCACACATTTCGTAACGCTCTCGTCACACATTCACCAGCTTACTCCCAAAGTCAAGCGTCCATAAAGAAGTTTTACTTCAATAAATATAAATCCTTAAATGTATTGCTAATCGGTTAGTTTTCATTATAAATTACATTTAAATGTAAGTATTCATTATTACTTTCAAATAGGATAAAGACAAATAAATGACCAGAATTAGAAAAGAAAAGAAGAAATAGAATTTCAAAAGACTGGGGAGTTTTGTTATGGGTAGATCACGGCTAATACTTTGCTCAAAATCTGGAACAGACGAATTAGGGTATTGTCTCAAACTTAGAGAAGACCATCGTCTCATAAATACCAGTCACGTGTAGTATTGTATTCTTGTTGTGACTAACGTCGCCAGAACTTCTGAGGATGCCCTGTATTGTCAGCCCCCTAAGCTACGTTAATTGCTCACCATCAAACAGACCCAACGCTTTACTGCCAATCTAGTGCTATAAAAAAGAAAAGTTATCTAGGACGTGATACTTCGTATACAATTTTATACCGACCAACAATAAAACTTAATAATTAGTGTCATACTGCAGTATACTCATAACGTGTACACTTATGGGCTAAGACGGGAGGCGGGAATTACATTCCCGGGCCGCTAATGAAAATTTCCCGGGAACTTCACATTTCGTCCCATGTTCGGAATGTTGTATTAATTTTTTCATAAACGAGGCTTAAGTCGACGACGCTTTATCATTTTAACGTCTTAAATCTAATGTAAGGTTGGTTTTATAACAAATAACTTGTACGTCACTCAAATTGCGCTCATAAACTGATATATGAAAAATAAAACTGCAGTGTAGTAAATGAGATTTATTTTATGGGAAACACTAGGAAAGAAATAGAAAACAAAAGAAGATTATACAACAAAAAAAAAATGATATCGAAGAATCGAGAATATAAAAGAAATATTCAGACAAGAAAGAAGTTTTTTTTTTTTTTTATGTCACTAGGTCAACAAACAAGCGTACGGCTCACCTGATGGTAAGCGATTACCGTAGCTTATAGACGCCTGCAACACCAGAAGCATCGCAAGCGCGTTGCCGACCCAATCCCCAATCCCCCCAGGAGCTCTGGTCACCTTACTCACCAACAGGAACACAATACTGCTTGAAAACAGTATTATTGCGACACAAAAAGAGAAGAATATATAAAAAAAATGTAACTTGTCTCCCTTTTGTTTTGCAATAAGTGAGCAATTTGAGCAAAGGGGCGCTTGTTTGCTGAAACGCTTCTAAAAGCTCACTAATTAAGCTATAGAAGTTTTCAATATTGTTTTAAGCTTACATAGTTGTAATAAAAGTTAAAACGTAACATGCGACAGACGAGCGATTGCAAAAATTGTACAATTGATAACAACTCAAATTGCAATTCAAAATTACTGATTCTGGTTAGCAATCGGTGAACTAGTGTACCTATCAGCAATACTACTAATGCTATTGCTATCTTTCTTTGTACTAGTATCATCACAAAGTAATACGAAGTCTTTGGCAATTAGTAAGCAATCAGGTAGCGATTAAAACATACCTAATAAATTGTAAAGAACAATTTTCTCAATCGCTGGTTATATTTTGAATATTAAAATATAAAGTTTTGTGATATAAGTCATGTCCGCGTGGAATGGTGCCAATATAGCAGTATTTTCTCGTTGAATCGCTACACCGATTCTCTAGGCAAAAAATTCAATAGCCTATTTGAAAGAATAACGATTAAAATAGCAATGAATTGTTTAATATCCCAAGAAAGAGACGGTTCGTCAATATTCCAATTAGAACATCTTTCACCGTTATTTCTAGTGGACCTCGACTTCAGCTTCATTGGTATTCAGTAACGGAGCGGGCATGAATTCGTTTACGATTATAGTTTTATGCTTCTACAGCGCTACCGTTAACACTTCTCAGGTATAAATGTGATATATGTATAGGTCTTTATGTCAACTGTTCTAGTGTTCAGTTGGTAATGTCTTCAGGGCGGCGGTTGTATTTATATTTCACTCCCAGAAAAAAGCTATATTTTTTTTTATTTCTGGTCTGTATTGTCCCTGTGGGTCTACTTAATGTACCCCAGAGAGCATGTTAGTCCCAAAAATTATCACGTGGGGAGTATATCTTTGCCCATCTTTGTGTTTTGAAAGCTGAATCAATCAATTGAAGACAAGATCACAGTTAGAAAATAATACTTTCAGACATTATTGCTTTCCTGTGGTCGGTTTGGTGTGGTCCTGTCCCCAGAGCTCCTGGGGGATTGGGGCTACCCCCAGGAGCTCCCCCAGGATCGGCAACGCCCTTGCGATGCTGCAGGCGTCTATAAGCTACGATAATCATTTACTACCAGGTGAACCGTACGCTGATTTGCCGTTGTATAAAAAAAAATACGTACATACAGTCAAAATGCAGTGAAAAAAGTGAAGTAGAGTATCAGTAACTTTAACTTACCTTACGTTTATAACGTTTAGAATAAATTGGAGAGTTTGTGTTGTATAGGTTGTAAATTCTTACCTGAAACAAGACAAAAAAGTTTCTTAGAAATCATATTATTTAATTGACAATTAAACGGCGTTAGTTACTACTTATACTGTAGTGTTTGCTTATGTCCCAACTTCTGATGACGAGCATGCCTTGCAAACTGAAAACGAAAATAATTACATACCCATGTATTATTACTAATTCAATGATAAAATTATTGATAATACATCCATCCACCCTTTACCCTTTAAAAGTGCACTACTAGACATAGGCCTCGCTAATGTTATGGTAATATAATCTTTAAATTACTTATTATAAATTTGAATCACAACAAGCCTTTCAAGAAAATAAAACAGAAATATTTTAGAACCTTTTTTAAATGATACGATGACATGGTAATAAATAAACACCAGCGAGATTTGAATTGATTTTCGTCACATTAGGCCTTCCCCCCTTGTTACCACCCGTGTCACTCACCCTAACATAATGATCTTATACGTATGTCTCATATTTGAGAACAATTATATTTGTTTACAATATCTATCTATATGTAAAAGTAATTAAGGGTTAAATTTATTATATTATATCAAAAGGATCATCTCACGTTCAATGTGGGTAGTAAAAAAATTCCAAGAATCCTTCTGTTACAAGCGGGTCGTTACAAGTGGAGTCAAATCAGCAACTTATCATTTAAAAAGCTAACGTAATTTAATGAGAAAATCGGTCGATGCTAACAATATTTAATTTTGCCCTTTGGATCCATATCGTTAGTATTAATTTTATACATAAAATTCTCATATCACAGTGTTATTTTCAACACTCCTCCGAAACGGATGGACCGATTTTTATGAAATTTTGTGTGCATATCGGGTAGGTGTGAGAATCGGCCAACATCTATTTTTCATAACCCTTATGTTATAAGGGGGGGGGGATTAAGGGGGTTATAACATATATGGCAAAACAACGTTTGCGGGGTCAGCTAGTAATATATAAATAGTAACATAGACATTTGAGTTAGAAAGAAAATAAATGTAGATAAGATAAATATATTTTCATTAATTGAGAACATTGTCATTTTTTAAAGTCGGTTAATTAAACATAATTTACTTTGATACTAGTTTTTCTAGTCATTACCTTTTTAAAACATGTTCACGATCTTGACATGTATTTAATGCAATGGATTTATCAAAGAATTTATAATTATTAACAATTTACAATGAGTACAAAAAAATTGTTTAATTTTTTTTCAATTTCCGTTTCAAAAGATTATTACCATTTGTTCGATTTTTTCAAATTTAATTTTCATTTTAAACTAGCTGACCCGGTGAACTTCGTATCGCCCTACAGTGACTTTTAAGTATTATCACAAATCTTTTGTATGGGAGTATAGAAAAGTGTTGTTTTTAGACTTTTTCAGGAAATTTAAATATATTTTTTTTAGAATTTTTCTCTCCGTAAGAACCATCATCGTACTTCAAGGAATATTTTAAAAAAAGAATTAGCGAAATCGGTCCAACCGTTCTCGAGTTTTGCGCTTAGCAACACATTCAGCGACTCATTTTTATATTATAGAAGATTATACGCCCTTTTATCTCATTTTACATCAACAAAAAAAAAAAAAAAAAAAATTAAACATATCCGATAAAAAACTGGTAATGATAATGAAAAAGTAAAAATTTTTTATTGCGTTATCTTATATACGTTAAGTAGGGTTATACTTCTATAGATTACTCTTCACATTCCCATGTGATCGAAAGGTACACAGTACACGGGTTGTCTGTAAGTTTGTAATTATCTTAAAACTATGTTTTATGTGGATTATGTAGTTGTAATGTACAATTTATAATAATATTATAAAGCTGAAAATTTTGTTTTTTTGAACGCGCTAATGTAAGGTTTTCAATTCGAACTAGAAAAGGTCGAACTGAAAACTTCTTTTTATGTTGTATAGCTCATTTACCAAGGAAGGCGATAGGCTGTGTGTAAAACCGTGGGTCACAGCTAATAAATTATAAATAAATATAGACGGTAAGACTGCCAACCAGTTTGTATATCTTGCTCATATACGGCTAGTATTGACATAGCATGCGGTTCGTTTCGTATATCGCTAAATACCACATTTATCACGGTTGTTCCTTAATTAGCAAGTAATTTATTCTGAGATTGAAACCACCTGTTATGAGACAATTTATAATAATTATTTACTTTAGAAACATACGTATTTTAGCTACATGGTTACCAAATACTTCGACTAATTTGTACGGTCGAAATTGATTTTTCCAGTAACTAGAATTCCGACGTAATGACCTTAAGCACACTAATCATTTTGAATTTTTGATATGATATTCAAAAATGTTTAGAATTCCTAATGTGTGGGTAACACAAAAATAAAATCGTACATATTAAAAATAGCATGGTGTCGTCTCCTGTCAAAGATTTTCATTGTAATTTGAAACTTTGAATAGTTACGGGTTTCTGTAAAGAACTCACTATAGACGGCGCCACAGTCGCTTAGACCAAATATAAAATCATCATATCAAAAATTTCGATCTAGCGGGTACATCGTTCCATAGCTTAATTTGATAATTTGATATGATATTCAAAAATTTTTAGAATTCCTAATGTGTAGGTAACATAAAAATAAAATCGTACATCTTAAGCACACTAGTTAAAATAAAGACCCTGTCGGAATTTTTGGTATTGACTGAGTAAACACATAAATAATTATTAAAACACTCATGTAGGTTGTGAGTAGATTGTTCGTAATATGAAATTAATATTAAATAATAACTTAGTTTTATAAAAAAAAAAAATTGTAACATACTTCACTACATGGTATAAAACAAAGTCGCTTTCTCTGTCCCTGCACATGTATGTACGCTTAAATCTTTAAAACTACGCAACGGATTTTGATGCGGTTCTTTTTAATAGATAGATTGATTCAAGAGGAAGGTTTATATGTATAATAACATCCAT
Organism: Melitaea cinxia; assembly: GCF_905220565.1. Classification (NCBI taxonomy): domain Eukaryota; kingdom Metazoa; phylum Arthropoda; class Insecta; order Lepidoptera; family Nymphalidae; genus Melitaea; species Melitaea cinxia. The sequence continues at coordinate 16,560,444 of NC_059407.1, read as the reverse complement.
TAAATAGTGGAGAAATTTTGTTATTTTGAGTTTTCTAATGTTATGTCGTAAATAATTATTATTTTTTTTCGCTTAAATTGCAAACGCAGGCTGAACCCTACGAGATTTATCAAAATAATGTACTAAGTATTGTACACATTGAAAAGGTCTACAGAAAACTCCGCGATGGTATATACCTATCTCTTATGGATATCCCACAATAACATTTTTTTGTCATTTACTTTTTACGACAAGTAATGGCTAATTTTCGAAGCGATTTTAACCAATACAGCATTAATCCTTATCCAATTAAATACCTTAAATATATTTTTTATTTAATATAGATCGATATGGCCCTTTACAGCATATGATTTAAATGAATATTTTCGAAGATATTACAGATTTAAAAATCGCGGTACGTTTGCGGCGGTTCCGGCCGGCTTTTACTCTAAGTTAACGCGTGCGGGCCACGGGCAGTAATGAATAAATCAAAACTACTGGATCGATTTTAATCATTTTTTCAGTGAATGACATACGCTATAATTATATTTTATACCCGTGCGAAGCCGGAGCGGGTCGCTAGTTACTTATAACTTTTAATTTTTTGGTCTTAGCGTCAGGACATCTCACGAAACAATCATCACTTCAGCCTATCGCAGTCCACTGCTGGACATAGGCCTCCCCAAGTTCACGCCAGACATTATGGCGCGTATTCGTGTTTTGCCCATAGTCACTACGCTAGGAAGGTGGGTTGGTGACCGCAGGGCTGGCTTTGTCGCAAAAAATAATTGTATATATTGTTGACAATTAAATTGCATCCACTTATACCAGTGACGCACGTTTGAGTCCGCTATGTCATAGATAGGATGGAGAACACACGAAGGAGATCGGTGTGGTCGAGATAACATATATCCAATATAATTGAGGAACGTTTTCCTCAAATGGTACTTTTTAAATTGAATACACGTTCTACTATTTGGATTTTCAGCCTTGCATGTCTAGCAACGTAATTAACAAGGTAATTCCGTGCTAACACGACTGACACCGCCAATTTACACTATCTTAATCAAGACCCTCATAACTAGATCTCAGAATTGTGGACCTCGCTCTAATGTGTCCGGTCCACGGAACACTGTAGGGTTGACTGGTGAAAAGTCTGAAGATGAGCGTTGTAAGAATTTCCTAAGCTTGTCTATTTACTAAGACGAGAGTGGCAATAAAGGATGGTGTATTACAAAAATTGAAAACCGTGTTTTTAGTGCACGTTTGCGCTCTTCTGAGGATGTTTGTCTAAGTTTAGACACCAGGAAATGGGCAAAAATATCTCGGACATCAGTTAATGATAAACTATAATATTATCAATATATATGGTCCTATATACCTTTTAAAATTATCTCAACTAATAAACTACAACTTTTGCTGCTGGATACCGTTATGTGTCAGATAACTATCTTAATTTTACCAGAAACCGGTATTACTGGCCCTAAATGTCCTTTTTTAACTTGTGTAATTGTTTGTGTTCGAGTTTTAAATTTTTAAATTACGAATAAGACGTCGACGTCATGTATGAACCAGCTAGTCCAGCCAGTGCTAACGTTTGGGCAACTAGTTTTTTTGCGCCGAAATTACATTAAAATAGTGAGGAACTTAAATGCTTATTTAAATTTAAGTACAATACAAAACGCAATGTTTCGCTAACTAGGGTTACTTCACAAAACCTATGATTATTACGTGGGCGTTGTATTTCTTAGAGGTGTCGATCTATTGATCCCACGAAGGTATTTAAGAATTCACAATAGCATATTATTTCGAACAAAAACCATTGAAATAAGTTTTTGTACGTAAAAACCTCCCCTGGCAAACCAGCGTACCTATTATATGCACGCGTTTTTTCACTATTCTGAATTATAAAATTATTGAAATTAAGCACGGCAAGAAATATCATGCTTGGACCAACCCAATTGGAAAAGTCCCAAATCATAGATAAATAATAGGGCTGTCGAAAAGTGCTGTGTTCTAGTAATGAGTTAAGTAAGCATAACTCCCCGGGAGGATCAGGGTTACGGTCAGCAACACGCTTGCAATACTTCTGATCTTGCTAGTTCCAGTCAGACCGTATGTTTGTTTACAAATTTTGTCATCCAAAAACCATACATACGTATTTCATTAATTATAAATTACATAACAACTGGAACCTTCAACCCTAAGAGAAGAAACTTCTGTATTCTGAAAGTACCGCGTATTTAATCAACATGTTTAATATTAGATCTCTCTTATATGGTTATATGTGATTAACTTACCCATAAAAGTTTATTTACCGAACAATTTACTATCATACAGTACTGTATACGTATATACATACCATGAGATACAAAGTATAATGGGTGTATTTAGCCCTAAAATAGATTTCTTTCAGCACACCCAGGAGAAGTTACAGATTGTTGTATTTAAAGGTTAATAAAAAAAATATCTGGCAGATAAATTGAAGTTAATGGTGAACAAGAAAAAATATGTCGAAAACTTTTATTAGTGAATAACTAATATACTAAATAATAGCCTTAGTCTCCTATACGTCCTCTGATTTTTATCATACAGCGCTTTTTAAACAGAAACCTGTTTTAAAGTAAGAATGCGTAAAACTAACTTCTATCAAATAATCACGTCTTTTAAGGAGATGTATCATATAGATAAACAAATATTTTGCTAGTATCCGTGTTCTTGCCAGGTACGTTCAGGAAGAGGTATTTAGTTTTTTATATGAAACTTGAAGAGAAGATTTAATGGGCATTTTCAAGACAATCGATCTCCTTTACAACAGAAATGATCATCCAATTAGGGATAAAAATGTAAGTTAATCCGCTACACAGCAAATAATTGACCACACGTTAATAATTACAATACAACTGTAATAATTGACCGAGTATTTATGAGTAGTACCAAATACCTACACCTAAAGCCGCATCATATTACATCAAGCAAAACTAAACCGCCACAAAAACTAAGTTTCACAATGAAGAAAACTACTAACATTCAACAATCGATATACACAAGCAATTTGTAACTGTACTCGACTCCGGCGCACTCTGTGCCTGGCACGGGCTGGTACGAATAAACACGCACACGGACAAACGAGAAAATTCCAAAAGAAACTTTAAGTCATTGAAAAAGAGTCCAAACTCCTAAATCAAACCATCTACAAACAACAGGGCTCACCTCGATGAGATCTTACTAGAACACCAAATTTGAACTTTAAAATTATACCACTTAAATTTAAATTGCAGTAACGTTGTTTAAACATAGACAATACTTAAAGACGTTTTATTAATGATGCGAGGAATAATGGCCACTGCATACATTAATATAAGGTACAAAATAACAAATATCGTCTCTGCTAAAGTAGTGGTACAGGTTGGAATTAGCGAAGATGTGTGAGATAACGGCACCCGGTGTGCGTGACCCTTAGAACTAGTTTTATTTAGTTCTACATTTTTAAAGACAATTTTAAATAAAATATTCATAAAAATATATTCCTTTATTCAATCTGTGGTGATTTGACGTTATTATTTTAACAGCAGAAAATGGGTTTAGTACTATTCCCTACTTATATTATTATGTACTCTATTAAATGGTAAATTCTTGAAGATAATGGAGTTGCTAGTAAAATAAATTTGAATAACAATTTCGTTATTAACGTCAAATATGTGTCAATTCGAAGCGGGCTTATCGTCTTCTTCGAAGCAATTTCAGTTGAGTCATTACGAAGGTCAAACTTAAGTAAAATGACAACAATGGTCATATTGATTTTCAACAAAAAAGTGTTTTCCGTATTTGAGCCTCTCGAATTTTCTTCAAGGCCAACCTACTGTCAACTGAAAAGCTAAGAATAAAAACAAGCCATTCTCCGTAATAGAGGCTGACCTATTCAAAAGTACGTCGCCTAGAAAATTCAAGAATCGACCAGCTGCATCGCAAAATGAGCAAAGTCGGTGGAGAATATACAATTTCGTGTTCAGAACTAGCTTCATTAATACAAAGGAAGCGAGTGTCAACGTATCGCCGACGCGTTGTAAAATGAATTGGTCATTTGGAAAGTTGCTGTGTTCATCTTTGAGACGTCCATCATTTTGGTAGTGTGAACAGACAATACCAGTGCTACTGAAATTATGTGTTCTTGTTATTGAATGTTCAATACAACTACTGATGTCTGTTCGTGAATCAAATTTGGGAGAAACGAATAATAAATGCTTTAATGAGAGTATAAGTTGTCTAAAGTACCAATAGGCTGAAATGACAGCACAACACAAGTTCGCGCCAAAAATGGCGTAAACTCAAGGGTTTCCATATTCACCACGTTGGGTAGGTGGGTTGACTACATCATATACTAATGATGATATGATAAGATTTTATGTAAAATATGTTTTACATAAAATCTTGTGCAGCTCATCCACTGCATCTGATATATCTTCTAAAAGTAGAATTACGCTTTATAATCGTTTCTTTAAATTTCAACGGCCGTTGTCTTCACTAAAATAAGGACAAAATGTACAATTATAAGAATTTTTTCTGACAGTCAGCTGTAACATAACACGATAAAATTGAAAATTTTGTCCTAAAGGCGACTCTTCAAGAAAACAAAACTTCTCGCATGGCTCCTATTGTTACGTTTGCAATTTATAGTATCAGCGTGAAATGTCCCATGGGGTTGACGTGTATATGTAACGAACTTTCACTCCTGGCTTGCGTGTCTTCAAGTATTTTTCTAAACAATCTGTCACGATAAGAATTGCGAAGACTACATTTGAAAATTTAACCTATTGCAGCCCTTTTTGGGTTAAGGGCCACATGTTTTATCTTGAGATCGAATATCCATATTTACATTATGTATGAAACCATACTTGGTAATAAATTTACATTTTTGTGCAGCAACTACTGAATATCTTCAATGTATTTACGATGTTTAACACACCTATGCAGGCATTTATTTTAGATTCTATATTAGAAGAGTTTTTTTATCCATTTGTGGACCTTTTGTTGATTTATAATTTACTAAAAAAAAAAACTATATATTTTTTTCATCATTTAAAAATTTTTTAGTATAGCTTATGTCACCCGAAGATAGTATAGCTTCCCAACAGTGCAATAATTTTTCAAATTGGTTCAGTAGTCTCGGAGCCTATTCAATGCAAACAAACAAACAATCAAATCTTTCCTCTTTATAATATTATTATAGATAATAATGTTGTAAGGAAATTACACGCAGAAACTACTGCAAGGATTTATTAAATTATTTTACCAGAATCACGATTATTTTACTTAGAGAATTACGTTATCATTGGATGATAAAGGTTACATTTTAACGAGGAAAAATGGAACAGTCACAATCGTGTAGTCCACGCGGGCGGAACCGCGTTGAAAATATAGTAAATAAACAAAAATGGATTAAAAGAGCATCAAGAGGCCCTCGAGGGGCGAACATTTTAAGCTTTTGATTCGAGTGTTGTTTAGTCAAGTTTTTATACCGTTAAAAATGTATGTAAATATTTTTGTAACTTTTTTACTTCTATAAACTGGTTACATTGTTGAGATTAATAGATTTTATCATCGTCTCATTAATTGGACACGATGAAAGGTGACGTGTTTCGCATAATAAATATAAACTAGAAGGTAGAGCAAGTTTGAAATTTATTGCTGTATTATATACATTATTGGAACGTTTATCCTGTTGTTTGTAAAAAACATCCCGTAGAAGGTTGACGATTGACAATAATATAAAAATCAAATTAAGTCTACTTATACATAAATGGTCAAACGAATGTAAAATTTTTCCTTAACTATTAAAAATACTTAAACATTAAATAAAATAATTTAAGGACAGTTCAGGTGTTTATTTCAAAGCAAATAAACCGAAACAATTTTGTTTTTCCTCAAACAAAAGAAAAACCACCTTAGTATGAAGAAAACACATATTGGAGATGACTCAAAAGTTACTCCTTAGAAGTTGATCAAATTTAAATGGGACCACTCGACAAGCAAGCAACAGGATTCTAATATCGGTACAAAGTGTAAGATAACACATATGAAAATACACTCAAATTTAGAAGTTAATTTCTTGAAGTCGGTTTAAACCTCAAGTCGAATCGAAAATTCAAAAGACAAAAATTATTCCTAGCAAAACTACAATCACATTAATTATCAGAAATGAGGTTAAGGCCTAATAGATCCGTGGATCACTGACCGTATCTGCGTGCGCAGCGTGGGAAAGTGATCTTTACGATCAGATCTTTGTTTACAAAGGTCGTAATATTCAGAGAAAGCTAATGAAGATTGATCTGATTTAAAATTAGACTAATGTTTCAACTAAAAGAGAAATTTTTAGTAATATTTATTAGTTTTGTTAATAAGGTCAGCAAAGTGAAATTTTTAAGTTATTTTAGAATTTTTACAATCCCAAACAAATAATCGACGTATTTTAAGGGTTGCCAAACTATTTATAAAGTATCATCAACTGTTTAAAATGGCGCTCAGGTATTAAGGTACTTTATATTCAGAGAATCTTGAAATCATAATTTACTCAAAGTTTTAACATTATCGACGAAAGATGAAAACTGATCGACATTGAAAAGTTTAACGACCTCAAATGAATGTTACGAGCGCAGTAATAGTAGCGCAAAAAAATTTGCATAAAATGAAAGTCAAGTGCAGATTGGTTAACATAATGAACGAGGTCACGACCAACATAGATAACGGTCGTTCACCTCTTGATAACACTATCTCAAGTTTAGGGAGAAAGGCGAGGAAAAAGAAAAATATTACATACGACTTTTTTCGAATCCCCACTTCTTCAAGTTGAATCCAGACAGAACTTGATTTTTAGTTACGGCACTGAACTACGGTGAACACTTTAACACTTATAGTTTTTCCATATAACATAAGATTACTAAAACAAATTCGCTTTATAATGAATGCTAACAATAATTGGTAATAAAACGTTAAAAAGCAGAAATTGATGATACAATAAGATGTAAATGAACCTTTATCACCCACCGACTTCCGCCCACGGGTCTGAGTTACAAAGCATCTCGGTTTACCCTCCCAGCACTTAAGGAACACTTGTCATCTTTTCAGTCTCCTTTTACCTTAAAGGTAACCATTATTTCAGTTAGTTTATTTCGGAATTAACTAGTTCTGTAATATACATTTACATGATTTTATAAGGCTTTAAACGGTATTAAGTAATGGTATTTTGCAGACATACAAAAGTCGACATGCTTAGTTGATAGAATAAGTTGCTCTTGGGAGATTGAGGAAACGTAAGCATGGCTTTTGATTGGAGACTGATGCCGCTAAAGTTTGAAGTACTAAACTATAAGTTCATCTTGTGTTTTAAAAGGTAAACCCGCAAAGAGATCGCTTTTGAGGGAAACTTTTACATTACAATACATAGTGTCATAGCGGAGCAGCGTGGTATAATGAGTTCCAATACTTTTCCATAATATGCTGAGACTTTTGCCCAGTTAAGACATTATTCTTTTCATTCATTATTCTGCTAAGAAAGTTCATTATTTAAGATAGTGATAGTCCCTCAGAATTACATCAATTCACTTATTGATAAAATTGATTTAATTTTTAACTCGTTACTATTAGCATCGTATAAATAAGAACTTAAATAATTTCGTCCCAAATCATTAACTTATATATAAGGTTGCTCTCTGAATTCAGATAAGACGTAAAAAGAAATCCAATACTTGAATCAAGTATTTGACTATCTAGACTTTAGACTGAGGATAAGGAACGAGGACCTTGTTAGGCACATCTGTCTTACCCGTAGTGGAGCTGTAACGACCTGAGACGCAGTTAGGGCGAGTATCTCCAAAGAAACTTAAGAAGTGGTAAAATTGAAGTGGCGTTTAACCGGAGGGGGACGCTCCGTGGTCCCCAGGGGGCGCCTGTCGTCGAGCTGTCAAATGCTACGAACGTCTTATGAATCTTATAAATCCACTGGAAATGAATGTTTCGAAATTTTCTCGGCGTAAAATAAATTTCAATACCAAATCTTTTCCGAGTTTGCTTATCGCTTAATTTATTATTCAAATATTTTGTTCAAATTTGAAGCTACATTTGCGACGTTGAAACATATTTTTGTACTGACAGAACAAAAAACTATTATTAGATCAGTAAAATATGCATACAATTCGAATTCGGTAAAGCGATTCATATTTCGAAGACGGACGTAAGGAGATTATGGTTTAACGTAGTGATCCTAGCAACTGGTTGTTTAGCCAGAGGTCGTATATATCTATACAATAAACGAGTACTTGTAAGCACTATTAACGTTTGTCTTGTTTGGCGATTGTCTTTATTTTGTGTTTCTGAAACATCGACGAGAGATCTTACTCAGATACAGTAAAATTGAGACGTTTATTAGTACTAGTAGTTGCCAAGGGGTCGAAATTCAACCATAATTAAAAATTTAAATAAAAAAAAATAATAATGAAAATAAAGAACTTTTTTTTAATTATGAAATTTGACTACAGACTTTGACAATCAACAAAACTGTATAATATGCGTGTGTGTGTCAAATACATGGCAGTGTGTGCAGTGTTTTTTTATTGATTTAATGTACTTTTTATGCATAATTTTTAAAAAATATAAGCATTATGCACTTCTTCTCTATATAAACTATGAGTGTGCGAAATTTCACACATCTCCATCCGCGCAATTTTCGTAAAAAGGGGTACAAAGTTTTTGCTTCACGTATTAATATATAGTTTCTTTATATATATAAGTTTCAGATTAAATTGTGGACTTAATGTTAATTTCATCAAACAGAACGCCTGAAACTCTTTGAAACGATACAAAGACGAACATACCCTCGTGTTGTACTTTCTGCTAACGTACTTAAAACGAGAGCTCATCAAACAAGTTCGTCGAGTCTGGCACTTACGTTGTTAGTTTTAAGTTTGGGACGAGCGAACTACTTGAATCGATAGTTTTTTAGTTTGCGAAAGGCTGTTAAAATCGTGGTATAATATCTCAAGGGACTGCGGTTCCTTTTGCAAGAAACTTTAATGCTTGTCGGACGAGTTTGACGTCTTTATGATTGTAATCCGAAGCGCAACGCTTTAAAGTTTATATAAGACTTTAAGAAATTCTTGTTTCAGAGCTTAATGATAAAACTATCTGATGGATAACCGTATCTAACAGATAAAATATCGTAATATATTTTTCTCTTTTATTATTTAAAAAATCTGTTAAATACTTGAAACCTGCGATTCAAAATATGCCTGTTTCAATTCTTGCTGATAAATCTTATCAGTGTATGTCACCTATAGGATAAATTAGCACGAGATAGAAAGCAGAGTTAAAATAAAAACACATTTTTATTGGATAATTCCTCGTAATATATCAAATAATCTTATATGTAATATGCTACAGCTTGGTCAGTAACATGGCAATTTCGCAAGAAAGTTTCAGAGAAGTCATTCACCCTCATCTAATTAACCTACTCATCGCTGAAAATTTCCCAAGGTGGACTGTGCGACGCGGTCTATTTTCTCAGGATAACAGAAGCTGGCTATTAGGAGAGGTTTATGCTAATGATAGAAAATTCTAGACTCCGTAGATATTTCTAGTTAGTGGATTTAGGGTAGTAGGCACATTAGTCACTTTTACCGGGATATTCTTATTGTCTTGCTCCGATAAAGGTATTTGAATCACTCCAGCTATTTTTTGGGATGGGTATAATTTTAGCGTTTGTGAATGGATATTTATTATTATAGTCAAATCGAGGATGATCCCTTTAAAATTTATAAAAAAAATATATGGTGTCATGGGACACCAGGTAGGAACGAAGTTCCTTCGGATAGTATAGAAGCAACACAATTTGAAAAAAAATGTTGAATTATATATATATACATTATAGTTATTGATTTTTTTTAAATTTTGTTGATTGGTTTTTATTAAGTACATAAAAGTATTTAGGAAATTTAATATTTTAGAAAATAACGAATACCGTAAAATAAAATAAATCAAAGAAAATAATAATAATAATAATTCAAACTAAGAAAAACATGACTGTGTCTTTATTTATTTTTGTCGACAGTATAAAATTACATAAATAATTTAAAAAAAAAAGTTTACTAGTAATATTTTAGTTTTACAAACGTCATATTATACAGTCGTGTGACTGATATTGCGTCACTTCCTTTATATATTTTTCTTACGGTTTTAGTATCACATTTTTTTCAGTTCGGTCGCCCAGCCAAATGTCAAGCCTGCCGTAAGGAACTTCGTTCCAAAAATCCCACATTCATTGGACGTCGCTTTTTTGTTTTAATTATCTCATAATATATCAACTTCACATGCGTTTATAGTCTTAGTTTTTTAATTTCAAACGTGCTAATGATACACTGTGACTATGGTGGATGTCTTGTTGGATCCAGAAATTACTTGATATTAAATATTCTGAAATTAAAGAAACGTAAATTATTAATGCAAAAGAACTCGAACCTAGATGTTTAACTCTTTTTTTTTTCTTAAACAACTAGGTCGGCAAAAAAGCGTACGGCTCACTTGATGGTAAGCGATTATCGTAGCTTATAGACATCTGCAAAACCAGCAAGCGCGTTGCCGATCATACCCCCAATACCCCAGGAGCCTCTTACGACACTCACGGGAAGAGGGGAGGATGGCTATATTCTTACTGCCATAACCACACAGCTGTTGTGTTGAAAGTAACTTAAAATTTAAAATTTTACTTTAGAATAAATATTTATATAAAATAGTTACAGTTTAACAACACACGTCTCTTACTATTTCAATTTTGTTGTCTACTTTCATATAATTTTTCGACTACACTTTTAATTCTCTGCACTATCAACCTCAGCCATTGCTCCCACACCAGTACCGCTGCACATGAGTTTCTTGTTTATCGGAGGTATCTCCTTATAGCCTCATTCCTTGAGTGTTGCTATTTGTTTAGATGTGATCGGATTATTCCACATTCTGGTATTCATTGCCGGACAGAAGGGTAAAGGCTTTGACATATCCCGCGCACGCATACGTGACATATAATACTGCTTGAAAGCAGTATTATTTAGCAGTGATCTTCTGAAAGGTCGAGGTACTTCCCCAGTCGGGCTGCTCCATATTTTGAGCAGGAAATTCCTGCTGTGCCCTACCTCAGTACTGTTAATAAGACAATAATTTGAACAGTAAACAGAAACATACTTGGTTCTAATTATTTCAGTCCTCTGTTATTTTTTTATTTCGAAAGAATTTAGAAAAGCTGCACTTACGCTCTTTTCTTAAAGTCGAATCATATTAATTTGAGGAAATTGACGTCGTCATTAATTCATGTCTCGACAACGTAAAAGGCTTTTAACCATCGATTTAAGATATTTATAAATTAACTTCTATAATTTTTATCGTTCCAAAGCTTCATTGGCTAGAGCACCGACACGGTCAGTCGGAGATGCAGGTTCGATCCCCGCTGAAACGGTCGATTTTTTATATGATATTAATAAATGTTTAGATATAACCTTTGTCATATTGTCCAAATAACTTGAAACCAAGAAAGTACAGAAATGTTACACGTGTGTCTCGTCCTCAGCTGGCGTATATAGTTCATATTCTGTCCTTGATGAAAGAGATGAATGGGTATACATATATTTATAGTAGGTATTATTTATTGTTTACACCTCATCCTAGATACCTTTTTGTTATTTTAATTCTTTCTCATGTTCCTTTCTAAAGCTTCTCAGAAAGTGATCGCTTTTTCCCGCTTAGACCACCTTTTGTAGTTATATTTTCACGTTTTATTATATAAAGGATTCCGATTTTGTTTGAAACAGTTTCTTTTGTATGAATTTATATTACACGTCTGCAAATATTGAGGCGGCCTTTATTATTGTGTCGAAAAATCTTTACTTGATTCGTCATTTTCTATTCTAAATCAGACATTGAAATTAATTTCTAGACACAAGTTTTTTTTTTAAGATATTCAGCTCTGGCAGTCATACTCCCCATAAAAAACCAATGAATTAAATAAAAAATTGATACTTTGACTTACTTTTTTTACTTGATTACATTTTATAATACGAGTATATCTATAGTAAATAAAAAAAAAACAATAAATATTATATAGAGAGATAAACTGTCACGCTGTTTAGCGGGTCAAGAAATTGTTAAAGTATTTTGTCCAAATAAATAATTTTTATGCCTAAAGGGACTCCTTTTAATAATATTTTTTAATTATTATATTATGTATATATATATATATATATATATATATATATATATATATATATATATATATATATATATATATATATATACTTAAGGTTTTTTTAATTTAATGTTATTTATCTAATTATTATTATTATATTATAAGTTGCTAATAAACTATAAGAATAAAAAAATAATATATTATTATTTAATAAACTATTTTTTCAAAGCCATTACTCTATGATCTTCAGTAGGGTGAAGGTACTTTTAGTCTTCCGTTCTGCATCAGATTATAACAAAGAAATTCCTTGCAGTGCCCTATTTTAATAAATCACTAATACTGCTAAAAATTGTCATTCAAATTCAAGTTTGTCGTTGGTTATTTAGAGTTCCCAATATTTATTATATGGACATGGCCCCATGACTATAATATGAATGATAGAACCGTAGTAATATTGTACCGATATAATTGACACAGCACTACAGCACGAACATTCTCTCAAAGAATATGCAAACATTTCTGCGTTTAAATTGCTAATGCAATTATTGCAGCACACACCGCAGTTTTAATTAGATTCCCTGTTTACGTGGATAGAGGTTTTACTACGGTGAAAAAAGATGGTAATGTGTTTACACTGTTTTGTACGTGACGGTGATAATGGAGTTTTTAAGTCTCTGAAGAGGAGTGTATAACAATATTTATATATGTTTTAATAATAATGTTAGGATTTAAATAAAAGTATACGTTTTCTACAACGTACCTAATATCATTTTTTTATTGTTAATTTCTTATGTATACAAACAGAATATGTACATAAGCAAATATTAAACTCAAACACGAAAGGACGATCACTCCCAACCAACCGCGACAACGTCTCAACTTATACCCATTTATCATATATATATTTTAACGAGGTTCTCATTTGAGATTATACTTAAAAATTGCTGAACAGATTTTAATGACACGTTCTACATTTTAGCATTACACAAATTGAAAAACCGAGTAAAATCGTGTGTGGTGACTTATATATTTATATCAAAAGTACAATAACTTCCTACATCATTATGGACATTGCCAACGAGCGTCGCGATGCAGCTGAGTCAGTAAAAAATAATAAAGTGTGAAAGAGATAGCGCTATACACGTCAATACGTAAGAGCGAGACAAAATACAGGAAGAGCGTGTTATGACATTACCTCGAAGATGTCACGGGTGTTGGCTTTTACGAGGTACATGTGTTTGTTTATGTATGTACGTACACAAAATAAAGTTGCTATCAACTATTGTAACACATATTAAACTGAGGTAAGTCACAGTAGGAGATATTCTGCTCAAAATATGATGCAGTCCGACTGCGGAAGTACCTCGACCTTACAGAAAATTACAGTTAAATAGTACTGCTTTTTATACAGTGTTGTGTTCTTGTTGATGAGTTGTTGTAGGACATCGCATCGGCGTGTAATATCCCACTACTGGGCATAGGCCTCTTTCCCCATGTAGGAGAAGGATCAGAGCATAATCCAACACGCTGCTCCAATGCGGGTTGGCGGATATATTCCCTACTATGAGTAACGATCGCTATCAGGTGTACATGATAGCAACCGGGACCGACGGCTTAACGTGCTCTCCAAGGCACGGTGGGGAGACCCACTAAGACTGCACAAACACCCAGACCACGGCAAACACCTATATTGCAATACAAATGTTTGTCATGTGCGGGGATCGAACCCGCGACCGCCAGCGCAACAGGTACAATCCATGGCTGTGACCGCTGCGCCAACGCGGCGGGGTTGTTGTAGGACATGGACAGCAGAAACTATATCAGATGTCAGAAATTAGCGAAAACCAGAGTTCCGCAATTAATGACATGGTTTCAGACAAAATTATGTAGAGATTATATATTGAGTAGAATTCAAAACAATTTTAAATTAAATTCCCTCTTGACGCAGCTATCGCGCTATTGTTCTGTTCCGTAAGTCCAATGGGTAGACCAAAAATTTCTTCCCTTCTACCATAATCTCCTTTAATAAATTATTATAATGAAATTAAAATTCTGGCGTATAAGGAGCAGTAGGACAGTGGCCGACACCTTTTAAACTTTCATTTTGGCGTTTTTGTCAGCTAGCAGGACATTGGCACAATACCGTACATATTACATCTTCTTATATTTGTATATAATTCTCGTGTCACAATGTTAGTTATTCTACTCCTCCGAAACGGCTGGACCGATTTTTATGAAATTTTGTGTGCATATTGAGTAGATCTGAGAATTCGGCAACATCTATTTTTCATAACCCTAAGCTATGGGGGGGGGGGAGATTAAGGGGTTAATAACATATATGGTAAAACAACGTTTGCGGGGTCAGCTAGTAGGCGGATACATATCTCATGGGTGGTTAAGTAAATCCTAAACATTTCCGAATGAGTAACAAAACCGATACCGGCGAACCGAAGCGGAAAATTACGAAAAAGGGCTTAGAAATATTTTCATACAACGGAGACGCTGACTCAGCGCGTATTAATGCTATCTCCGTGAATCTGTCTCTCATGTGGACTTGACGAAATATTTGATGAAGGATAGAGTAGAACGAATCTCAGACGTCACCAGTCAGAGGTGCAGGTTCGATCCCCATTGGAACGGTCGATTTTTGATATGATATTCCAAAATGTTTAAAATAATATCACGTCTATTGAAGTGTTACTTGACAGGTTTGATTATTTACCATCCATATTTCTCAAATAAATTAGACGTATTTTATTAAAATATTCTCTTAATAAGAAACTGAACGGGTCGCAACAATAATACTCACAAAAGTAATAATAATAATCTTCTCGTCACGTCACGTACCTGTAACAAATTAAATTGTATATTATTAATTAATTTAAAAGTAAATTCAATTTCATCTTATATTTATTTATTTATAACATCATATATTTTTATTATTTATTACTATAAGTAATACATTGTTTGATTAATGCTTTTTAAACTATAAAAAAAAAACAAAATCTCTGATAACTTTGGGAGCTGACAGGCTAACATTTGCATGTAAGTTTATTATACATCTACACCACCTATCCAATTACGATAGTAAAATTTCTTTTTATGTCTGTGTTGTCTGGGGAGTAAGGGGAGAACGGAAATAACATCTATATCCGACCCAATAGTCAACCTCACCTGCACGCGTCGGCGGTTCGACATGAATGGCTGGCGGCGGCGCTCACTGGGCGTCGTGGTGCTCCCTGCTAGACAACGGACGAGGCTCTGGCGACCGAGCAATGGCGATATAACCATACCACCAGTCAGGCAACTGACTGAAGAGGCAACAGCGACCTTGAAGTCTAAATAACTTCTAAAGTGTCTGGGGCAGAAGGCAACGGGAAACCACTGCTTCTACCTTCCCAAGAGAGTCAGCATGAAAGGCAAAAGAACAGGAAATAGTATGTCTGGCGACCCGGCTGACGCCCGGCGCCATCTTCCCGGGAGAGGTGGTGTGAAATATGCTACCGGCCATGCGCCCGTTACTCGTCAGGCCCCGCATGGACATTCAGCTACTGACGAAACAAATACATTTAAGTCATTCCGAATACCTCACCGCATCGGAACGTGGAATGTACGCGGCCTAAACCAACCAGGAAAACTCCGAATCGTGGAAAGCGAAACGGAGAGGAAAAACGTTCACCTGCTAGGAATTAGCGAAACACATTGGAACGGCCAGGGTCATTTTACATCTGACCTGGGAAATGCCGTGTATTTTTCGGGACCAGAAAATGGTAGCAGCAGAGGGGTGGCTATCATCGTGCCTCGATCTTTGAACAAGTGTGTCATAGGATATGAGCCGGTCAGCGATCGTATAATAACACTCGAAATTAACACAATACCATGCAAACTTAACATCGTGCAAGTATATGCCCCCACGTCACAATCGACTGAAGAGGAGGTGGAAGACTTTTACGATACGCTGACTGCGACACTGAAAAGACAACCAAAGCGAGAAATCAGTATCTTAATAGGGGACTTCAATGCCAAAGTTGGCGACACAACAGAAAATGATCACCTTAGTCGCGTTATGGGCAAACACGGCATCGGGGAACGAAATAGCAGGGGCGAGCGGGGAACGAAATAGATACTGAAATAGAAAATATTAAAACTACCAATAGTAAAAATCAAGAAAAAATCAAGTGTATCGAGAGCGAAATAATAGAAATCAAAAAGGCACAAAACACTGAATGCTCAACATTGAAACCGCTTCCGCTTATGCAAGAAAACCTATACCTAGAAATAAAAGACAGATGTGAGCGCGAGAAAAATATTGTAATTGTGGGTATTTTGGAAAAAAATGATTCAAACTATAAGACCAGACAGTGTTATGATGATGCGGAGGTTATGAAATTGTTAACATCGGTATATGAATCCTGTCCCAAACCAATAAAAATAGTACGACTTGGTAAATATGAGCCTAATAAGAATCGTCCCATTAAGGCGTATTTTAGTGATGTTAATACTGTGAGATATTTACTACGCAACAAAACAAAATTGTCTGGTAATACCCATTTCTACTCCGATCAAACCCCAATGCAGAAACAGTATTTAGATTCATTAAAAAAGGAAATAAAACAACGTGAACAAAGTGGCGAGAAAGATCTTATAATTAAATATAAAAAAGGAATACCCACAATAATTGCAAATAAAAATAACCAAAAAAACTAGAGAAAATACCATTACAGAATACATGTATAAATAAATATAGTAGATTAGAACATTACATTTTTAAAAAGTACGAAGATATACAGTGTCATTCTAATTCACTACGATGTTTTTATGCTAACCTACGTAGTATCCGTACGCCGGGAAAGTTTGATGAATTACTATGCATAATAAAAACAATACCTAAGACTATTCACTTAATGTTGTTTACTGAGACATGGATTAATTCGGAACATGAGGCGAACTTGTACAACATATCAAACTATCAACATATATATAACTATAGAAATAAAAGTAAGGGAGGTGGTGTTTCCCTTTACATACACAACAGCATTTCATTTGAGACAACAGAGGAATTATGTGAAAATGGGAATCATTACTTGTGGATACATATGAATAAATTAACCTTAGACGTTGGTATTATTTATAGACCTGGTGACACCAATATCAAAAACTTTATGGATTTGTTTTCGACTCAATTAGAACGCAGAGAAAGAGCAGTAATATTTGGAGACTTTAACATTGACCTACTCAGTACAGATAACCATGTCATTGAATACATGAACGGATTAGAGGAAAGCGGATTTAAGATAATAAACAAAATAGATAGTAAGTTCAGTACTCGCGAAACAAGCACAACAAACACAATATTAGATCATGTTTATACAAATGTTAATAATCATTCATTCAACATGTCGATAATAGATTCATCTTTGTCCGACCATAAACAGATTTTTCTAGAAATTGGCACCCTAGCACCGGAAATAACCAGGAAAATACACTATGAAGCCCTAAATTACGAAAATCTCTACGCAAATGCTTTAAAGGCAGAGTATTGCAATGAAAACAAAGAATATCAGAACTTAGAAAAGTTTATTTTAGAACATATACATAATAATAAAGTTAAAAAGACAAAATTTTTAAATGTACCTAAAAAAGATTGGATAAATAAAGAAATAATTGACTCGATTGATATGCGAAACAGATTATGGCAAGAAACTAAAGTGAATCCAACTGATGAAAACCTTCAAAGGCAGTATGATGACGAGCGTATAAAAGTGAAAAACCTGATAAGGACCCGCAAGAAAGATTACTATTATTCTTTGTTTAGTACCAGCAGTCATAATCCGAAGAAAATGTGGAAAACCATCAATAGTTTAGCATTAAATAAGAGTAAAGAAAGCTGTGCTCCCCTCAGACTCGTATTGGATTCTGGACCTGTTACGGAAGGCAATGCGGTTTGTAATTGCTTTAATGATTTCTTTTCTTTAATCGGCGTAGAATTGGCAAGTGCAATACCTAACAAATATCACACTAATAGTGATGACATATTAATGTATGACCGTAGGTATAAGCATAATATAACATTAAATGAGTTAGCACCGTGTAGTAGTGAGGAAGTATCAAACATAATTGATAATCTAGATAGCAACACAAGTACTGGGATAGACGGAATTAGTACCAAAGCTATTAAATGTATAAAAAATATAATATCTCAAAGATTAGCTGATTGTATAAACAAGTGTTTGTCTGACGGCACCTTTCCCGATTCGCTAAAGATTGCAAAAATTAGTCCCATTCACAAATGTGGTAGTAAAAGTGATCCAAATAACTATAGACCCGTTTCCGTGTTACCAGTGATATCCAAAATATTCGAGCGAATACTGTACAAACGCTTAAATACTTACTTGTCTGAAAAACAATTTCTCATTAGTCAACAATATGGTTTTCGTTCAAAATCGAGCACTCTTACCGCCGCCATAGACTTAGTTACAGAAATAAGGTCCCAAATCGATAAAAAAAATTTTGCTTTGGGAATCTTCATTGACTTGAAGAAGGCTTTCGATACGGTAAGCCATGGTAAACTATTGTTGAAATTAGGGAATATCGGTATCAGGGGCAGGGCTTTCAAAATCTTTGAATCATACTTACAAAACAGGACGCAAGTTGTAAAAATAGATAGCTTTACCAGTTCTGTTAAAAATGTTACGTGCGGAATTCCACAAGGCTCCATAGTTGGTCCATTAATGTTTTTAATTTACGTTAACAATATTATTAACATTAATCTAATTGGAAAACTGACACTGTACGCGGATGATACATGCCTTTTTTATTACGGTAGCTCTATTCAGGACTTAATAAGTAAAGCTCAAAATGATCTTGACAGGCTAAGTGAGTGGTTACAGTACAATTTGCTTACAATAAATATAAATAAAACGTCCTATATGATTTTCTGTGCAAAAAATAAACATATACCTAATTTCACACCCCTTACAATTAACAATAAGATCATACAATCCTCAGCAAAAGAAAAATATCTGGGATTATGGATAGATGATAAGTTGACTTGGAAAGGACACATAGAACACGTTAGAGCCAAACTGCTACCTATACTGGGCGCATTGAGAAATGTATCAAACTGCATTCCTAATAAAGTACGAATGATAATTTATAATACCTTAGTTAAATCTAACATTGAATATTTAATAGAAGTGTGGGGAAGTGCCGCTAAGACAAATTTAATGCCATTACAAAGAATTCAAAATAAAGTTATCAAAGTGCTATTTCGCTATCCCTATTTTACATCAACCAACAAATTGTATCAAGAAACAAAATTGTTAAATATCAACCAATTATACACCTATTACACCTGCATACTAATTAAGAATATTATCAACAATTCAATACACTCAAACATCAAAATTGATAAAAAAATAACTAAACACAACTTAAGAAACAAGGATAAATTAATGCTGCCTAGTGTACGTACAAAGTATGGTCAGAAAACAATATTGTTTGAGGGAGTGCAGCTATATAATAATTTACCAAATCATATTAAAGGTTCGGACAACATAAATATTTTTAAATCAAAATTAAAAGAACACGTTTATACATTGTAATTATAAATATTTCGATTAAGCGCTCCAGAGGTAAAAATTGTTACATACTACTATTTATATTGATTGTATCTCATTATAAGTGAACGTTATGTTTTTATGAGAAATAAATTCTTTAAACCTATACAGTTCTGCTGTGAAGAGAATCTTACCATCACCAACACCTGCTTCAAACATCATGTCCGTAGACTATACACGTGGATATCTCCTGGAGATAGATGTAGGAATCAAATTGACTACATATTAGTGGGGACGCGGTGGAGAAGCTCAGTGACAAATGCAGTAACTATCCCCGGTGCTGACTGCGGCTCCGATCACCAGCTTCTTGTGGCAACATTCAGGGTGCGACTAAAGAGGATACAAAAACCTAAAGTAGTTCCAAATATACACCGTCTAAACATCAATGGCTTTAAAAAAGGTTTTGAACAGAAAATAGAAGACCTACCAAAAAACATCGCAGACAGCGACACTAAATGGGAATATCTCAAAAGAATTATAGAAGAAACAGCTAGGGATAATAGGCTGGTGAAACCACCTATGAAAGAATTTATAACACCAGAGACAGCACTAGTCATCCAGAAAAGACGTGAACTTAAGGAGAACGGTATACGCTCAACTGAAGATATGCAGCGCTACGCGGAACTCAACCGCCTAGTTCAACTTCACTGTCGGAAAGATTATGAGAAATACATCAATGAAATCTGTCTCGAAATTGAACAACACGCGATGAATAACGAAACCAGATATCTTTTTCAAAAAATAAAAGAATTAACTGGAACTCGTAAGCCAAAAGCCTGCGCCATTGAAGACAAAGACGGGCGTCTACTCACTAATATGGACCAAGTGTTAGAGCGCTGGAGAAACTACTGCGCAGGGTTATACACGGGAGAGTCCAGTAACGCTAATATTTCATGGTCGGAAGAAGAACCAGATATCCTTCCATCTGAAATTGAGCATGCCATCAAAGCTCTTAAGTGTAAGAAGTCACCGGGTAAGGATGCCATAACAGCCGAAATACTTCAAAATTTAGGTCGGCGAGGCACGCACGCGATTACTGAAATTTGTAACACCATCTGGAAGACTGGAAGGTGGCCAAAAGACTGGACGGAATCGGTGTTCATACCCTTACATAAAAAAGGTTCTTCGAAAGACTGTGGTAACTACAGGACGATAGCGTTAATATCTCATGCGAGCAAGATCCTCCTCCATGTGATTAATCGACGCCTGAACTACTTTTTGAGCCGTCAAATACCCGAAGAGCAGGCAGGATTTGTGAGAGGCAGGGGAACACGGGAGCAGATACTCAACGTTCGGCAAATCATTGAGAAGAGTAGAGAATTCAATAGCCCCGTGGTCCTATGCTTCATTGACTACACTAAAGCCTTTGATTGCGTCCAATGGGACAAACTGTGGAGTGTGCTACTTGAGATGGGAACTCCGGAACACCTCGTTGCGCTTATTCACAATCTGTACACTGAGAACCGTTCTTTCGTCAGGATTGGTACGGAATGCTCCAGTATGTTCCAAACAAAGAAAGGTGTGAGACAGGGTTGTATTCTGTCCCCCGCACTTTTTAACATATACGGAGAGTACATTATTAGAAAGACGATTGAAAATTGGAGGAAAGGTTTTCCTATAGGTGGAAAAAGACTGTCAAATCTCAGGTATGCTGATGACACCATTCTTCTCGCAACATCCGTAGAAGATATGAGAGAGCTGTTCCATAGGCTGGAGTTGGAAAGTCTAAATATGGGGCTTGCAGTAAATCGAACGAAAACCAAGGTTATGATAGTGGATCGAGCCGGAAACCTATCAAAAGATACTCTCAACATTCCGGGCATTGACACCGTCGATCGCTACATTTACCTGGGTGCCCAAATCTGTAATGACGGCAGTTGTGTCCCCGAAATAAGAAGGCGTATTGGGATGGCAAAGGATGCTATGGCGCGTCTGAACAACATCTGGAAGAAAAGAGGAATCGGTATCAGAACCAAGACCAGGCTGGTACGAGCCCTTGTGTTCCCTATCTTCCTGTATGGAGTTGAGACATGGACAATCCTGGCCCGAGAAAGGCAAAGGATTGATGCATTCGAAATGTGGTGCTGGAGGCGAATGCTGAGAATACCTTGGACTGCGAAACGCACTAATGCGTCGATCCTGGCCCAGCTCCATATCAAAACCAGGTTGTCCACCATATGCCGACGGCGTATTTTGTCGTACTTCGGCCACACGATGCGCAGAGGCGATAAAAATCTGGAGAGACTGATTGTGGTTGGGAACACGGACGGCAAAAGATCGCGCGGTCGTTCACCAACGAGATGGGTAGACCAGGTCAAGAACTCATCTGCCACTAAGTTATACACGGTCGTAAGAGACGCCATGGACAGAGACCGGTGGAGGCACATCATCCGCTCCAGATGCAACCCTGATGCTGACCACGATCCTCAGACATGAGGGACCGACAAGAGAGAGAGAGTTGTCTGGAAGAAATGGCTAATTAGTCATAAGTCGACCCATCGTACTTAAGTCTGTAACTGTCTTAATACTTTATCTGTAATGTATTTGTAGTGTGGAATAAAATATAAAATAAATAAATCAATCAATTATTCTTATTAGAAATTAGGTACTCTCGTGCTATGGAGACAAAACAATCATTGGAGTTACACCATTCCGTGTTGAAGCTGACACACATACACTTTTTATTACATTATAAATATACGCTTCAGCCTGTTATATCCCACTGCTGGGCATAGGCCTCTTTCCCCATCAAGGAGAAGGATCAGAGTTTAATCCACTACTCTGCTCCAATGCGGAATGGAGGATATATTACCTACTAAGAGTAACGATCACTATCAGGTGTACATGATAACAACTGGGGCCGACGGCTTAACGTGCTCTCCGAGGCACGGCGGGGACAAGGACGGCATAAACACCCAGACGATGGAAAACATCTGTATGGTATTACATTATACGTATTACTTCGTAATTCTTAATATAGCGCACTAATATCGACAATTATTCACATTTATATTCCGTTAACGACGTGATGTAGATTAGTACAAATATATTGACATAGATAAACAATTAATTTAGACTTAATTAATTTATAACATCGTGTTGATTAAGCCATAATTGAACCATATAATCAATCAGGCGATTGGCTTACACTAACTCTAACATTACCCTAGCTGTTGAATTAAAATCATACTACTCACACATACAAACAAACACACACAAACACTTAATGTATGGTGTTGTTTATAATAAAACACAATAGCTGTAGCGACAAGACTGACTGACGTTAATTTTTATTCACCTTTGATACACCATAAACAAGTCCATAGATAATCTAAAATATATTCTCCTTAACACTAGATATAATTATATTTTGATAATATTCTAACACCTCCACTTATCAAAATAATGTAAACAATATAAAGAAACTAAATACAATAAAACTTCTCTAATATTAACACCTATTGACTCTTAACAAAAAAAATTACCATAATTAAACAACACCTTTAAGACCTAGTTTTTTAACAAAATTATTGTGCTTATAACTAGTTAAACCTTTTGTTAAAAGATCAGCTGGCATTTCAGAAGTTGACAGATATACAATTTTGACAATATTATTAGCAACAATATCTCTCACAAAATGATGACGGATATCAATATGTTTTGTTCTTCTATGGAATAAAGGATTCTCTGTCAATTGCTGAGCACTCTGATTGTCATTATACAGAGTTATAGTATAATTACAATCAATAATTTCTGACAACAAGTTCTTTAAGTAAATAGCTTCCTTACAGGCCTCCGATATTGCCATATATTCACTTTCTGTGCTTGACAATGCTACTGTTTGTTGTTTTTTACACTCGTATGATACTACAGCTCCTGACAATATAAAACAGAAACCTGTATAGGATTTTCTATCAATATTATTAGAGCCCCAGTCAGCATCTACAAAACCTATTAAATTATTATCATCTTTAGTATACATCAATCCATAAGACTTGGTTTTCTTTAAGTATTTTAATATACGCTTTGCATGTCTCCAATGGACTGCAGTAAAACAACTATTGAATTGACTTAAATAACTAATACTAAAACTGATATCTGGGCGTGTTAAAACTGACAAATACATCAGGCTTCCCAAGAGCTGCTGATAAGGAAACTGTTTCTCAACATTATCAGACTTATCCAATTTTAAGTTACATTCTATTGGTGTATCAATATCATTGCAATCTGACATGTTAAATTTCATTAAAATATCATTAACAAACTGTTCCTGATCCAATGATATACTACCGTCTGCATATGTCTTAACCCTCATGCCCAAACAGTTTTTTATTGGCCCTAAATCTTTTATCTTGAAATTAGACATTAAATCTTTCTTTAATTTATCTGTCATAGTACTACTATTTGAGAAAATAAAAAAATCATCAACAAAAACTGTTACAAAGATTCGTTCCTTATTTTCCCTTTTACTGTACAAGCATGGTTCTAATTTTGACTTTACATATCCTAATGCTAGTAAACAATCATTAAGTCTTTGGTTCCAGGCTCTGGCTGATTGCTTTAATCCATATATAGCACGTTTTAATTTAAGAACAGTATTGCTTTTACAATTTAAATTAGGTGGAACCTGCATATAAACATTTTCATGTAGGTAACCATTTAGGAACGCTGTGGTTACATCTAAGTGTGTAATTTCAAAGTTAAGTTTGACACTTAAAGCAAATAAAAGTCTTAATGTTGAGTAACGAAGCACTGGTGAGTATGTTTCAGTATAGTCCACACCTTCTTTTTGGGTGAAACCTTTTGCGACCAGTCTTGCTCTATAACGCACACTATTATCACTTTCATACTTTTTCTTGAATACCCACTTACACTTCACTACTCTATCAGCTTCTTTCCTATCTACAAATGTCCATGCTTGATTGTCGTCGAAAGCCTTCAGTTCATCTTTCATCGCCTGTCTCCACTGTTCCTTATCTGGTCCATTCATCGCAGCTTCATAACTGAGTTCTTCATCGCATGATTCTAGGTTGTCCAGAATACAGATATTGGTTATACCATACCTTTCTACTGGCTTTCTCTTGCGCTTAGTATCCAGCTCCACCTGAACTTCATCCTCTATCATAGACTCTTTTTCAGTAATGGATTGATAAGAATCATCATCGGAAGTCGATGACTCACAATTATAGCTTGGATCATTTGGATCTAAAACTGAATTTTCTGGTACACTTTCTTCATCTTCTAAATTTTCATCTTTCTCTGACTTTTCTTCACAATTATTTAATATTATCTGAGCTGTGTCCGACTCCATTTTCTCCATAATAATGACATCTCTGCTCATAGTAATTTTTCTAGTTTTTGGATTATACAATCTGTATCCTTTTACGTTATCTGGATATCCTACCAAAATCAGTTTGTCAGCCTTTATATCCCATTTTTGTCTTTGTATTTTGGGAACATGCACCATTACCTTACTGCCAAAAATTCTAACATGGCTAAGGTCTGGTTTCACACCTGTCCACCTCTCAAATGGTGTCATCATGCCTAAACTGGCAGCTGGCGTTCTATTTTTTAAGTACACTGCAGTATTAACTGCTTCTGCCCAAAAACTTTTGTCAAGATCCGCTTCAAACAATAAACACCTTGCCCGTTCAACTACAGTTCTGTTGAACCTCTCTGAGAGACCATTCTGCTCCGGAGTGTGAGGATTGGTCTTCTGATGGACAATACCAACTTGTTTTAAGTAACTCTCCATCTCACGTGAACAAAACTCACCTCCATTATCAGTCCTCAATGTTTTTATCTTGTGTCCTGTTTGATTCTCAACTAAGCTTCGAAATTCTTTGAAATGCTGAAAGACTTGGTTCTTTTCTTTCAAGAAGTAGACAAAAGTCATTCTGCTGGCATCATCAACAAACAGAATAAAATACTTTGCCTGACCAATAGACTTATTCTCCATCGGCCCGCATAAATCTGAGTGTACTACATCCAGTAGTTGTTCACTTCTATGGTTAGCTGATGGGAAAGGCAAACGTGTCTGTTTTCCCTCACAGCACACTTCACAATTCTGTATTTGTATGTCAGCTTTCTTGTCAAAAGAAACTCCTACCACAGCACCTTCTTTCATTTTCTGCAAGGACTTACTATTTATATGTCCTAACCTTCTATGCCATGTTGACATCGCCGATAACGAATTCTCTAATTTTCTTGTGTTTAGTTTGTACACACCATTTATCAAATTTGCTATACCAATAAGCTCATTCACTTGGTTATATATCAAACAGACATCCTTTTTGAACACTACTCTATTGCCATTATTTATAAGTTGGCTTACGGACAATAAGTTTGTCGTGAGTTTAGGTATGTACAATACATTATTCACAATCACATCATACTGAGAACTGTTCACGCATGTCGTTATCTGTGTTTCACCAACACTAACTACAGGCATCGTCATTTGATTTGCCACTACGATTTCTTTGTTTTCATCCACTGGTCGGGTTCGAAGTAAACAATTTTTATTTGACGTCATGTGTGCGCTTGCGCCTGAATCAACGTACCATTCTTCTGTACTATAAAATCCGTTGAAAAAAGCCGCACTAAAAGCATTTATTTTTACTTGTTTATTTCCTTTTAGTTCAGGACACTTATTTTTGTAATGGCCGACTTTCTTGCAATTATAACACTTGATTTGTTTCTTTCCGATTGTCATGTCACTTGACATTGACATTTGTCTGCGGTTAGTGCTGCCACTTTTTGACCACTGTTGTTTTGTCAAAAATGCAGAGTCTGTTCGAGTAGTGCCAACCTCAGAACACATATCAAGTAACTTTGTTTTAATGACGTCAGCGCTAATGGCGATACTAGAATGTTCTATGGCCATTATCATTGGTGAATACTTTTCTGGAAGTCCAGCCAAAAGTAAAGACCCAATCCACTCATCTGTGATCTCGAATCCTGTCCCCTTCAATTTTTGTGCTGTCTCAACCATTTGAGATACATAAGATGTCATGGATTCACAATTATCGAGACGTATTGAAATTAATGTTCGAAGCAAACTTATCTTTCGTTGATATCCCGTGTCATCAAATAACTGTTTCAATTTGTTCCATACACCGCTCACTGTAGTCTCACTCTTGATATGCACATATAACGAACAGTCAATAGTCATCACGAGCTTAGCTTTGGCTTTCTGCTTCTCAGTTTCACTGATAGTCGCCGGCACATTTTCAATGTCAATACCCTCAAGCAACAAAAAATTGCTTGTTGCGAACGCCCAATCGTCATAATTTTCGCGTCCTTTGAGTTTCGGCACATTTAGTAAGTATCCCGACGTCGACATTATTATTTCCGCACAGTAAGATAACTTTATATTTCGTAAAAACAAGACTGGGCCCATAACCTAATAAAACACAATAGCTGTAGCGACAAGACTGACTGACGTTAATTTTTATTCACCTTTGATACACCATAAACAAGTCCATAGATAATCTAAAATATATTCTCCTTAACACTAGATATAATTATATTTTGATAATATTCTAACAGTTTAAACCTTCATTATATTTTTTCAGTTGTTTCCTTCAAATAATTTTGTTTGCTCGCAAACGAAAAAAAAACCGACTTCAATTACATCGACAAGTAATACAACGTAGATCGACGAAAAAATAGTCAAGCAACTACGCGTTATCAAAGATTACTCAAAAAGTAGTTATCAGATCTCGATAAAATTTATATGTGACCACATGATAAACATCAGCTTTCGATTAAATTAAAAATCATCAAAATCGGTATACCCAGTAAAAAGTTATTACGGATTTTCGAGAGTTTCTCTCGATTTCTCTAGGATTCCATCATCAGATCCTGGTTTCCTTATCACGGTACAAAACTAGGGATATCCCCTTTCCAACAAAAAAAGAATTATCAAAATCGGTACATCCAGTAGAAAGTTATGCGGTATAATACAACGTAGGTCGACGCAAAAAGCGTCAAGTAAAAACGCATTATTAGATATAACTCGAAAAGTAGTTGTTAGATCTCAAATAAATTTAAATGGGACCAATTGGCACACACCACCTTTCGATTAAAACAAAATTTGTCGAAATCGGTCTACCCGGTCAAAAGTTCTGATGTAACATACATAAAAAAAAAAAAAAAAAAAAAAAAAAATACAGTCGAATTGAGAACCTCCTCCTTTTTTGGAAGTCGGTTAAAAACAAACAATAACTACATAGCTTTAGCCAACTACACACACACACACACACACGCACACGCACACGCACACGCACACGCACACGCACACGCACACGCACACGCACACGCACACGCACACGCACACGACAACGCACACGCACACGCACACGCACACACACACACACACACACACACACACCCACATATATATATATATATATTTTTTTTTGGTATAAGAACTGTGTTGTGTGAAATTATATGAATTATGCCATGTAGGTTGGTGGCTCTGTATTTCGCACAAGACATGACTCAATTTTTAACAGACTTCTAAAAAGGAAGGTTATCAATTCGACTTTACGTTTTCCATGTCTGTTACCCTATAACTTTTTAATGGGTGGAGCGACATCGGATTCTTTTTTTTATCTAAAAGTGGTGCTTGCCGTGTGGTGAGACAACTTAAAATTTTGATTACAATCTGCTAATACTCGTACTTTATGATTTAGCTCCAATAATGCGTATAACTTGACAATTTGCTCAGATGGTTTGGCCATGTCGAGAGAATGAGTGAAGAACGATTGGCGAAAAAAGTGTATAAGGCGAGTGTGAATGAAAGGGTTGGAAGGGGTAGACCTAGGCGGACGTTTCGAGACCAAATAAGGGACGTCTTGAAAAAAGGCCAGGTTTAGAGTACTAAGGGAATAATGAAAGTGGAAGAAGCGAAAGAAGTATGTAAGGATCGTAGCAAGTGGAAGGAAGTGGTCTCTGCCTACCCCTACGGGAAAGAGGCGTGATTATATGTATGTATGTATGTATGTATGTATGTAATACATATCTCTCCCTCTCTTTACATGAGTGTCGTAAGAGGCGACTGAGGGATAACATAGTTCCGCTACCACCTCGGAACTTAAAAAGCCGACTGGTGGCGGGATAACCATCCAACTGCTAGCTTTGAAATACACAGGCCGAAGACGGGCAGCAGCGTCTTCGGTGCGACAAAGCCGGCCCTGCGGTCACCAAACCGCCTGCCCAGCGTGGTGACTGTGGGCAAAACACATGAGTTCACGCTATTTTTGGCGTAAGCTATATCCAGCAGTGGACTGTATAGGTTGTAGTGATGATGTATTTAACTCGACGATTTCTTCGTCTAAGTTGTATTGCTGGTCGATGTAATTGCAGTCAGTTTATTTTTCGTTTGCCAGCAATCATAATTATTTGTTAAAGTATAAAGTCGGATTTCTTGCCGATTCTTCTCAAAAGAATCTAAATTACGAATCAGCGGTAGCTTCCAATTAATCATTTAATTTAATTTTATAAAAACCAAATTGTACTTTGCAAAATAATGGATCAAAACTGCTTTTTTACGCCCAATTACATTTTAAAAATATTTAAAAATTGCCCGATATAACATATATTTAAAAGGATGTCTCCACAACGGTTTTTCGTATCGTAAACATTTTACGAATAAATCATTATTCGTATTTCTTTTAATGTCTTTGGAAGCTTAAACCATTAAATGAAAATAACATCTCGCTGTCATTCGTATTAGGAGGACTCAGCTCCACAGTATGCGGTTAGAAAAGTTTCTGCACGCGACCTCAAGTAAATTATGTTAGCGTAACAGACTGGCGTTGTCTCTTATATGTTTATAATTTGTTCCGCTCTACGGCTGTAATAAGTACATATTATAATATAAAACCTACCTTTCCGAAATGGTTGTATATTAAATTTTTTAATAACATTTAAGTATAATAGGCAGATTATTGGGCAGCTAGGTATATTTTCAATGAACCAAAATAGGTACGAATATACTAATTTTTTGTCACTTTTTTTTATATCACTAGGTCGGCAAACAAGCGTACGGCTCACCTGATGGTAAGAGATTACCACAAGCGCGTTGTCGACCCAATCCCCTCAAGCTCTGGATCACCTTACTCACCAACAGGAACACAATACTGCTTGAAAATAGTATTCTTTAGTTGTGATCTTCTGTAAGGTCGAGGTACTACCCCAGTCGGGCTGCAGATTTTGAGCAGGAAATTCCTGCTGTGCCCTACCTCAGTTAAACTTTAAAAGTATGATAAGACAAAATATAAAAACGATAGCGAGTAAAAAGATTATATAAAAATAAAATTTAAAACAGAAAGATTCCGTATGTACGCCGCTTTCGATATGGCAATATTTTGAACTACAACGCTCAATAGGCATTTAAAAAATTTAATCATGAAAAATACACGTCTTCTTGAAATGTTACTATAATTCCAATGCAATAGGAAAAGTGAAAAAATTATAAGTAAAAGTTATTATAGATATATATTTTATTGGCGTTTTATGCTAATTTTTATAGGGCTTACTTTGTATTTAAACGGAATCCTTTATCTTCTGAACATCTCACTCAGGACCAGTTTCCAGACAGTACTTTGCCTATAAGTACATCAACTAAAACTCATAAAAACTGAAGGTCAAACAGAACACAACCTCACCAAAGGCAAATTACAAAGTTGTTAACTACAATTAACCAGATTAGCAAATACCATCTCTATGTCATCAACCATAGAGTCCATTTCAAAGTTACTTAAATTTAGCTTGTAAAGGATAAACTTCTGCGAACGGACAGTGGTTAAGCGCAAACATCTTAATTAACTGCACCGCAACGAGGTATTATGTGTTTGCATTTGAAGGGAAACTTCTAGCGACGATGGGGTTAAGATACGGTTTTACTGTCGAAGCGATGATATTTAACGATAATAATCCTGTTCCTGTTAATATGCAGTACCTATTTATGTAGTCATTTATTACCGGACAAATATTTAAGTAAATATCCGTGATTTATTTTTTCGAAAGTAACATATTCAAAATAACAAATACGCTATTTGTGTATGGTAAATATCGCCTCCAATGCAGGTTGGCGGATATTTATTTATTTATTTATTTATTATTACTTTATTGCACAATAAATTAAAGAATTGTACAAAAGGCGGGCTTAATGCTAAAAGCATTCTCTACCAGCCAACCTTAGGACGTGTAAGAGCAGACTTTGTACGTGTGCAAATTCGACTATTAGAAAATTCAGATAAAGAAGAAAAAAGGGAGGAAATATAGAGTAACGTTAGTGGCTTACTATATACATGCGCAAATGAGTTCATATATATATATATATATATATATATATATATATATATATATATATATATATATATACCATAAAAATATAAAAATACATAAACAGACACAAACTTACATACATACATACAAACATACATACATACATACATACATACATACATACAAACATACATACATACATACATATACATGCATACATACATACATAATACTTAATAAGCTGACGACAATCTATGACTATCAGGCGGGTATCGGGTCGGACAGGTATCAGGCCGGGACCGACGCCTTAACGTGCTCTCCGAGGCACGGTGGAGCGACTTACAAGGACAGACATCCAAACTGGAAAAGGATGTTTGTGCAAATACAAATATCAGTCCCGAGCGGGATTCAAACTCGCAAACCGTCGGTGTTTTAGGCGACACGAACCACTACACCAGAGCGGTTGTTTTAACAAACGACTGTTTAAATATAATTTAATAAATCTGTAAGCGATTTGACTCGACAGCTTCAGGATCCTTACTGTTGAGATGTTAAACGGTGTAACGATTTCATTTAAGCAGCCAACTTCATTACATAGCAATTTCAATTTTCTCTCGACTTTCATAGCTGACCTCTGAAAGCTGAGACTTAGCAAAGTACAAGGAAATTGCGAGTATTAGGTTGGATATAATAGCCAGGCTAATACTCGTTGTCTGGTCTGTACGAGATAGCGACAATTACTAGAACAATTTGACTTTACAGCCCCAGCGCCACGTCGGTGTGATAACTGGGGATTAATCCTCAAGGGCAGATTGGAGGAATCACTACACGCTTATTTGTTTCATTATGATGGTCCAGACCCAAAACACATACTTTTTTGTTAGTGTATATGTATGGGTCAGAAAGGAGGATTTTTGTACGATATGGTAAAACCGGGAGAGATGCCGCAGTGGGATAGATGCCTCATGTTCTAAAAACCTAACATCCCGAACTCACAAATAAAAATTAATCGCATAAGTAGGAGTCGAAGACACCCCGTACCTCGGATATCCACAGATATTCGTGTGGCAAGGACGCGTTTGGATCGTGTGTGTAATTTTCTCCGTGGCGAAATTTAAAAACACGTCAAAGTTTTAAAGGTTAGTATTTAAGGTTGTATAATTTTGTAAATAGTAATAAATTCCGTTATATTTTTTATCACGTCTATATACTGGGTCATTGAGTCTGCATATAGTTGTAAATAGATGCTATTTTGTTTATAATTTATTTAAAAAATACGTGGGCATCTATCCCAATCACAAAGGATAGTTGCCCTGATTTTTTGAGGTATGGGTGCCCTTAGACTTGACGCAGAGTGATGAAAGGTACAGAAAGGGCTCTGAAATTAACTTTTCATAAATATAAAATTCATCATATATTTGTACGAGTATTTTTTATTTTATGTTCATAAATTCGTTTTTTTTTTTTGGGGGTTTTTATATTCTATTACAACCTCTCAGTGGCTCATGCAGCCATGTATGCTCCTAAACATCGAGAGTTTGCTAGTTCGTTTCCCGGTCGGAAGGGGTGCTTGCATTTGTACAAATATTTCTTTCCAGTTTGTAAGTCTATTCTTTAGGGTCTCCCCACTGTGCCTCGTAGATTATGTTAAGCTGTCTGTCCCGGCTGTTTTCATATACATTTGGTAGCGACCGTTACTATCTATCCCTTCATTCACCATATACAGAGTAAGTTTATATGTATATTTTTTTTTGTCTGTTATATTTTTTATGTATTTAGGTATATTTATGTTTGGATGTTTTACTGAATCTAGCAGAACTATGACACGAAAATATAAAAGAAAAGAAGAAATGCGAGCTCGAGGATGTTCTTGGACTATAGAAAACCTACAGTCAACTTTAGATGAGAAAGTGCACAATCATTTGTGCAATGTGCATGTTGACACTTGATATGAATATTTTAGACCAACAATTAAGAATTTATACTTTTGTTGAATAAATGCTTGTAAAATTTAATAATATATATATTGCTATGGCCCATGTTTCTTGGAGACAATCGATGTTTTAGGAGTAGCCTAACCTAACATTTGGTTTTTGGTTTTTCGTTAACACGGTTTAAAGGGCATCTATCCTACTCACTATTTTCATGGTGAGGCAACTATCCATATAGGTAGGCATCTATCCTCAAAAAAAAGGGTTCACGAAAAGCTAATTTCTGCTTAATCTGCATTGGCTAGGTTGAAAAAGAATAGTCATAATTCAACATGAAGGATTGAGCTAGCTACATTAATAAAAATTATTCGCATAAAAATCATATTTTTAAAATTAGGTGACTATTTCAAAAAGTGAGGCATCTATCCTGGTTTTACCCTATATGGATAGGTATATTAGGTTAAAACAGCTTTGATCTTCAGGATAATTTTAATGAAAATTTGATGAAAACCTTACTTTGAATTTATAGGCCATTACTGTTGCAGATTCTTAGAATTAATTGTATAGAAATGTACCAATTTATTATCTGGTAAGGCAAACTGTTTTTAGTTTTTAAAGGTTAGTTTAAAGAGTTGTGGATGAAATTTATAGACATCTTCGAATGATTAAATAAGCTTTGAACTAAGCTGAATCAGTTCGAAAATGTCTTACTGCTGGACAAAGGCGTCTTTAACTAAAAGGGAACAACAAATATTTAATATTCTTAATCTGTTTTCGAGCACCAATTTTTCTGGAAGACGCAATGATATTAAAAATTCCAACCAAAACGCTCATAGGAGCAGAATATGAGCTATCAATCAATTAATTTTCCGCGTATTTCCGAAAAACCGCGTGTCACGCGTAATTGGTTAAAACCGACGTTTCGAGAGTCACGTGACAAATAACGTCGCGTCGTCAACACGTCGCGTCGCGAGACCAGCGCCGCCATAATTTATGGCAAAGATATCGCGCTATTAAAAAAAATACGTTGAAATTGACCTGTCGACGTTATTTGGGTAAGAGATCTATCTTCTTGGTGTGTGTGTTTTTTACAGATTTTCGTAACACGTAACAATTTTAAGCATGTTTTGTGTTTAGTATGCGGGTTGATAAATGTCATCTAGTTTCAGATATTTTTCACTCATATTGCGAGAACAAGTTCTTTAATAGGAATTTTTAAAGAAGTTTTAGGAGCTCCAGCTTTGAAAACCTCTAAACAAAACATCGAAGTTAGATCCAGAATATACTCTAGGTTAAGATCAGCGTATTTAATCTATTTATTAAATCAAATCGATTCTACGAATAAATATAACTACATTCTGAGATTTTTTTATTCATAGCATCGGTTAGTAGTACAAACAAACGTACGAACAAAGCTTCAAAGGTCAGAAGTGGTTTGATAAGCGACTTCGCTTTACGTCGTTTAAACGCCATATCCCTTAAAACAATGATAGAATCTCGTCAATCATCGACAGGATGTCTAGGGCTGATGAGACCAATTGATTTCAATTTGATCAGACGTCCGCCCAGAGGGGACGGCGTCCCGATCATTGTTAGCGGATAAAGGATAAAGATTCATCGAGATTTTTCTGGTGTCTATAACTTTAGGTGATCAAAGATGACTCTTGCCCTGCCATCTGCCCAAGATAAAATATTCTGGCATTTCTTACGATTTTAAATATTGGCAGAAAAAGCAAACGCGAAAGATTTTAAGGCTAAAGCTTTAATTATTTATTAAGAAAATTCATACCATTTTAGTAAAGGAAAAAAAAAGGTCTTTATCACCCTCTGAAGTTGTTCTGAAAAGCATACATTCGCCAATTGAAAGCGGAACTGTGCGGCATATTGGCCTCTAATTCATTTCTTTGTTAAGGGAGTACAAAAGATACGCGGGAGCCAATTCTATTATTGATCGAAATAATAAACATCGATTTACGAGGTTAAGAAATACATTTTAATTTATTATTTTTTATATAATAAGAGTATTAATTAGTTTTTAAAAATATGGCTATTGGTTTACTCTATAACATAAAAAAAAACAAGAATAAAATATTTTAAAAATGTTTTTCAAGGCTCATTGCTTTGTAATTTATAAATTTGAACAATATTTAAAAAGATACACACAGACATACGAAAATACATGTTACAATATTACATCAATGTAAGTTCAACACAAGCAAAACAATATATCATTATTAAAACATTTATATTTCTTACATTTGTATAAAAGAGTGTTTAAATTATGAAAAATACATCTAAGAAACAGCTGACAGGTCTATTGAGACCGCGAAAATGTCCATTGTTGTCTCGACACGGTATATTTTACAATGGCCTATTGAAAGTTGACGTCTATTTATCTTTAAGTACAGGAATAGGACCGACTTTGTTCGGAATATTCGGTAGCATGTAAAAGTTTTTAACCTTTGGTTAGTGTTATCATTGGCAATTTGTTCTAGTTTTGTTTAACTGCCGTATTCTCATACAGACAGTAGGAAATATTCTGCTCAAAATCGGGTGTAGCCCAAATGGGGAAGTAACTTGACCTTGCAGAAGTTTATGAGGAGACTGGCTTGACCATACCTTATAAACTCCAGATGCCTTTAGATATACGTTAAACTTCTTTATCCATTTTCTCCAAGCGTTACAGACCGACCGACCAATAAATATCTTTGTTATACAATCATTTGTCGCATTGTTGAAACTTGCAAGGGAACATTAGTTAACATAACCCAACCAATTGCTGGCAACCCAATGCCAATACATGACCCATTATATTAGCCAATACTAACTTTGTATCAGTTAATATGAGAATTTCACGTAACTTTGTCCTGTTAAACTCCGTCCAGTTCCCAAAAGCATCAAATAAAAAGTTATCCAGAAAATTAAGAAGATCAGAAGTTTAGTGATAAGTTTTGAAAGAAAATTATGATCCTATCGTATTTGTAAATATTATTTTTAATATAATGGTTACATGATATGAATATAAATTCATGTAGTTAACACATAAATTGATGTGCAAACTTTATGAGCCTTTTCCAATTGTTCTCGTCAACAATTGTTTGTACTAGACTTTTCTTCATTTCTAATGTAATTTATTTTCATTTTTATTGGAAATTGAGATTCTTATATTCTAGGAAAGCGTCAGTATCATCAGTAATAAATCTGCTGATCAGCTAAGGACTTTCCTGGTTAAAAAAAGTTAGTGTTCTACTAAATTTATTGACGTTGAAACAGTGTCTATATTTAGTTTTAATTACGTTCGGTCGAAGTTAAAGTCAAACATCTCACTCACTCTATATAAAGAGAGATTCGCAAATGTTGCAAAACAAAGAATCCTCATTACAAAAACTTAGTCTGATCCTAATTTAATTGGCAGTCAGTTTACACTTACAAAAAAAAAAAAAAAAACTTAATTTCGAACAGTTAAAACACTCAATTTATACACAGGATCGAAAGAAACGCTTTTAAACTTGTACGTGTATGTGACGTCTATAGATTTTACACGTGTGCGTGACCTTGTAAATATGCTACTTTGATTAATATGACAGTAACGCAGCTATCGTCGTACGAGAAGCACGTGTTATTGTAAAATAAGTTTGACTTTTCAGTTCAGAGATATAACATTGTTTTAAAATTGGAAAATTAATTTAACATATTGAATTATTCACGGTGTTTTATAGTCATAAAACATACTTTACTTTAGTACCTTTTATACATGCAGCAAATATACGTATTTGGGTTGAACGCAAAGTGTACCATGCACCAAACATACTTATTTTTAGCAAAGACGGTTTAAGCACTTAATTACATTTAGACAATCAAAAACGTGTGAAGGTATTTGTGGTACTGCAGATCAACAATCACACAGGAATATTTTCCAAACGTTTACAACAAATTTAGGTTAAAACAAAATACATTCAGACAAAGTTGAACATACTGTAAAACTAGCTTAATGTTTAATTAATTTAAATATAACAAATGATATACAGATTACTGACATTGCTGGAGCAGTGAAGTGTTTTGTCTCGGAGGCATTTGTTTATAAGGATAAAGTATTTATCTAATTACGTAATGGCTATCATCCGTCACGATGACTCCCCATCCATCACTTCGGAGACATGAAAATAATATCACTTCCAAATTATCAGGAAAATTATCGACAAATCTAAAACAGAAGATAAAAACAGATAATGTTCTAAATACGACTTCTATTTACACTGACAAATAATACAATGTGGGGGATACCTACTTGAACAAATATTCGCTTCAGCCTGTAATATCCCACTACTGGACATAGCCCTCTTTCCTCATGTAGGAGAAGGATCAGAGCTTAATCCACCACGCTGCTCCAATGCGGGTTGGCGGATATATTCCCTACTATGAGTAACGATCGCTAGTATTTATGATAACAACCGGGACCGACAGCTTAACGTGCTCTCCGAGGCACGGTGGGGAGATCCACAAGGACTGCACAAACACCCAGGCCACGACAAACACCTGTATGGCCAATAAAATGTTTGTCATATGCGAGGATCGAAACCGCAACCGCCAGCGCAACCGGCACAATCCATGGCTGTGACCGTCGCGCCAACGCGCCGTCATTTATAATTAAAAAATTATATTTAATTGTGTCACATTATTAGGAATAATTCAAAAAGTGCTTGCCAGATCTCGGTTAAATTTAAATGGAACCACGTGATAACTACCAGCTTTCAATTAAAAACGATATTTGTTGAATTCTTGGTTACAGCTCACGTCCAAGAGACGTAAAATAGCCTCTTAAGATGATAGAATAGTAGATGAAAAAATAGTCAAGTAAACACGCATTACCCAAACCTAACTCAGAAAATATCACGGATCTCATCAGATATTGACCACAGTGAAATGAGATCATGTGACAAACACCAGATTTCATTTAAAAACATCATCTAATCGATCCACCCAGTAAAAAGTTCTGAGGGAACACACACAAAAGAGAATACAGTCGAATTGATAACCTTAAGTATCCTGTTTGAAGTCCGTTAATAAATGACTT
Organism: Melitaea cinxia; assembly: GCF_905220565.1. Classification (NCBI taxonomy): domain Eukaryota; kingdom Metazoa; phylum Arthropoda; class Insecta; order Lepidoptera; family Nymphalidae; genus Melitaea; species Melitaea cinxia. The sequence continues at coordinate 16,522,320 of NC_059407.1, read as the reverse complement.
AGATACAAAGAAAGAAGGGAAGTATATCTTTACCTTATCCCAAAATCGTCGAATATTGATACAAGTAAAAAAAAGTATTACACGTTTAATGAAATACTGAGCTAAAAAGAGCCAGGTTCAAGAACAAGGACACGGCGTTGATTGATTCAATTTCCTCACTCGGCGCTTATTTGTAAGTAGAGCTTTTGTTGACGCTTAGACAGAAATATTTAACGAAGATCAAAATTTCCTATTCCAAGGTTTTCGAAGACATATTTTTAATTAAATAATACTTAGCATTTGTAATGAATGTCTGTATTTTATTGACAGATCAATTTTTATGTCCATTTCTCATATCTATGTATGTAGTAAATTTGTAAACGGTCGATGTCTGCCCATCTGTCGTCATATGATATTTATGACAGCGGTACAAGGCTATATAATCATTGTTAGAATGCATTTGTCAATTTTTTTCGTCTACCTACGTTGTATTACTTGCCGATGTAATTGAAGTCGGTTTTTTTCGTTTGCGAGCAAACACAATTATGTGACGCGAGTTTTATATGTAGTTCACCCTCACGATCACTCTGAAGATTGTACTGACTGACGACTTTTATCTGATGTATGAGCAGACCACTTGTAATTATTTGTATTCAATATTTTTTTTTTGTATTGTCCGATGTTTTCCTCTGTTAGAAGTATGAATATAATCGTTCAAAAATAAAACTTAGTTAATAATTATTAAATGAAATTTATTTTCATTCTCATATGTTGAATATGTAAACTTTCGTTTGTCAAACTATATACGTAGATCAGAAAACACTGTGGAAATGTTATAGCTAAAGAAATTTTACTTCAGTCGTGTGGTCTAAAGCACATTCTTTTTTTTTCTATATAATCATTGTACATATAGCAATGAGACGTGTCTGACTGCGTATGTTATTATTATATTTAATTATAAATATACTAGCGACCCGCCCCGGCTTCGCACGGATGCTATGCTGATACTAAAATTACTACAGAATGTCTTTATTTATAGTATGAAGTTAGCTTATAGCATGGTTATTAACATAATAACAACATTCAAATATGCGTCGTTAGATTACACGTTGTTACAGAATGCTTTGAAGAAATAAAGGTTCACTGCTCGTTCCCGGTAGGTGATAGCATGATAATATGTAGCCTATATGTTGACCCGACTTCTTAATAATATTCGTGCCAAATTTGAAGTAAATCCATGCGGTACTTTTTGAGTTTATCCCGGACATACATACAGACAAACAGACAAAAATTCTAAAAACTATATTTTTGGCTTCGGTATCGATTGTAGATCACACCCCAAGTATTCTTTTAAAAAAATATTCAATGTACAGTTTTGACTTTCCTACCATTTTATTATATGTATAGATCACTTCTAAAGCGCTCCCAGTTCATAGTACTCAAATATAATAATCTACAAAAGCGACCCCGAACATTTGTGTGTGTTGCAAATAGTGTTGACAAATATTTGCGAGCGGGTCCGCCTCAACTTTAACTGAACGCTGCGCGACCGGCGTTTGTCATTTTAATTATTTAGAAGATCACAGAACAGACTGGGTTTTATAAGACTAGCTGATTCCTTCGGCGTTGCTTATTATATTTATTTACTTTCATTTATTTGGAAAATTAACTGTATATAAACCATATACAATTAAATTCCTTACATAATTTTTACATAATTTTCAAAAAGTTACCTAACTGAGATAAGGCACAGGCGGAAATATCCTGTTCAAAATCTGGAGCAGCTCGACTGGGGAAGTACCTCGACAGAAGATCACAACAAAATAATACTGCTTTTAAGCAGTGTTGTGTTCCTGTGGTGTGTAAAGTGACCAGATCTCCTGGGGGATTGGGAGTAGGAACGGCAAGGCGACTGCGATGCTTGTAATATTATAGGCGTCTATAAGCTACGGTAATAGCTTACCAACAAGTGGGCAGCACGCTTGTTTGCCAACCTAGTTGTATATATAAAATTATAATCCAGTTAGAGCATACTATTTATGAGCAAGTTCACTAAATGTGGGCCAGCAGCAGTCGAGGTGAACTGCCTTTGATTAATATTCAGAGGTTGCGATGAGATAATTAGCGGCCACTTATCACAATCAGATCCACTTAGCGTTGAAATTACAATTTTACCAACTGAACAAAGGCTGTTTGCGTACTTTGCCTTTCACAGAATCTGATGAAAATCTGACTGCGTCAAATCAAAAAACTTTTTGAAATTCTAGCATTCCAGTAAAAAATCAGTCCATTCTATGAAGCAATTTTTTATATTTTAAGAGTTATTTCATTCAATAATTATAGACTATAGTCGGTATAGAAAGGTCGTTGAACCAAAAATGACAATTTCCACGATTAATCTAATATGATAAATTATTATAATGTACATTACGTAGAAATATTAAAGAAAAATATGTCTTTCAATAGGATGGTTATTTTTAAAAATACAAATATAAAATCATGTTTATTAAAATACTGGCCCGTTAGCGCAGTTTGTAGTGAGTGCTTTCAGCTCCGCCTGTTGTGGATTCGATTGCCGGCTGAGTGTGGGTGTAATATTTGTATTCATGTACTATTGCTATGTATATTTATCAAAAAAAATATATTTACCTATACCAGTCTGCTGTTACCTATAGTGCAATATAACCCAAGCATTAATTGTACCTGTTGCGTTGGCGGTTGCGAGTTCGATCCCCGCACATGACGAACATTTGTATCGGCCATACAGGTGTTTGCCGTGGTCTGGGTGTTTGTGCAGTCCTTGTGGGTCTCCCCACCGTGTCTCAGAGAGCACGTTAAGCCGTTGGTCCCGGTTGTTATCATGTACAGCTGATAGCGATCGTTACTCGTAGTAGGGAATATATCCGCCAACCCACATTGGAGCAGCGTGGTGGATTAAGCTCTGATCTTTCTCCTACGTGGGGTAAGAGGCCTATGCCCAGTAGTAGGATATTGCAGGCTGAAGCGATTAAGTTCCTTACCTAAGGAACAGATGACCGTGTGTGTATGTTAAAAAAAAATATGTAAGACAATAAATTTTTTTTTTTTTTTTTTTTTTTTTTTTACTCTTTATATATGCAGACTTTATTTATACAAAATATTATACATATTTACAATTCACAACTTAAGAACTAAATATTTACAGATAGTTTTGGTATAAATCATGTCCGCGTGGAATTGTGCCAAGAATGCTGGCAGCATTTCCCCGTTGAATCGCTATGCCGATTCTCTGGGCAAAAAATGCACCAGCCCTCTTGTCACCAGTGGAGGCAATAAGGCGAGGTGTTATCTCATTTAAAAATTTTTTAGCACTGCTATAAATATAGACAATAAATTAAAATTATTAATATTTAAATACTACTAATGACAAATATTTTTTAGCACTGCTATAAATATAGACAATAAATTAAAATTATTAATATTTAAATACTACTAATGACAAATATTTAGTGTAACAGACAAAAAAAACATTAATATTTGTATTAGTAGATGATATCTGTACTCGGGCACCCCATAACGTCTGATTGAGTCTTTGTGCCAAGAAGCCAGTCTCAATCGAGTCGCGGATCGTAATTCCCTTGAAAACATACGTATTGTACGTCACACGGTCGTTCTAATAACATAATACCCGAACAATAGATTCGAGAATGTTCCTGAACAATGTATATATAATAATGATAAGAATAATAAATATCTTATAACACACACACACACGGTCGTTGTTCCTACGGTAAGCAGCTTATTGCTTGTGTTATATGTAACAACCGAGTGTTATCTATACTTCACACGATTTCACTTCAGATATATTTTTCCAAATCATGAGCCTCATACCGTCTCATACCAAAAACTATTTTCAATTTTATGTAATCTTTGTACTTTTTTTTCTATAATACTGTAAGTAGCTGCAAATAAAGCCTTGTAATTACTTCTATGGGGAATAAACTTGATCTTTTACATTATTCTTAAAATATATGATTCAAATGTGAATTGACAACCATAGCTTGAAATTACACGTTCAATCATAGCCTCAGGAATAACCATGAACTTCAAGCAACGAAATAAACTTGACATTGCTAATTAACTGGATCGTGAATTCATAATTCGTTAAGGTCGTAAATACAATGTATAATATCGCTGTAACACAATCCGTTGTGTAAAATATTAGCCACGTCTTTTGTTCATCGTACGCATAATAAGCAATGTAAGTTAAATGTATTTTTAATAACATATTAGATTAATTGTACAAACTTAGACTCAAACAAATTTTTAGTTCCGATTTTTTTTGATAGATGGCGCTATTTGTGTTTCGCGTTGAGCTGACATTATTATTTATGTTTTATATGTACTTTAGTGTTAAGTGGAACTTTCTTTTGAAAATGTACCGTTGCTGACAAAATTTTTGTTTTTATTGACATCCCTCATTGCTTTCTTCGTCTTTGACCTGTCTACTTCAGGGTGTTACAGATTGATTAGTAATATTATGAAACTAAGGAGTTTGTTTATTAGTTTGAACGCTACTAGTGATTCGAATTGAAAAAGTCCTATTGGGTTTGACAGCTACCGATAAAGCCATAGGCTATATAATATTTTAGTACATCATTTCCTCAAATTAGCGCGAGTGAAACCGCATGTTACAACTGGTATATAAATATATGTTTATATATAAGCACAAACTTCGAATAAATATATATTTTTATTGCGTGATACGGTTTAATTGTTATGCAAATTCGGTGACGGCCTGTACCAGGCTGCGCGCGCGTCTGTACAACGTGACTCGACAACCTTGCCATACAGACACTGTCCATCACTACCTAACGCTTCTTTATATATTTTTTATTATTATAATAAAAACAAATGCATAAATGTGTTTGTTCTTAAGCAATAAAAAGAAGCAATTGTTAATTACTAACACATTGTTAGGAATAACTAAAAAACTACGCGTCAAATTTCGGTCAAATTTAAACAACACAAAACAAGCACTTACTTTCAAATATAAATAGAAAAATCGAATTCGGTACACCCAGCAAAACGCTATGACGTAACACAAACGAAGAAAATAATAATTGTGTTTGCAGGCAAACGAAGAAAAACCGAGTTCAATTATATCGACAAGTAATACAACGTAGGTAGACGAAAAAATAGTCAAGTAAATACGCATTAGCAAAGATTACTCCAAAAGTTGTAATCAGATCTCGATGAAATTTAAATGTGACATGATAAACATTGGCTTTCGATTAAATTAAAAATCATCAAAATCGGTACACCCAGTAAAAAGTTATGCGGATTTTCGAGAATTTCCCTCGATTTCTCTGAGATGCCATCATCACATCCTAGTTTCCTTATCATGGTACCAAACTTCCTTAGTTTTCCCTAGTTTCGCTAGTATCTTCTTTCCAACAAAAAAAAAAGAATTATCCAAACCGGTTCATAAAAGACGAAATTATCCCCGAACATACATTAAAATATATATATATATACGGTCGAATTGAGTAACCTCCTCCTTTTTTTGAAGTCGGTTAAAAAACGAAGGAAATAAATGTAATCGAATTGTAAGCTCTGATTCTTCTCCTAGATGGAGAAATAGGCCTATGCCCAGCAGTGGTGTGGTGGCATGTTACAGGATGAATTGTGATCGTATATCCCCGAACATACATTAAAATATATATATATATATATATATATATATATACGGTCGAATTGAGTAACCTCCTCCTTTTTTTGAAAGTCGGTTAAAAAACGAAGGAAATAAATGTAATCGAATTGTAAGCTCTGATTCTTCTCCTAGATGGAGAAATAGGCCTATGCCCAGCAGTGGTGTGGTGGCATGTTACAGGATGAATTGTGATCGTATATATAGGCAGTTGAACATAATTTGATGAGTCTGGGGGAGTTGCTACAACCACCTTTATAAACATAATAGGTTTTATACGGCTTAGGTAGATTTTTATGGTGTTAAGCAAAATGCGTATTTTTATTAGCACGTTGACAAAACTATTAGCAATTTAGGATCAATGTACATGAAATGTGTAAATATTGTTTTATATTAATAGGTAATGATTTTTATGAAATTATATTTTTTATTCAAAAAACTCGTACAATTTATGTTTACGTTTTGACGCGTCAAATATTTTGTTATTAAAAAAATACTTCGTAAACAAAGGACGAGAACCAAAAGATATTGCGGTTCGTGATGTAGGTGTCGCACCGTACGTTTTAATCGGATTATCATTTAAAAGAATAAAAATATAAATATCCTGGCGATAAAACTTTTTAAATATATTATATATTTTTAGTAAACAAAAAGAATGACTGTTTTCATAAAAACTGTGACTTTATTTTAATTTTATGTAAGTACGATTATTATCATAGTACATACAAATAATTTATGCCCTTATATGATAAGGCACAGCTGCAAAAATTTTGATTATAATTGTCTTTGCTCGCAAATGAAAATAACCGACATACATAAAAATTTATATATATAGAAATTGAATCAAATCGGTCGAATTGAGTGACCTCCTCCTTTTTTGGTCGGTTAAAAATACAGAGCAGTCCAACTGGAGAACAATCTCAATCTTTCAGAAGATACAATAACAAATAAATTTTGTACTTATTTCCTGTTTTTATTTGTGTAATTTTGCTCATTCTTAGTGTACAATAAAGCGTTTATTAATATTATTATTACCTAATATCTACTGATCTCACGCAGTGTTATGTGGAGATTAAAGATAGCAGTCCTGATGATGATGATGTGCTTTTTAACAGCGAAGTTAGGATAGGAAATTAGGGTTTGCAACGCACTTGTGAAACTCTTATCATATTCTTCTCCATAGAACATGACTTTGGCGAATTCATTCTATTTTGACACCATTAAAGCATTAGTCCAAAAGATCAAGATACAAATGTCCAGAATTATGCTTAGATTTATATCCAGAATTTCTCCAGTTTACTCAAAGTTGGACACATTACAACTTATTAATTTGAAAAGAAATAGAGCACGTGTGTCGTAAGGAAAAGTCAGTGATCGGGAGAAGATAACGCTCAAAGGTTTCAAGATGAAATTTAATGGAAACGTCGTGAACACGCGAAGGAAAACCAACTGAAACACATTAGAGCTATCAGCCGCAGAGGGGATGATCCTGTACGTATATACAGCGTCTAAAAGATTTGTAAGATCTCAAATTAGTTGAATTAAGTATCTGTCCCTAAATATCATTACCTATTTATAAAGTGCTCTTTATTTCTAATGATCTACCGCACCTAGTATCACTAACGTATTGAATATCTAAATATTTTTTCCTATTTGATATCAAGTCCCAAGTTTTCCATCTTTTCACATTATTTACTCAATAGCTTGTGTATCTTTCAACGCTGTTAATTTATTAAAATAATTTTATATTTCATTAATCCCTGTCCTCGGTTATTATTGTTGCTTATAACTTTTAGATTTAGATTAGATTAAAACAGAAACATCAGGAATTATTAGTGAATAAATTATACATAGCGTACAAAATAAAGCAATATTGAACCCGAATGTACAGTGTTATTGTAAGTCAACAGAGCGGTTAGCAGCAGCGCTGCTGCACACACTCAAACTAATTAGCCGGAAAGCTATTTGTATACGCTTTGCAACCAGCAAACAATATTCAACTCCAAAACCAACGCGGAGAGATATTGGATTCCAGGCGGAGGTCCCACGTCGGGCGCCAAAATTTCCTATCAAGTGGTCATCTAGAGCTCGGAGGCTCTTTGAATACAAAATACTATTTCGGGTTATGAATTTACGAATTGGTATATTCCAGTTTCTAATTTAGTCGACGTGGTTTTAGCGTTGGCTCGCAATTAGAATTTCATATACATTAAAATTTTAATACAAATGTTGAAATTTAATATTTTATTCGTGTGATATGCTAATGTGACTATTTTTATAATATTGTTAAGTATAGGTAGCATAAAGGAGGCGGGCGAACGTCCATAGAAAGTTGGGCCTGAACGTTACATTGATGATTTTAGTGTTATTCTATAGAAACTATAGTCCTTTAACAAATACAGAACATTTTGCATAAATCCTTCATGGGAGAAAAAAGTTACAAGATGACTTTGTTTAGTAAAAAAATAACCTCAAATCGTTATAGTCACTCACTACTTGTGTTATTTAAAGTACAATTACACGATTATGGACACCTACGGTTTAATGATAAAGCATGTTTATTACAATTGAATCTACGTGTTTGTTATTTTTCATTTGTCAATAATAAAGGGGATAGTTAAATAAAAATGGTTAACTATTTTAACATTTATTTATATCATCATAAATTATTAGAACGTTATCTAAACATTGTGCAGGTGGTATTAGATTTTCTTGATGTCTTGCCCAGCCTAGGTACCATATTGCGGACATTACATGGCAACAGCAACCTACTGTTCGTCTCCTTACAACACAAGTACAATAATAAGCTCGGATGGCGTCCCTTCCTCTGCGAGAATTGTCAACTAATATGTAAAAAACGTCGTTGTGTGGTTCTTGTGCTGTTGTTGTTAAACGTAGCGAAAGTCGTGAAAGAAAACCAAAAGATCAAACGAAATGCACAAAACACAAAAATATTTACTGCCGCTGAGAACAAAACGAGTGAATGGCTTTGACACTTGACTTACACCTGACTTAATGTTTTTACGCCTTCAATTGCCACCTTAAAAAATAAAGGTAGTCATTTTTTTATACTTAGAATCTCTTTTTTTTAGATAAAACCATTATACCCATTGCAAATCACGATAACATTGCATACTCTTATTATGCAATATAAGTACATAATAAAAAACCTTAAAAATAAAGACAAATGAAACGAATCGGTAATCCAATAATTCGTTTTTCTCAGCTAGCAACATTTGAAGTGTCTCTGTAGGACAGAAAAATATACTAGGGCACAGGAAAACAAAAGTGTTTCAATTTATTAATCAATTTACTATCCCATGGTAAAATAACGAATCGTTTCGCCATTGGGAATGAAAAAACTTGAAACGAATATTGATAAATATTTCAATGATGTAACGGACCGTAAAGTTCAGGCCCATTTTCGCCCGTCGCCTTTAACGGTCTTGTGACCATAATTATTTTTCACTAACTGAATGTAATAACAATAACAAGTTCTCTTTTATGCGCACCTAGAAATCTTACAGGTACTGTTTCAAATTATTTACAAGTACAAAAAGCGGACTTATTGCCAAAGCAGGAATCTTTTCCAGATAAACTTGTGTTGAGGAAATTAATAGAAGTAATACAACGAATGATAATATATTTTTATAAATATTTTAACACTCTGTAAGTTACAAGGTGTTACAAGTTGTAGCAAGGATGCCAAAATACTTTGTCGACGTAAAAATAAGTTCGAAATAAAAAATTACGGTAAACGCAGCATATCTTGTCAAATATAAACTTTTCCGTAAATTCATTTCTGATAAGACATAAAGTTGGCACTGTCCACGTCTCGAGAAATTAAAGACTTTAAGGAAGTTTGATTTACGAGAGATTTCAGAAGAGACGTCCCACTTTCGAGAGCATTTAGCTAACTTGGCGAATTACGTTTGTTTTTAAATGTCTAAACGATATTTTCGAAGTATTTTTTAATCATATCTAATGTGTTTGAGCCTCATACCGTGAAAATCAAATATTTCAACAAAAACTACAATACATGAGAGTTTCTTTGACGTCGATGGTCAAGGATACGATTCTCGACCAGGCCGGATATTTCTATTTGACTAGTCCGTTGGCGCAGTTTATAGTGACCCTGCTTTCTGCTCCGAGGGTTGTGGGTTTGATTCGCACCCTGAGTATGGGTGTAATATATATATTTATATATGTATTATTTATAAGTATGTTTATCGAAAAAAAAATATATATGTAGCTATACTAGTTGGCTGTTATTACACAAACATTAAGTTGCTTACTTTAGGAACAGACGACCGTGTGTGTTTTGTTTAGATATTTATTTATTTATTATTTATTTATTCAAATGTTTGTTTTTTGTCGTATTTTTTTACAGGGATGCCAACTCTGTGCCCCGGAAACGTCTTAAAGTCCTATTTATTATCAAAATCACCTGTCAATAATCGCAAGTCCTAGTAGAAAAATTATGAATTAAGTTACATGTAGAATAATAGTTTTTTTTTTTTAATATACATAATTATATAACTAGGTCGGCAAACAAGCATATAACAACTTTGTTTGAAAACAGTATTATTTAGCTGTGGTCTTCTGAAAGGGTACGAGGTACTTCTCCAGTCGGGTTAAATGACCAAGCCTGCAACCCCAAGTGTAATCTGACAACATTACAAACTAAATCAGCACAAATTTTATACATATCCAACATTAAGACCACCAGTTACTCAACATGAGGTTAGTGAGACAAGCGAACATCAACCTATTGTTTCCGAGGTTATTTACAAACATTTGCGCCACAGAAATGAATTGTCTCTACATTTATAGACCATAAATTGACATAACCTTTGGCCGAGTTCAGCGTCAGATTGAGCAAGACGACTCGTCTGCCGACTTGTTTTGTAACTAGTCGTTCGCTTCGTAAATTTCGATATAAACTACGCAACCAAGCGTAAACCACTCGGTTAATATTTTACAAAAATTACATGCTAGTATTTCGAAAACTCGATCGAGTAGAATTTTATTTAGTGATAATATGTGTGAAGCTACTTTGCTTGTGTGTGCTTGTGCTACATGCGTATTATTACAATAACAAAACGACGAAATAAGCCCGCCTATTGTAGTCGTATAAATAAATAATTTAGGAGTAACATTTTGGTCGATATTACTATAATGTTGTAATAATGTATAATTATATTTATAGCTTAGAAAATACGTAATACCTTTTAGCTTTTCAGATGTTATCGATGAATATTATTAATAAACGGTTCGACAATTCAACCAGAAAGTACATCTTATGTGAACCAATAAGTAATATTTTAGACTGTCTTTTCACACATATAGTGTGCGTGTCTCTGATTTGTATTATAAATTTTTAAATTATTTTATAAAATAAATGATTTACCTATCTCTATACACTACGACTAATTTACTTTTTTTTAACACGTTAGTCAAAAGTGATAAAAGAGTGTTACTCCTAACTACATTACGAATTTTAAAAACATCATAAATTTTCAATATTTTTTTTTTTACAAGTAATGGTTTTGATTTCCTATCAGTAGCGTTAGACGAAGATTTTAATACTCGTACTTAGCAGTAGTAATATTAACGTGATCGTTACGTGTGCAGTTTCCCATGAGGCATGAGGAGGTGAAAGTTTCCCACGCCTCTAACTTTGTCATGTTGTGGTAACTTCTTTATGTTTATTGCTGTAAGTACATTTATAGCATTTTATTAAATATTTTATATAATTAAATTACATTCAAGATTAAATTCAGTTTTTTGTTACTCGATGCCCGATTTTATTAATTACATATATCAAAATTATTTGTCTAGAAGTTACTTTATCAAATGAAATTTTTAAATTTAAAAATACATAATGTATTATATAAACAAGTAGTTTTATATAAATGATATTTTGTATTAGACTTCAAACGATGAAGGCTTGAGAAGGAGTAACAAAATAGTAAATCCAAGTTTCCGACTGCGAAAAATAAACGTCTTCTTTCTGGGTTTATGGTATTCGCATATATAATAAAATCCCACAATCAATTTTAAAATTGTCTCAACATAAATTTAAAGTTTTTATTTAAAAAAATAGATATAAAACTTATTATTCGGTGCAGGATTACATAGTTGATAAAGATGTGTGGACTTAGTGACGCTGTATTTTATGCAACATGTTACTAATTTTGTACTAAAACACAGTTTATATATTATTTTCAAAAGAGTAACTGCGGAGTTTCTTGCCGATTCTTCTCTGCAGAATCTACATTCCGAATCGGTGGTAGCTTTACTTCTACAAATATAATAATTTATTTTTAAAGTTTTAATTTGTAAAATGACGATTCGAAAGTGCTCCTGGGTTAGTGGGTAAAGGCCTGTTTGAATAAAGCTGTTTTTAATTTTGATTTTGATAAGATTATTAATTAGTCTGTATTGTTACTTACGTTACGACGCGAGTACATCTTAAGGGTAAAACAACAAATTAAATTACTTCAAACATATATTTCAGTCAGTCAGTCAGTCAGCTCAGCTTACTGCAGTCCACTGCTGGACATAGGCCTCCCCAAGTTCGCGCCAAACATCCCGGTTTTCCGCAATCCTCATCCAGCCTACACCGGCAATCTTACGCAGATCGTCGGTCCAACGGGCCGGAGGACGTCCTACACTGCGTTTGCCAAGACGCGGTCTCCACTCTAGGACCCCTCTGCTCCACTACTACACACACACACGGTCCTGCGGCACAGATTGCCACAGAGCCCATTGCCACTTCAACTTCCTAATTCTGTGGGCTATGACATAACATATATTTAAACTAAGCTAGTTCATCGAGATAAAAATTTTAGCACATCCGTCTATAACATCAGCGCATGCATGATAAGCGCTTGCCAAGCCCAATAAGACTACCTGGCTACCATAGGAACTCTCGTATCACTTATCAGTGATCTTCTGTAAAGATAATTTCTACTCTAAGTCATAAAACGCTTTACCATCAACACTACCTCCATCAAGTAACTGTCACGTTAACTTTGATTTATTTTATTTGTTTAGTCGATAGTTTCGCCGATGATTGGACACTAGTTAATTGGTATATCAAACAGCCCCGGGTCGGAGATCGAAAGCTATTTCAAAAATAAATTTCGAAATAGATGAATTTAAAACCATACAGTTTTTATTTTTGGTCACGATACGAGCTTTGATTCATCGCTTTATTTATTTTAATCGATGGAATGTGAAACGCGTATTGTGTTTTTTTTTTATGAAAATACATTGACAGATCAATTTTTATTAAACAACTATGTCGGCAAACAATGAAGAGCTTAACTAATGTAAGGTAAGCGATTACCGTAGCTTATAGACACCTGCAACACCAGAAGCATCGCAAGCGCGTTGCTGACCCAATCCCCAATCCCCCCAGGAGTTTTGGTCACCTTACTCACCAACAGGAACACAATACTGCTTGAAAACAGTATTATTTTGCTGTGATCTTCTGTAAGGTCGAGGTACTACCCCAGTCGGGCTGCTCCATATTTTGAGCAGGAAATTCCTGCTGTGCTGTACCTCAGTTGAGGCCTAGCTAGCGTTTGTAATGTTCCCCTTTCTGCTCGTGGGGTTGTGGGTACGACTGCCGTTACGGGTATAGTTGTAATATGTATTTAGTAATATAATTGTGTGTTCTTATTTATCCTTATTTCCACTTCATTATGTTCTTATCCTTAGCCCAAAGGCTGTACGGAAGAGATCGCTCTTCTACCGATAAGGATGAACATTTTTATATCATATTACAGTTTTATTATTACTTCGTTTATTTTGGTGTAAAATAAAGATTATTTGGGTGTTGTATTATACATTTATTACACAAAAAATATGTCTATATTAGTATGCTGTTACTTAGAAGTTAACCTTAGATACAGACTACCATTCGGCTGTTATCTATATATATAAATGAATGTTTGTTGTATGTCCTTTATAGAATCGTAAACTATGCATTTTATTACGTCAGGATCTTCAGCAGTGTTTGCATGAGCCCACAAAGGTTCAGGGTACAGCTAGTATATAATATATGCTAAAGATATTTATTTTTCATTTCTTTTATTAATTGTTTAAGATATTGATGTAATGTGAAATAAAGGCTCAGTGCATAGACCACGAGAGTCTTAAGCGAAATGTCATGGAATTAAATTTGAGTCACTACCTACCATAAAAGCTTCGATAATTTAATTTGCAGTACTAGGCAATCAGACGTATTAAGTTTCATTAACGGACATACATAAATACGGACGTACAAAATTAACCTCTTTTGAAACACATCACATGCCCAACAGAATAATAAATTATACATAAATAAACTTTACCTATTGTATTAATTCATTGAGAAAAATATATTTATACCTTTTATATATTCATGAACTGAATTCGATCAAACAATTATTTTCTCTTATGATTGTCAAATATATCAAAACATCTTCAAAAATCAATTGTTTAACTTTAAATTAAATAACTATTAGTTCGGCATCTAATGCATATTATCTCAATATCTATATAATTAGTACGTGAAGCAAAAATTTTGTGCTCCTTTTTATATAAAATCAATTTAAAAAAAACATTACACACACACACACACGAATATTATACTATTTTGTTGATTGACAAAATCTATAGTCAAATTGAAATTTTTTAAAAAAGGTTCTTTATTTTGATTATTTTTTGTTTTTTTGTAATTTAAATTTTTAATTATGGTCCAATTTCGACCGCTGGGCCACCACTAGTTTTAATAATTTATTAAATTTTATCTTCAATATAATATTTAAAACTATAAATTAAAAAACAATAATCGCGACACACTCAACGGCCTTAAGTAGTATGTACATCGTGTGTAAAAGATAAAAAAATGTAACAGTACTTTGAAAATCATAAAAACAGTTAAAACCCAACCAAAGCCAAGTTAATCACAAAAGAGTTCTATGCTTTTAGTTGTCAATAGACAAAACCTAGGTTAGCAAAAACACTTAATGACTGATGTATCTACAATTAGTCTTGGAAGTATTTTCTTGTCTACTTCCAAAACAAATGAATGTTATTTATTGCGCCACAAAGTATTGTGGTGTTTTCTATTACAGCCGATAAGGTACATTAATATTCATTTCGACCTTTTCATAGATGGTTTCATTTATGGTAACTAGATGCTCTGGTGAACGCAAAAGGATGCAGTTTTCATTCTTATTTGACGCTGTGATTCTTGTACACGATTGGTTGATTTATTAATAGTGTAACATCCCATTACTGGGGATATAGGCCTTTTTCTCTGAAGTTGTTATATATATATATAGCAACTATATATATATATATATATATATATATATATATATATATATATAGCAACTATATATATATATATATATATATAGACTATTTATTTATAGTCTGGGTGTTTGATTTTGAGTTATCTAGAGATAATTTGAGAGCACGTTAAGCCATAGGTCCCGATTGTTAATATAAAAACCTGATACAATTTTCAGGTAAATCCGTCGTAGAGAATTCAACGTAGCGTATCCAATATTATTTTGTTACTTTGATAAATAAATTTTATTTAAAAAAAATATGCTAAATTCTCTACGTGCATTAAATTGGGTAAGTTTCTTAACATCAAATAATCGAATCCATTAAATTATTTAATCATCATCTTCCTGCCCTTATCCCACTTATTTAGACTCGGCACAACATGTTTTCTTCTTCCATTCCTCTCTATTATTCGTCACTTCAGCACTTACTCCTTTCTTTCTCATATCCTCACTCACACAATACATCCATCGCTTTTTTGGTCTGCTGATCGCTCTTCGCCCTTCGACATTCATCCCTAACATTCTTTTACCAACATAGCGTTCATCCCTCCTCGTTACATGCCCATACCACGCTAACCTATTGCTACTCATTTTCTCCGTCACGGGTGCTACTTTCAAACTTTCCCGAATATACACCTTTCCCTTATATCATTTCTAATCCGATCTTTCCTCGTCACCACACATCCATCTTAACGTTCTCATCTCGACTGCGTGCATCTTTCATCCGTCACTTCCGTTGCTCAACATTATGATCCATACATTACGACAGGTCTTATGATCGTTTTATAGATTTTCCCCTTAAGTTTAAGAAGCATTCGTGGAATCCATTAAATTATTTACTAAAACTTTAAATTGTGTAGTGTGTGTATGTTGGACTGTTCAGGACAATACTTTACTATTGAATGTGATGTTGACACATCGGCAAACACTGCGAGACCATTACACACATACACATCACCGCGTTAGATACACATTAACAGTCGTAGGGCGAACAACACATTTAAGCTCGAATCCTGTGTAAACGGGTTCAACAATAACGTCTGAAACTATCCGCTTGAATTTTTCTAAGACTTGCCATCCGCTTTCCATTACGCTAATGCATTTAAGCGAGTCCTTATAAAAGCGTCGCAGATGACCTAAAGATGCGTTCACAGCGACTAAATTTTGTTAAGACAAAATCGTCGCAAGAATTTAAAATGTATTATTATTCATTTCTGTGGAAATGCTTTTTAATTGTGTTGTTTTAATAATGAAACAACTTTTTCGGATTTTATCTCGGTTTATTAAGTGCTGTAAAGTGCCCGACGTTTCGGGTACTTTACAGCAACCGTGTCACGTGAGGACAGTCCTCATGTGTAATGAGTGCAATTCGCGTAACCATAAGAAACAATACGTGTTGTTATTATTAAAACTGTCGAAAAGTTATTGCAAGTTGATAGGTAAGCAAGTACTAAAATTCAACTTATACTAGGCATTATTAATATCGGTTATCACAACAAAATGTTATATACATACAAGAAATTGTGAATTCATTTATTAAAAAGTCAATCATATTTTTACTATGTGCCGTTACTCTGTACACTAAGATTTCGTACATTCTAATTGTACGTACACCTAAACACATTTTTAGCATATAGTTATTGTAGCGAAAAAAATTGTCTAAATTAAACTTGCAGTGATATAATAAATTTATTCAAGAGACTAATTGAAACAAACAGTTGACAAGCTTTGTTTTGTAGCAAAATCGTATTATATGTGACTCCAGTGTGAAGGGCGGCTTACATCCCTCGTCACATCTGATATATCCCCTGCGCTCGCGTGCAGATACGAAGTGCAGCCAGATGCTGTTTAAAACTATTACTGCAATGTTATATTTCTTTATTAACATTAATCAAATATCCATTACCTCAGTTTTTAAAAGTATATCAATTTAGGTTTACACGTTTTTATTTAAGGCCAGTCTACTATCTTGATTATATACAGTACCCAAAGCTAAAATTAAAAAAAAAATACTTAAAGAAAATTGTAAGTTTTAAATTTATTTTTACTGTCGCCTATCCTACATTACACATACATAGATTACAGCCTATACAGTCCACTGCTGGACATAGGCCTCCACAAGTTTACGCCAAAAATAACGTGAACTCATGTGTTTTGCCCATAGTCACCACGCTGGGCAGGCGGGTTGGTGACGCTGCTGCCCGTCTTCGGCCTGTGTATTTCAAAGCCAGCAGTTGGATGGTTATCCCGCCATCGGTCGGCTTCTTAAGTTCCAAGGTGGTTGTGGAACCTTGTTATCCCTTAGTCGCTTCTTACGACACCCACGGGAAGAGAGGGGGTGGCTAAATTCTTTAGTGCCGTAGCCACACAGCACACCCTACCACATCTATTTATACATAGTACCCAAAGCTTTATCAATAACAGCGCTAAGTAACCGAAACATCACACCAAGTCTTTGATGGGCGTTTAGCAATAATTAAAATAATTAAATTACTTCGAAGCACAAACATAAACCCGAGACGGAGAGTGCCCGAGTGTGCATTAATTACACTCCGTGTGATCAGAGATCTCTCGGGAGGCTGCGACTGAGATAATATTGCGGGCGACTTGAAGCTTACATATAACATACTAGCTTTCCGCTAAATAATAAAAATGAATGTTGCTAACCGAATAACTCGAGAATGGCTCGACCGATTCGGCTAATTTTTTTTTTTTTGTATATTCTTTAAGGTCCACGGAAGGTTTTAATATTAAAAATTAAAAAATTAAAAAAAATAATATTAACTTTTGACAGAACGAAATCTGTCCGGGCAGCTAGTAATTAATAAAACAAAGCCTATGTTATATAATATATATGTGTATGATATAATATATGTGTATGATAAGGTAGCCTTTTCTGCAACAAATAAATTTTTATCCATTGATGCTACATACAAATAAATTACATTCCTAATTAATTTCCGTTCAAAAGTTGTTTGGAATCTTCTCAAACGTCTTTCTTGTTGAGTGGTTGTCGATCAGTCAACTGTTACTAAACATTAAAATTGTTTATTTCAGTATTCTATTGTAATTATAATTAGAAAAGTTACGAAATTGGCAAAAGATGTAATTTAATACAATTTCTCTACAACAACGCTTTTATATATATATATATATATATAAAATCGAGGATTGCAGTAGTTTGTCAGTTTGATAGCAATCCATTAGATAATCAACAGCCGCTCTGGTGTAATAGTGCAAGTAGTCGCCTAAAATACCGATAGTTTGGGGGTTCAATTCCCGTTCGGAATGGATACTTGTATTTGTACAAATATTCCTTTCCGGTTTGGATGGCCCTGGAGCTGCACGAGCTCATACCCCCCATCTAGTTTCTTCCATCGGACTTACAGACGTACTGCAGGCTTTCATCCCTACCTGATTGATATACCCTTCATGCGTACAAAGCGCTTCGAATCATCTTTTTTAATGCGCACGGCCAAGGAGTGGAATTCCCTGCCGGCCGGCGTCTGTATTTCCGAGTTCATACAACCCGAACATGTTTAAAGCGTGAGTGAACAGGCTTCTTCTGGGCGAGCTCCGTCTTTGTCCTCGTCTCTGCTCTAGAGCTAGACTGGGGTCAAAAGTAAACCCATAATATAATTTAAAAAAAAGGATGTCTGTCCTTTGTAGGTCTGCTCACCGAGCCTCGGAGAGCACGTTAAGCCGTCGGTCCCGGTTGTTATCATGTACACCTGATAGCGATCGTTACTCATAATAGGGAACTTATCTGCCAACCCACAATGTAGCAGCGTGGTGGATTACACTCCGATCCTTCTCCTAGATGGAGAAAGAGGCCTATGCCCAACAGTGGTATGTTACAAGGTTGAATGTTGAAAATTTCATTGACTTTCGCAGCAGGAAAGCAGAGATCGAACATCTATACACGCTCAAATGATTGTTGTACATTGCTTTTCAAGTGATAACGCTAAAACTGTCATATCTATACACTAACTATTTGTTTAATAAATAAAACCCTATATATTATCTGTAAAAAAGTATAGAAATACATAAGTAAACCATCAAAAATTCAATTCAGAACACGTATACAATATATCATGTTCACAGCGATAAAAGAAAAGTTATGGTGGTTTTTCTACTGCCATAATTTTCACAGAGTATCTTATATTTTTGTCAGTTCCTTTTAGTACAATCTACATACCGAATTGGTATTACCTTACATTTGCTATAATTATACTCCGTAATATTACGATTATACGGATACGTAATAGACGCCGCGTTGGCGCAACGGTCACAGCCATGGATTGTACCTGTTGCGCTGGCGGTTGCGGGTTCAAACCCCGCACATGACAAACATTTGTATTGGCCATACAGGTGTTTGCCGTGGTCTGGGTGTTTGTGCAGTCCTAGTTGGTCTCCCCACCGTGCCTCGGAGAGCACGTTAAGCCGTCGGTCCCGGTTGTTATCATATACACCTGATAGCGATCGTTACTCATAGTAGGGAATATATCAGCCAATCCGCATTGGAGCAGCGTGTTGGATTAAGCTCTGATCCTTCTCCTACATGGGGAAAGAGGCCTATGCCCAGTAGCGGGATATTACAGGCTGAAGCGTAAAATATCACGATTTAAAATTCTTTAAAAACCTATTTATGATAGAGCAATAGTAGGGTATTATTACTGGTAGTTAGACAAGCTTCGTTCCACTTTAGTTTCCAAGTTATCCATTTTAAGTATATATTTATTATATGGTAATAATAAACATATACATTTCAAAGATTCAGATTTAAAATACGTAAGTATACGGAAATAGTAACAAAGAGCTATTTAGTAAATATACAACACGTTTAGCTAACGATTAGTATTCTCTGCGTGTCCGCCGTCAACTCGTATAAAATTTTCTTGACACATCTCGTATTTCATATACAGTTCCAAAAACGTCTAATATGTCAAAGTGTGTAAAAAAATAAACATCTTCCCGAACCAGTACAAAACATCCTTGAGGAAAAAAAAACGAGTGTGCTTTAGACCACACGATTGAAGTAAAACTTCTGCACAATAGACCTGCATTGTGTCTTAGATATACGAAACGTAAATGGCTATGAGAGAAAGAGAGAAAGAAAATATGCGATCGTATTTCTCTATTGCTGTATTCGCCTCACCCGATCACACTTTTCTTAACGCTTGTCACGCATTCACCAGCTTACACCCCAAGCTTTTCACGGTGTATTATTATAGATGAAACGATAATGTCTGTTTTAAATCCCACTGATTAAACTTATCAGCATCTTATGTGTAAGATAAAATTTATCAGACAATGCAAATTGTTAAAATAATACAGAAAAATAACATCTTCATAGAAGACGCGTTTGTCATTACATTTATATTACATTTAATTTTTTCCAAGTTGGTAAAATTGTAACATTTAATATTTTTATAGTAAATTCAACTTACCAATAATTACTTGAACGATTGAATGAGTTCATAGAAACGGTATTTACCTGAAACAAATGCAATTCAATTAATTTATTTTATAATTACGTGTAGATGTATTATTTAATAGACGACCCGGTGAACTTCGTATCACTTAATCGTACATATAGTTTGAAAAGACTTTTTGAACGCACCTAAATATTTGACAACCAAGTGACAATCTTTTATTTCTAAAAATATTATAATTACTAGCTGACCCGGCGAACTTCGTATCGCCTAACACAAACTTTATCCTATGGTATTAAAGTTCAAATTGACTTTTAAGTATTATCACAAATCTTTTGTATGGGAGTATAGAAAAGTGTTGTTTTTAGACTTTTTCAGGAAATTAAAATTTTTTTTTTTTAGAATTTTTCTCTCCGTAAGAACCATCCTCGTACTTCAAGGAATATTTTAAAAAAAGAATTAGCGAAATCGGTCCAACCGTTCTCGAGTTTTGCGCTTAGCAACACATTCAGCGACTCATTTTTATATTATAGATAAACATTTTTGAATAATGTGTGAGTAACATAAAAATAAAATCGTACAAATATTATAATTATAATTATAATTGTATAAGAATTTGTTATTGGGAGTTTTTAGGTTTTTGTTTTTTACATTCTGAGTTTACAGTTATATAAATTTAAAAGAAATACAATAATTACTACTTAGATGGAACACACTCAGCAAATTACCGTAAACATATTTGTGAAATTTGTATTAGTGTGTTTTGTAAGCTGTCCTAAAAATAAATAAATAAATAAATAAAAAGACAAAAGACTTAAAATGTTTCTCAGCTACGAACATTTTGTATTGGATAATTAAATTGCCGTTTTTAGTCTTTTTCGTTACTTATTATTTATATTTTTCAACATTTAAACCCTTCCTGAACTTCCACAAATATTTTAAGATCAAAATCAGCCAAATCGGTCACGCCATTCGCCAGTTTTAGCGAGACAAACGAACAGCAATTGATTTATATATAAAGATAAAGATTTACAAATCAACTCCTCCAACCTCTCTTTTAAGTTACCCTCTTTTTTAAGTTAGTCACAAATATCCAATTTGATTTGTGAACATAAACGCTATTATTACACCTCAAAATAATTTTCATTTGAACCTCATAGCTATAAGCAAATATGCGTGGCCCTTATTAAAAACGGAAACAAAAATTGGTCCTTTGAGTCGAATGCTGAAAAATCCTAACAAGTTCGACGAAAAAATATTTTTTTACCGTCACTGAAACACAAAGTTCCCGGGTTAAAAACGCATATATCGTGCGCGGCGGGCTGTGAAGGTGGAATTGAGAGACGATCAGAAACTCGACGATATTTTTTTGCGGTTTACGTTTTTTTTCACTTTCCATTTTAATCCGTCAGACTGATTGCTACCGGGATGGAGTGTTACCGAAAATTTTTATGTCCGGATAAAAATATCTTCTGGTGTAGCTCGTGCTTGTTATATTTCAGTTTTTCAGGAATATGCTTGTATGATATAAGGTGGGTTGATGTAAAAAACGACCACGATTCAACCCACTGCTGGGCCTCTTTGTCCATGTTGGAGAAGGATCTAAGTTTCCACCACGCTGCTCCAACACAAATAGACCGATAGTCATAATATACCCGATAGTTAATTATATCTATAAATGGTCAGTCAAATAATAGAAATAATCTATGTAAGAGTAATCCGATTCTGAAACTGTTAGTACAATAAAACCCATCAATTAATACATTACTCGTCAGAATCTGATTTTTTTTCGTTAAAAATTCATATTCGCCGAATTAAAATTTCATCCCTCGATTTGAAAACATCGCTTGTCTATCATATCACAAATGAATTTTCCAAAAAAAAATTCAAATTAAAGTACTCGACGGAAGTTTCCCGTATAATTGAAAAGTGCTACCGTGTCGAAAACTTATTGTTTTCGAATGATTTTTGAACGGAATTTTAAGCTCCGTAGAATTTTTCGAACAAAGGAGTGGATGTGAGGTGAAAGACTGCCTGTCACGGGATTAAATTATCTGTGACCTGTACGCTTTGAAGTTTCGTACTGAATGAATTCTGACTTTTATTATTGTCTGTAGTATCAAATGCTCGTACGCTGACGCTGTCAACTGGTTCTAATAAACAACACACTAACAGTCATAAATAGTAGACCAACAAAACTTTGTATGGTGTCCAGAAACAGACACAAACATCCAGACAACGAAAAACATTTGTCACGAAATAAAACCTGTAATGGCTACCGCAGCAGCAGTGGCCAGTGTTGTTACCACTGCCCTTGGTCCTGTCCTTTAACTCCAATATTTTCAATCAAATCAAAGAAAATAAAAATTAATAAAAATAGCATGGTGTCGTCTCCTGTCAAAGATTTTCATTGTTATATGAAACTTTGAATAGTTACGGGTTTCTGTAAAGAACTCACTATAGACGGCGCCACGGTCGCTTAGAACCGAATATAAAATCATCATATCAAAAATTTCGATCTAGCGGGTACATCGTTTTATAGCTTAATTGGATAAAGCACCGACACGGTCAGTCGGAGATGCAGGTTCGCTCCGCTGGAACTTGTTAAAACGCCGCTCGGTCGTTCAACTTTTTCGACGTCTTATTATTTATGGCAAGTAAGGCGGACGGACATCCACAAAGGGTTCTCTATAAACTTTAACTGAGACGAAACTTTGACAGTTTGAAAATTCAATCTCTTTCTGAATAGGTTTATTTCGTTAAAAGGTTTTAATCTTATAAATAAAATAAATAAATGGTACGTTCACTAAGTGATGGAACAAAATAAGAAATACTATTTTTATCTTTTATAATACTAACAATACTCGTGCGAATAATTCGCACTAAATATGTAAAAAATTTACCGACCGTCAATCATGTTGACGTTGTTTCAAAAATAAAGCCGTCATATATATAATTTTAATCATCATCAGCTCACGGAAGCCCACTGCTGGGCATAAGCCTCCCCTAAAGCTTTCCACGACGATCGGTTCTGCGCAGCACGCATCCAGCAGCTTCCCGCGACCCTGAACCAGGTCGTCGGTCCATAATTTTAATAGTTAATTAATTTACAAAAACAAAAGCAATAATACATTTTCTAGTTGTTGATGCCAGTAGAGCAAGCAATTATCTATAAAATGATATATAATGTATCTGGAGTAATTGTGAGGTTTT
The DNA here is from genome assembly GCF_905220565.1 of Melitaea cinxia. Classification (NCBI taxonomy): domain Eukaryota; kingdom Metazoa; phylum Arthropoda; class Insecta; order Lepidoptera; family Nymphalidae; genus Melitaea; species Melitaea cinxia. The sequence continues at coordinate 16,498,654 of NC_059407.1, read as the reverse complement.
TTTCTAAAAAGAGCGGCAAACATCTTAACCTTAGCGTAGTAAATACATAATTATGATAAATAATCATTTTTAGAAGAGGAATTTAACGACAGAAATACTGTCAGTAATAATCTAACAAAATAAGTTGAACTTTAGGTTATGACATCCCAACTTGACACAGCCGAATCCGTAAAGCTTAGGTTACAAACTAATGACATCATAACACGGAGTTACGTTTAATTATGTTAATTAAATTAAAGGTAATAAGCCATTTGTTAGAAGTAACGTTAATAGTGATATTAGTCTCATATTGTCAGTTATCTTTATATCTATGTATATATTAATACGTGAAGTAAAAACTTTGTACCCATTTTTTACTAAAATTGCGCGGACGGAGGAGTATGAAATTTCGCACACTTATAGTTTATATATAGGAGAGCAGAATTGTTGGATATACAATAAAAACATTGTTTATCTGTGCTCATCCACTCTAATTTATGTTTTTGTATATGGTATCATTCTCTTTCCTCTTGTCATCGATGGCGACTAAAGATATAATAATTCCTCTGCTGTGTAATTGCTTTTGTAAAGTCCGCGTGTACAAAATAAAGTATAGAGAAGTAAGAATACAAACGCCTATCATTAACCCAAACCCAATAGGTTATGGGCCCAGACACAAAAGCAAAAAAGAAGAATAATAAAACCAGATAATTAACGATTCTTTTTATAAGGAATTCATCTTGGTTTTAATAGCGTGCTTGCAAGTGAAAAGAGGCACGATAGAAGATAAAGTTGCAACAAAATTTTGCAATACAGAAGAAATATAGATACGAAAAGGAATATTTAGACAGAAAATAACAGTAAAGAAAAATGGAACGGGCAATTATATTAAACGAACAAAACTGGACAACATGGCGGTTCCAGATATCCATTGTTTTAAAGTCGCGAGGTTTATTCAACATGGTCACCGCGAAGTGTACCAAAGAAGAAAGCGAAATAGATCAGAAAGCTCAAGAGTTAATTGTAACGAGAGTGGAAGAGAATATTCTTACACTGCTGACAAGTTGTGCAACAGCCTATGACATGTGGGAGAAATTGACTACTATCTACGAAGCGAAATCCAAGGTAGGAATCCATTTATTACAACAAAAATTTTACAATCTAAAATATGAAGGACCTATGGCTAAATTTATGGCACAGATAGAAGAGTTATTGCATCAATTAAAAGCACATGGCGAAGAGATATCAGAAAATATGACTATTACTAAGATATTATTATGTCTACCACAAGAATATAAACATTTCATCTCTGCGTGGGAAAGTGTTCAGAGTTCGGAGCAAACTATAAAGAATCTAACAGCGCGACTATTGGTTGAAGAAGAGAGACTGCAAATTAATGGTAACATAGGACAGACTACAGAAGCATTTGTGGTAAATAAATCTAATAACAGATACAGAAGAGATTTAACAAAGAAAAAGTTTCTTTCGAATAATATGAATAGCAATGGTATTAAGTGCTATCACTGCGGTAAATATGGACATTTCAAGAATCAGTGTAACTCACGGCCGTGTAATTATTGTGGTAAGATAGGACATCTTTATAATGACTGTAAATTTCGATTAAATAAAGTTAAAGAATGTAATAAGAGTAATAACAGTGTCTCAAAAGCATATATTGTAAATTTAAATGTTGATGATAGTTGTTGGATACTAGATACAGGTGCGAGCGAACATATGTGTAAAAATATGCAATTGTTTACAGAATATAGAGAGCTTCAGTGCAATAAATATGTAACGGTAGGAAACGGAAATAAGTTAAAAGTAGAAGGTAAAGGTAAAATTAAATTTTTAGCATTTAATGGTAACAGTTTTGAAGAGTCAGTCTTACTTGAAGTGCTCTATGTTCCAGACCTAACAGTAAATTTATTTTCTGTTGTTTGTGCTATGGATAAAGGTTATGTTATGAAATCAACAAAAATTGGTTGTCATTTTGTTAAAGACGGTGAGGTTACTTGTACAGCTACTCGGGTTGATAACTTATTCATTATGAATTTTAAATTTAATAACTCTGTAGCATTGGCATCTTTGACAGAATGGCATGAACGTTTTGCACATCAAAATTATAATTTGGTAAAAGAAACATTAAATAGTTATAATATTAAATATGATGGAAATATAGAACAATGTATACCGTGTATAGAAGGAAAGCAGCATAGATTAACATTTAGTAAAAGTGATTATAGAGCAAGTTCTGTAGGTGAATTAATTCATATGGATTTATGTGGTCCTATGGAGAAAGAATCGTTAGGAGGTTCTAAATATTTTTTACTTTTTAAAGATGATTATAGTTCTTATAGATTTGTATATTTTCTAAAAAATAAATCTGAAACAGCTGACTTGATAGAAGATTTCATATTAACTTTCAGTAATGAGTCTAGGTCTACAATCAAAAGGTTTCGATCTGATAATGGTACTGAGTTTATAAATACTAAATTCAAAAATTTATGTAAAAATAGGGGGATCATTCATGAAACTACAGTACCCTACACACCAGAACAGAATGGCAGAGCTGAACGAGAGATGAGGACTATTGTCGAAGCAGCGAGAACAATGTTACAGGCAAAGAGTCTTGGAAAGGAATTTTGGGCTGAGGCGGTAAGTACTGCAACTTACGTAATAAATAGGACTGGTAAGACAAAAGAAGCTGGCAAAACACCATTTGAATTATTTTACAACAAACAGAAGTATGATATTACTTTATTAAAAACATTTGGAACAGAAGTGTATGTACATATACCAACTCAAAATCGATTAAAGTGGGATAGTAAAAGCATGAAAGGAATATTTGTTGGATATGGGATTAATACGAAAGGATATAGGATATGGCTAATAAACAACAAGGTTATAGGTACTTACAGGGATGTAATATTTATAACACAGAAGAAAAATGAACAAAATACACTGAAAAGGACAGAAGAAATTGAAAAAGAAGACAGAACTGAAAAGAAATACTATATTCAAAATATCACAGAACCCAGAAACACAGAAGAGTCTTTTCAAGAAGACGGAAACCACGAATATGACACAGGAAGGGAGACAAATATTCAAGAATGTAGTACAGAAGTAAGGGATCAACATAGCAGCCATGAAACAGAAGAAAGTTGTAACAGCGGACAATCACACATAGATAAATCATGTGATACAGAAGAATACTTAAGTCAGAGTGATCAAGAAGAATGCCTTGATATAGAGGATCAGTCACATATAGGTACAGATGATGATAACAGTGATGATGAGGAAATAACAGAAGACAGGACAAAGACAACTAGGTCACGTATTATAAAAAAACCAAGTCATTTAAAAGATTACTATACAGGATTTACAGCAGTAAATAACAGTGAGTTAAGTTATGAAGAGGCGATTAATGGTGAATATTCGGAGAAATGGAAAGAAGCTATACAGACAGAGTTACAGGCATTACAAAAGAATGAAACATGGATAGAGACATATTTACCAGACGGTAAGAAAGCAATAGAAACCAAATGGGTTTTTAAAATAAAAAAAGAAAATGGACAAAATAAGTATAAAGCCAGACTTGTAGTGAGAGGATTTCAACAACAAGACAGATTAGATCATAGTGAAATTTATGCTCCAGTGGCAAAATTACCAACACTAAGAATTTTATTGGCTATCGCTTGTAAATACAATTTAAATATATCACAGATGGATGTCAAGAGCGCTTTTCTTAATGGAGAGATAGAAGAAGAGGTTTATTTAAAATTGCCAAAGGGTATCGTAGTGGCGGACAACAATAAAGTATTAAAATTGCAAAAAAGTCTATATGGACTAAAGAAGTCTCCAAAGAATTGGAATGACAGATTTAATAATTTTATGATTAAACAGGGTTTTGAAAGAAGCAAGGCAGATTATTGTCTTTATTATAAAAAGAATTTAAAGTTTTACTTATTGTTATATGTAGATGATCTTATAATTTTGTGTGAGAAGAAAGAAGATATAGAAAGACTAAAATTTATATTACAGAAAGAATTTGAAATGACAAACTTGGGAAATAATAACAAATTTAAATACCTAGGTATTAATATAACAAAATCAGATAATAAAATTACATTAGATCAAAAACAGCATTTAAAAGATATTTTAAAGTTATATAAAATGGAGAATTGTAATACAGTTGCTACACCTATAGAAAAAGGATTAGAATTACCAAGAAAACTATGTGAAAATAAAGAGTTAGAAAAGAAGTGTAGAGAACTTGTAGGAAGATTAATGTACACTATGTTAGGAACAAGACCTGACATATGTTTTGCTTTAAGCTATTTGAGCAGATTTCAAGTTTATGCAAGTTCAGAGTTATGGAAAGCATTAAAACGTATACTACGCTACATAAAGGGGACATTAGAGTATAAATTAAATTATGAAGCTGGTCAAGATACTCCATTATTAGGATATACAGATGCAGACTGGGCTGGAGACAAAATTTGTAGAAAATCTACTTCGGGCTATGTGATGAAGGTTTATGGGTGTACTGTATCATGGTGTAGTTCAAAACAACAATGTATAGCATTATCTTCGACAGAATCTGAATATATAGCGTTAGGTAGAGGCATTGCAGAAGGATGTTGGGTTAGAAATTTATTAAAAGAAATAGGATTAAAATGTAATAGTTTTATTATTTTTGTAGATAATCAATCAGCTATATATGTATCAAAAAATCCAGAACAACATAGAAAACTTAAACACATAGATTTAAAGTATCATTTTGTAAGGGATAAGGTTATAAAACAAATAGTATTATTGAGATATATATGTACTAATAGACAGATTGCAGATATGTTTACTAAGTGTTTAAATAGAGAAAAGTTTAAGAAGTTTTGTATTGATCTAAATTTGTTAATAGAATAAGTTTTATTTTAGTTTGTAAAGTTAATAAAAGAATAATTTTTGTATGTATTTTTAAATAGAAGTATAGAATAGAAATAGAGTCGATGAGCATATCTGTTTTTATTGAGGAAGGGTGTTGGATATACAATAAAAACATTGTTTATCTGTGCTCATCCACTCTAATTTATGTTTTTGTATATGGTATCATTCTCTTTCCTCTTGTCATCGATGGCGACTAAAGATATAATAATTCCTCTGCTGTGTAATTGCTTTTGTAAAGTCCGCGTGTACAAAATAAAGTATAGAGAAGTAAGAATACAAACGCCTATCATTAACCCAAACCCAATAAGAATGCTAATACTTTTAAAATTATTCACAAAAAAACATTACACACACTACCATGTATTTGACACACACACGTAGATATTTGTTTATTATTACAGAAGTATAGTCTTTGACAACAGTCCACTGCTGGACATAGGCCTCCACAAGTTTACGCCAAAAATAACGTAACTCATGTGTTTTGCCCATAGTCACCACGCTGGGCAGGCGGGTTGGTGACCGCAGTGCTGGCTTTGTCGCACCGAAGACGCTGTTGCCCGTCTTCGGCCTGTGTATTTCAAAGCCAGCAGTTGGATGGTTATCTCGCCACCGGTCGGCTTTTTAAGTTTCAAGGTGGTAGCGGAACTGTGTTTTCCTTTAGTCGCCTCTTACGACACCCACGGGAAGAGAGGGGGTGGCTATATTCTTTAGTACCGTAGCCACACAGTACATAGTATATAGTACACAGTATATAGTTAAATAGATATAACAAAATCCAGATTACAAATTACTTTGAAAATATGATTAAAAAGAAAAAAATAAGATAAAAAAATATTGCTGCAATTGACTCAAAATAATGACAATGAGTTATCAAATTTAAAAACAAGGAAAACAATAAGGTAAAAAACTATTCCTGCGATTTAAAATATTAATAATGAGTTATCAAATTTAAAAAGGTTCAGATTTTGTTTAGTAGAACAAAAATAAGGACTTAAAGGCGAGTAGGGGGAGATGGACATTCAGAAATAATTTGAAGTAACGTTTATTCAAAGTACTGTCATGTATTTTGTACATTGGTTTGTGTGTTTGTACTAAAATGATATTTTGTAGTAAAGATCCGCTGTCCACTTGATGGCAAGCGGAGACAATAACGGACGCCTGTAATGGATGCCAGTAACTCCAGACGCGCGGCCAGCGCGTTGCTTATCCTATCATCGACTCCACCTAACACAACGAAATTCCTTGACAGCAGTCTCATTTAGCTGTGATCTACCATAAGGTTGGGGAGCTACCCCAGTCGGACTACTCAAAATATGATGACGACTTTTATGTTATATCTAATTACATACTCCCTTTTTGGCTGAACGCCGGGATGAGACAAGGCTTTTGCCGGTACATAATTACAAGTTGAATTAAGTAAATTAGCTTCTCTCGCGATACTATTAAACTCGTGCGTGTACAGCGCAGACAACCGTCAAGATCTGGTTGCCAATAGACAATAATTGTATTTGCTCGCAAACGAAAAAAACCGACTTTAATTACATCGACAAGTAATACAACGTAGGTAGACAAAAAAAATAGTCAAGTAAACACGCGTTATCAAATATTACTCAAAAACTTTTTATCAGATCTCGATGAAATTTAAATGTGACCACATGATAAACATCCGCTTTCGATTAAATTAAAAATCATCAAAATCGGTACACTCAGTAAAAAGTTATGATGTTATAATACAACGTAGGTCAGCGAAAAAAATATTCAAGTAAAAACGCATTATTATATAATAACTCGAAAAGTGGTTGTTAGATCTAAATGACACACACCATCTTTCGTTAAAAAAAATGTTTTGTCGAAATCGGTCCGTCTCAAAAGTTCTGAAGTAACATACATAAAAAAAAATAGAATTGAGAACCTCCTCCTTTTTTGGAAGTCGGTTAAAAATGTGTCTCTTTAGATTCGTTCATCTGCTTCATCGTATGTTTTATTGAATAGTACTTAACACTACTATTCATACTTTCACTAGCTGTACCCTACTGTTTCACACTTGTTATTTTTTGACGAGACAACGTCTAATAAATCGATGAACACCGGCTGCATGCACGAAAAAGAATGACTCATAGTTCCGTTACGCTCACGCTTGCGCCGCATCTATCTCTCTTCCACTCGATTGGCCTATGTGTCCGAGAAGTTGTTTGATGAGAGGTTTTGTTATGACGACTACCGTAAACTAACTTTACGGACAACCAATTTTTAATTTGAACCAATTGTTACTGAAATCAGCGCGTTAAATTAAGTATTGATAAGTAAAACAACAAACGATTTGCTTCCAGATGACATTGAACTTAGTTGAGTATTACAAGTAGTTACAAATTGTTGAAAAATTGTTGACACAAGTATAAGACATGTACATGAGATTATACTGGACTATATTATTTTAAAAATCTTATCAACATGAACAAATCTAACGCAAATTGTTTAAAAAAAAACATGATTTACAAATCTATTAAGAAAAACTCATGAAAATTTTGCGTCAAAGAGAGTTGGATACGAAAGACGTAAAGATTGTATTTAAGTCTTGTCTGTTGTCTACGAGATCTTAAAGTGGTAAATTTGCTACTCAACAAATAAGCTTACTCCGCGAAGCAAATTGTTTTCCGCTTAAATAATTAAAATGTAAACGAGTACCCGCTATTTATAAAGACAATTAAATTTACATCTTATATACTTATAATATATAATTGGTTTATAAATTATTTGTAAAATATAGGATTCGGTACAGTTAATTATTTTTTTTTTTGTTCGTTATTCTTTGAAAGATGAAATAAAAACATTTTAGAACCCAGTCCCAAATTGATTAGGTTACACGATTTGTGGTCACGAATATGACCAGTCGATAGATCGATATAACTATTCAACGTAATATTGTTACGAACACACAAAGGAACTAGCGCCATCTAGCGGCAACCATTGAAACCACACAAAGACAGAGACCGCATGAAACTCTCTACGTAACAATATTATATATGTTTTCCTCGTCTTATTGCCTCCACTGGTGCATTTTTGCACAGAAAATCGGCATAGCGATTCAAAGGGGAAAATGCTGCCAGCATTCTTTACAAACAAACAAAGTTAGAAACTTTACCTCTTTATAATATTATTATAGATAAAGTTCGAACCATCCCGGTTTTCCGCAATCCTCATCCAACCTCCATCAGCAATCTTACGCAGATCGTCGGTCCAGCGGACCAGAGGACGTCAACGGAGTAGATTTTTTGTATCGATTTGGTTTTAATTTATTATTGATATAATTTACTGTAAAATTATTCAGACGTACTGTGAAAGTCCACTCGAGAAAAGCAAACTTTGATTTTGATCGCTATCATTTATTTTTATCACTTGTTACTGATCACGTGTAATTGAAATGGGTTCGACAGCTTTACATGCTCCCTGTGACGCGTTAGTGAAACCCACAAAAACGTAAAATTAAAATAAAAAACAAGTTTGCTTTCAGATCACATGATTGAAGTAAAACTTCCACACAATAGACCTGCACTGTGTCTTAGATTTACGAAACGTAACTGGCTATGAGAGAAAGAAAATGTGTGTTCGCACCTCTCTATTGCTCCGTTCGCCTCGCCCGATCACACTTTTCGTAATGCTCTCGTCACGCATTCACCAGCTGCGAAGTCATGCGTGCGTAAAAAAGTTTTACTTTAAAATATAGAATATGTTCGTATAAGTATTAATATCAAACAAAATTTAAACTTCAATCCCATATAACACCATAAAGAAAGTGAATGAAATATCACTTAGAAACTGTGCCATAAAAATAGAATTATGAAACGAATCTAACTTCCGTAAAATTCAGAGAAGTATAAAAGAAATTGTAAGGAATAAGTAAGGCATTTGGTCGCACATTAAAAGTTGACGAATGGAAATAAAATTGTGGCTTTAAATTCTCAAAATTACATAAATTATATTACAGGCTTAAAAAAAACACGGAATTATAAGTACACACGACCTGTGTGTATTAAGATACTTTAGACATTGTAAAACTAGCCTTTATATAACGCAAAATTTTAAAACATTCAAATACCATTTAAAGTACCCTTAATCCTCTAGATAGTTACAACAGAACTGTGAGCAATTTAATTAATCAAACAATACGAAATACCATCTGCAGAAACCAAAAAACAGTCGGAGCAACTGATCGGCAACTTTGCGTAACTATCGTTTCACTAAAAACTAATTTGGGAGATTAAATGAGGGTAGTTGGAAACTATAAGGTCAAGCGGTCAACTCGGTAGGGTGTCCATGGAACGATATTTTTTTCTGAATTTTAAATTTATAAAGGAAATGGTCTCTACCCAGAAGTAGAATGGATACAACCTTTTAGGTTATAGTTTTTTTTTCTTTACAAAGGCGGCTACAAGCGTACAGTCCCCTTGATGGTACCGTAGCTTACCCGGAGCATTACAAGCGCGTTTCCGATCCTACCATCGATCCTTTCCAGGAGCTCTGTCTACATTAGAGTATTTTCATTAGAACTTTGGTAAAATAATGGTAGTAAGGACCGAGTTAAGACTTTTAAAGACAGAGAAATGGACCTTATATATATATACATATTTAAGACCAAACATATTTTTTTTATCCGCGGTAATTTAAGAAAAAATGGGTACGAAAATATTATAATTACAGCCTTTCTCTTTAAATGGTCTTGCCAACACAAAGATAACTTTTGAATTTGAAGCCATAAATTCTAAGATTATGGCGTTCAAACTAAAAATAAATGTATAATATCAGTATAGATTTATTAAACTTTTTTATCCAAATTTTTGGCTATCTATATTGCTTAAAAAAATCATATTAATTACTTTTCCATTGTCTTAACTGTACCAAAAAAATGGTCACCATTACTCGATCCTATGCTTCGAAACACCTGGTAGCACATTTTATGTAATTTTCAAACGAACTTTCCGCTACTGTGGTTTCACTGACCACTTCTAAAGATATCCGAAAATGTTGAGTTCATACCTACTTGATATACACTTTAATACGCACAGGAAGACTTGGGCCCATACTATTTCTTCTGGTTTTGCTAAGGTAATGCAGTCGCTTACCACCAGGTGAGCCGTACTTGAACTTGTGCTGGTTTGCCGACCTAATTATATATTTAAAAAAAAATTATTATGTTTGAAGAAACGTCAATAGCTTAAGTAATCCAAAAATTACGACAAAACTAAATTAGTACCTGCACTTCATAGATATAAAGTTATTGCAAATAAAATTTATGTCAAATTTACTACAGTGACTTTAGTAAATTTTTGACGCTTTGCACCCGTTATTAATTTTGAAATTTTTAAGACTTAACCGAGGTTTACTGCGTCGAAATCATCATTGAGATTTTTCGATGCTTTATATTTTTTTTAGTGTTATTTAATGTTTAAGTTATTTAACATCTCCTGCTTTAAGTCTAGGTTTGAAACAACATAATTATAACCTATTTGTTGTATTCTATTCTACTACTATTAAAAATGCCAATGTTTGTGAGGATTGCTAGATTTTTGCAACTCTTTAATAACTTGTTTTTTTTAAACAGGTAGATAGCTGTAGATCTAGAATATATCATTGGCTACTTGTTATTTCGACATTCCCACTGCACGGCATTGGTAAAAAAAATTAATAAATATGTTGTAACATACACACACTGTCGCCTGTTCTTACGGTAAGCAAATTAATTGTTATAGGTAACAGTCGACTGAAATAGCCTTGTGTTAATTAAATTAGTTACTCACGTCAAAAAAAAAAAAATGTTTTTTTTAAATCAAATCTGGTGCTTGTAGTCCCTTTTTTATCTATCGAAATCTAACGAGTACTTTTAGAGTTATGCTCAATAATGCGTATATAATTGACAATTTTTCCAACTAGCAACGTTATATTACACGCCGATGTGAATTCAAGACAATTTTATAGTTTGCGAGCAAACAATATTATCGTTTATTGTTCATAATATGTCATACCTGTGCAATATACATATTATATTATTGACTCTATATAATATAACAGATTACTAATGATAGTAATTAAAAAATAATTAAACAATACTTAAACACACTGTCACGCAATGACACGCTGTCACGTTATCGTGTAGTTATCATTATTCCAGAAAGGTCATCAGAAGGAAATTCAACCAGCAACCATTTCTTAGAATATTTAAAAAGGAACACCATTTTACCCCTATCACATCTCGAAGAATATTCCAAATATTAGATTAGACACGACCAATATTAAAAGATATCTACAGATGTAAAGTCGCAGATGTGAACAACATCAAGGGCATGAGTTAACCATGATTTGACCATTGCATTGGTTTTCTATATTAATTATTCATTCTGCAAATATTTCTTGTTTAAACATAATTATATAAAAAAATTACGACGCGTCAGCGCAACGTTCACAGCGCTAGAATGTGGCTATTGCGCTGACGGTTGTGGGTTCATAACCGCACAAAGTATATATTTGTATTAGCCATACAGATGTTTGCCATAAACTGGGCGTTTGTGTGTCAAAATTCAAAGATAAAATTCTAGTGGGGACAGTTAAGTATGAGGCGTTAAAGGTGAGCTGTTTATTGTTAAGAAAATAAGTCAGCATATGCCATTACTGGAGTTCACCATGTACCTCAAGATTGTGTTAAAAAAAATCTAATGTTAACAGACATAAAACAGGATAATATTAACATTTTACTATTCCGTTTCATTAAAAACATCACAATATTTCATTTACATGACATTGCCGGGTCAGGTTTAACTGAGGTAGATAATAATATGGAACAGCCCGACTGGGTTAGTCCCTCGACTCGTTACAGAAGATCAAAGCTAAATAATACTGCCTTCAAACAGTGGAAGTTAGGGGTAGGGTCAGCAACGCGCTTGCGATGCCTCTGATGCTACAGGTGTCTATAGGCTACGGTAATCGCTTACCATCAGAGAAGCCGTACGCTTGTTTACCGACTTCGTTGTATAAAAAAATTAAAAAAATTACGATTATACCGACTGAAAAGTCGGGACGCTATAGCTATATCAGGCGTTATTAGAACTTGTTATAACAACTGTGTGTTATCGAGACGACAAAGCGGGACGTGTTTTGTTTACAATACGATAACAGAACCTAGTATTAGCACGAGATTGCATTCCGTTCACGCAATTAACGTCCTTAAGATTAAAAAATAAAGACCTTTTCCGTATGAAGAATGTAATTAATGTTTTGTAAATAAGGCTAGTCGTAAAAGATTTTATCAAACAAATACGCTCTTAGTAACTACATTTTGATTGCTTTTCATTACATTTTCCGATGGTCTTTAATATGGCTCAGTTATTAAATTCTTGAATACTTATATTAAAAATATAATATGCATATTTAAATTTATAGATAAATAAAGCCTGTATAAAATCATGAAACCTGTTTAAAGTTATTAAGGGATAAAAATATCAATTAATGTGAAAACAAAAACAGACCTAATTTTCATAACGTCTAATCAATAACAAAATAGTAAAAAATCTTCTAAATCAAAATTTCATCGTCACTTCAGCCTATCGCAGTCCACTGCTGGACATAGACCTCTAAGTTCGGGCCACAAATGGCGCGAACTTGTGTTTTGCCCATAGTCACTACGCTGGGAAGGCTGTTTGGTGATCGTAGGGCTCGCTTTGTCTCACCGAAGACGCTGCAGCCCGTCTTTGGCTTGTGTATTTCAAAGCCAGCAGTTAGATAGTTATTCCATCATCGGTCGGCTTTATAAGTTCCAAGATGATAGTGGAACTTTGTTATTAGTCGCATCTTTCGACACCCACGGAAAAAAGGGGTAGCTGTATTCTTTACTGCCGTAACCACAAATCAAAATTTAAAATTTCTCATTTAAATAGACTTCAAAGGCACTATTGCTTACGTCATTACACACATTAAATTTTAAGTACAAATTAATTATAGTTTAGAATGTAGACTGCAATCGGCAAGGAACTCCGCATTCTGTGCAAATTGTATTCAACATTTAACATCGTCTATAATCAATAGCAAAGGATTCTCTTTAAAGCTAATATTCCGTCTTAGAGTCCGGATGCGAGCCAGTATCAAATGCAAATATAATGCAAGTACGGGCATGCGCTTGCATTGATGTCAGAGATTTCGCTAAACCCCTCCTTACTTAGCATTAGCATTCATACAAAATATCAACATTGAAATCTCTTTCAAACTGTTTCATGTGAACTATATGGAGAACGAATTACTCTTGGATTATTTTCAGATAACACGGACGACAAACCGGTATAACGACGGTTCGGTCGGACCTTTTAAAGATAAATTCTTATACATATATATATATGGTGTTTTATTTAATTGGTCGTCTAGATTTTTAAGAATAAAGTTTTTGAATGTATACAGAAATAATAATACTTATATGTTAATATTGAATATTACTAAATAATATTAACAATGCCAGCGCAAACCGCAACACACTAATGATCGTAATTAATCGCGCGGACTTACAATGAAATAATAAAACGAATGGACCGAAACTTAATTTTCAAATAAACATTGTCAAATTGATATATTGATAAACTTACATGTAAAAATGCATAACAAATTCGTGCTGTAATTATATGGATTAGCTTTTGCGCTTTTTTTTTATGGAATAGGGGGCAAATGGTCAAGTTGGCTCACCTGGTGGTAAGTGAAAGCAACATCCATGGACGCTGCGTTTCTGGTTACAGGTTCAACCTCCAATCGAGTTTCTTAAGTTGGTCTTACAAATGTTTATCATCGACTGAGTGTGTCTTATTTATTGGAAAACCAATATTAAAGTATCTATATCTTAAGGAAAGAGAAGACTGCCGGGAACTGTGGAAACTGTATGAACAGTGTGGGACGCTCTCCGACCGATGGACCTCTCTCTGGACCGGTTAACTACGTAAGATCACCGGTTAGGGCTGGATGAGGATCACGGAGAACGTTTGACTTGAACTTGGGTAGCTGTGGACGGCGAAAGGCCGAAGTGAGTGAGCGAGCAGACAAAAAGAAAAAAATTGAGTCATATATGGTTATTACGAGGGTACGTGAATATTATACAAGTATTTTTAGGTTTCCGATTCTCGATTTTGTCTGTTTGAGTTTGTCTGGATGATTGCTGCTGACCCGGGAGACGCGTATTTTTTATTTTAATACATTTTTAACTTTATTTTATCGTCACAGATTTGTTGATATATGTCACTTTGATGGCAAACACTACCAACAAGTGCGCTGCATACCTCACTGTAAACAGTACATCGTAATCACACGATTATACGAGTATTATATCTTCTTTAAGCAGTTCTCTATAAACGCATTTAAATATTACACTACAGAAAGCAGGATAATATTTATGACCTAATTAACTTAGTGATAATCTAATAAAATTATAACAAAATTAATTTCCTAATTTCCAAAAAATATATACAAAGTTAAATACACACTTAGCGAATAATGTAACACCTATATTGCCATGTTTTAAGCAAGAAATATAAAACAGTAATTTCCCTTAACACGAAGTAACCCATTTAACCTCGCTCCTGCTGTGTATACATAAACACACACAATTAAAATGTAATAAATCTTGTTAAGACTAAAAAAAACCGGCTACCAACTAAGTCGGGCCTTTAACATGAAGGATTCCGTAGTTTAGTAAAATATTTAAATGAAAATGTTTCTTTTAATAAACTGGATAAGAAATTGTACAAAATTAAAAAATATTAAGTTTTTAAGTGCTTTTTTTGATTGTTTAAATATGTTAAAATATAGGTATTTGTGCTCTGTAGTTAGTGGGTTTATAGAAATACACATATTTTTTTTTCAAATAAATAAAACTATAAGTTTTGTGCCAAAATTACGAGACTTTTAAATCACGTTTATGAAATGTTTTAATCTTTTCCTTCCAAAAAGACTCCGCACGGAACACTTTCTCCTCCTTTTTTGAAGTCGGTTAAAAACCTCGAAGAATTTCTATATGCTCACATACAAAATTCTAATTCTGTGGAAATTTCAACCACCTATTTAGAACAGCTCAGACTGACAGAGTAAAGTTTTTAAATGTTACAGTTAAATAGGGAACTCTAAGACATTATAATATTCTGAACACGGGCGGCAGGCGAATATCGCAGATTAACGCCATCTTCAGGCAATTAGGGTGAAGCTAGGACAACGATAAACCGCTGTGTGGATCCTGTTTTATCTAGTAACAGCCGGTTTGAAATACTTCATTAACTGGAGCTAATTAGGATGATAGAGACGCAATTATTAAATGCCTTCCTTTTGATTGTGGGTAAGAAATTATCTTTTATTTTTATTTACACACATCTAGCTTCTGTTTCTCGTGATTTATATTGTTTTAACTAAATAAAGAAAAAAACGTAATGTAACATCAAATAACGATCCCTATCCAGCTCAAAATCTGGAGCAGCCCGACTGGGGAAGTACCTGGACCTTACACAAGATCACAGCTAAATAATACCCCTTTCAAGCAGTGTTGTGTTTCTGTGGTGAGTGAGGTGACCAGAGCTCCTAGGGGGAATGGGAGTAGGGTCGGCAACGCGCCAGCGATGCTTGTAGTGTTACAGAAGTCTAAAGCTACGGTTATCGCTTAGTTACTGTTACTTAATATATAAAAAATAAACATACCTGAAAACGATATTAAATATCTATATTGTACATATTATTTTTCATATGCAAGTCTATTTGTACTGCGCGGTAACAAGAAATGTAAGTTATTCCTATGCGGGTCTCAACTCGAAGTAGTTCTTAAGAGGAAAGGGTACCGAAGAGACTTTTCAAAAATAGGTATTTGAATAAAATGTTTCTGTCGCGCTGCATGCCGCTACCGCGCCCCGCGCCATCTCCGCCCCGTTTTTTCTATGTGTGACTGTCGTGTTGTTAGTGTGCGTGCGCCGGCTATTCAGCTATTAATTGTTGACGATATTTTAGTATTCGCATCTTTCGTTTGTGATTGACTACGAGTACATATAGCGCATAGTGCTATTTTTCTGAATTTGGCTTGTTTTATTGAATTTGTTCTGCATCGTATTGCTGTGACTCGGCTTACTATTATTGAATTTCGTAAACTATTATTTTGAATTGGATACTCTTTGTGACTTGATACATGTCTATATTTTTGTGGGTAATTATCGAAATACTTAGGTACTTTATTTATGAATTAGGTATGTAATTACATGGTTGAGGTGTGTGTAAGAATGGGTAATGAAATACATACATAATTATAGTGTATACATGTAGTACATAGTATAAGTGTAAGTATAGTATATATATGTAATATAGTACATACACAGTATAAAATGTTTGCCTTAGTACCTATATAATTTGTAATGTCTCATGTTTGTCGCAGTTATTAATACATGGGTATAGGTTATATATATTAATTAACATATAATTGCGGCGATATAACAATGGTTAAAAATAATATTATAAATAAAAAAAAAAACAAGAAAAGCCGCCTGCGTGAAGAACAACTATTAGAAAGTCAATTGAAAAAGCTGGAACAAGATAAAAATTCAATAATTACACAAAGATAGCTAAATAAATTACACCAATTTCAAACATTATGTACTGTACACTTACAAAAATCATGAAGGCGACTTTTTCAATTATTATTTTATTTATGTTTTTTTAGTTAGGCAAATTATGTAATCGATTGAATTTTTTTAAAGAGTGGTTGATTAACATGACATAACATAACAATACACTTTATTGAACACCAACAGAAAATAATAATACGTATCAGATTGATTTTTAACCGACTTCCAAAAAAGGAGGAGGTTCTTAATTCAACTGTATTTTTCTTTTTTTTTTTGTATATATGTTACTTCAGAACTTTTGACTGGGTGGACCGAGTTCGACTTGTACGCAAAGGAAAAAAAGCCGACTTCAATTACATCGACATGTAATACAACAAAGGTAGACGAAAATATAGTCAAGTAAATACGCGTTATTAAAGATTACTCAAAAATTTGTTATCAGATCTCGATGAAATTTAAATATGACTACACGATAAACATCAGCTTTCGATTAAATTAAAAATCATCAAAATCGGTACACCTAGTAAAAAGTTATGCGGTATAATACAACGTAGGTCGACGAAAATAGTCAAGTAAAAACGTATTATTTATATTACTCGAAAAGTTGTTATTAGATCTCAAATAAACTCAAGTGAGACCAAATGACACACACCACCTTTCGATTTAAAAAAAATTTGTAGAAATCGGTCCACTCAGTCAAAAGTTCTGAAGTAACATACATAAAAAATACAGTTAAATTGAGAGCTTCCTCCTTTTTTGGAAGTGGGTTAAAAATAGAAACCGATTTTACACGTCTATAGAATTCCTAAGTCGACAAGCTTGAACAGTGAAAGATTTAGTATAAACGAAAGAGGAGTGAGAGGGAAATTCAAGAAGTAAGCTTTCCTCAGAACGAAAACTGCGTTCATTGGAATCACTAAGAAACTTAAATCGTCGTTTTAGATAAGCAGGTACAACAGGATTAAAAAGAATAGAGTAAAGTAAGTTGAGAATATACGTATTCCCGAAGTAGGGAATTGGGTGCCACTCAGGGCGTAACTACTGCCGTATCAGCCGTATCAATGATACGTGGCCCCCTATTTACAGGGCCCCTAAGGTGTGTAAGCAAAAATTAGTAAAATGCTATCCACAATGTCACTTAATCTTGTGCTTCCTGGAAAAAAGAATAAAAAAACTGTCATACATACCTATAGAGTTTTAACTTCAGAAATGACTGAAGTCTGAAAAGCAGTCCCCTTTTATCCGAGTCAAGCGTGCGCCCAATTGTTGATAACATTCTGTATCGTTTATTTCGGGATTCAGTTAATCATTATGAACAATGAATTAATCTTTTTTATATAAGAATGGGGCACACAAGCAGACGAAGCCATCTGATTTATAACGGCTACCGTCGCCCATGGCCTTTAGAGAAAAGATGTAGACACTAGACGCTTTAAAACCCCCAAATTTTAGCAAGGTCATTCCACACTTTGAATGTACGCGGAAACATTGCGCACGAAGCTCGCACATTGGTTGCAAACCACTGGTGGATACAATTAGCACCACTAGACTTCTTGACATCGAAATAATGCAGAACACGACAAACGACACTGCTCATAGTGCACATTACGCATCGCGTGTTCGCACCGTGGAATGCTCGGTGGTGCTTTTCCCTCATCATCAAGAGTTTAATTCGACGCAAAAAGAGTGCAAAGAATTTCGCTTACTTTTTCGCATAATATGCCAGAGAGCCTTCAGGTTCGCGCAATGATGGAAGTGTAGACTAAAGAAAGTTACCTTCGACAGCTTTTGTAAGAAACAAAAGGCATGGGTTCCATTTGGAAAGCCCAATAGTCTCTCGCCAATTCTGCTGTGTTTGAACTTTGCCCTAGCGATTTACTACCTGTAAGACCTGGAGGCAGCGTTGAATCTCTTCTTCAGGTTATGCGCCTGTGAATCCCCCATATAGATGCGGAAGATTCATAGGAATTCACTAATAGTATTGGCCTCACAGGCTGAAGCGAACGATCCCCCGCATCTATTGCTGCAGGTCAAGGCTAATAACTCTCCAGCTTGGAACTACAAGCTCTTTAAATTAGCTTAAAATCCGAAATTCAAAACATTCATTCCATTAAAGAACTCATGGAATTATTACTGATAAAATTCAATAGCCTTGCATCCAATTTTCCGGAGGTATTAACTTGATGTTTTTCAAAACTAAAACTGATAAAAAATTACCTAAGGATTTCGATGGAACAGGAACAGCTACAGCAAACTACACTCACTATTGTCTATTCTAGGAGGAAGTTATAACTTATAATCAATAAACATTTATTTTAGTTCAATGCAAGCATTTTTTGTGAGAAATCTTTACCCATCATTTGCCTGCCCCCCCACTAATTTTGATACAGGGTCCCAAGGTTCCCGGGGTTCCAAGGAATGCTACGCTAGTGGGGCCACTTGAGTTTTTTACGCAATTCAGAAATATGATTCTATTTGCGAAGTCCAAATACGAATCGCATAGGTACATAGATTCGACCAAATTTAATAATCTGCTCCTCAGTAATGTCAAGAAAACAACTAAGCTATTAGTATTACGGTAATAATAATCATAATATACTTTTTTGAAATCCTTGTATTGAACCCTTTTGATACCAAAAACAAACAACACAGTTATTTACCATAATTATCATTGTTATTTGTTAGCGAAACCCTTCGTTAGCCCAGGTTTGCACAGTGTTACAATAAAAACCGCATATACAAATACGGTTTTATTGTAGTTATGAAAAGAGAAATTATTTAATTTTGTTAATACGAATTTTAGAAAATATCGACTAAAAATAACATCACTAGTGTATCGATATAATTGTCGACTATGAGGCATCACTTCGCTGGCGTATATACGTATTGCTTTGACCCTTCCCTCCCCCAGACCTATCCCCCAAAAAGCAAGAAAGGGACAATTGCAGCTCAGACCGTTTTAGGTATATAATTTTTGACCAAAACAGTGTTTCGTAGTCGACTGTTTTCTCCTCAGAACATGGCCATTTTTTAAAAATTTTTTTTTTAGAAAATAAAAGAAAACTTCGGCTATGCCCCTATGTTTTCATTTTTTTGAAAATATGCATATATATTTTTTAATGAGTGTCTGAAAATGTACAAAAAATTATGCAATATTTCGAGTTTTTGAAGTCTCCTAATTCCTATGATAATAAGAATATGAAAAAAATCAAAACATAGGGGCATGGTCATGGCAGCAAAGAGTTCTATGTCACAAAAATATTTGATCTAGTGTCATTATCCAGGGAGAAAACAGTCGACTACGTTTGTATGGAGAAAGACCCGGTACCCTTTCCTCTTAAGATTTGTTTATCTTCACAAGTTTGCCAACTGAACACAAATACTGGAATAAACCAATATCACAGCCATTAAATCTTATTGATAAATATTTAAATAAATTTTAATATTTTTATAGTTGCGATTGTATTTATAAATTAATTTGTTATGTAGGTACTCGTATGTACCTACCTACCTTCCAGAACAAAAGGAAATAGACATCTTCTAGGCACGCTTGCTTCATTTAAGCTACATCAGAAACATAAGAACATTATTGTGATTGCTCGCAAACAAAAAAAAACCGACTTCAATTACATCGACAAGTAACGACATTTATCGACGAAAAAATAATCAAGTAAATACGCATTATCAAAGATTAAAAAAAAAGTTGTATCGGGTCTCAATGAAATTTGATTGTGACCACATAATAAACATCAGCTTCCGATTAAATTAAAAAATCATCAAAATCGGTACACCCAGTAAAAAGTTATGTGGTAAACACAACGTAGGTCGACGAAAAAATAGTCACGTAAATACGCTTTATTAGATTTAACTCACAAAGTACTCGTTAGATCTCAATTAATTTTAAATTGGACCACATGACAAATCCATTTTTCGATTTCAAAAAATCATCGAAATCGGTCCACTCAGTCAAAAGTTCTGAGGTAACATACACAAAAATACAATCAAAAAAAACCTCATCCTTAAAAGACGTACATAATTATTATTAAAAAAAAATAAGTATCTGTAGTCAAGATCCTTTATGTATTTCAGAATACTGTCAACGTTATCCGACATTAAAAATAATACACAAACAATAATTCGTCAAACATAAATTTCAATTAAAAAATAATCTCGCTTATTACAACTGAGCGCGCGGCACTGGATAATTGCCAGATTGAAGTTGAGTCGGACACTTTATGTTTGATCTCATACAAGATTCTGTTTACTGTACTTGGATTGATTGCATTTTTAACGAAATGGACATAAGTATGCTATTTTGTATTTAAAATAGCTCCAAAATTGGTCGTAATAAATAGGATAGTTTAGTTGATAGTTAGGATGTTAATCATCATCATCATCATTACAGCCTATATAGTCCACTGCTGGACATAGGCCTCCACAAGTTTACGCCAAAAATAACGTGGACTCATGTGTTTTGCCCATAGTCACCACGCTGGGCCGGCGGGTTGGTGTCCGCAGGATGTTAGTAATATTTAGTAATAATAGATAACTTTAGTATAGGAGAGTCATGTATATATGTGTAAAAATTTTATTTGGTCGCAAACGAAAAAAAAACCGACTCGAATACATCGACAAGTAACACAGCGTGATAGACGAGAAAATGGTCAAATAAATGCGCATTATTAGAGCTTTACTCAAAAATTACTTATCAGATAACAATCAAACTTAAGTGAGATATGACAAGCGCCAGCTTTCGATTAAAAAAAGGATCATCAAAATCGGAACATCCAGTAAAAAGCTATGAGCTATGATACAACGATGTAAATGTGTATGTAATTTTATTATAAGGTTTTGCAAAAATTTAAAATTTAATAGGTGAATTAGAGGTTATCACATATTATTATAACAAAATAATTTATATGACCTTCCTGTGGAAGTATTTCCCTGAGCGATTGGGGTTTTTCAAGAATCAAATAAACAGACATAATATCCCGAAAAAAAAACGAGTGTGCTACACTACACGACTGAAGTAAAAATTATTTAGCAATAGGCCTACACGAAAGCCTTGCACTGTGTCTAAGATATACGATACGTAACCGGCTATGAGAGAAAGAGAGAAAGAAAATGTGTGCTCGCACCTCTCTCTCGTTTTTTATTAGAATTACGAAGCTCGATAAAAAGGGGGATACCCAGAGGCGGGTTATTATATTATTTTGGTCATATTTTTCCTTGTCAACATATCATTTACATATAAACGGAACTTATCAAATAAGGAAAAAATTATTTAATTTGTAAGATTTCGTATGTTATGAGTTATCATGCATGAAAATATACACGAAGTTTCGTCAATATTATCGCTAATTAAAAATTAATGATATAGTATTTACTTCACAACTTCATATTTACAAGAGAATTTTATTTTTGTAAAAATAAATTCTGATCATATATTGAGATCACATATCATCATTACAGCTTTCATTTTATTTTAGTACAAAAAATAATATATTTTTTTAAATTACAACGCTTTTTTCTCAAATGTTCAAAACTTGAAGCAATTACTTTTTAATGTTTTCTAACAAAATAATAAATAATAATACCTACCCATACATTGCAATATGAAAGTATTAAAAGACATTGCATCACTTAGGTCAACTTCTTATCGACGCGTTGTCGCAGCGGTCACAGCACTGGCAGTTGCGCTGGCGGTTGCGGGTTCGATCCCCGCACACGACAGACATTTGTTTTAGCCATATAGATGTTGGTCATGGTCTGGGCGTTTGTGCTTGTGTATTGAGTGTTTCCGGACCCCCGACACAGGAGAAATCCTACTGGGGCCGTTGATTATTGAACGTTTACTTTTTATTATTAATATTTATCTAATATATAAAATTCTCGTGTCACGGTGTTCGTAGTTATACTCCTCCGAAACGGCTTGACCGATTTTCATGAAATTTTGTGTGCATATTGGGTAGGTCTGAGAATCAAACAACAACTATTTTTCATCCCCCTAAATGTTAAGGGTAGTCCACCCTATTTTTTTTTTAATTTTTTGATAAATTATTTATTTTTTATTTTATTGTGATTTGGCGTCAAAAATACATACAAACCCAAATTTTCACCCTTCTACCATCAACCCCTATTTCTTAATAGCGTTTAGCGGCAAGACAACATTTGCCCGATCAACTAGTTATTATATAAATTCAATCACTTTCATACAAAAGTTACAGTAAAATCGGTGTCCCTATAAAAAAAAAGGTTTAATGGGTGTAACACAGTGCCATCGTGTATTGGGCGGCTTCCAACTCGGCCATGAGACGATGATTAACACAAAGTGATATTTTACATCGATAGTTTTGTATTTACTTCTAAACCAAACGTATGTGTTTTTCGGACATAATAATTTAAATGTGTAACCGTCTGAAATATAAATAAAACGTGACTGACTAGCGACCTCTAGTTGACATATACAGCGGTTATGTTGCAGGAGCCGTTTTTCAAATCTATGTAGGTAAATGACATGAATAGCAAATACTAATTCCATTTCTTTATCTCACTTTGTGCAGTTACGACTTGACTCTGATTACAATAACAATGTTTATAATACAAGATAATGCTTATCTTTATAAATATGACCAAATTTTTAATATGCAAAGAATTGTATGATAAGTTTTCCGTCACAATTCCTATCAACGTTCCAACGTTTAAGATGTAAATAAAGTTTCTACCATAAATGTAGTAAAGATTTCTTCTGACTGTGCTATTTATTGTTGATTTTTACCTGAAACAAAAAACAATAAACATTATCAGTTATATGTGTTATATTAAATATTATATGAACAAACAAAATTAATATAAACTACAACGTTCAACTGAATTGTACTGATACGGCGTCTAAATCTGGAGCATCTAAATAATATGGCTCTCGGGTAGCGTTTTGTCGGGGGTAGGGTCACCAACGGGCTTACAATGTTTCTGGTGTTACAGGCGGTAATTTGGCTATTCGCATATCTGCTGAGCTGGTCATATAAAAAAATCTAAATGTCCTACTACTGGGCAAAGACCAATACTCCATATGGTAGAAGAATTGCCGAATAATTCTTCAAACAAGAATTACAAACGTTATCAGATGATCGTATCAAAAACACGAATGCCTGATTTACATGATATTTAAGACTCGATGAGTTCTCCAAACCAGAAAAAAAGTGTGTGTGTCAGCTCCGACGCACGACTGGAGTTTACTCCTTCGGATCGACTGTCTAAATAGGCAACAAAATGGCTTACTAGTCTAAGAAAGATGAATACCATATCAAATGGTAACTAAATTAAATAACGCCATCTATCGGAACCCTTATTGGGTTACAAAAACGTAACGAGATCATTCGTTAGTGGATTTTACTCATACTTTTTTTATACCGAGGGCCTTATATGAAAATCGACACTGAAGGAGTATACTCCAAAAATGGCTCCAAAAACATTAATCATCTTCGTCCTATCTCTATTAATTGCAAATATATAGTTAGTCTTTTTAAATTTGAGAAGGTGGCTCGATAAAACAGATTTTGATAACTGGACTGTCAGCGTCAATCTCACATTCTTACATCAGAGTGGATATCTTTTTTTTATATCACTTGGTCGGCAAACAAGCGTACAGCTCACTTGATGGTAAGCGATTACCGTAGCTTATAGACGCCTGTTATAGTGCTGTGTGGCTACGGCACTAAAGAATTTAGCCACCCCCTCTCTTCCCGTGGGTGTCGTAAGAGGCGACTAAGGGATAACAAGGTTCCACAACCATCTTGGAACTTAAGAAGCCGACCGATGGCGGGATAACCATCCAACTGCTGGCTTTGAAATACACATGCCGAAGACGGGCAGCAGCGTCTTCGGTGCGACAAAGCTAGCCCTGCGGTCACCAAGCCGCCTGCCCAGCGTGGTGACTATGGGCAAAACACATGAGTTCACGTTATTTTTGGCGTAAACTTGTGGAGGCCTAAGTCCAGCAGTGGACTGTATAGGCTGTAATGATGATAGACGCCTGCAACAGCAGAAGCATCGCAAGCGCGTTGCCGACCCAATCCCCAATCAACAGGAACACAATATTGCTTGAAAACAGTATTATTTAGCTGTGGTCTTCTGTAAGGTCGAGGTAACTACCCCAGTACCATATTTTGAGCAGGAAATTCCTGCTGTGCCCTACCTCAGTTAAATAATAATAATAGTTAATAAAAATATCAAATGAAATGTGATAAAATTCTTATCAATAACTCTCTCTAACACTTCATTACGTAACAAATTACCATACAAACAATGACAAATTAATCAAACGCACCGGTGTAGCAGTATTACGCTGGACACCCAGTAATCTTGTAAGCCGATTACCGGCAAGTGCGCCTCAATGGGCCCCGATTACCGGATATTGGGTATTACCGAGATGTAACCGACATATTACCGGCGTATTACCGCGGTATTACTCGGACGTTCGCACGCAAAGCTGTGTGATAATTGTGGCGATACGATTTTATGGTTGGGTTAATGAATATAAATGTCACCTGTATTGCAATGTATTTCCTTTTTGTAAATATTTGACACAACACTACGATTTTAAATATCTCAAAAAATAATTCGAAAAGTATTTAAAAGTTTCATCAAATCGGCCTTTCGCAGTCCACAACTGGACATAGGCCTCCATAAGTTCGCGCCAAAAATGCGTGAACTCATGTGTAATGCCCATAGTCATCACGCTGGACAGGCGGGCTGGTGACCGCAGGGCTGGCTTTGTCGCACCTAAGACGCTGCTGCCCGTCTTCGGCCTGTGTATTTCAAAGCCAGCGGTTGGATGGTTATCCCGCCATCGGGCGGCTTCTTAAGTTCCAAGGTGGTAGAGGAACCTTGTTATCCCTTAGTCGCCTCTTACGACACCCACGGGAAGAGAGGGGGTGGCTATATTCTTTGGTGCCGTAGCCACATAGCACTAATCATGCGTATTTAATTCACTGTATTTTCGACTATCTACGTTGTGTTCCTTGTTAATGTTCATTGAAGTCCTTTTTTTCGTTCGAGTGAACACAATTGTTGCTGCTCGATTTTTTAATTAGACACAATGTTTAAATACTAAACTGCCATATACATACATGTATATAGACCAATACTTTTGTACCTCAACAATGTTATAACAATCTAAAATACAAAAAAAATTCAACAGACATCTGTAAATAAATGACTTTACAAAGGTACGCTTCAGCCTATAATACCCCACTGCTGGCCTCTTTCCTCATGTAGGAAAAGGACCAGAGCTACCCTACTATGAGTAACGATCGCTATCAGGTGTACATCAAGTAACATTTGTATTGGCCATGCAGATTTTTGTCGTGGTCTGGGTGTTTGTGCAGTCCTCGTGGGTCTCCTCACCGTGCCTCGGAGAGCACGTTGAGCTGTCGATATCGGTTGTTATCATGTACACCTGATAGCGATCGTCATACAAAGGTAACTATATCAAAATCCCTAACACATATTCAATTATTCTTATAAACAAAAACACAAGACCATATATCATAAATTTTGCAATCATGTCTTAGTAGGTCTTACATTCAAAGCAATAACGTCCAGCGTACCGTGGAATAACCCAGTTAGATCGATAGAAAACTGTCACAATATGAACTCTATTTCCTAAAACATAAGGTTTAAGGTATTAAGTAAGGATTGCAGGCTTCAGAGATTAATTGATTGGAAACATAACATTGTTTATTACGTCTCGTATTAGATCCTGTTCGTTTGTACTGTTTCATTTATAACTGTTGACGTTTGTTTTATATTGTTGTATTTTAGTTCGGGACTGATATTAAGTATTATGTAAAAAATCGGGTAAAAGATAAATGACGGATAAACCGTACGTACTCAAAGGCGAGAGCCTCATATTTTTAACTTTATTATAAAGCTATGAAATAGCGAACAAATTATTTTTTCAATTGTTTTATTTTTATTCGACGAAGAATACCTACATGATCAATTAATTTTTTTTTTATTATTTTTTTATATTACTATATATTTTCGTGTGTAAAATAAAGGATTTTAAAAAAGGTATAAATCTCTATGGATAGGTTGTCGGTATCACTACATGAATATTGTTATTCTCCTTATGTAACTTCAAAAACGCAACAAAATGGTAAACACATAAATAGTACGTTAATTGAGATGCTTCCAAGACGTGCTAGACAGTCGAAGATAAAGCTTCCAGAAGTCTAAATCTATCTACAATTGAAAAACTGTAACCATATATATATATATATATATATATATATATATATATATATATATATATATCAACAATACAAACCCTCAACCGTGAACACCACGCCCTGATAGTCCCCTACAAAACACGGTGTATATTCACCACAAAATGACACTTGGAACCCTTCCACAGTAAGCCAGCTGTTGTTTTACAAGCGTTATTCTTCCGCAACTCGTGGCGGTTATTGAGACAAAGTGCTACAGATAATTTGTCATGATTTGTTGACTGCACGGGTGGCGTTTTCTTTCACAAGTTTCGGATTTACGATCTCGGTTATGTTTCGTTCTGTGTTTTTACAGTTCTGTTGCGGTTGAATATGTACAGAATAACTCTAACTTTAGTGTCAACACGAGTTTTTATAGGGTATCCATATTTGACTAAACCGTTGACGCAGATTACTATCTGATTTGTGTTCTGGAGATTGCGAAGATTTCCCGCTACAACTCGTGAGTGTAGCACGTTTATATTTATTAAATATCTTGTGACTAGTTAAGGCTAAGCCGTAGAGTCAATTCTTTCAAACAAAATTTTTGTACATGTAGTAAGAATATTTGATATATAATTATCTATGTTTTCTCTTTTGGCATGACTTAAAGTCATTAAAACAAATGAGTGAGTGTGTTAATTAGAACACTTTTAAACAGAGATAATAATAATTCTCGTGTGCTATTGAACGACACGTTTGTTAGAGCTTTGAACTTTGACATTTAACGAACGAAATTATATCTCGCTCTCAAATTGTACAATTACTATGTGTAATTAATAATTGTACTTACTTGACTTAATTGAATCATGATGTAGCTTTTCTATATAACGATTTCCTCTCTATGTGGCTACGGTACTAAAGAATATAGCCACCCCCTTTCTTCCCGTGGGTGTCGTAAGAGGCGACTAAGGGATAACACAGTTCCGCTACCACCTTGGAACTTAAAACGCCGACCGGTGGCGGGATAACCATCCAACTTCTGGCTTTGAAATATACAGGCCGAAGACGGGCAGCAGCGTCTTCGGTGCGACAAAGCCAGCCCTGCGGTCACCAACCCGCCTGCCCAGCGTGGTGACTATGGACAAAACCCATAAGTTCACGTTATTTTTGGCGTAAACTTGTGGAGGCCTATGTCCAGCAGTGGACTGTATAGGCTGTAATGATGATTTCCTCTCTATAAGTATAAGAGAAGATGTGGAACTTTAACAGTCTACTTCACTGCGCGTTAGTAGGTGATTCCCCTATCAGGAGTTACGATACTACAGTCAGACCAGAACATACGAACATCCTTTGATTTCTATTCAAACCGTGATCATTGGCGTTGCTGTCTTAATAATTTTAAGAACGGAACTGTTTTTCTAGCTGAATCTTTTGAAGTAAAACTTCTTTACGTACGCTTGACTTGCGGAGTAAGCTGGTGAATGCGTGACAAGAGCGTTACTAATAATGTGATCGGACGGGGCGAACGCAGAGGTGCGAGCACACATTTTCTTTCTCTCTTTCTCTCATAGCTAGTTACGTCACGTATATCTAAGACACAGTTCAAGTCTATTACTAAAGAAGTTTTACTTCAGTCGTGTGGTCTAAAGCCTACACGTTTTTTTTAACTATCTATCGATAGTAACAAGCTTAATGAAGTATCATTTTGGATATAAATATTAATTTACTACTCAATTCTATTTATTGATTTTCAGCCGGTTTCAATATTTTATTTATCTCCGAATTGGTTACTAGAGTTAGAATTACAAAGATTACCAAAAACGGCTGCTAATTAAAATTCGATTTTGATGTAACATCGACGTGTCGCTATGTGTCGGAACTCGCAGTATATATACATATACATATACGTGTCGAAGCGACACATAACAAACGAGACACATGCCTTGTTTATTGATTGAATCTGTTTTACATAACATTTGGATTCGTTTGATGTTCGAATTGTTAACTCTAACGGGTTTGATACGAAGTGTTGTGTTAGTCACGCTATTAGCGCACTGTAGACCACCTTTAGTGCTTAGATTATTTTATCAAAATTACTAGCTTTTAGACTTTTTTTAAATAAAAAGTATCCCATGTTACTTCTAATACCTTCAAGAATATGTGTACAAAGTTTCATGATGATCGGTTCAGTAGTTTTCGCGTGAATGCGTAACAAAGAAACTTACATTCAAATTTATAATATTAGTAGGTATAGCAGAATAAAAAAATATGAATGGTTAAAAGGAGGTTTTAGTTTCGTAATATTAAGTTAAATACTAATATTAATATTTTAATAATTACGTGCATGTCGTGATTAATTGTTGTAGGTGCTCAAAATCTTTAATTGCATAATTACATTTCAATCATTTTTATATACACTTTTAGAACGAGGTTCCTATCGCGAGGTACACGCACTGAGCGGGATGGGAGTGAGATTGAAAAAAGCGTAACAAGACTTTATCTCGACAATATGCTATAGTATAAAGTTAGATCTCAAACATAAGTGTCACATTTTTATTTATTTATTCCATCATATTACATCTAACATTACAGGATATTATCCTAATGCGTTAGTGTCGTTGTCGTATTAAATACATGTCATATGAAGATAAAAATACAAAAATTGACATCACATTCAATCCCATTATTTCATTTAACAAAACAAAACTAAATTATTACTAAAAAAAAATATTACTAAATAAATTTTAGCAACCACAACCAATTATTACTGTCATTGAAAAATTATGATTAGATATTTCTCAACCTTTCTTATTTTTATAATAAATAATACGCTTCAGCCAGTAATATCCCACTACTGGGCATAGGCTTCTTCCCATGTAGGAGAAGGATCAGAGCTTCATCAAGCAGGGCCACAGCAAACTGCGCTAACAGGCTAGTCAAAAAGAAACCAAGTAAATTTAAAGCCCCAACAGCTATTCATGTTTGTCCTTGGACACTAATTGTGCGTCACCTCAACTGACCTGTCAATAGAAACTGTAAACAGCTGTCAATCAGGGACCACAGTCCACACCGCTAGTGGTAAGTAATCAGTCCTTGAACCAATTCGTAAGCGTATGACGCCTATCTTTACGTGTAATACTCCTATGGCCTCTTTACCAGTAGTAAATAAAATTTATCCTACAGATAAGTTACGATTAGAATAAGCCTTTAGGAGTTATTTCAACTCAATTAATAAAGTCACGCTTTTAAATTAATTTTTGCGAATATAAATATCTCATAAATAGTAGATTTCGATTACGAAAAAGAATTATACATAAAAAAAATTATCTGTTGGATAGAATCATCCGTCAAATTATCAACAACTAGTGAAACGTGCCCTTGGTCGATTATTATGTAAGATTGTTTTGATTAGGTTGTATTCTAGCAGCACCCCCTATAGCC
Source organism: Melitaea cinxia (assembly GCF_905220565.1). Lineage (NCBI taxonomy): Eukaryota > Metazoa > Arthropoda > Insecta > Lepidoptera > Nymphalidae > Melitaea > Melitaea cinxia. The sequence continues at coordinate 16,468,458 of NC_059407.1, read as the reverse complement.
CTTCTCTTCCCGTGGGTGTCGTAAGAGGCAACTAAGGGATAACCATAGATATAGTAAAAAAAAGTAGATAATGCGCGGCCTTTGTTGTTAGTGAAGCCACAAAACTCGGCTCCTTCAAGTAAATACACGCCCTCACGCACACATATGCATCAAACTACGCTCATTTTCGTTAGTATGTCACGAGGCTTCATACAGTAACTTTGCTTATAAAATGCCGTCTTGTGTGATTAAATGGTGCAAAAATAATACCAAAGTAACCAAAAAATCTGAAGGAATATCGTTTTACACGTAAGTACATATAAAACTTTAAATTTATTGTTATTCCAAAATAATATTGAGGTTATTCGGAACTTATAATTTCAATGTCACGAAATGACGTACCACGGGAGTGTTGCCAGTAGTTCTTTTTTTCAATGCCCCAAAATGTGGATAAGTAAATTGTACGCAATCAGAAAAATAATTAAGTAAAAAGTAGACATAGTTATTGTTTTTTTTTTCTCGTGTTATTTTATGTTACATAAATTGAAAATAAAAAAATCAAAATATATTTATGAATTATTAACTCGTTTGTTTTATGTTTTAACTTTTTACAATTTTTGAGTAAATTAGGTACCCATATTTTACTATCAAACATGGTTTTAGGTTTCCAACGAATATTTTAATAAGAGGTGAATGGGTAGCGGCTGTAAGACTGAGAAAATGACCACGATTATGCTGGCCATGCTCATAAAGTCAATTTAATACGATTGGTGATTGAAAAATATTTAAACATAAGACTACATCATATTAGTAAAATGCAAACAATGGCGATGACTCTGAGTTCTAAGCGACAAAAATTTAAAAAACTTATACAACATAAAGGATTCTAGGTTTAAGAAAAATAGTTAAAAAAAACCGACTGCAAACTGAAAAGAGATAAACAGAGGGGATAGGAAGAGTCCATTCATACGATTATCTTACGAATATATTTTTTTATTATTCTACCGATTTTTCGTTTTATTTTTAGTAAATTTATTTAAAACTATAAACAGGTTTTTATTTTCACATACCCATTTTACCTATATTAAATTAATTGTTTAATAAAAATTTTAGGGACTTTTTTTAAAAGGTGTCAACACTTCACTCACTCACACATCTTTAAAAAAGTGGCTTCAGTTTTCTGTTCTAGGTGCGTTATCTACCTTTTTTTACTTGATCTATGGGGATAACACAGATCCACTACCACCTTGGAACTTATATAGCCGACCGATGGCGGGATAACCATCCAACTGCTGGCTTTGAAATACCCAGGCCGAAGACGGGCAGCAGCGTCTTCGGTGCGACAAAGCCAGCCCTGCGGTCACCAACCCGCCTACCCAGCGTGGTGACTATGGGCAACACACATGAGTTCACGCCATTTTTGGTGCGAGCTTGTGGAGGCCTATGTCCAGCAGTGGACTGCAATAGGCTGAAATCATGATGATGATGTATTCTAGCAGACGCGACAGGCGTAGTTCTCGGGGATCAAACACGTGATGATAAAAGAATCACTCACTTCCTAACCGCTTTTCTATCCCTTGTCCTAAACCCAATGATTGTCTGGAACGTTCTAATTGAACTACTTTTGTTTGTATCTTTCAATGGGATACAATAAAGAATATAATCGTAAAATTTTCTGACATTATTAAATTTCAGTTTTATTCAAAATTTTTAATGAAATATTGAATGATACCAATAAAGTCGTTCTTATTAAATCCATTTATTACTCACTTATTTTTCAATTATTATAATTAACAAATTTTTCGGATTTTATTAAGTTTTTTAGATGCCCGACGTTTCGAATACTTTACAGCAACCATGGTCACGGAGTCTTTCAATTTTAATAACAACAGCAGTAACAAATATCTTAAAATAAATTAACAACTAAAATGCAAATATTTCAAGGCGAGACCATTGTTGGAAATAATTATTTTTCCATTTGTGAACAATAGTCTGGACATGTATAGATGGCGTGTATTGATTTATAGCGATAACTTTACATACTTATTCAGCGAGTAATTACGTCAATTGTAATTTTATACGCAAATAACAAAGAATAAAAAGTTACCTTATACTATTTCAGACTATAACTAAGACGTACGGCTTACCTGCTGGTAGCAGCGCAAGCACGTTGCCGACTCGACCCCCAATCCCCACAGGAGTTCTGGTCACTTTACTCACCACAAGAACACGAAGACCACTTAAAAACAGTATTATTTAGCTGTTATATTCTGTAAAGTCCGGGTACTTCCACAGTCGGGCTGCTCCAGATTTTGAGCTGGCTATTCCCTAAAATCTCTCTCGTTTTGTCTTAATTTAGAAACAAACTGCCATAAGAACTTTTTTATTTACAATACTAGCTGCTTCTCGCAAGTTTTCCCACATAAGTTCCTGTGGGAGTACATACAAAGTTCCATTAAAATCAGTTCAGTAATTTTTGAAATAGTAACAAACAAACACCATAAAATGCATTTATATTAGTAATAAAATTACTCATATTAATTTGTTTAAAATTCAAAACGCGTCTCCATCAGGACATACCTTTTGTTCTTTACTTACGCCGAGAATATTTACATGCGACGTAGGTTTGCTCATGTTATCGTTTTAGACTAGCTATGCCCGTGACGTCGCCCGTTTATAACTGCGCTTCATTTAAAATAGATAACTAGTGATGAAGTGCGCAATACAATCTAAATATCTGACAGATAAACTAAACCCACTTGATTTTTACGAAAAATAAAAATATTACATCAACTTTTTATCTATTAGATACCCTTATATATCTATATGTAATTTTACTATATCGTTAGAATACCTTGCTTCCGGTTCAAATGTTTGAATTAAAGCTTCTCGCATATCAGACCACACTGGGGACTTCACTAACCATGTGTCGCCAAGAGTTTTAGCACGACCCTGCAACAAACCTGCTATCTTGGTACATACCTCGTAATCAGTCAGTTGCCAATGGTTCTTTGCTCTGTCTACGTGTTCGCACCAATCACGTATTGGTACGTCACCATCAGGATCGAATGATGCAATATAAATGTCGCTAAGCCTTGGTCGTTTAGTAGGGCCCGCTGCCCGGCTGAATAGTTCTGCCAAAAAATCACGATTAGCTTGCATGCTTGCCTGTTGCTGTCGTGACAGATTTTCTATGATACCGGCCAATGCAGACAACGCATGGTTGGAACTAAAGTTGCTACTTTCTTCCTCTTCTGTGCGGGCGGATGGAACTTGGGAGGTCCCAAGGTCCATCCCACTTCTGATTTCGGATGGAACCGAAACTTGTTGCAGGATTGGTGAAGGCGGGATATGATCCTTAGGATCCTTGTCCTCACTAGGTCGGCCGTCAGACATGACTAAATAATACTTCTGTGACTCAGGTGTGACACCAATCACTTTAACTTGAGGTGTTGACGGAGCGAGTGCCTCGGTCCGAATGAATCCCCGCTACGCGGTGCACGTGTTTATAACGATCCGTCCCCACCTCTCGCCTGACTCACGGAGTGGTAGTAGTGGTAATGACGTATCGCAACACTTGCTTACGTTTGTAAACAACTTTGTTTATTTACGCCGACAGATATGTTGGAGATACTTATCGCGTAAAATGTGCGGACAGAGGTCGCTAGTTTGTACACAGCTAATAAGGCTGAATTATAAATATCAAAGATTTAAATAACATATTTCCATAGGTAATATTAATTCGTAAAAATTATCAATTCTGTTGTATGTTTATTGTTGAATGCACTCCATACAACAAAGTATATGTTTAGCAACAAGAACTCATAGATTTCAATAAGTTAAAATGCTGTTACGTGAAAAACGTAACACTATTGTCACTAGGGTTGATATCACTTAAGTTAACGAAGCCGACTAAGAATTTGTAAAAACCGGATAGATGCGGATATTTCTGCTTTTTTAGAAAAATTTAAAGAAAAAATACTATACAAATAGAGATATCATTTTTGATTTTAGTAATTGTGTTTGCTAGCAAACGAAAAAAACTGACTTCAGTTATATCGATCTACTTGATCGATATAACTGAAGTACTATATTACTATATAACACAGGTAGTTGGAAAAACAATCGCTTAAATAAGCATTATTAGGGGTAAATCAAAATGACGAGTACCTAACTCATCAGATCTCTATCAAATTTAAATGAGAGCACACAAAAGCTCAAGTAAGAAAGGATCATCAAAATCGATAAACCCAGTAAAAAGTTATGAGGTAACACACATAAAAATACAGTCGAATTGTGAACCTTATCCATTTTGAAGTCGTTTAAAAATACTTTTATTCACTTAAATCAATCAAAAAAAAAAACGTGTATGCTTTAGACCACACGACAGAAGTAAAACTTCTTTAGCAATAGGCCTGCAGTGTGGTCTTAAATATACAAAACGTAACTGGCTATGAGAGAAAGAGAGAAAAAATATGCCTTCGGACCTCTCTCTTGCTCCGTTCGCCTCGCCCGATAACACTTTTCGTAACGCTCTCGTCATGCATTCACCAGCTTACTCTCCAAGTCAAGTGTGCGTACAAGAGTTTTACTCCAAAAATTAGTTTCGTTGTATACTTTTTAAATATTAAGGTTCCCTCATGTCAAGATGTAAGCAGCCCTAGTCGTGACACGCGTCTCGTGTCGTACAGATGAGTTTCGTTTGAGCGTGACGTGATTTCATTTTTTAACGTTTTCTCTCGTCATGCATTTGCAAACCGACACTTTCGCTTGACTTAACTTTACTCCTCTCAACTGTGATGTATCTGAATCAAATCGACTAGCATGTTGGCGCAGTTTGCAGTGATTGTGGGTTCGATTCCTGTCGCGTCTGAGTATACGTTTAGTTAAGTTATACTTCTTTCTTCTTAAACTCTGAAGTCAGCTAGTCAACGAAGAAGAAGTTAGCAACGTGAAGTTAGCTAGCCAATGAAGTATAACTTCTTACGTGAGAACATAAGTACACACACACTTTTTTATATGTGTTTAACTGAGGTAGGACACAGCAGGAATTTTCTGCTCATAATATGGAGCAGCCCGACTGGGGTAGTACCTCGACCTTACAGAAGATCACAGCAAAGTAATACTGTTTTCAAGCAGTATTGTGTTCCTGTTGGTGATTAAGGTGACCAGAGCTTCTGGGGGAATTGGGGATTGGGTCGGCAACGCGCTTGCGATGCGTCTGGTGTTGCAGGTGTCTATAAGCTACGGTAATCGCTTACCTAGTGATAGAAAAAAAAAATATGTGTATTTATCACAAAAAATATGTATTCTTATCAGACGGTTCTTATCTAAAACATGCGTTAAAATGCCTTAGGATCCGTTTATATTAAACATATTTATTTCATTTTGAAAATTTATACCAAAGCTTGGGAGGCGGAAAACGAATCCACGACCCTGTAGCGGTAATCAGTCACTGCGAACTATACCAATGTATCATACAATAACACAACTAAAAACAACCGTTTTATGTACATTCAAAACCACGCAAAAAGTATATTCACGAATCATTAAACATTTGTATAACTGTTATCGTTTACATGTAACACATTTTTTACTACAATCTTACATAAAATTTAATTACTCAACACATTTGCTATTTTTATTAATATTCATTTTTTTTATTCCAGCGCTCATAGATCCGTGTTGCTATGCCGGAGCCTAAAATTGTTTTTTACAAATTGGCTTTTTTTTTATTGAGGCGTTATTTTTTTTAAAGTATTATTTTTAATTTATTATTATTATTGTGACCATTTTGTCACAACAACTATTCACTATATATACAAATATGTAACAAGCATTAATGGCATAAATTCGTGCGCGGTAATCAAATATTGAGAAATGCTAGTCAGTGGCAATAAACCTGACATTATCCATACGTTGACAACTCTGAGAGTTTAGTTTTTTCATTGTAGTGTTGGCGGTAACTGTATACTCGTATGGCGACCTCGCTCGATCACACTTTTCGTAACACTCTCGTCACGTATTCTTGTATTTTACTTAAAATACAAAATTGATGTAAAATTAAACCTCGATATCAAAAAGCGAAATGCTGTGTTTTCACCGATTGGTAACCCAAATAGCGGACACGTTTACCCCACAAATAAAGCTTCCGAAGTCACTAACGGTGTATTAACCTCTGGCGCAAAGCACGAGCAACAGCGATTTAAATTGGCTCCAGTACAAAAAATGTTAGTTACGAGTAAAATTTATATTTTTTTTTAAATAACAAAATGTAATTATAGCGCACGGCAAAAACGACGTATTAATACAATAAAAATAGAAATACGATCATTCCATACACAATACACGAAAAACAAATAAACGCTTTACCCTCAACGACACAAACAACACAATAACAAACGCTCAGACCATAACATAGGTAAACTTGTATGGCATCTACAAATATTTGTCATGTGCGGGCACCGAACTCACGACAGCTAACGCAACAGCCATTTGCCCCTGCAGTAAAGCTTCGGGTGAATGACTGGTTTAATAATAATAGTTGAATATATGAAAAAGATACAAACAAATGAATAACACGTTTATCCAGCTTTGTTGCACTTTTATATAAGCATAAAGTACTCATAAACAAATTTAAAAAAAGACCTAACGAAACATTTGTCGAAACAGTCCTAAGTTTCATACTGAGCTATTGCTTATATTAGCTATATATATATACTACTTGCTGTGCCCCGCGGTTTCAGCCACGTCTTACTAAAATATTATATAGCCTATAGGCTTCCTCGGTAAATGGGTTATACAAAACAAAAATAATTTAACAATTCTAAGCGGGTTTTGAGATTAGCACGCTTAAACTAGCAAACTCTTCATCTTTATACTATTAGTATAGTTAGTAAAATTCCCAAGAAATAGTATACAGTATACATAACATAACGCTACCTCCTGTAACATGAGCGTTGCATCATAGTTAACGGTTCGCAACGCACGCGCAGCCACGCCGCGGAACTCCTGTCTCTCTCTCACCTCACTCGTCACCCTATTATATAGTATGAGTGCGAGCGAGACAGAAAAACAATTGCCATTGAAATCTGGGAAGACGGAGATTATATTGTAATTAAATGATATGCGATCAACGAACGATATCGCTATTGTGTTGTGCCGTGAGGAAGACAATATTGCTGGAGTATGGCTTGTAAAATGATTCTAAAGTGCTTAGAAGTCAATATGAAAATGGAATGGAATTTTTGATTTTGATTTTATGAACAATATTAAGAACCCTTTTCTTTGATTTCTCGGTGTGTTAATTAAAGTGCTGCTCCAGTAACTAAATAATTGTGTTCGCACGAAAACGAAAAAAACCGATACAATTACATCGACAAGTAATACAACGTAGGTAGACGAAAAAATTAACAAACGCACTAGTGGTCACTACGATTTTCGAGGGTTTCCCTCGATTTATCTGGAATCCACCTGGGTACCGCACTTAGGATATCTCCTTTCTAACAAAAAAAGTATTATCAAAATCGGTTCATAAATGACGAAGACATCCCCGAACACATATAATATATATATATAAAGAAAATGAGAAAAAAATCTCTTATTCTATCTATGTACGGCTATTCAGTGTCTAAGGAATTGTATATCTTGAAAGAGGCTACATAAATTAATATACATTTCACTTCATTAGTCCCTCTCACAACATAAGCCGCCGTGACAAGAAATAATGTTCGGCAAGGTCGAAATGTTTCTTAGTTCTTACGAGCAAAATTAGCAAGAATCTGTTAGCAAAGTATTTATACTATCACAGTAAAATGGGGTTTTGTTTGTTTGAACTAGTACATTGGTTAAAACTTGTTTATAAACTAGAGATGTATCAACCAAAAATGATTCTCATATAAGTAGTTTCCTACAGCGCTGACGTTTCTTGCTTATGGCAGATATTTATACCAACATCAGTTTCTGATCTGATCACACTCAACGGACCCCAGTAAGGATTTTCTCCTGTGTCCCCGACACGGTCCAGAAACACAATACACTAGCACAAACGCCCAGACCACGATAAACATCTATATGGCCAATATAAATGTTTGTCATGAGCGAGAATCGAACTCGCGATCGCCAGCGCAACAACCAGTGCTGTGACCGCTGCGCTAACGCGTCGTCGTCCTATTGGGTGGTCCTTACCGTGTCTTGGAGAGTGCGTATCAGTCCCAATTGTTATCTATTCCCGTAAATTCCTTACCATGAGTAACATTTGGTATCGGGCGAATAGATTACACTACTACTACTTATTAAATTAATCGTCAGTCAGACAGCATTGCGGTTTAAGCTTTTTCTTTCTTCACTCCTTTATCTGTTTGAAGAAGAACTGTTGGTAGGGCTCAAAATATGGAGCAGCCCGACAGGGGTAGTACCTCGACCTTACAGAAGATCACAGCTAAATAATACTGTTTTCGAGCAGTATTGTGTTCCTGTTGGTGAGTAAGGTGACCAGAGCTCCTGGGGGGATTGGGGATTGGGTCGGCAACGCGCTTGCGATGCTTCTGGTGTTGCAGGTGTCTGTAAGCTACGGTAATCGCTTACCACCAGGTGAGCCGTACGCTTGTTTGCCGACCTAGTGACATTAAAAAAAAGAAGAATTCTCTACCCAGTAGTAGTCTCTACAGGTCTTGTAATTCAGTTCAGAATATTTTCCATTGATTAATTGATTCCACCAGTATCATCCCACTGCTAGGTATAGGCCTCTTTCTCCTTCTTTAGGAGTAGAAACGGAAATTAAATCCACTACGCTCCACCACTTCGGATGGATACATTCTCTACGATGAGGCACGATTGCTATCAGGTTCCAATGAAGGTAAGCGGGATTGTGAGTTTTATGCTTTATCTGAGATACGATGGAGGCTCTACAAAAGCTGACAACATAAAATGCCAGTTCTGGTAAACAGAACATGTTTATAGTTTCAAAATAAATTCAAAACACAATGCAATACATCAAGTGTTTATATTATCTAGTCGGCTCTAGTCGGCGGTGATCCTATCGGGTAAGCTCTCATTCGGATAATGCATGTCCCCGACGACTGGCGACTTGCCAGATGGGGGGCAGCGCTTATGACGTCGAGGGAAATCTAACGGAAGAGGGGAGATTGGTCGCGATTTTAATACGCTCGGCATCATTAAGTTTCTATTTTTATAAGTTTATAGCGGATTATACTTTCTGAAGTTGCCCTGAGATATCCTTGAGAAAGTGAACCAGCGATTTTTTTTCTGATTTATTTACTTTTACATACATAATTACATACTATAAACAAAATATACAATACAATGAACAATTATTTTACAAAATGTAAGATTTGTATTCTTTTTCGTTGCTTGTCATTTTAGAGTTCCTGAACTTGGTAAATATTCAATTATAGATTAAATCAAATTGCGATAATTCGTTTAAGTTTCAAAAATAATATACGGTTTTTTTTTTGTTTGAATAGTTTTAACATACGGTTCTTTCAACGATACCATTAAAAAAATAATACAATCCAATTTTTAAGGATTTTATACAAAAAATATAATTTGAAAAAGAAAATTTAGATTTTTTTATCAAAAACCACGTTATCTAATTTATATTATACAGCTGAAAACTTTGTTTCTCTGTTTAAACGCACTTATCTTAAGAACTACTTGGATCGTAAATATTTAGATACCGCATTTACCAAGAAAGACTATAATGATATTTTTACCCTCAAATTGACTCCTGTAAAACCGCGGCTCACAGCTAGTTCATTATAAAAAGCTCCCTCGACACGAAATAAACCTACCTTCGTTTAACGTAACGAAGTCGTAAATTTTTATTTTCAACGTTTTAATTTGGACAGTTTAAATATTATATTTTCAGCTGAAAAACAAAGGATTTAGATTAAATAACCCTTCGGGAGATCCTGTTGTGAATGTGGTTGGCAGCTTTATTTGCTTCTTTCAAAATCAACACACGTTTTTACAGAAGAAAAAAAATTATATATTTAACAATACTCGTAGCAAATGTATGGAAACACATTTCATATTTACATCAATATATATTTAAGCTTTACCTACAGACGTTAAAATATAAATGAAGGAATATAAAGGAAGGAGAAGGTTTTAAGAAAAAGTTTAACTTTGAAATAAAAAATAATAGCCACATTCGTAAAATTGACAAAAAAAAAACGATAGGTTCAATTATTTTCTTTAATTTACAAAACGAATTAAAATGAAATTTACCTTTTATAGTTTCAAGCATTTAGTCAAATAAGAAAAAAAAATTAATTGATAAAATTGTAGCCCCGTTAACGATTAACGAAAAAATATGGCAATCCCATAAGCTTGCAGCACTGGCGTATTCCCAGGGGCCATGGTTAGACACAACCTTGTGGCAAACCAAGCGTATTTACCTTGGAAATTGACCGAATTTACAGGACACAAACATAACATCCTTATTACATTAGAATAGAGGTGAAAATGGTAGATAGCGTCCTTTCAGTCGAGCACTAACAACACCGCAATCGCCAAGGCACGCACAACTAATGTGCTTCGTAACACTTAGTGTGTAAAACCAGTTCAAACTGAACATTCTAAACATGCATGACTGAATAACTAAAAGGAAATGCAAGGAAAATCATATTATTAAAAATAGAAACAAAATAAAATATATACAGATAGATTGTATTCTTTACTAGATGACCACGTGAAGTTCGTATCGATTACATATATTTGGTAAAAATATGCGCAAAAGATTTTCTGAGTACATCTATAAATATTTGATAACCAAGCGACAATTTTTCTGACAAAAGACATCAAAATTAAACCTTCCTAACCTAACCCTGGACTTCCACAAAGTATTTATAATTAAGTTTATATATACACAAATACAATAAAATACAAATAAACACAGCAACAGATAAAAACAAATATGAACAAATGCGATCTTATCGCTAATAAGCGATTTTTTAATAAAGAAAAGGATGTTACGAGTAGGACGGAAATCCCAAATATTGCAGAGACAAAATTGTGGCTAAGCTTAAGAAGTTTGTAAGAAAGAATACATAATTTAAATAATTGTGTTAACGAAAGAAAAAATACGACTTCAATTACACCGACAGGTCGTAGGTAGACGAAAAAAATAATCAAGTAAATACGCGTTATCAAAGATTATTCATAAAGTCGTAATCAAGACTGGATCAAATTTAAACCACATCAAACATTTGGACCACATGATGAGCACCAACTTTCGATTAAAAAATAATACCCAATAATAATTAAAATTAAACCCAGTAAAAAGTTCTCCAATTATAAAAGTCGGTTAAAAATACAGAAAAATTATAATCTATATATCCATGAATAATTCAACTATTTTAAAATTCGCAATTAAAAATCTTTGTTACTGAGTACAAATGATGATCTAAGCTAATTTTAAGTAGTGTGACAAATTCAATAAAAAATTCAAATAAAATTCGTGTGTGCTGTCGAACGGAACCATTTAAATGCAAGTTCGTGTAGTTAATGGTCTAATGGTATATGGAAAAAAATGTTCTGGGCGAACTCGCTCCATCTTCGACCTCGTCTGTGCTCTAGAGCTAGACTGAGGTCATGAGTAAGCCCATAACATAATTAAAAAAAAAATGTTTATTTACACAAATACCGATATGTAAGCGAATCCATTAAAATTTATGATATTTATTTTGCTCAGTAGACTATGAAACGCTAAACGACTCCTCAGATTTACCATCTTTGAAATTAATATCGTCAATAAAGATAAACATTAAATAATATCGTTCAATGTAAATCACCCCGTGTGTATCCACGCTACTGCGCCTGCATTATTTTGTGGTTGATTGATTTGTAAAACTTGGAGGGTAGTTGTGTAAAAATGAAGATCGTATTGTTACTGTTAACTTGTTATAATTAAGCTATTGAGTTATTTTTGATATTGTAAGCGTACGATGTCGAATGCCTGTGTGCGGATAAATCAAAAATGATTTTTGTCACAACGTTGAATGCTAATGTTTTTAGTTAAGATTCTTTGTATTTTAAATAAATAAATAAACGCCGCGTTAGCGCAACGGTCACAGCACTGGTTTGTGGTTGCTGCGCTGGCGGTTACGGGTTCGATCCCCGCACATAACAAACATTCGTATTGGTCATACAGATGTTTGCCGTGGTCTGGGAGTTTGTGCAGTCCTTGTGGGTCTCCCCACCTTGCCTCGGAGAGCACGTTAAGCCGTCGGTCCCGGTTGCCTGATAGCGATCGTTACCCATAGTAGGGATTATATCCGCCAACCAGCATTGAAGCAGCGTGGTGGATTAAGCTCTGATCCTTCTCCTACATGGGGAAAGAGGCCTATGCCCAACAGTGGGATATTACAGGCTGATAAAATAAAATACTTTATTCCAAATGAAAACAAAAATTACTTCATCCAATTACGCTTCAAAAGAACTTTGGAATCATCAATTTTCAAATTAAAAATATATTCCTTTTCAAACAAATTAATTATCTATAAATAAATAAAAAATAATGATAATCTATAATATATATAAAAGCGAAAGGTCACTCACTCATCACGAAATCTCCGAAACTATAACACCTACAAAGAGACATCTAGAAGAGATATCTAAGACGTAGACATCCGCTAAGAACGGATTTTACGAAACTCGACCCCTAAGAGGGTAAAACGGGGGTTAGAAGTTTGTATGAAAGTCCTATGTTTTTGAAGTAAGAGACCTCAAATTTAAAATGTATGCTCTATAGATAGTGAGAAAGTGTCCAAATAATGTATCTTTAGAAATCAACCCCTTTTTGGGGTTGAAACGGGGGATGGTACGTTGACTCACTGATCACGAAATCTCCGAAACTATAACACCTACAAACTTGAAATTTGGCAGGAAAGCTCCTTATAGGGCGTAAACATCTGCTAAGAACGAATTTTACGAAAATCGACCCCTAAAGGGGTAAAACGGGGGTTGGAAGTTTGTATGAAAGTCCTATGTTTTTGAAGTAAGAGACCTGAAATTTAAAATGTATGCTCTATAGATGATGAAAAGGTGTCCAAATAATGTATCTTTAGAAATCAACCCCTTTTTGGGGTTAAAACAGGGGATGGTAGGTTGACTCACTGATCACGAAATCTCTGAAACTATAACACCTACAAACTTGAAATTTGGCAGAAAGGCTTCTTATAGAGCGTAGACATCCGTTAAGAACGAATTTTACGAAACTCGACCCCTAAGGGGGTAAAACGGGGGGTCAGAAGTTTGTATGAAAGTCCGATGTTTTAGAAGTAAAATACTTGAAATTTAAAATGTATGCTCTATAGATGATGAAAAGGTGTCCAAATAATGTATCTTTAGAAATCAACCCCTTTTTGGGGTTAAAACGGGGGATGGTAGGTTGACTCACTGATCACGAAATCTCCGAAACTATAACACCTATAAACTTGAAATTTGGCAGGTAGGCTCCTTATAGGACGTAGACATTCGCTAAGAACGGATTTTACGAAACTCGACCCCTAAGGGGGTAAAACGGGGGGTTGGAAGTTTGTATGAAAGTCCTGTTTTAGGAGTAAAAGAAATTTAAAGTGTATGCTCTATAGATAGCGAGAAGGTGTCCAAATAATGTATCATAATCTATATATATAAAAGAGAAAGGTCACTGACTCACTCATTACGAGAACTTAATAACCGCTGGATGGTCCATCCATCCAGGATGGACAAAGATGAGGCAGGGAGGTAGATTATAGTTAGTTGACGTCCGCTAAGAACGGATTTTGCGATATTCCACCGCTAAGAGGGTTTAATTAGGGTTGATAGTTTGTATGAAACATATATAGCCTGAAAATAAAACTAAAAATGTGGTGTATAGAGAGGTTTTATAAAAATAACTATTAAATTATACTAAATTGTGCCTTTTAAAAAGTTACTCAGTTTGATAAGCATTTCAAGTGACTGAAATAAAAAAATAATTTGCGTTAAACATCTTAATAGTAATGCATATCTTCATAACCACCGGACGTAGTCGCAGGCGACCGTTAGTGTATTATAAAACAAAGTCCCCAAAATTATATGTGAAAGATTCCTTCAAAATCTACTGAACGGATTTTCATGCGATTTCACCAATGGAGAGAGGGCTTCAAGAGGAAGGTTTACGGAACGGCTAAGCCGATTTCGATAATAGTTTCACTGGAAGTTTGCCGGGAAAACTTTGTGACACACTGATTTCTACGCGGGCGAAGCCGCGGGCACAGCTAGTAATTTTATAAATTAATTATCTGTAAATGTGAAACTACCGCCTATTCAAACGCAGAGACTACAGAGAATAATTGGCAAGAAACATCGCAGTAAATCCTTTAAATATAAATTTTGTAGGCTTAATAATATGGATAGAAATTGCGAGCGAAGTCGCGAGTGCATCTAGTATATTAAATAGTGTATTTGCTTAGTAAGAAGTAATTCAATCGTGTTAGATATAATTTGCGTAACAAGTAATCGCACACACGTAAACCTACCCGATCAAGAGCCCTTTCAAAATCAGTATAAATCACGTCCACTTCGACATTTTTTGATCGATGGTCCTTCGGATATAATCTGTGAATCAATATGTGGATTAGGGATGGACTTATGTACACATAAACTGATTTGTTTTCAATGATTTTATTGATATATAAGCTAAAAATTTGTTTAACAATGGTTCACTGATTGTTAACGTAATATTATTATTAATTTTTGGAATTATACTTCGTTAGGGAAAAGTGATGAGAGTAAATTTTTACGATGCGCGCGCACACCGTCACAAAAGACCGACACCCTGAAGTTAGCTAGTTAACGAAGAAATTAGCAACGTGAAGTTAGCTAGCCAATGAAGTATAACTTCTTATGTGCGTACATAAATATACGCATTTTTTTTAAACTAACTCGCCGTTACAAATGTATACATTCAAAGACCAAAAAGTAATTATTTTTTTAAACAATTCACAGGCTTCAAATATATCACATATGAGTCGTTAGTAAAACCTTAGGCATTTTTTACATTTTTTTCTTGCTATTAATTTCTCCACAGTATCCTCTATAGCAATTACTCTATAAATCAATTTTTATAACACACAAACATCTATCATCTCAAGATCATCATCATCATCATCATCATCATTTTCAGCCTAATACCAGTTTGTGGAGGTCTGTGTCCAGAAGTGGACGCCTGCCCAGCGTGGCGACTATGGGCAAAACACACGAGTTCGCGCCACTTTTGGCGCGAGCTTGTGGAGCCCTATGTCCAGCAGTGGACTGCGATAGGCTCAAGTGATATGGTGCTGCTGGGAAAAAAACGCTTTCAAACCGTAAAATATATTTCGAAATAAATTATTATAATGAATATTCGCCATTACAATCACATTTTAAATGTCAATAACATTCTCTCATTAAGCGCACGCCCGTTTTATGGGGCTCTAAATCCTCGATAGACTACGTGAGACAAATTTACACCTTAAATTCTAAAATGAGATCTTTTTCAAGTAATTTAATTATATACTTTATTTTACGTATAGGTGTTAATGGAATGAAAATAATATAAGGCATTGTTAAACTCTATGGAAAATATTTGTGTTTGCTCGCAAACGAAAAAAACCGACTTCAATTACATCGACAAGTAATACAACGTAGATCGACGAAATAATAGTCAAGCAACTACGCGTTATCAAAGATTACTCAAAAATTAGTTATCAGATCTCGATAAAATTTATATGTGACCACATGATAAACATCAGCTTTCGATTAAATTAAAAATTATCAAAATCGGTACGACCAGTAAAAAGTTATTACGGATTTTCGAGAGTTTCCCTCGATTTCTCTGGGATCCCATCATCAGATCCTGGTTTCCTTATCATGGTACTAAACTAGGGATATCTTCTTTCCAAGAAAAGAAGAATTATCAAAATCGGTACATCCAGTAGAAAATTATGCGGTATAATACAACGTAGGTCGACGAAAAAAGCGTCAAGTAAAAACGCATTATTAGATATAACTCGAAAAGTAGTTGTTAGATCTCAAATAAATTTATGTGTTTAATAAATGGGACCAATTGGCACATACCACCTTTCGATTAAAACAAAATTTGTCGAAATCGGTCCACACGGGCAAAAGTTCTGATGTAACATACATAAAAAAAAAAAAATACAGTCGAATCCTCGAACGTCGAATCGTCGAACCTCCTCCTTTTTGGAAGTCGGTTAAAAATGTCAGACTTCATAAGAACATGGAGAAATGAAGGCGAAATTCTCATAGATGTCAAAGTCTCGTAACTCGGTATGAGACTTTGGTCTAAACTTGTCCATGATTTAATGAAGAAGATACATACAATTTTTATTGTATGCAACTTTCAAATGAATTTAAATAATCATACAAATATCGTCGTGTGGTCTAAACGTTTGTGTTCTTGAATCGACATAGATTAAAAAAAAATCGCTTCAAAAATTCATTCCTAAATGGAGGGAAATTTTAACGTTTTCGTTCCATATATCTTCAAAACTTAAAAAAAATGTCAGAGGAATCGCTCCAAGGGAATTTCGTTTCCGACCATTTATATTAGTCCAATAAAAATTAAATTGATTCAAGGGAAGCTTTCAGAGATGAAGGCTTATAGAGAACGGTGCATAATTCGCTATTAAGTACTTCTTTACACATTCAAAATATAAGGAAGTAATTATTATATTTAAAATACATTTTAGGAATTTAGAAAATCAACGGTGTAATATAATACGATATAAGCTAGCTGTGCCCTGCGGTTTTATCTGCGTTAATTTGAAGGGAAACGCCTATAGTCTTTCTCGTTAAATGGCCTATCCAACACAAAAAAAAATTATCAATTCGAAGCAGTAGTATCTGAGATAAGCGCGCTTAAACAAATAAACAATCAAACAAACTTTACCGGTTTATAATATTAGTATGGATATCAAGGATAGGATATATGCAAGTGCAAATTCTTTATAAAACAGTAACTGAAAAATTTCTTAGGGATTCTTTTTAGCAGAATGTACAATCGGAATCGATGACGGACACAATGACTGTAATGAATTAGTTTCAAATATTTTATGCATTGTAAAAATTATTATATCACATTTTTTATGATATTTATGTAAACTAGCTACTGACCGCGACTTCGTCCGCGTTGAATCATACTAGAAAAAAACCCCGATTTCGAAACATTCTTCATTAGTGCTCCGCTCCTATTGTCTTAGCATGATGATATATAGCCTATAGCCTTCCTCGAAATGGGCTATCTAATACTGAAAGGATTTCCTGAGATTAGCGCATTCAAACAAACAAACTCTTCAGCTTTATATTATTAGTATAGATAGGCATATAAAGCAATAGTCGCATTAAACATATTTTTGGTTGTATTTATAGCCATAGTTATGATCGGATAAAATTACGGGAGACATAATAATTGGTATTATATCGGATAGGGAATAGGATACACGTAATTCAAGAAAATTATCTCATATCGTTGGCTTCGTTTAATAACACGATCGAGCCAGCTCCTGCCTTCGGCGTCGCTTGTTTTGATTAATACTTTTCCTCAAGAGTTTCAAAGCAATTCCAAATAATCAGATTATCGGTTCGTTATTCTAAAATTTGGATTTTGGGGTTCATTGAGTTGTAATTTTTCGTGGTATTAATGTTTAGTTCTCTGAATCTGTTAGCCGATCTCCGAATAGGATTTTTTTTTTATATCACTAGTTCGGCAAACAAGCGTACGGCTCACCTGATGGTAAGAGATTACCGTAGCTTATAGACGCCTGCAACCCCAGAAACATCGCAAGCGCGTTGCCGACCCAATCCCCAATCCCCCCAGGAGCTCTGGTCACCTTACTCACCAACAGGAACACAATACTACTTTAAAACAGTATTTTATTTAGCAGTGGTCTTCTGTAAGGTCGAGGTACTACCCCAGTCGGTGCTCCATATTTTGAGCAGGAAATTCCTGCTGTGCCCTACCTCAGTTCCAGTATCTTTGACCAAGCAATTCAATCGGGAACAAAGTACAAATAAATAGAGAGAGTCGAATATCGGTAAATATATCCGTCTTGTAAGCGAATATATTGAAAAAGAAAAATATTTTGTTTTTATTTTTACTCAATACCTCCTGTTTCGGCGATGTAATGCCGTTATTAGAAGTTAGATCCGAAAATTGGTATAAAAAATTCTAATTTTGATACTCACTGATTTCCAAACGTATTTGTATTATATATTTATACTTATATTATAAAGAAATGATCGTTTGTTAGTAAACTGATTAATGAATACTATATACATATATATACTATTGAATTATCACTATATGGTCGCAGTGAAATAGTGACGAAGTCGTTTTGTAGATATTTACATTATTTTTAATCCATCAAGCTTACTTTAAACTTATTAAATATGTAAACAATTTGTGTAACGTTATTTATTATTGATATTTCCTCCTTAATCTGTGCACACTTCTAACCGCTGCTACTGTATCGTGTCCTGTACCCAAAGGCTATCTGGAAGAAATCGCTCTTTAGCGATAAGATCACCTTTGTACATCTTGTATTGTATCTTTCTTTATATGTGTCTGTATTTCGGTGTACGTTAAGAATAAATAAATAAATATAAATATAAATAAATAAATAAATAAACAACTCCAAATACCAACCAAATAGCAAGAAAATGGTTATATATAGAAACAATGAATTACAAACCCGATCGAACCTACTTTTTCGAATTCGGATAATAATAAGCATTGACATGGAAATCTCCGGAGGCTTCTTTATAAAAATTTCACCCTCCAAATTGGCGGGCCGTAACAGCGAGGGAGTTTAGTAGGGCCAGTCGATTGGGCGCAGGCTGCGGTTTACGAGCGGCCCATAGACCCTGACAGATGGACACTTTGGCGGTAATGCGATTAAAAGACCATCCCTTGCCATTATTAATATTGAATCTTGAAAACCATTGGCCATGAAAACAAAAAGCGTTTTAAAACAAACTTTATTCTTGATCTAATATTACAAAGAATGTCGAAGTTTTTAATGGACTATCTTACCACTTGATTGATTCATCATCATCATCATCCTCATCATCATCATCATCATCATCATCATCATCTGATTATATTCTTTCACAAATATTAAGTTCCATTATATACTATATTTCCGCAAGAGAAAAAGAAACACTTAAAATCGTCGTTCGTCGTCGTTGACGAAGGTGAAGCCGCGGGCAGAAGCTAGTATGCAACAAAGTTAACTTATGAAAGACGATTCATATAAAAGCTGTCATTTAATATTTTATACGAGAGCTTAAAAACAATCTTAAAAGCTTAAAGCTTGTCAATTGCAGAGCTAATTAAGTTTTTATTCCGTTTTCTCGTTTTATTTCCGCTATCGCATCTAATAAGGTCTGAACGTAAATCAGAAATTCTTTTATATGGGGGTCGACAGTCGAAAATCAAGCAAACATTAATAGGATGTTATGTTATGAGAAAATGGCTCGAAACGTAAATATTCAGGGCACGTATCTGAGTTACAGTAACGTTCGCAATAACTCTTAATACCAACATCTACGAGTATTTGTATGTCATCACTACATATTATAAAACAAAGTCGCTTCCCGCTGTCTGTATGCTTAGATCTTTTAAACTACGCAACGGATTTTGATGCGGTTTTCCTAAGTGAATAGAGTGATTCAAGTAGAAGGTTTATATGTAAAATACATGCATAATATAGTAGAGGAACACTGAGTTTTAGAGGTTTCTAATGTGATGTCGATGAAACACATTTTTTGCGCTTAGATTGCAAATATTTATTTTATATTTTATATTTAGAATCAGCATTGCACCCGTGCGAAGCCGGGGCGAGTCGCTAGTTTATTTGTAATAACAAGTTTCAGTGTTAGCGATTCTTATGTTAGGGAATTATTACTAACCTACATCTACGGGAAGAGGAGAGTTATGTGTTTTAATATGTAACGTGATGTTGTACCTACCAATAATTTATAATTTACATCGACAAGTAATATGTAGGTAGTCGAAAAATAAGTCAATTAAATAGGCATTATTAGAGATAAGTCTGTTTAAAGTACTCGTCATATCTCGTTCAAATTTAAATAAAATTTCAGTAAAATTTGTTCCCGTTTCGAAGGCCTGGAAACACACTCAATACAAAGGCCAAGCTACAGGCAAAGCCAAGGCAGCAAAGACATTAATAGACAAAGCGTGTTTTTCGGTGCAGGATTACATAGTTGATAAAGATGTATGGACTTAGTGACGCTGTATTTCATGCAGTATATTACTAATTTTGTACTAAAACACAGTTTATATATTATTTTCAAAAGAGTAACTGCGGAGTTTCTTGCCGATTCTTCTCTGCGGAATCTACATTCCAAATCGGTGGTAGCTTTACTTTCAAACTCAGATTAATAAAAAAATAACAATGTACATGAAAATCGTTCAATCTAAATGCAAACTCAAAGTATTTATTTAGTTATAAATTCATGTATCCAAATAAAACTTTAGAACCTATTGTCGTAAAAGGACATTTAAAAAAATGCAGGGAGTTTTTTTCTTTTTATGGTATCATTATACACACATAGATGCACGTGTTCCTACAGTGCCATTTCTAGTCGCCACGCACACATGAATAAAAAGTGGCTTCATACTTTTTGTTGCACACACTCCATCTGCCTTTTGTTTATTAAACTGAGCTTTCAAATATAATAATCACTTTAAAATTTTAATTTGTAAAATGACGATTCGAAAATGGTTTTTGATTTTGATTTTGAACAATACAAATACTTATCATCAGCGGGTCTAACCCAACCCACTACCGTCAGAGCAACAGCCAGTACATATATGTATATATAAGACACGTGAAAACTGTTAGCCAATAAACATGGCTAGACCGAAATTCTCAACAAATTAATTAAAAGTAACCCGTTCCTACATTCGCTCTATCAGTTAACATCGATCCCGCGGGACTATCTGAAATCTCCATAAATCAGAACTGTACGGAAAAGGACTTAACAGGAAATAACCGTTAAACCCAATTGGCAGCTCCATTTGCGTTATCGATAAACCCCCGATCCTTAAATTTGAAATTTTAATTTACAATATGGAACGAACGTTAATCCGGGAATTGGCGAACTGACTCGTATTAAATTAATGTGAAATAGTATTTTTTTCTATCTGTATTTTTTTTTTCTTTGGTCATATAAAAAGAGAAAGTAAGTTATATTATTTATTGTTTTGAAAATTAAGTAAGAATCCCGACCGGGTTGAAACCGTATTAAATTATCACAATATAAAAACTGCTGGCTTTGAAATACACAGGCTGAAGACGGGCAGCAGCGTCTTCGGTGCGACAAAGCCAGCTCTGCGGTCACCAACCCGCCTGCCCAGCGTGGTGACTATGGGCAAAACACATGAGTTCACGTTATTTTTGGCGTAAACTTGTTGAGGTCTATGTCCAGCAGTGGACTGTATAGGCTGTAATGATGATGATAATGATGAATATAAAAACAATTTTATTTTTATTTTATTGGATATAGGTACGGAAAATGACATCTTAGTTTTAATCAGTTTTTTTTTATATACTTATAGTATTTATTTGCCCTAAGATCCGCTGAACCAATGATCTACGTAAGATTGCAGTTGTTGTTGAATTTCTGTCTGACTTCTAACGACAGACGAGCCCTTTGTCGAGCGGTCAGACCTCCGACGAAATCGCTCAATAACGCGTGAGTTCAGTCAGTGAGTTATTCGACGAGATAAAATCGTGGGATTTTTTTTTTTAACCGATGCGCGGCAAATCCTACGATCGTAATATCTTTGTTTATGTAGAATGGATACGGGATATTTGTGTTGTATTTTTAGTTTCCGTTTTTATGGGGATAAGTTTTTTTGTTGTTTTTGTATTTGTTGAGCTTCGAGTATGCGTTCTTCATTTAATGTCAGCTTTAGATTTATTTATTTTTATTTTTAACTAGCTCTACTATTGAGAACTAGCGATAGCTCACGGTTTTGTCTGTGGTTTTGGATGCTTTTTAATTTTTAAATCTAACTAAACTACATATAATATAGGTATAATACGTGAGTAATATCAAAAAATCCAAGCGTAAAAAATCTCAAATTTAGCTTTAACGTAATATATTTTAAATTTCGTAAATAATTAGCTTTATAAATAGTACTAGCTTTTACTCGCGGTTTCGCTCGTATTGAATTCTTTAAATAAAAAGTATCCTATGTTACTTCTAATACCACAAAGAATATGTTTACAAAGTTTCATGATGATCGGTTAATATTCACTTCAAATATCAAACATGTCTAAACATCAAATATTTCCACAAAATCCATGTTTGATTAGCATTCATCTCGTAAAGTGATTGACCCAAAACAATGCGACTCTCACGCTCGGATAGAGTTGTTGACCCCCGCAATACTCCGTCATTACTCTCCGATTTAAACTTTTTTCGTAATTATGAATTCCACGGACAATTGTTACAAAACTAGACTAGTGTATCATTTTTTAATTATGTCTATATAAATATATAAAATCTCGTGTCACGATGTCTGTCCGTGCTAATCTCCGAAACTACATGACCAATTTTAATGAAATTTTGCACAGATATGTCACTTTGTCCAACTTAAAATATAGGCTATTTATGTAGAATATATTATTTCGATTAGTGACCGTGGTATTTAAAAAAAATGTATGGCGGTACGAAGTTCGCCAGATCAGCTAGTTGACGTATATAAAATGAATCGTTAAAATGTATTTACGGCGCATAACTGTGACGACTGCACAAAATTAAATAGATCTTATTTTTTGTTTTTGTTATTAAAATGGCAAATGGCAATTAAATGGTGATATATTTAAGAAAAAAAAAAATTAAAATGGTTCTTTTTCTTCGTTAACTTCAGCGGGTCCTTTTGTTTGTAATAATTCACAGTTATTTTAAAAGACTGCGAAATTTGCTTGCCGCCTTTTCCGCCGGCTCGCGGGAGCGACGATCTACGTGAAATTGCCGGTGGCAGCTGTAGACTGCGATAGGCTGAACTGACTGACTGACTGACTAATATAATTTCTAAAATAACGATTCAACATATCTTTAAGGCCTATTTGAATAAAGATAATCATGATTTTGAACATTTTAACGTATATAATTTATATAAAAATATATATATATATATATTTGTTGGAAAGCACATATCCCAGGTGTGGTACCATGATAAGGAAACAAGTATCTGATGATGGAATCCCAGATAAATCGAGGGAAACCCTCGAAAATCGTAGTGACGACTAGTGCGTTTGTTAATTTTTTTTCGTCTACTTACGTTGTATTACTTGTCGATGTAATTGAAGTCGGTTTTTTTTTCGTTTGCGAGCAAACACAATTATTCGAAGTCAGTTAATAATACAGCAGACGTCATAAATAACATAAAACATTTTATAAGCCCTTAAAAAAATAACAAAATCGTTACTTTACATATATTTATTATACATATATTTATTTCTATTTAATTGCAGTTTTAATTTAAAAAAATATATATTTATTGCTAACCTATCGCTTATCGATTGCTTATTAAAGCAATATTAAAACTTGTAATCCAGCAGTTGTCGGCGCGTGCACGTTAGACAACCGGAGATGAGTGACATCACAGGTCACTCACCCCGCACATTGTATGGTAATCCGAGTGTAATGCCTCCACGATAAGCTTCTCAAATGTTAACATTTACTATCTAAATTATATGTTAATAGAATATTTCAATAAAGTACAAACGTTTTTATTATTTATTTGCATTTTTGGTATATTATTTTTATATTCACATTTTTAATGGTTTTGTTTCGTGCAGGTTTTGCGTGATTTCAAAATAACCTTTGAATTAGAGAGAGTCAAACAAGAAAGTAATGTTACAATCAAACAATGAGCCCTGCACAGCGCCGCTCACTCTTGACCTCAATCGCGTTCAGAAAATAGATGTTTGAATCTAGTCATTACCATAAAAAAATTTAGAATTTTACTGTTGTTTTGTTATTTTCAACTTATTATATTTTATATGAAATGAAGCACTTATTTGATTATGTTGAGCGGAACATTTGTTTATTGTTTTCTAATTTTTATGCGAATTTGACTCATTACAATGAAACAACTATTTCGAATTTTATCTCGGTGCCCGACGTTTCAGATACTTTATAGCAACCATGGTCACGTGAGGACTGACTAAAAAACTTAATAAACCGCGATAAAATCCGAAAAAGTTGTTTCATTACAATAAGTTATTTATTTCTTACATTTATTTTCATTATCAATATATGGTAGGTTTAGCATAATTAATTCTTAACAATATTATATACGTCAAGCAACATTGAAGCAACGCTTTAGCCTTTAATATCTCACTACTGGGCATAGGCCTCTTTCCCCGTGTCAGAATCAGAGCTTAATCCAACACGCTGCTCCAATGCGGGTTGGCGGATATATTTCCCTACTATTAGTAACGATCGCTATCAAGTGTACATGATAACAACCGGGACCGACGGCTTAACGTGCTCTCCGAGGCACGGTGGGGAGACCCACAAAGACTGCACAAACAGCCAGACCACGGCAAACACCTGTATGGCCAATACAAATGTTTGTCATGTGCGGGGATCGAACCCCGCAACCGCCAGCGCAACAGGTACAATCCATGACTGTAATCGTTGCGCCAACGGGGCGTCATTGAAGCAAATCGGCAAATTAAACTTCAACACCCAACCTTGCTCAAACAAACGAATCAACAAAATGTGAATATAAGAAGCCCTAAATTTTTATGTCGATACCCTATAAAAATTCGTGAATAGGGATCGTGTAAATATTTATTGGAATAATAAAAGCAACAAGAATGTTATTACGGACTACCAGGCTACCATAAATCAAGACGCGTTAGGTGATGCGGACCGACCGACTGGTTTTGTTTATTATTCAATATACGGCCGCCAGTGTCTAATGTAAGCCTATATTGTTCTGCTTAGACGTTCGGGTTATTTCATTTTGTGGGAATATTTTAAACGTATCACAATGAATACATTAAAATATATTACGTGTAATGTATTTTGTACCGTCTGGTACAAGAATCTCTTTAAAAGAACCGCGAATTTTCTGTTTACCTTTTTTTTACTGTTGAAACAGAAGTGTTTTTTATTTTATATTAATAAATGAGTGCTTCACACTTAACGGCCTCCAACGAGTTTCCAATGTGTTTCCAAATTGTAACTTACTATGTAAACATGCAGATGAACTAGATGAGATGCATAATTACCTGAAAAATAAATAATAAATTTTGAAAATACGATAATTAACTAATAAATTATTTAATTTAATAAAAATGTACATCCATTTATTTGTTTTAATAACAACAACATATTATATATATTAACAATAACAACTTTCAATACAGGCATAAAGTATAATCTAATTTTCATTTTGAAATTAAGGAGCCCGATATAAATGTCTAGACAGAAAGGTCGCAGGTTGCTTTTGACTGGTATTAAAATAATATTAAAGGAGTTGTGTAATCATGCAAAAAGCATATATTGTACTAGTACATGAACATATTTAATATACATTGTCCTCAGACCACGAATTGCTAAGACTCTTCAACATTTCTTCGTCAAGGTCACACTACACGCCGTTTTTCGGTTATTGAAATCGCGCGTTTGACGAAAAAATTAATACACGTGACATCTTAGTATACCCCTCACGTGATTAATGGAGTGCCCCTTGTATGTGTTTCCTAACTTTCAATACAGGATTCTAATAAAAATCATCATATCAAAAATTTCGCTCTAGCGGCTACATCGTTCCATAGCTTAATTGGCTAGAGCACTGACACGGTCAGTCGGAGACGCGGGTTCGAACCCCGCTGAAGCGATGAATTTTTGATACGATATTCAAAAATGTTTTCAATACAGGGGTAAATATAGGAAGCAGTTGAATGCGTTTATTTGTTTATGAATATTAACTGTTCTTACACATATCTAAATAATGTAAAACGTCTTAAAATGGCCTACGACATACCATACAGTATTACAAAACACGTAACTACCAGCAATTACTAATAAGGCTTGAGAACTTAAAAGGGTAAGCGAGTTACATTTCCACGAACATCGAGTTCAGAGGACGTGCTTTAAATATTTCTTCATAAACACAAACTGGTATAAAACATTATATTAACGTAATATTATCTGTAAGTTAACTTTGATTGGTATTTAACTACATTTTTATCCGGTTTCTGTAGCGTAAAATTTCTAATATTGCCTCCTTATCTGATATGTATATTAATAATTGTGTTTGCAGGCAAACGAAAAAAAACCGACTTCAATTATATCGACAAGTAATACAACGTAGGTAGACGAAAGATTAGTCAAGTAAATACGCATTATCAAAGATTACTCCAAAATTTGTAATCAGATCTCGATGAAATTTAAATGTGACCACACGATAAACATGAGCTTTCGATTAAATTAAAAATTATCAAAATCGGTACACCCAGTAATAATTTATGCGGATTTTCGAGATTTCCTCGATTTCTCTGGGATCCCATCATCAGATCCTGGTTTCCTTATCATGGTACCACACCAGGGATATCTTATTTCCAACAAACAAAGAATTATTAAAATCGGTTCATAAACGACGAAGTTATCCCCTTTTTTGAATTCGATTAAAAATACAAATATATTACGATAATGACACTGTGTTAGTTTGGTATGTTTGTCTAATTTTTTGTCTAAAGCTGAATAATAACTGTTGAGGTTAATTATTTTTTAATGTTTACGCAAATTTCACTCATTATAATGAAACAACTTTTTCGGATTTTGTCGCCGTTTATTAAGTTTTTAGTCAGTCCTCACGTGACCATGGTTGCTGTAAAGTATCTGAAACGTCGGGCATCTAAAAATAATTTTGTCGCTAACTTAAAAGCTTCGCACCGTAAGTTATTGATTATTGATAGACACCTGTAGTATACATGTACTCAGTATTTTATCCAACTCGTGGTCCATTAATAATTATATACTTAATGCTACATAATATCTAGGAATAAAGTAAACGTCCTAATAACGTTACTATGTAGGTAAATATGTGTGGTGATATTCAGAGGTATTCTTAGAAGTAACAATTAATAATTACAAATAACTTGCGGTTAACCATTGCTGATAGAATCGTTCATTACTCGTACGCGTCCACGTTTTGGTTCTGACGTAACAACAATAATAAATTAAAATAATACGCTTATAAATCATTAATAATATAAATTTATAAACCATGTAGGTAAACAAAAATATTGCATATAAGGTAATAAAAAAGGTGAACTTATTCCTAAAAGATATATTTTCAAATTGAATCTACCGCTGATTAAAAATTGAGATGATGATGACAAAAATCTTTTTCGTAGTCTCGAGTAATTATTACTCTTTGAAAATAATAAAACTATAAATAAACATAGGCCCAGGAATCGAGAAAATAAGGTCACTGCCAACTGCCCTAATAGGCTAAAGTTGTGTCTAAACTTTACTTAAAAATAAAAACATCATTTTTATTTTTAAGTAAATAAATTAAAAATTTAATCGTCAGTTTTAATCGCGTGCATTTATTCACAAATTTTATCAATTTCGTCGAAATTTGCATTTCGTATCGGTTACGTTTTAGCAATTCAAAATAGCTTCTGTTTACATAAAACAAAAAACAAATCTAACATTTTATCGCTTCCATTTCTTTTATTTACGTTAAAATATAAAAAATAAAAGCATTCGAAATGCGATAAACGTGTTTACTGTTCCTTAATGGTTTGTAAATGGTGACAATAATATATCGGGAACTTAAAAACACCGAGTCGTTGGTCTGCAATATTCCACGGTTGGGCATAGGCCTCTTTCCCCGTGTAGGAGAAGGATCTGAGCTTAACGTGCTCTCCGTGGCACGGTGGGGAGACTCACAAGGACTGCACAAAGACCCAGACTACGTCAAATATCGCTATGGCCGACACAAGTGTTTGTCATGTCTGGGGATCGAGTTGCTTACCTTAGGAACAGACGACAGTGAATGTTACAAGATACATTTATTTTCAATAATTGTGTTTGCTAGCAAACGAAAAAAACCGACTCCAATTACATCGACAAGTAATACAACGTAGGGTAAACGAAAATGTAGTCAAGTAAATAAGCATTATCAAAGATTACTCGAAAAGTTGTAATCAGATCTCGATAAAATTAAAATGTGACCACATGATAAATATCGGCTTTCGATTAAATTAAAAATCATCAAAATCGGTACACCCAGTAAAGTACAAGAAGTACATCAGATCATGGTTTCCTTATCATGGTACCACACCTTTACAACAAAAAAAGAATTATTAAAATCGGTTCACAAACGACGAATTTATCCCCGAACATACATATACATAAAATATATATATATATATATATATATACGGTCGAATCGAGTAACCTCCTCCTTTTTTTAAGTCGGTTAATTATTTAAACAAGAAACGTCGATAAAAGCTATGTTTCCTGTAAATACAACATATACGTGCCAGTTTTAAGGTTATCGCAGACAAATACACAATACCCTTTGTCTGTTGTCGCATTAACCTTGAGCTTGTAAAGATGAGAGGCTATTTATATATAAATTCACTTAATGATATTGGTTCTCCATCAAAGAACAATCCGACTTCTAATTTAGTTTAGCCTAATAAATTATTAATTTGATACAATTAATAATACACTTTTGCCTTTAGATGAGGGGAGTAACGTGGTATTAGGAGGATTCTTAATTAAGCAGTCGACGAAAACGTTATTGTACTCGTAATAAAGAAAAATTAAGTTTATTTAGACGATAATCTATCCATATTTCATTTATATAATTGTATTTATTTTCAAACAAATGAAAAACGACTACAATTGACTTCAACAAATAATAAAATGAGAACATAATCAAATTAGCCGATAATTAAATACGATTTTTTTTTAACCAACTAACGTCGAGTTGCACGAAACAAAATTAAAATTTAAGTAGAGATTAAACTAATTTAATCACAAGAATTTCATAGAATTCTTGCGATTAAATTAGTTTAACCACTACTTAAATTTTAATTTATTTTCGTGCAACTCGGCGTTAATCGGTAAACAAGCGTACGGCTCACCTGGTGGTAAGTGATTACCGTAGGCTAACAGATGCTTGCAACACCCGAAGCATCGCAAGCGCGTTACCGACCCTATCCCCAATTCCCCTCAGGAGCTCGGTCACCTTACTCAACACAGGAACACGGCACTGTTTGAACTTCTCCAAATTTAAAAAAATATAAGAGAACTGTGATTGAATAAAATAAAACCTTATAATTTGTGAATACCACTTTTTTTATATGGCAATTTCTTGTTGGAAACGATTCGTCAGATCTCACTCAAATTTGAATAGATTTTAAATGGCAACCACCAGCTTTCGAATAAAAAATAGGCGGGGCATAGGCCTCTTAATCCACCACGCTGCTCCAGTGCGGGTTGGCGAATATATTCCCTACCATGAGTAACGACCGCTATCAGGTGTGATGTGTCATTATAATAGCCGGGACCGACAGCTTATTGTGCTCTTCGAAGCATGGTGGAGACCCACAAGGACTGCACAAACACCCAAGACCCAGACCACAGCAATCATCTGTATGTCCAATACAAATGTTTGTCATGTGCGGGGTTCGAACCCGCAACAACGCGGCGTCATTATCGGTACATCCAGCAAAAGTAATGAGGTAATTAATACAAATATAAAAAATAATGAAATTACGAGATAAACTTTATTCATCAGTTAAATGTTATCGGCTACATATTAAAGGACGGATCGAGTGCAATTCTAATCACAGCACACAAACGGAAGTAAGCGCTTCCTTGTAGCGTCTTGTGAATGAAAAACAAAAAGACGTCATGATACAGGAAAAAGGTTAACTTACAATTTATAACTCTTTATAAAATGATTTCCTCAAGTTTAATGTCAATTTCATAAACGTTACTAGCTGACTCGGCAAACGTTGTCTTGCTGCTAAACGCTATTTAAAAATAGGGGTTGGTGGTAGAAGTATGAAAATTTAGGGTTGAATGTATTTTTCAACGCCAAATCATAATAAAATAAAAAATAAATAATTGATCTAAAAATTAAAAACATTTTTTTTTTGGGGTGGACTTCCCTTAACATTTAGGGGGATGAAAAATAGACGTTGTTCGATTCTCAGACCTACCCAATATACACACAAAATTTCATGAGAATCGGTCAAGCCGTTTCGGAGGAGTTTAACTGCAAACACAGCGACACGAGAATTTTATATATTAGATTAATCTACAACTAATTTGTTTGCTCTCAAAAGAAAAATAAAACCAACTTCCATTTACAAGTAATACAACGAAAGTAGACGAAAAAATAGTCAAGTAAATACGCGTCATCAAAGATTACTCAAAAAGTAGTAATCAATACTCGATCAAACGGGACCACAGAACAAGCATCGGCTTTCTATTAAAATAAGAATCATCAAAATCGGTATGTCCAGTGAAAAGGTCTGCGGTATAATAATACGACGTACGTTTTAATATTAAATTTATCTTAATATTATTAATAAATAATAAATTAGTATCTATAACACACACACACGGACGTCTGTTCCTAAGGTAACCAACTAAATGCTTGTGTTATAAGTGGTTATAACTTTATAAGGTAACTGCCGACTGTTATAGGTAAATATTTTTTTTATAAATATATATAAATAATACATATATAAATAAATATGTATATAAATAAGATTCATGTCGTGATTTAATTTTAAATCGACACTTAATTATAATTTACAATAGATACAATGCGATACTACAGACCGCGTGGTTCAAACATTACCATATTAATCACATTGCGTTGTTATAATTCAAATGTTCTTAGATATTATTATTATACACTAGCTAACACTTGCGACTATGTCTACGTCGCATATACTACATTCAGGCAGTAAAAGTCCTCCACTTAGTCCGTAGTCTACGTGTCAAGAAAAACCTATAACAGATTCAACTTTGGAATTCAAATATCTTAACTGTCAAAACAGCATTTTTATTAAAATAAATTTACTCCAAGCAATATTGATAAGCCTCGTATTGATATATAAAACTAGTGTTCGCCCAGTGGTCAAAATTCATCATCTCATTACAGCCTATACAGTCCACTGCTGGACATAGGCCTCCACAAGTTCGCGCCAAAAAAAACGTGAACTCATGTGTTTTGCCCATAGTCACCACGCAGGGCTGTCTTTGTCGCACCGAAGACGCTGCTACCCGTCTTCGGCCTGTGTATTTCAAAGCCAGCAGTTGGATGGTTATCCCGCCATCGATCGGCTTTATATGGTCAAAATTCGACCATAATTAATTTATATTATAAGTCTGAGCATTATTAGTTTCTGTTGTCAAAGGCACAATCTACAATAATAAACAAAAGAGTATAATAAATGCGTGTGTGTGTCAAATATATGGTAGTGTGTAATGTGTTTTTTTTTTTATTAAATTAATGTATTTTTATGGATAATTAAAAAAAAAATATTAGCATTCTACACTCCTTCATCTATAAAAACTATAATATATAATATGTGCGAAATTTCATACTCCTCCGTCTTTCTATGTCTTCTATCTTCTGTCTCTCTCTCTCTTCGAGTCTCTTTAATACAACAAGATTATTATTAAGGTAAGGTATTTTATATTCTTGGTATCAATTATATTTACATATATCTTTATAGCTACTACCTAATACTGGATTTTCCGAATCAAACACGTGTTGTCGTAATAAAACGTTGAATATATTACATTATAGATCATTTTAACTATATTTCATTGAATACATGAACAGATTAGAGGAAACAGGATTTATGATAATAAACAAAATAGACAAAGTTAAGAAAGTTGTTTTTTTAACATCATATGGCTTCGGCCGTTCGTTTGCCTCCTTGGTATTAAAAAAAAAGTATTACTAATTGTTACAACAATGTCTGACATAATGTCCGAATTTATCACATCCGTAAGTCATCAGGTATGCCTTTATCATGTACAAAATGATACGTACCAAGAAAGAAAATCCCCATGATAGTAAGATACTTAGGAACAAACAAAGCGAATGACTAATACTGTCTAAATAGTATGGCTTCTGTGCTCGTGAGATAACTCGCCCCAATTATTGCTGCAAACTGCCGAGTACACTGTGTAGTCCTCAATACAATGAGGAAACGTGTCAGTGTGTTTTATACAGATGACGGATATTAGCGAGAGGGGTTTCAATGGCGTTAATTTGACCAAAAAGCGTACTGAAATATTTTATAGCCTTCCTTCCCTGGTAAATAGACTTTCCAATACAAAAATAATTTACCAATTCATACCTAATAGGTAATTAATAATTAATTTCTAATAAAAAATAAATTAATAACAATTTAAATAAATAAATTTAATATTTAATTAAATTAATAAGTTAAGTTATGTGGGCTACGTCGTCTACTTTCGTAACTAAATATTCGACTTTTCTGTGAGGTTACAGCAGTATAGAATGTAGCCACCCCTATCCTTCCCGTGGGTACCGTAAGAATCGACTAAAGGATAATACAATTCTACTGCCACCTTGGAAGTGTTAAAGCCGACCGATGGCGATGAAACCACCCAACTTCTGGCTTTCAAATACACATTTATTTATTTATTTATTTATTTATTAGATCACCAACAAAATACACACTAAAAACATTGCAGTTACATAAATAGTGCAATAAAAAAAAAAAGCAAGTGGTATCTTAATTAAAGGTGATAACAACATTGACAATATTTGGTAACAAACAACAAAAAAAATGAATAACGTTGAGTTCCAGATAAAAAATAAAAATAAAACAATTACAACACAAAATTACAAAATTAAATTCTAAGAAAAATTAAACAAAAACTAAAACTAATCAATAATCAAGCAAGATATAAAACAAAAAATGAAACAAAAAACTTAAAAAGAAAAAAAATATATAAGCAAAAATTGACGAAATCTAGGTTAATAAAAAATGCCGAAGACGGGCAGCAGCGTCATGAGAACAACCGGGACCGACAGCCTAACGTGGTCTCTGAGTAACGTGATCCATCCCGAGCGGGAGCCACTACACCAGAGCGTTTGTTAGTTGTTGTCGTCGCTTGTATCCATTTGTATATTATATGTGAGTTGACGACGGTTTGATCCAGTGCTCTCTCCTCTTGACAAATGTTTGTACAGACCATACAGAGATGTGTGTGAAACCGCGAAGATAAAGAGTTCATAAAACAAAGAGGTTATGTAAATATTTTTGCAAGAACGAATTATTTCTTAGATACTCGTGATTCATTTTTAAAATAAAATAAGATCTTTTACCGTTTAAAATCAGCGATATCTCCTTATTTTTACGCGCGGACGAAGCTAATTTGAAATTGTAATTACTTAAACACTTAGCTTAAAATTTTGAACGTTTCTTGATCTTTAGATAAATCTCGAATTAATTCCACCTTCACAGTCGAGTTTGATCCAGTTAAATCCGGATTCACCAGATATTTAAAGACATAAAATTAAATCAAAACGGCAACGGCGTTCCAACTTTAAAGTGAATTATAGGTATCTGTTGTTGTAAACCTTTTCTGATATGATTTTTGATACAAAATCAAAGAGAATATAGATATACAAGGTAAAGTTTAACCTCTAATTTTCTTAAATTATTATAATTATTAGACCTTATGTACACTTGTATCGCAAATAAACATTTGCCTTTGACTTAATTATTTCATTATTTATTTTATTTCACACAACGTAGTCTCAACTTCAAAACAATATTTTGCCGATTTTAAATTAATATAAAAAAATATAATGTTTAAATATATGTTTCATTTGCATAAAATAAATATTTGATTGATACATTTAACAATGAACTATAAGTAAGGTATAATTTATATATACATTATTCTTTGTGTACTTCTGTCTAAGTACGCACGGACTTGACTGATTTTCATACTTAAAAAATTAATTTAAAAAAAATCTCATTAACCAACAGAAAAAATTTTAACCAAACAAACAATAAAATTAATTGAAATGCCTAAATGCATTTTCATCAAACCTCCTTTCACAACATTGTTATAATCTGTGCGCCATTGTTCTTAGTTCCCACAGATAACATAATGCAATGTATTTTTTTATATACACAATAGATGTTGACACTTGTACCTAATCTGTCATTCTGAAAGTGTTGCATTTAATTTTAAAAAAAATAATCATAATAAATAAAATCAATTACTAGAAAAAAAATATGGTCAATTCCAATTTTGGTCAATAAAGATGACATTTTAATCAAATTTAATTAATGAAATAATAATTTAATAATCTGTATTAACCCCCAAGTGTCATAAAAGTTAAAAAAAATGTTTTAGCTTAGACAGGGGAATAAAAAATGTTTTTTTATTATAGAGAAATCTTTATTTTCCACGTCTCCGACTGACCTTGTCGGATTTTTGATATGATATTCAAAAATGTTTAGAATTCCTAATGTGAGGGTAACACAAAAAATAAAATCGTACATATTAAAAATAGCATGGTGTCGTCTCCTGTCAAAGATTTTCATTGTAATATGAAACTTTGAATAGTTACGGGTCTCTGTAAAGAACTCACTATAGACGGCGCCACGGTTCGCTTAAACCGAAAATAAAAACCATCATATCAAAAATTTCGCTCTAGCGGGTACATCGTTCTTTATTTTCCATCTTCCAAATATTGTTTTTTTTATGCATAAAACATTGCATAGTAATACAGATAAAATTGTCGGTATCAACGGATATTTAAGTATTTAAGTATATTTCTTAAATAATAATTATTTTATATACCTACATAATATATTACCAAGTAAAATAAACTGCAGCAGTAAACACGTACGGATGACATCATATTTTTGTGCTATATTTAATTTATTAGTAAGACAGTAAGGATAAGCTTTAGGGTTAAAATATGCTGACACCAGAAAACCTAAATTTAAAAATGACGTTACATCGTTAGACTGTATTAATATCATGAATGACTGAGTTGAAAGCCGATTCTTAATTCTTATATAGGTAATTAACTTAACAACAAAGATGGTAAATTCCACAGATTATTTTAGACTAAATTTTAGTCTGTGGTTACTCGGATTTTTTAAATTAATTTTATTTATTTACGTATAAAAAGACGGTAATCTAAAGCATATTTATTTCAATAAAAAAACTTGTTTAAAGATTTAAATCAGATGACCGAGTTAACTACAAATTTATGCCACAATGACAGATCATTGACTTCATAACGGTAACTACTTTGACAGTTTCGGCACAGATTACTAAATAGTTATGGTTTCGGTATTCTGCTAGTGCACTCACGTTACTATTATTTTACGGAGGTATTCTTTGGAAACTGTAAATTCCTAAGATTGATGTTTTATAAAAGCGTAATTTTGGTTTTCGATTTGTATTACCTTATTATATATACAATGGATATAAATATAAAATTATGAACATGAACATAAAGACAGTATAAAATCACTTGTCTTCATAAAATGATTATTTAAGTCAAATCAAACGCTCTAAAATATTATAAGAAGTATTATTTTAAAAATATACCGCCTAAACTTATTTTTATTTTAATGGATATGTGAAATAAAGCCCACATTGAAACATATATAATGACAAAAATAACTAAATTTATTTTGTTCGTATTCATCTTAAAAAATTCTCGTATAGCAAAAAAGTAGTTCCCCAACAGAAGGACGTCACAATCAGAATCGAGCAACATAAAAAAAGTGTTGAAGTATATTTTGATTTTACTTCGTTTTGTTTTTCAGTTTGTTTGATTTCAAGTATGAACCCCACTAGTTTAAGCTGTATCAGTAAAATTCTAAATATTTATGAATTCCCGTAATGAATCAGACGCGAAAACATTTCCCTAATCACCCGCAATTAGTGAAGCTACTCACACAGGCTACTGACATACTCAGGATCGCTTTTACCGGTTGTTGGTACAGTTTATCGTGCAAATAAGTTACGAATAGACCTTAACAGCGGGAATATGTCTATAATATGAATTAATAAACTACATCTTTTACGCTGAGTTGCACGAAACAAAATTAAAATTTAAGTCGAGATTAAACTAATTTAATCACAAGAATTAGTTATTTAAATTTTAATTTCTTTTCGTGCAACTCGGCGTTAGAATCATATTTGCGAATAGAAACGTCATAAATATAGACGATTTCGGTAATAAAAAAAATATATCAAAAACTTTTATCTGTTGGATACCGTTATCCGTCAAATAGCATCATCTAGAGCCGGTGAAACAGGCCCTTAAACTACTGATACACACAGGCTATTGGCATACACAAGCTACTGACAGGTGTGTGTGAGCCGGTACGTGTGTACAACAAGTGTCGTGTGTATGTATGTGTGTGTAGGTATGCGCGCGCGCCGGTGCCAGCCGGTACCGATCACCAACTACTACCATTTAATAGCCTGTCTCTTAAGTTCCGTTTGTTATGAATGACTTGGAAAAATTATGTTCAAGTTTTCCTTAAGATATAACTATTAACTTTTTTTATACATAACCGTATTATTTCTCTAATTCCTGAACAATATTTTCGTATATACATATTAATATTACTTTATAGTGCCTCGGAGAGTACGTTAAGCTCTCGGTCCCGGTTGTTATCATATTATACATCATCTGATAGCGATCGTTACTCATATATCCGCCAACCCGCAGCGGAGCAGCGTGGTGAATTCGACCGTGCGTAAAGACGCAGGTAAGAGAAAGAGGATACCCACAGGAATATTACGAGCTGAATCAACCGAAAAAAATAATAATGTGGTATCAAACTACCAAACAACGAGATTTTAATCATCTTCCTGCCCTTATCCCACTTATGTAGGGTCGGCACAACATGTTTTCCTCTTCCATTCCTCTCTACGACAACGAGATTTTAAAAATTATAAAATGTATATAAGCTAGTTGTGAACGCTTCATAGTTCCTATTTATTGGATCGCATTGTTACCGTGTTTATTTATATCTATTTATGTAGATACTAATAAATGGAGAGCCGGTTTTTTTTTGTTCGGTTTTACAGCGATAACTACTGAACCTTTGAACTTAAATTATTTTAAACAATATGCCTTGAAACCTATTTAATTTTAGTAGTTCTAATAATCCGTTCTCACTTGGCAGTTTCAACAAAGGCGTCTGAAACTACGTTCCGCGCTGGTGCAAAGTAAATACATAAATGCCTCATACTCCACGGTCCCCACTAGAATTTACTCCTATGTCGGGGATCCGGGAACACAAACATAAGCACAAACGCCCAGACCACGGAAAACATCTGTATGACCAATACAAATGTATATCATGTACGTATCGAACCCGTAACCGCCAGAGCTACAGCCGCAATCCAGCGCTGTAACCGCTGCGCTAACGCATCGTCGATCGCGTTTGTATGTTTCTCAAAACAAAATACGAAACGTGTCTCAACTAATCATGACCCACATTTTATGCACGATTACATTGTTTTAAAATATAAATACTAATGTGACTTTCAATACACATGTTGTTACATTTATAATTATGTAGATAGTAAATATCACTGAGAAGCACGTAAGCTATATTATGTGCTATCACTTGCTTTTGCACTCGACTTCGTTCCCGCAGAGATGTTCGCATTCATGTTATACTATCAATGAAGGCTGTTCGCACCAAAATAAGGGTATTTGTATTGAAATCCGTTTCTTATTGCAAAGACTCTGTATATTACCATGCAACAAGTGTCGAAAAGAAAATGAAGTGAAAAAAGAGTATGTGTCAGCTCCGACGTACGGCTGGAGATTCTCTTTTAGATCGACTGTCTAAAGAGCCACAAAAAAGTTTTATAATCTAAGAAAAAGATTAACACCATCACTATAGCCTATCGCAATCCACTGCTGGACATAGGCCTCCACAATTTCGCGCAAAAATGGCGTGAACTCATGTATTACCCATAGTCACCAACAACCACCATACCCACGGATTACCATCATATCAAATGGTAAATAAACGAATCATATATCGCCATCCCCATTCTATTAGGTTCCGATAGATGGCGTTAACAAAAACGTAACGAGGCCATTCGTTCAGTAGATTTGACTCCTCATATATTTTTCGTACCGGGGACCTTATATGAGAATCGATTCTTTAGGGAGTAGAACTCGAAAAAGAACATTGTCATAAACGAACATGTCACTAACATGTCAAACAATATATTATAATGAAAAATAAAACTCTTTCAGAAATGAGGTTTCATTTTCTCATTAACAAAGGCAGAGCAGTCGGTCCCGGTTATCATAGATATGTACGAGTATGATAACGATTGTTACACATAATAGGTAATATATCTACCCGGGTGGAACAGCGACCCTTCTAAAGGGGGAAAGAGAACTATGCCCAGCAGTAGAATGTCACAGGCACAATCGTGTATAAGTGTTCACTCATTTAGTGTAGTCATCGGCTTAATAGGAATGACCAATGCCATAGCGTGATAATCGGCTATTACACAGATTTTTTTTTCGATTCCAACCAGGAGTTCTTGAGAATACCGCCTTTAACCATTTATTATAATATACTATTAGAAATATATAAGTACGTATGGATGAAATTAGCCACCTAGATAGACTTGCAACCTATATAGGTTATCATGAATGGTAATAAAACCTTCCTATTCTGTAAACATGAGTGGTCATATTGTAGGATAGATTTGCTGAGACAAACTTGCACACGAACAAAGAAAGTCAACGGTTAGTAAATATTTTTATCTTGTATAAATCGTTTCTTTGTCTGTTCATTTGTTTGATAAGTCCTTCTTTCTAGCCCATATTCTTGGACATATATTTGTGTCACCGTTTACAAATAAATGTAGAGCATTATAAATATTTGCACAAATGTGCAAATTTAACATAAAACAACATTTTCTAGATTATTTAAAAAATATATTCGTATATACTAAAATAGTTTTGCATGTGTTTGTCTGCCAGTTTATCACACACTAAAGACGGAACTTGATTTTTTTTTACGTGGGGAAAATCCATCATGGATACCCTCCGGCGCGGAGGCGCTAGAGGGTTATGTCAGACTCCTACTGACTAAAAAACCACCACTTGTGAGCAGTCGTCCGTGGGGCGAGATGGGGTCGCGCTAGGATTCACCACCTCGCCCCGAAGACGGAACTTGTTTGATGCAGCCATTTCCGATGGCGCGTTGGCGAAACGGCCACAGCAATGACTTATTGCGCTGACTGTTGCGATATACATATTTTTCGTTGTCTGGGCGTTTTATTTGTATATTGTGTGTTTCCGGACCCCCGACACTGGATTAAATCCTAATGGGGATGTTGAGTATGAGGCGCTAATATACCCGTGTGAAGCTGGGTTGGGTCACTAGTATACAATAAAGTTTAAAATCTAAGAGGGTGTCCGTGCAGAAAACGTGCTTTATCTGCGTCTATTTTGTATGTTATACATATAATGGTAGAGATATGACTCTTTGTGTATCAGTAAGACTAGCACTTGGCTAGTTTTATATGATTTTTATCATTAACTAGACGACCTGCGCGGTTTACTATGGTTATTACCCCACTTGTATAAAATGTACTATTGAAAGTTAATTCTAACTATAGTGGTCGCTCAGTGGTCGAATTTCGACCATAATTAATTTAAATTATAAGTTTAAACATTATTAACGTTCTGCTGTAAGACTATACTTATATAATAATAAATAAAAGAGTATATAATATACATGGTAGTGCGTGCAATATATTTTTTTTTTTGTTAATTTAATATATTTTGATACACAATTAAAAAATATATTAGCATTCTGCACTCCTCTATATAAACTATAAGTGTTCGTTATTTCATACTCGGCCGTCCGCACGATTTTCGTAAAAAGGGGTACAACATTTTTGCTTCACGTATTAATCTCTAATATATAAAATTCTCGTGTCATGGTGTTAAACATTGAACTCCTCTGAAACGGCTCGACCGATTTTAATAAAATTTTGTGGGCATATCGGGTAGATCTGAGAATCGGCCAATATCTATTTTTCATACCTCTAAGTTATAAGGGGGGGGGGGGGGGGTAAGCGGGTTAATAACAATATAATATATGGCAAAGAAACGTTTGCGGGGTCAGTTAGTGTATAGATATAAACATTGACGAAAACGTTAAATTTGTCATTGCCTACGTTTAAGCCACTAACAGACGCTTCGAAACTGCCAAATAGGGTGAAGACACAGGAGACTGATTCTTAAGCATTCCCAAGAAGACGCTCATTGTATTGTACTTTAGTAAGTACCATCCAAATGTAGATAATCTACATTAGTCATACAAAGAATAAGTCATAACGCAATTATGTATAGCCTACACCCGTACCTTTATCAGTAAAACTTATATACACTAAGATCATTATAATTACACTCAGTCTTGAGATTAACTCGTCAAACGAAGTCTTTAATTCTTATCAGTGTACTTTGTAATTTGTATATACACTACTCTGTTTGAACAATATAGCTATAGATTTAACTATTTGTCGAGAAACATCTAAAAATTAAGCATAGGTTGGTCTTGATCTGGAGCAGCCCGACTGAGGAAGTACGTAGACCTTACAAGAGATCACAGCCAAATATTATTGCTTTCAAGCACTGTTGTGTTCTTGTGGTTAGTAAGATGTCCAGAGCTCATCAGGGGGTAGGGTCGGCAACGCGCTTGCGATGATTCTGATGTTGCAGTCGTAAGCTACGGTAATCGCTTACCATCAGGTGAACTGTACGCTTGTTTGCCGACGAGTTATATATTTAAAAAAAATAGTTATTTTTTTTAAGAAAATCGTTATTCCTGTAATCAACATCGATGTACAATAAATATGAATATGTAAATAAAAGCGTTAAGTAAGAAATCGTGATCTCATCGGTAATAAAAATAAGTTAATTGTTCTATCAATGTCACTTTGAAACAACATCGACGGACATTGTTTTATAGTGTTCATTTATCACTCGTTTTGTTATAACAACGATTGTATTAACAGCTGGATTACAAGGTTTTAATACAAAACACAAAAATTATAAGGCTTTTCAAATCTCCATTTTACTAATTATAATTATAGGTAATATCATGGTTAATTTATAAAAGTCTACCTTATTATATTAAGAATAAAATAATTTATTACGCATATGTTTGTATATGCCGTCGTCCGACTCGGCAAACGTTGTCTTGCCGCTAAACGCTATTTAAAAATAGGGATTATAGGGGTGAAAATTTAGGATTGTATGTATTTTTCAACGCCAAATCACAATAAAACAAATAATAAATAATTTATCTAAAAATTAAAAAAAAAAATAGGGTTGGACTACCCTTGACATTTAGGGGGATGACCTACCCAATATGCACACAAAATTTCATGAGAATCGGTCAAGCCGTTTCAGAGGAGTTTAACTACAAACACCGCGACACAAAAATTTTATATATTAGATTCTGGCAAAAATCTGGCTTTAATGATTAGGAGAAATACTAAACCATACAATTCAATTGAAGTTAGGGGCCTGTAGACAGGATATGGTACAGTGAGCGATCGAGCAATGAACAGGGAAAGGAATAAATACTTTTCTTTAAGT
The DNA here is from genome assembly GCF_905220565.1 of Melitaea cinxia. Taxonomy (NCBI): domain Eukaryota; kingdom Metazoa; phylum Arthropoda; class Insecta; order Lepidoptera; family Nymphalidae; genus Melitaea; species Melitaea cinxia. The sequence continues at coordinate 16,426,712 of NC_059407.1, read as the reverse complement.
AGGTATAAAAACACATAGCTTTTATTACAACTGAAATTATTATCATTACAAAAATATTTGAATAGTATAAATTTTAACTATTAATGACCATAGCGATATTTACTAGTTGAAATATACCGTATTATATTATTTCCTACTAGTTTTTTTTTTTACCCGAAACTTCGTTCGCATTGATTTTTTTTTAAATAAAAAATATCCTATGTTACTTCTAATACCTCCAAGAATATGTGTACAAAGTTTCATGATGATCGGTTAAGTAGTTTTCGCGTGAAAGCGTAACAAACAAACATTGACATTTATAATATTATAGGGATTAAGAATGTAGCTAACTTATCTCCAGGTTTGGTCGGTGGACTGACGTCTGCATTAGGGATACTAAGATAGAATAATTAGTTCTCTTAATGTAAGCTGCAGTAGTGTACCAAGTATACGATCACTTACAAAACTAAAAATCGGAATAACAAAAGAAAGGGCACTATAAGCCTATGGACATAACTATATATAACTATATATATATATATATATATAAACTTATCGCCAGAGACATATCAAGTATATTTGTTATTACTGTTTAAATTAACGTCCTACTTTTCTAACACGATAACTGAATCGTTTGTGGTGTAATAATATTAGTTTATGATAATAACAGAAGATACGAGCACTTAAGATTCGAGCATCAACCATCCTACTCATTTATATTATAAAATAGCCGATTCCAGCGGTTTCACACGCGCTAATTTGAGGCAAAAATGGCCCATAAGCCTTCTTCTGTAAATTGGGTATCCGTCACACAAAGAATATTTCTATTCGAACTAGTATTTCCTGAAATTAGCGCGTTTAAACAAACTAACAAACAAAGAAAAACTTTTCACTTCCTGTGTTATAATCTCGGACTAAAATTAGTCCGAAATCACTAAGTTTCTCATTAATAATATTACAACTTGGATAAGAGAAACCATTTAAAATTGTAGCTCCTGCTTTTTCCTTGTTCGTCTTCTTAGTCTGCCAATCGTTGCAGAGTAGTCGTTCAATTGTTTTTTTTAATGTGACTAGGTAGGTAAGTAGTTACCCTAGTCTACAAACCAACGCCTGCAACACCAGAAGCATCGCAAGCGTGCCCTCATTCCTCGACTCTTCTAAGGAGCTTTGGCCACTTATTATTTAGCTGTGGTTTGAGGTAGGTTCCTTAGACGGGACGCTCCAGCTTATGCAGGATATATCCTGATGTGATCTACCCCAATGAATTGTACTGTCTATCTTAGAATATATTTTAAATATTTGTCTCTGTCGCAAACTCGCGAATAGTATTTACAGCCCCGCTAGGTCGAGTATGACAGATACCTTAGAACGGCGTCCGCTCACTTCTGTCGTTAACTTAATGACGCAGAACAATGGGAAAATATTATAGTAACAATAAATGATAGTCTGACGCGAATTACCGTAATAATTCACCATTTAGATCATCTATACAAAACTCAGATAACGGTATATAGAATAAATTTGTTACATACAAAACGTACATCCTGTTAAAATTAATCTATGATGTTTCCATTATTATTTCTTTTAAAATAATAATTGTATATTTCCAGTTGCTGTGCTTAATTGATTATGTAATAATCCGGTTCGAACATACACACATTATATGTTGTAACATTCACACACGAAACACGGTCGCCTGTTAAGGTAAGAAACTTAATGCTTGTGTTATAGGTAACCGGCGACTGTTATAGCTAAAATTTTTTGACGTAAATATCATAACAGCCTATACAGTCCACTGCTATGTCCACATAGGCCTCCACAAGTTTACGCCAAAAATAACGTGAACTCATGTGTTTTGCCCATAGTCACCACGCTGGGCAGGCGGGTTGGTGACCGCAGTACTAGCTTTGTCGCACCGAAGACGCTGCTGCCCGTCTTCGGCCTGTGTATTTCAAAGCCAGCAGTTGGATGGTTATCCCGCCATCGGTCGGCTTCTTAAGTTCCAAGGTGGTTGTGGAACCTTGTTATCCCTTAGTCGCCTCTTACGACACCCACGACGTAAATATATATAGAAATAATAGTTATATAGTTAAATAAATATAAATAGCCAACAGACACACAATCAGCGGAGCAGTTTACTACTACACACCATCAGGAACACAATACTGCTTAAAAACAGTATTACTTAGCTGTAATTTTCTGTAAGGTAGAGGTACTTCCCCAGTCGGGCTGCTCCATATTTTGAGCAGGAAATTTCCTGCTGTGCCCTACCCCAGTTAATTTGTAAGCGATTCATTAAAACTTTCCCGAAACGAAGCCTTCGATAATTGCATGAAGGCGGAACCGCGGCACACAACTAGTTCACCATGACACAGCGATTTTGCACAGAGTTTAATGAACTGTCTTTTAGAGACTAGTTTATTGTTAGGAACTTTAAAACACGGTGACATCTCATTGCAATGTGTACCAAAATCACTCATCACTTCAGCCTAATACAGTCCAATGCTGGACATAGGCCTCCACAAGTTCGCGTAAAAAATAACGTGAACTCATGTGTTTTGCCCATAGTCACCACGCTGGGCAGGCGGGTTGGTGACCGCAGGGCTGTACCAAAATATTGAAGTTTAACAAAGTTTTACTAGCTGACACGCCAGACGAGATAAGCTGAAATAGAAATAAAAAACTTGATAGGCACGTCCTAATAACCTAGCGATATGAAATTTACTTCATCTATTGTCTTACGCAAATATATATACAAAACAAAACGTAAAAATCGGTTGACGGGTTTCGTAAGTAAACACCGTTACACTACATTTTTATATAAAGACTAGCTAGCCTTACTTCGTCCGCGTTGAATTTAACATAAAAGTTATTGTTCAGTTCGCAGAGTTGTAACATAAACAAATTTCTAAAATAAAAGTAGCCTAAGTCCTTATTAAATCGGTCCAGCCGTTTCAGATATTAGCCGGAACAAACAGACAGACAGACAGACAGTCAAAAAGACAGACAAAAATTGTAAAAAATGTTATTTTGGTATATGTACGCGTATACATATCCATATGTATTTAGTAAAATGCGGTTATTTTAATATTACAAACAGACACTATAATTTTATTTATTTGTATAGATGTATACATAAAATGTAGGAAATTGTTTTTTTATCTATAAGAAAAGATAATTGTTATTTATATAAATTTAGTCATATTATTTTTTCACTCATGGTTTTATTAAATTTTATTTAAAATAAAAACACGTCAGTTTTGTGATGAAACAAAAATAAAATTTATTTATTTTAATATCAAATAAACCTTTCCATTCCATAAATGCAATTCTTTTTATATTCCTAACAGGCAACCATCAAAATCACAGCCGTACTAAAATAACATTAGTGTCATTTGAATAAAACGTACTGATTTTGTCAATCAAAGAAAAATAAGCCCTAACACAAAGGATTAAGATGCAATTACAAAGAATATCGTACCTCCAACGGTGTCACTGACCCCCATAACGTCTATACAACTAACTCCATTGCTTGCATTGTTCATAATAACTATGTAGGATACGTACTGACAGGTCAATGGTTGTGAAACAAAAGAATTCTATCGTACATTCGCATACCGCATTCGCGTCTCTTGAATTTCGACAATAATATTTCAAAGCCATGATTTACCTGTACGAGACGTAGGGCCGGTTCCATACGCTGTGTATAAAATTTATCCTGCAGATAAGTAACGAATAGACTTTAACAGGGCGTCAGATATGACCTGTTTTTCCTCAATTAATAAACTTAATCTTTTACATAACATTTCGTGTAGAAATATCTCATTTTTAGTAGAATTCGATGGTTAGAAAGAATTATGTATGCGCATTTCGGAAGTACGCCCGATACTTCAAATTAAAAGCAAATATAATAATTCTGACTTGTCAAAAATGTATTTAATAATAATTACTAAAAAAATATATAAATTCTACAAAGTACGTCATTTTAAGCTGACCCATTTAACTAAATATTATCTGTTACAATTTTGCCTTGAATCAGCTTCTTTTTTTAATCAGCGATTTATTATTACGTGACAGTTATTGACAAAACAGCAATTTAGAGTAAAGTCAGCGAGTTATTAATTAAATTGATTCTGAAACAAATGTGAATAATATACGTTTAAATAAAACCAAAATAATTAACAATATTTGTTTTATCAAACGAGGTCGGCAAACAAGCGTACGTCTCACCTGATGGTAAGCGATTATCGTATCTTATAGACGCCTGCAACACTACAAGCATCGCAACTTGTTGCCGACCCAATCCCCAATCCCCCCAGGAGCTCTGGTCACCTTACTCACCAACAGGAACACAATACTGCTTGAAAGCAGTATTATTTAGCTGTGATCTTCTGTAAGATCGAGGTACTTCCCCGGTCGGGCTGCTCCAGATTTTGAGTTGGATATTTCACGCTGTGCCTCACCTCAATTACGCTTCAGCCTATAATATCCTACTACTGGGCATAGGCCTCTTTCCTCATGTAGGAGAAGGATCAGAACTTAATCCACCACGCTGCTCCAATGCGGGTGGGCGGATATATTCCCTACTATGAGTAACGATCGCTATCAGGTGTACATGATAACAACCGGGACCGACAGCTTAACGTGCTCTCCGAGGCACGGTAAGGAGACCCACACAAGGACTGCACAAACACCCAGACCACGACAAACACCTGTATGGCCAATACAAATGTGTCATGTGCGGGGATCGAACCCGCAACCGCCAGCGCAACAGGTATAGTCCATGGCTGTGACCGTTGCGCCAACGCGGCGTCACCTCACCTCAATAGTTAACAACAACTTCTAAACATATTTATATTACTCATTATTGTATAGACAGACTGATTTATTTACATGAAGATCATAATTCTTGTTTCGCAAACGAAAAAAAACCGACTTTAATTACATCGACAAGTAATACGACGTAGGTAGACGAAAAAATAGTCAAGTAAATACGCATTATCAAAGATTACTCCTAAAGTAGTCATCATATCTCGATCAAATTAAAACGGAACCCAGCTTTGGATTACAAAAAGAATCATCAATATCGGTACACTCAGTTTGAAATTTTCAAACAGTAAATACAATTACTATCTCAACAATACTTTCTGTTTTATTAAAATATAAAAATACAACAAAAAAAGTCGATGTTTCTCGTAACCGCAGTCGTAATTTCCTGAAGTTTCACTCGTCGCGTGCCAGCATAACCAATCTATACGTTACGATTAATTGTTATTACCTAATACATAACACTTCCTTGCCACGTTCGGCAATGGCTTCTTGAAAGGATTGTAAATTAAAAATTGTGATACTTTGTTTAATTATTATTTTAAATTGTTGTAGCTAGTATAGATATAGATGATATATGTATATGATATATGTATATGCATAGATGTATGTATGGCAGGGGAGCAGCTGGATGATTAAGCTCCGATCCTTCTTCTACGAGCAGAAAGAGGCCTGTGCCCAGCAGTGGGATGTTACAGTAGTCATAGTAGTAGTAGTAGTAATAATGATGATATTTTTTACGAGTTCAATTCAAATAGTCTTCAAAAGCACTGGAATTGTTATTTTATAGTTTAATTATTTAGTAATGATGAATCAAATGTGGTTAATATGAGATACCATCGATTCGCGATGTATCTTTATCGCACTAAGTAATTTTACAATAGTCATTATAATATAGGATGTTGGAAAGGGTGAACTTATCTCTAAAAGAGATCTCTTCCAGTAAACCCGAGCAACGAGTGCAGGAATAAAAAAAAAATAAACATATAAAATACATACACCACATATACACACACATACGTCTACATACATATATACATACATAACAACATACATATACTACTTATATACATCTGTAATATCATGTAACTACGCCGAAGAAGAATCGGCAAGAAACTCGCCAGTTACATCTAATAGTCATAGCATTTTATGAATCGATAAAGATACCATACAGGGTTTAAGATTATGTAGCATAATAAAAAATATATAATTATAAATACACATATTTGCAAAACATTAAACATTTTTTCAAATAGGTAGTCTGTTAACAAGTAATCAAGTCTTATAATACGAGTAGCGGTTACCGAGTTCAAGGTGATACAAACCAGTCGTATGCCATCCTCGTTGTACACTATAGGTGTAACAAGGACGGAACATGTTTATTATGCAAGAGATCGTTCGAGAATATTTTGTGAATTTTTGATAGTAATCGCTGGAAATTTTCTAGTAAGTTTTTTGTGAAATCATTGCACCGGAATTGTGCATTCGAAATATTTTAATTTTTCATTTACATTGCGAGAAATTAATTGGATTAATATTACACCGGTGTATTGCATAGGTGTCAAAACTCAAAAGACGACATTACATTAAAGACCTAGGTATATATCTAATTCTAATCCCCTTAAAATGTTATCCTTTTTAGGCGTGATATATACATATTTGTTGAACATACACACGGTCGTATGTTCCTAAATGTAACCTTTTACGTGACATTCAACCGATTTACATATTCATATAATTTTAGGATGAATATTATGTATCACCTACTTTGAATTTATTAATTTTTTTTTACGTTGGGTTAGTGTTATTTTTTTTAAATAAATCGCTGAAACGTACTTGCGCTCATAACTTAAAAAGATTTGCGCCAAATTGAATTATAGCTTCTTGTTATGTTTGTCATTATCAAAATAAGCCTTTTTTTAAAAACGATACATTTACTTAATTTCGTATCTAAGGACTACAGCAGATCAGCTAAATTTAAATAAATGTGAACGGAATTACAGATTATTTATCATCCATTTTATTGAGTTTCCATTTAAATAGGTATTCTTCAGTTCAAACAAGCCATGGCTAAATTACAAAAACACACCTCCATATAAAGATATAATTATTTTAGTCATTGTTAAGTAAAACCTAGATGTAAGCGATAATGACAATCGTAACCTACATCACAATTTCATTGGGGTCAACCACATTTCAACAACACAAACAAATGTCAACGTTATCACATTAGTTAAGAGTTTAATATCAAATACATCTGCACTACCTTAAGATATTTTCTAAGTACAATTCGTGATATATACTCGAAAATGGTCTTTATTGCAATTGAATAAGATTTGTTTTCCCGTCGGCTTGTGACGCTGTAGCTACCGGAAGTTACTCGTTTAGTGGCGACACGTCGAGACGGATCGACTTCCGGCGGTCAATGTCGAATGTGACCAATGAATCAGGGATATGACATTACCGTGTGATATTCATATAATCTAGAGGTGTGCCGCGGTTGCACTCGCGTTTTCTTGAAGTGTATAGGCCATATTAATATTTGGCTGGGTGTTTGTGTTTGTGCTGTGTAGTTCCAACTTTCCGAGCCTTCAACAGGAGTCCCCATACTAGCATTTTTTTTATTATAATCAGAGTTATGCGTAGCTAATGTTTGTAGTCAGAAATAAAATGATGTTCAAATTATTAATATTTATAGTATTAATTGTAACATCAATTTAATTGATTAAGTATAAAGACGAGTTAAAATCAAATTCGTTATCATAATATACGTATGTATTAGGAAGACGTTTCAAAATAAAAATTGTAATTAAAAATAGCAGTCAAGTAGGTTTCAAAGTCACTCTTCAAAATATGTTTTTTTTTTCATACAACTAGGCCGGCAAACAAGCTTACGGCTCACCTGATGGTAAGCGATTACCGTAGCCTCTAGATCATTGCAAGACAACCAGAAGCATTGCAAGCGCGTTACCGACCCCCCACCCCCCCGAGCTCCGGTCACCTTACTCACCACAGGAACACAACACTTCTTCTTTTTCAATCTTCTGTAAGGTCGAGGTACTTCCCTAGCCAGGGGCTGGTCCGGATTTTGAGCAGGGCATGTCCTGCTATGCCCTACCTCAGTTAAGTTTTTTGTATAATTAATTACATATATTTTAAAGCTACTACAAGAAACACAACTCAGCAAATTACTCTTTAAATAAACCGTCCACGTACATAATGTTTATCATTAAAATAACAAAAACAATAACAAAAAAAATATTCAAATTATTTTCGATAATGTATTTCCGAAACATGGTTAGTAGTAATAGATTTCCGATAAAAGTTCTGATGAAAAATTTTTAGAGTTTATACCAAAATTTGATCTCCAATAAGCAAAAGACATACACCTTTTTCTTAAACTAGTAACTGCGGAATTTCTTCCTGATTCTTCTCTGCAGAATCTACGTTCCGAATCGGTGGTAGATCCAGTTTTAATTATAATCAATAAATGAAGACAATAATGATTTTAATCCGTAAAATTAAATGCTTGTTTGAATCAGAATTTTTAATTTTGTTTTTTGATAAATAAATAAAAATTAAATTGAGTTAGATCGTTTTTAAGGAATAAGCCGTCGAGGGACAAAAATATATAAAACCGGTTTAACAAAAATAAGAATACTCCCACTATTTACATATATACAGCAGATACATATATTTAAATTTCGTCAAACACGTTTTTTCAACTGTATCTTATTTTGTCACTGTATTAAAAAATTTATTTAACACCGTCGGCTTTTAAGCAAATATAATGAAACTGAAAATGTTTCATATTTCAGAAACTAAATACTACTTATACCTACTACCTTAAAATAAAAGAGGTAGGTTTGAATATAAGAATACACATAAGAGGTCGACACCACAAGAACTGATCATTATTGATACAGAATATCGCCCTCGAAGAGAAAGCAATGTCAAAATTATTTATTACATTAAAAGCGCTCAATAAGCTACTAAACGCAAAGTGACACGAGAACTATATTGGCAAGCTATCGGTCGACAATCTAACATTTAGTACGGAGATAATTAAATCCAATATTATAAATCTGTGGTGACACCACAATAGCTCTTTTTAATTTCCTGTCATTGAATAAAATAATTTACGAATAAGATCGCATTTTCCTGTACTCCACAAATATTAAACAAAATTAAACAAGTACTATATTTAATAGCACAAGGATTTAAAATTAGTATTTGATTTGATTGATATAATTTACTAACTAGTAACAAACACATTGTTTCATTGTTTTAATTACTAAATCATACGCGTTGATGTCTTTTGAACTGGAACGTTCGTTCAACTGCGACTGTAGCTAGAATCCGCTAACTTCTTTACAAAGCTATATTTAATTATTTCGTGCTCATTTTGACTAAAACCAGTTGAAAAATTTAATGGACAAAATAATTTACAAACAGTAAATTTTTCAAAGTATAAAATGACAGTACCATTAGGTCTTTTGCATTGAAAAGAAAGCACATTTATATCGAGAAAGATGTATTTTCATATAACCCAATAAAACACTTTTTATGCTTGCTGTAATTTAAATATAGAAAAAAAAATAACAAGTTTTAATAAATTGTAAGTTAATGAGTTCTAAACAGAGCGAAACCAGTATTAACTAGTTTAGCCGGGGTCAGGGAACGTAGGGAAACCGCGACTGAGAACCGCCAAGCACGGACAGTACACGAAGCAGTTACACGAATATTTTAATCTCAATATACCGCGAGACTCGTTTTCTTTGATATTTTATATATTTTATAATGTTTAATAAATTACTCCTGCGGTCGAACAAAAACTCTATTAAATATTTGTCCGTCGACGCCTAGCGACCTCAAAAAGAAACCAATCCTTAAGTTAGCACAGTAAAGAACTTTCTCATAAGATAAAAAAGTCTACCTGCTCGAAACTTTTCAGTTTGTCGTTATAAAAATAAGTTAATATTTAAAATGTAATTTTTATTGTATTCTTTTATTATTTTAGCTTCAATAAAAACTGTGTAAATTTGAACGTTTTCGACCATTATGAAAGTGTTCGAATGTGGATTTCGAGGTTACTTTTACTGACCTGATAATCGTCTCGTGTCGATCTGAGCGGCGACCGTTGCCAGCAGCGTTACCACCGCCAGCAGCCAGCACGCCTCCCCGGCGCCCCACATCTTCAGACCACTACACACCACATCAACACCGTACACCACACTGCTACTGGCAAACACAAGCACTGATCTTAGGACAATCTTAGAAAAACCCTATCTAGTTAGTTCAAAAGTTTGAACAAATGTTGAAACGTTGGGTGGAGTCTGTTTGGCCCAATTTAATTGGTTAGTTTTTCTTGGAAAGTTTTTACGTTTTTCGAAAGTTAGTGACGTGTCGCTGCTCTAAGCGGCAACGAACTACCGTGCAACACAAGCGCGCGATAGCGACTGCCGGCCGGCTCAGGTGGGGTGGCGAACGACGCGCCGCGCACTGCCTAACGAACGAAGCGACACTTAATTCCTAAATCACGTCACAAAATATAACTTTACTATAATTTTGCATAGCTTATATCATCTTAAAAAAAATAATAATAATTGAAATGAATGAAATCAAAACTGTAATAAATATAAAATTGAAAAATGTAAGAATTCTGAAAATTTTAAAATTGCTCTCTGTTATCTAGAGCATATTTTTAAATACTAGACTAGAGATCATATAGTAATGTTCATCAGACATCATACAATAAATAACACAGTAACTGTAAAAAAAGGGGTATGTAACAATTTCCCACAAACCAAGCATCTGTTTCCCGTACTGGCAACACCGACTCACACAGGTGGTCGACAACTCGGCAGGTAGTTCGCTAGTCACTAGGAGTAAACACCCCCCGCCCCTCGTACCTCTCACCCTCGTACCCCTAGCCCCTCCCGTTCCTGGCGTCTCACAGACAGTCAAAGATCGCGACAGTCGCAGCTCCGCCATTTTTTTTTACTAACTTTTCGAAATAAAACATTACGACATTTTTAATTTAACTTATCAATTTTAAGAGGTGTTTAATATAATTTTTTATACTTCCACTTCCTTTGTCGAAAATGTCTAAATTATTAAGTGATTAATTTTGCGGTTGTAGAATAATTACCTACTTATGTATGTGTAATATTGCAATTAAAGCGTGTTTAATGAGAAAGATAATTAAAATAGTTTTTGATTATTGTTACTTTGACTTTATTTTATACCTACTAACGATTGATATCATTTGTAAATATTATTATATTATACGGATTATTCTTTAAACATTTAAGAAACTCAAATATGTGACAATTTCTGTTTACATAATTTTATCGCTTAAACATTAACATCCTAATTTAATTAATCTTAAAAAAACAGATAGCTTGATATGAAAAGTTAAAATATCTAAGTACTTATTATTAAAATTAACTTAAAAACCGATTGAACTAAGCTTTGCTATGTTTTTTTGTGCATATTTGGAAAACGTTAAACGTAACGTTAAAGATCGAAAACGTAACGTTAAAGATCGAAAATTTTATTCCTATCTCCAATGTTCATTATACATTATACATATAATTCAAAACGAGTGTGCTTTAGACCACACGGCTGAAGTAAAACTTCTTTAGCTTCTACAGTAATATACGAAACGTAACTCTCTCTCTTTCTATCTTCACTAACTTATATCTCTCTCTCAACTTCCGTTCGCCTCACCCGATTACACTTTTCGTAACGCTTTCATCACGTATTCACCAGCTTACTCCCCAAGTCAAGCGTGCGTAATGATTTTTTTAATACAGTTGCTCAAAAAGTGTCGTATTGCAGGGACGTATAGCGTTCGGGATGTGGACATACTCGTGCTTTTTTTTACCTTTCACAAACTCGTGCGTTCTCTTTCCCAACAGTCAAAATAATGTCTATTAAAAAGAAAAACCAACCATGAAGTTTTTACTAGAAAAATTCATAGAAGTTTTTATGATTCATGCAAATACGTATATTTCTAAAAAGAAGCTACAAATTTGTTTCAATATCAGATTTAATGATTTGATTGAATGGCTTTGGTTAGGTTTCATTTCATTTCATCTCATTAAATTTCATTTTCATTTCATATCAATAAAAAACTTCTACTGAAGACTTGGCTGTATGGGCATAGTTCCCTTTGCCTACCAGAATGGGTGAAGAAAAAAAAATCTCTGCTTGTATTGTACGGTTGGCGCCATTTTTCAGAAATTTTCTTTTTATTATTTCATTAAATTGCTTCATTTTTTCGCAACTGAATTAAAAATAGTCGTTCAATACACGTGCGGAACCGTCATTGCAACTTGTTCCGACTGTCAACCAGAATACACTACAAATAATTAGAGATAATCCATAAACCCTTTTTTGGATTTCGCTCAGATGTCACCACTCGACAAACAACAGTTTTCGGTACACTGAGTAAAAAGGTATAAGGTAACACACAAAAAATACGATCGAATTGAGAACCTCCTCTTTTTTTGTAATAGGTTAAATATTCCATAATCAGGAATAAAACAACCTTAAAGTTTTTCCTGAGAATAATATCTATAATAATACTAGCTGACCCCGCAAACGTTGTTTTGTTTTGCCATATATGTTATTAACCCCCTTAACCCCCTCCCCCCTATAACTTGTGCTATGAAAAATAGATGTTGGCCGATTCTCAGACCTACCCAATATGCACACAAAATTTCATAAAAATCGGTCCAACTCTTTCGGAGGAGTATTTTAACTAACATTGTGACACGAGAATTTTATATACAAGAAGATTACAAAGATAAAAAAATAGTTTGTTTGTTTAAACGCACTAACCTCAGGATTTACAGGTTTGAATTAAAAAAAACTATTCTAGTGGATAGCCTATTTACGGAGGAAGGCTGGAGAGGAAGGCTATTTCTTTCCTCAAATAACGCGTGTGACAATCTCGAGGTACAGCTAGCTAATGACATTCTTAGGTAAATGCCATGACGTCAGCGTGCAGGTGCTAACAGCGCGGTTCAGGAAACATCTTTGTTTTCCTACAGACTGGCAGTACCATGCGCGGGCGCACAGAACTGAGACTACGAAAGTGGCATAAACGAGTCATGTTTCTATTTAAATATAATTTTAGAAAAGTGTAATCTTTTATGTATTTTTTATCATGTGTCTAACTTTTAGCACTTATAGCTTGTAGATCTAATTATCTGTTGTAATCAAGTAAAAGGGTGTCCATTAAACTCGTGAAGGTGGAAAGGGGGAGGGGTCGGAAAAACGTCATACATTATCACAAGAACACCCTGCAACCTTGATATTTTTTATACAAGTCGCCAAACAGCTACGGCTCATCTGATGGTAAGAGATTACTGTAGCTTATATATGTAGACGCCTGCAACACCAGAAGCATCGCTAGCGTGTTCCGGATCCTACCCCTAATACCCCACACTGCTTGAAAGGGAAGGGATGGTAGGGAGTTAAAAAGTTGCTAAAAAACCTTTGGAGAATATGAGGAACACCACGTTGAGGTCACCAGTTTGGGGATGTAAGGAACGGGGTGTTGAGATCCTCGTCCATCGCAAAGGGAGGACCCTCCGACCAGACGTGAGTTGCGTCTGGTGGGCTATTGCCCAAACGGTTGTTGTCGAGTTCTTGTCTATATGTAATATATTCAATCGCTATGACGCGTTGGCGCAGCGGTCGTAGCACTCGCTGTTGCGCTGGCGGTCGCGGGGACGATTCCCGCTCACGACAGATATTGTATCGGCCATATAGATGTTTGTCGTGGTCTGGGCGTTTGTGTTTATGTATTGTGTGTGTTTCCGGACCCCCGATATAGGAGAAAAATCTAATGTGGCCGTTGACTGTGAAGCGTTTGTTTATTTTGTTCATGAAACAAGAAAGAAAAAAAAATCAGAATAAAACTTTCTTTATTTGTTATCAAAACACAGTGAAACAGTACACAAGGAAAGGTCGATCAATAACTAACCACTACCGTAACCAAACCACTTTTCATATATTATCCATTCTATGACAAAACGGAAAAACCTAACACGAAATCATAAACTTTGTACTGAGCAAAAACTGTAATGTAACACGACTTATCCTTGTAAAAACAAAGTGAAGAAGAAAAAAATAAATAATCATAATTAATTTTTTATTAATTAACTCCTAATCCTACATCTAAGTTAGATGTTTTCCTCAAGCTTGAGGCAGAATTACATAAATTATTCATATGATAAAATATATAAATTATTACTAATATATTATTACTTAAAATTCGTCAATGACTTAAATAATAAACAATAATATTATTACTTATAATTTAACGTCATTTAAGGTTAATATATTAAATATTTATGGCACCTGAACATTATGAAAGTATTGACATTTGAGTACTGGCTTTATATGTATTATATTTTCAAAGAAGTCCTAAAGTATTCCTATTTATTATATTGTATTTCATATTGTAACAACCGCTCTGGTGTAGTGGTGGTAATCGTCGCCTAAAACACTGACGGTTTGCGGGTTCGATTCCCGCTTGGGATCTTCATATTTGATTTGTACAAATATTTCTTTCGGGCTTGGATGTTCCGTTTGTGTGTGTATATTTATCTGATAGCGATTGTTACTCACAGTAGGGAACATATCCACCAACCCACCCTTAAGCTCCAATCCTTTTCCTACATGGAGAAAGAGGCGTATGCCCAGCTGTGGGATGTTGCAGGCTAAATGCATGCGAATGCATATTGTGTTTAATTTAAACTAAAAACTGTACTGTATATTGTAGGCGCTGTCGATTGTATACAAATAAAAAAATAAAATAAAATGGGAAACAACAATACTTCAGAATCTTACGTATACTACATTTATGGTTAGACTCTCATGAGCTATACCTGTTAGACTACGCACAGAGAGCATGCTTTCGATTGGATTATATAGAACAGTCTTACGAAATTCGCCACTGAAGCCTTTTTTAGCTTATCATTACATTCCGAACTTATTTCCTATTTAATCATCCCGAATTTCCGCAAACGCTGAAATACGTTTTATATATTTATATGTGATTACAAGCTTAAAAATAAAATTTAATGTCATTTTACCTTCACAACAACAAGCTTTAAATACACGAGGCGTAAAAACTGCATTAAGATTGGAATCCATTTTTATTTTTAGTCAATACCTTCGAGTAATAAACCCGACTAGAAAAAAGGTCAGGCTCAACCAGATCATGTCTCTGATCTGGACCGGACCGGGCCCTGATCCAGTATGCCTTACCATACTTGATTATATTTTACACCAGGCTATCCTGATCTGGACCGGACCAGATCCTGATCCAGTATGCCTCACCATACTTGATTATATTTTACATCAGGCTGTCCTGATCTGGACCGGACCAGGTCCTGATCCAGTATGTCTTACCATACTTGATTATATTTTACATCAGGCTATCCTGATCTGGACCGGGCCGGGTACTGATCCAGTATGCCTTACCATACTTGATTGTATTTTACATCAAACTATACTTGTCTGGATCAGACCTGGCCCTGACAGAGCTTGCCGGATCTGGCATGCCTCATTCTATCCTGATCCGGTCCTTTTTTGCCTGACCTTTTTTCTATTCGGGTAGATGGCACTGGAACGGAAATCTAAAGCTTTAGATTTGTATAAATATAAACGAGACTTAAACATTAGTTTGCCAAAGAAGTTTCACTTCTGACATGTGTACTTGGTACGCATGCACTTTTTTTTTCTTCAGAGTAACTGCGTAGTTTCTTGCCGAATTTTCTCTGTAGAATCTACATTCTGATTCGGCGGTAGCTTCACCTTTAACCATAATTAATCATTTAATTTATAAGATGACGATACTAAGATGGTTTTTGAAGAAGCCTATTTGAATAAAGTTATTTTTGATTTTAAGTATGGCGGCGTGTGTATGCACACGACGCCCGTTATCCCAAGATATGTCACGTGTCTGCCAAGCTGCATCTGGGTGGCTCGTCCGACTTGTCATCGCAGTCAGGTGTACCATCGCAATACCAGTTAATAGGCACGCACAGCCCTGACGCGGCGCACTGGAACTGGTTGTTATCCGCGCACTGGTGCGGCGCCGGCGCGGGGCAGCCCGCCTCGTCCGAGCCATCGTTGCAGTCCGGGATGCCGTCACACTTGTGCTCCTCCTACGAACCAAGTGGGTATATGCCGGTACTTTGGGACGTTTATACTAATCATCCTAATATAAAGAATTTACCTGGAAACACTCCTTGAGATTAGCACATTTGAACTGAGATGCGAGGCAGGACACGGGTTCGCAGTCCACCTCATCTTGCTTGTCTAAGCAGTCCTCATCTCCATCGCACACGTGGGACATCGGAATACAGTGACCAGTAGTTGGACACCTGAACTGAAATTAAAGCACTCGAGCTTTAAATATTGATTTTAAATGTACATACAGATTAAGGAACGACCTTCTTCCGTGGTGGGTCCTGAACACTGAAATTTGGGGGTTTCCAATCTTTGAATGATTGCAACTCTTCCGAGATTGCAGATATCCATGATATAGATTAACAACATGATAATCGTTTACGAAGTCACAGCTACAGCTAGCATAAAATAAAACACAAAATCATACTACTATAATGAATAACGAACAAATAATCAAAACATGCTAATGTCCAGTATACTAGAATTCAGCAAAGCCTGAAAACGGTCAAAAGGGTTAGTACCTGGAAGGAGGAGCAGGTGTTTTCCACGCAGTGCGAGCCCTCGTCGGAGCCGTCCCCGCAGTCGTTCTCCGAGTCGCACCTCCAGGTGGCGGGCACGCAGCGGCCGTTGCCGCACCGGAACTGCGACGAGCTGCACGTCACGTTGACGCAGCCCGCCTCGTCCGAGTAGTCGCCGCAGTCGTTCTCCGAGTCGCACTTGAACGTGGCGGGGATGCAGCGCCCCGACTTGCACATGAACTCCGACCCGTTGCATGTCGTCTCTGAAAGTATTTTAACTATCGTGAAAATGACCAACTTTACTTCAAAGTTTCTCTACTCCTAAATAGTCTTATAGTATATATATGGTATATTATATGGTATGGATACTTTTATGGTGTATTTATATATATATATATATATATATATATATATGAATTTATTTGCTCATGTATATAGTAAGCCACTAACGTTACTTTATATTTCCTCCCTTTTTTTCTTCTTTATCTGAATTTTACTAATACTCGATTTTGCACACCTAAAAACGTCTGCTCTTGTACGTCCTAAGGTTGGTTGGTAGAGAATGCTTTTAGCATTAAGCCCGCCTTTTGTACAATTCTTTAATGTATTGTGCAATAAAGTATTAATAAATAAATAAATAAATAAATAAGATTTTATTAGCGTCATAAACGCTGTGCAGTAATAGACTGAGTGAGAGCCAATTTATGCCACTCTAACACAATCAGACATAGCGAAAATATTATATTTTACACTAATAGTTTTACATAATATGTTAGTGTAAAAAAAGTTAATGATACATATTTAGTAAAGAGTATGAGTATTGTAAATCAGAGTAATAAGTAAATAGCAAAAGATTATAAAACAAGCATTATTTTAAGTTTTTTTAAAAATACTTAGGATGTAATACTTGAAACTCACTGGTACAGTTCTGTCCTTCGTCGCTGTTATCCAAGCAGTCATCTTCGCCATCGCAAACCCAACTTTTAGGAATACATCTTTGATTATTACAAGTGAAATCCCATGCATTAGGACAGGCCTGAACTGGTGGCTCTGAGTTCGGATCTGCGATACAACTTGTTTCATCAGGCGCTAACTTTTCACCATATGGACAACCACACTTGATAGTCAACAATTCGGTGTTGTTGGTTGGTAAAGAAAAGCAAAACTTCTGGCAGTTTCCATTGTTTCTCGCGCAAGGCTGCATGGGTTCGATTGTTTGAAGTTCTTCACTGTACACCTTAATGCCGTTAGGTCTATTCACTTGGGATTCTTTAACTATAATTTCTTTTTGTCCCCCTGTCAATTTATGCAAACGAACAATAGCATTTAATTTCCACTCAGTTATGTACATGAAATCTTTATAAACGACGATCGAAAATGGATGTACAATTAACGTAGAAGTTATCGTCTTTATATCGGTTCCGTCTAATTTCGCGTGTTGTACATTATTCAACAGAGCATCACACCAATAAATTCGGTCGGCATCGAAGTCAATAGATAATCCGTTTGGCCACCCCAATATAACATTTTTGAAGACCAATAGACCGCTGCCATCTGTGTTAGCACGACTTATATTCGCTGGACGATCCCATTCCGAGAAGAAAATGAATCCTTTATTCGGATGAACTACTATAGCTCGAGGTCTTTTCAGATTTTCCAAAAGGGTCTGCTTGTAAGCTACATTTCTCATTGATAAAACATTGAGTGTACCTTTTCGCGAATCAATGTAGTATAAATTCTTTGAAACCCAATCCACAGCTAAACCTTCAACGCCTCCACCTCGTGTTGCCTGAATAACTTCTTTTGCTGTTCCATTTCTGTGTATTCTATAAATTACATCTTGTAGAACATCGGAATAGTAAATATAGTCATCTCTAGCATCAAAGTCTAAGCCAACAAACCTCGCTCTTTTTGACACAACCGGTAAAATAGCTTCACTAATGCCTTCGATGACCGGGTCTAAAACTTTACCCTTGATAAATCTGTGCTGGGAATACATTAGGAACTCTTTTATTATATCACAGTTTCTCAGATCAGTTTCTAATCTATATCCAATGTTACAAGCACATCTGTACCCTAATCCTCCATTTTGAAGAGCTGTCACTATACACATTTGTGCACAACCTCCGTTGTTATTGCCACAAGGATTATTGACGGAAGTCTGTTTCAGAGAATGTACAACAGTCAATACCTTAAGTTCACTAACATCGTTGGTCTTGTATACAGTCTGAATGCTTGAAGAACCTTTGTACTTACTGACGGAACTGATTCCTTGATTAGTACTGTCTGTCCAGAATACCCTGTCGTCAAACAGAGTCAGTCTCGACAGTCTTGGAACACGTCCCTTCAGAACCAGAAAATGATAGTTTCCATCATAATCGACGGTTTCGATGGAGTCTAACGAGGAGTCGCACCAAAATATTCGCTTCGCTATTGTATCCACCGCTATACCAGATGCTTGGGCTATTGCTTCGGTAACTATCGATTTAGAATTGGTTCCATCCATGTCCGCTCGAATGATCTGAGAAAGATTCTTTACTGTTTTATTGTTGATAGCTTGTGCATAATATACATAATGTTCGTGGGGGGTAGGTGGCTCTTTTTTAATTTTGACTTTGTCCTAATATGCAAGCTACTCTGGCAAAGTACTTCTATGCTATATTTTTTAACCCTAAAATCGTCTATAAAGTCTATTAATACTAACAGCCGCACACAACTAAAGAACTAGAATATATAGAAACGATTTTTTTTTTCTCGTACAATGTTTTTCATTATAAATTAAAGCCGTGCTTACGCACTTACAAAAGGTATTATACGAAACGAGTGTATCAAAGTACCTCGTATATTTAAACAAAGTCAAACTTATTACTACATATTTTTCGCGAGGAACGTGGTCTATTAAACCCACAAAAAGTCCTATTTGAAGGAAAGCAGGAAGGAGTCGAACACCTTATATATCATTTGATGGACCAGAAGATAGTTCACTTGGATTTAAACCAAATAGTCGCATGTTTAAACCTAGTTTCATATCGCTACACTTTTACTTCAAGTTAATTTGTAAAATTCATTTGAAAATATGAAGTGGAAACTTTATGCGAAAACCTATAACTTTAATTAGTAATTCTGAGACATATGAGTAGCTACTATTCAATTCATAAAGTAAGTTAGAATAAGTTCTTAAATTACTGTACAGTAAAAAACAGCCTTTGAACTAACGCCCTACCTGGCTGCTGTCAGCGATGAACATGAGACCAAGCGTAGGATCGAGCGCGATGTCAGCGGGGCTGGTGAGGTTGGAGCCCAGTAAGACGTTGTGCCAGCGCCCATCCAGCTCGAAGACGTCCACCTTCTGCCCCATCGCGTCCACTACGTACAGCTTATCGCCTACCCAGTCAACGGCCAGCGCCACGGGCGCCCATGGGCTCCCAGTGGTGATGTCAATTCTGCTGTACGAGCTGTTATCTGACGCATTTAAAGGCTGCGAGTAAATCTGAAAGAGACATATGTTGGGTTAGTCAAGTGTTCATTTTTTGTTTCCTCTATGAGTGAATACTCCATAAAATATTTAATAGCAAATTTTCCAACAAAATATTTAACGAAATGGGTAGCTCACCTTCTGCGTCTTGAGGTCGGACCAGAAGAGTAGGTTACGGCGGTAGTGGTAGTCGAGACCGGCAGCTGATGCATTAGCTAATGGAGTGGAAACGTGGCCCAGCAGGTCGAGCCGAAGCGTACCTCGCTCGTGTACCAGCGCCAGCCACGCACCCTCAACTCGTGCCGTACAGCGCCCGCCCGAGCCTACTGTATATCCTGGCGCGCACGAGCATAAGTACGCTGTGGACGGCATATGCGCCATAGTTAGCCAATTTCACAAACGTACATATTTATAATAAAGTTTTTTGAATACAGTAGTCCATTTTCTAGGCGCGGTGCTTGACATAGTCAAATATTTTTTGTTGCGTGTCAGCTTTTGCCGAACACACACATATTGTAAACAGAAAGATTCCTTATTTGATTTATAATTTTTATTTTACCGCTACACTTGTAAGTGTAGCAGTAAATATAATAAAAATTAATATACAGGAACAGAAATGAATAAAAAACAAAATTGAAACTAAAATTACAACCCAAATCTCTTTAAAAAAGGCGCCATCCACTTTAAGTTATAGGCGACTTACGCCTTAACGAATATACGACTTAACGAACGACCTTCAACTTAGCGAGCAGTTAGATTTTTTTATTTAAATGTTGACGCACAGCTGGTGGCACGGGCCCCCCTCGCGGATGTAATGAGAGTGACTCACAGCCCGGCGTGTTGACGCAGAGCTGGTGGCACGGGCCCCACTCGCGGCACTCGTCGCGGTCGACGCACGTGCGGTTGTCGGCGGCGAGCGCGAAACCACCGGCGCAGGCGCACGCGCCGCCACTGGGCGACGCCACGCACTTATACTCGCACTCCAGGACCGCGCACGACAGCGTCGCTGTAACGCGTAATTCCTTTACTTACAGCGAAGAACTCGTATAAGTTGTGATTTCAAATTCGAATTTTTACGGATAAGACGCGTAACGCATCACATTTTTTTACACGTCCATAGCGACTTGAATACACCGATTCTCGACCCACAAGGACTGCACAAACACGCAGACCACGGCAAACATCTGTATGGCCAATAAAAATGTTTGTCATGTGCGGGGATCGAACCCGCAACAGCCAGCGTGACAGTCACAAACCAGTACTGTGACCGTTACGCTAGCGCTATATATACATATCATTATATGCTATAACTAATTTTTTTTTAGAAAATTTCGAAACAAATGCTATACTTATGTAAAAAAACCTACCACTTTATTTAACATTGCTACTTTGCATATTCTGCCTTAGTATAAACAACAAACAAAGCTAATGATGCACTTTCAGATAAAAATACTTAAGTATTGTGGAATAACACTTGAATCCAAAAGAATAGAATTCAATACTTATAATAAACTCACTCGTACAGTTCTGTTCTTCGTCGCTATTATCCAAGCAGTCATCTTCCCCTTCGCACACCCAACTAATAGGAATACATCTTTTATTATCACAAGTAAAATCCAATGCATTACGACAGGCCTGAACTGGTGGCTCTGAGTTCGGATCTGCGATACAACTTGTTTCATCAGATGCTAACTTTTCACCATATGGACAACCACACTTGACACTCAACAATTCGGTGTCGTTACTCGGTAAAGCAAAGCAAAACTTCTGGCAGTTTCCGTTGTTTCTCGCACAGGGCTGCATAGGTTCGACCTTTTGGATGTCCTCACTGTACACCTTAACGCCGTAAAGCCTTTTCGTTTGGGTTTTGTGAACTATGATGTCTTCTTTTTCTCCTGTCAATTTATGCAAACGAACAATAGCGTCCAATTTCCAGTCAGTTATGTACATGAAATCTTTATAAACGACGATTGAGAATGGATGTCTAATTAACCTAGACGTTATCGTTTTTACATCGGTTCCATCTAAATTAGAATGTCGTACATTATTCGTTGAAGCATCGCACCAGTAAATTCGATCAGCATCGAAGTCAATAGACAATCCGTTTGGCAAACCCAATGTAATATTTTTAAAGATCAACAAATCGCTGCCATCTGTGTTGGCACGACTTATATTTGCTGGACGATCCCATTCCGAGAAGAAAATAAATCCTTTATTTGGATGAACTACTATAGCTCGAGGTCGCTTCAGGTCTTTCAAAAGGGTCCGTTTATAAGATACATTTCTCATTGATAAAACATTGAGTGTACCTTTTCTCGAATCAATGTAGTATAAATTCTTTGAAACCCAATCCACAGCTAAACCTTCAACGCTTCCATCTTGTGGCGCCTGAATTATTTCTTTAGTTGTACCATTTCTGTGTATTCTATAAATAACGTTTTTTAATAAGTCAGAGTAATAAATGTGTTCGTCACTCGCATCAAAATCTAGTCCAACGAATACCGCTCTCTTTGATACAACCGGCAATATAGCTTCGCTAAACCCTTCGATAACCGTATCTAAAACTTTGCCCTTAATAAATCTCCCTTGGGAATACATTAGAAACTCTGTGACTCTTTCACAATTCCTCAGATCAGCTCCTAATTTAAATCCAAAATTACAAGCACATTTGTACCCTAATCCTCCAATTTGAAGTGCTGTCACTATACACATTTGTGAACAACCTCCGTTGTTATGGCCACAAGGATTATTGACGGAAGTCTGTTTCAAAGAGTTTATAACAGTCAACGCTTTCGGTTCACTAATATCTTTGGTCTTGTATATCGCCTGAATGGTTGACGAACCTTCGTATTTGCTGACGGAACTGATTCCTTGAAAAGTGCTGTCCAACCAGTATACTCTGTCCTCAAACAAGGTCAATCTCGACGGCCTCTGAACATGACCCTTCAGAACCAGGAAACGATAGTTTCCATCATAATCGGCGGTTTCGATTGAGTCTAGAAAGGAATCGCACCAAAATATACGCCTCGCTATTGTATCCACCGTGATACCAGATGCTTGGGCTATTGCTTCGGTAACTATCGATTTAGAATTGGTTCCATCCATGTGCGCACGAACAATCTGAGAATGATTATTTACTGATTATTATTATTGATAATTTATTTATTAAATTATATGTTTTAGTAAATGGACCAAGATATAGCACATCGATTGATAACAAAAAGTTGCATGTTTCAAACCGGTTTAGTTTCGCTATCCTTTTTTACGTAAAATTAATTTTTAATATTTATCTAAAAATATGGAAAGGAAACTTTATGAGAAAACCTACAAGTTCAGTTAGACATTTTTTGACTCATCAGCATCATCATCATCATCATCATCACTTCAGCCTATCGCAATCCACTGCTGGACATAAGCCTTCACAAGTTCGCACCAAAAATTGCGTGGTCTCACGTGTGTTGCCTATAATCACCACGCTGGTCAGGTGAGTTGTTGACCGCAGGCCTGGCTTTGTCACACCAATGACGCTGCTACCCGTCTTCGGCCTGTGTATTTCAAAGCCAGCAGTTGGATAGCTATCCCGCCATTGGTCGGCTTTATAAGTTCCAAGGTGGTAGTGGAACTATGTTATCCCGTAGTCGCCTCTTTTTTCTTTACTGCCGTAGCCACATAGCTTAAAGACTTATAAACAGCTACTATTAAATGGGAATCAGGAAGAACTGAGCGTCAAACTCTTAAGGTTACTGTACGGTAAAAACAGCCTGGAACTAAGGCCCTCACCTGGCTGCTGTCGGCAATAAACATGAGACCAAGCGTGGGATCGAGTGCGATGTCAGCGGGGCTGGTGAGGTTGGAGCCCAGCACGACGGCGTGCCAGTGCCCGTCTAGCTCGAACACGTCCACCTTCTGCCCCATTGCATCCACCACGTATAGCTTGTCGCCCACCCAGTCCACTGCCAGCGCTATGGGTGCCCACGAACCCGCAACGGTGATGTCGGTGCCACCGTGTGAGCTGCTGCCTGCTGACGCGTTTAGTGCCTGCGAGTAGATCTGAAAGGGAGGACGCAAGGTTATTTAGTCAACACCGAATAATAAGAATATATTTGCGAAAGTTTTTGACACGTTCACGTGTTCACATATTCGATTCCTCTTAGTAAATCAAGGGAATCCTCAACAAAACGACTATCGAAAAGGGTACCTCACCTTTTGCGTCTTGAGTTCGGACCAGAAAAGCAAGTTTCGATGGTAGTGGTAGTCGAGGCCTGCGGCGGTGGACGCATTCACTAGTCGAGTGAGTGCGCGGTCCAGTAGGTTAAGCCGAAGCGCACCGTGTTCGTATGCCAGTGACAACCACGCGGCCTCCGCGTGCGCCTCACAGCGCCCGCCCGAGCCCGCTATATATCCTGGTGCACACCAGCATATGTACGCTGTGGGATAACATGAGTTGGTGACTTCACATAATATTGGATGCGAATATCAGAACACAACTAATAATAACAGTATTTGTGAATATCACGCTAGTGGCACGGGCCCCCTCTTGTGAAGTGACTCAAGACCCGGCGTGTTGACGTAGAGCTGGTGGCACGGGCCTCACTCGCTAATGTAATGAGAGTGACTTACAGCCCGGCGTGTTGACGCAGAGCTGGTGACACGGGCCCCCCTCGCGTATGTAATGAGAGTGACTCACAGCCGGGCGTGTTGACGCAGAGCTGGTGGCACTTGCCCCACTCGCGGCACTCGTCGCGGTCAACGCACGTGCGGTTGTCGGCGGCGAGCGCGAAACCACCGGCGCACGCGCAAGCGCCGCCGCTGGGCGACGCCACGCACTTGTACTCGCACTCCAGGGCCGGGCACGACAGCGTCGCTGTAACACGTAATTGCTTCATTTCCACCGAAGAACTTTAGAAACTGAACCAAGGTGACATGACCAACATCTTTAACATTGAAATGCGTAATATAATCAAGACGTATTTCCAAAAAAAGTAGAACAGGCACCTTATCCAGTCTGACACTGAAAGAACCCAATAAAAAGATTAGTGGAGACAATAAACATAGTACTTTGTGAATAATTTGTATTTACTCACAAACAAAAAAAAAAACGATTTCAATTACATTTACAAGTAATACGTAGGTAGACAAAAAAAATAGTCAGATCTCAATCAACAACTTTTATACATACGTACATTTAATCAAACACAAATACTCACACACAACACTCACACCCGAACACACATGCACCAAATTAACATTTTTTTATTATCTGATAGTACCTGGGTGACTAAGCTTAGCTCGGTATTTTTAGTAAATCGTGTTTTTTGGAAATCATATTTAAATAGGAATTACATATTGATAAAATATGAGTAATATTTTCCGATTTTACTAACATAATAATAAAAAATATAAGCTGGTTATTTAAATAAAAAATCATGAATTCAATTAGAAAAAAAAGGAAAAAAAAAATAATCGATCTGTGGGGACATTGGGATTTGAACCGTGGACACCTGAGTTATTACAAATTTATTGACAATTGCGAAATTTACCTTCGTATTCTAACGATATCAGCTATTTTTTCATTACCTAAGAACAGAGTGCCTACTGCCTAGTGCGAGTTTTATTCACAGAAACATGAGAGAAACGCGTTTATACGTGAAGATTATTTTGCATGGGAATTTAAACACTGCAGCCTAGACGATAAAGAATACTATACGATACAATCGATACAGAGTCATCTAGCGGAAAACGCGAGAACTAGGTTGAAATGCCGAATTTCCCATACAAAATAAAGTTAAAATTTACGCCCGTTATTGTGAGACGGATTAAACAAAACTCGCAGTAGGCACTCTGATAAAACGACATTTTCTAAAAACGAATCCTACTCGTAGCAATACCGATTTAGCATCCCCGAAATCCCCTGCATAGGTACTAAATTTCATGAAAATCGTTTGAGCCGTTTCCAAGATTCAGATTATACAGGGTTACAGGAAAAGTCGTGCTAGATCCGTTAAGGGCATGAAGTACCCATCATTTCTGACTTATTTCACTATGAAATACCCTACCCTAAACTTAACCCTTTTCGAGATATTCGACTTTTAATTTTTTTATTGAAAATTGCCGATTTTTAGGTTACTAAATTTAATTTTGTTTATTTTGTGTGTTTTATTATAATTATTATTGCATTTTTACATCTCTAATAAGATGCTTTACGTCGTCGATCATTAAAATAGTGCATAAGTTAATTGAAAAGGCCGTAGTAGACAAGTGAAAGTTAAGAAATTAAAAAAAAATATTATAAAGTTTAATTTTCTCTATGGGATATCTAAGAAAAATATTATGGCAGTTGATCGGCAGATGTGTTTTAAAATATCTACGTTTCATCAGCTATCTAACGAGGTATAACAATCTAGGGTTTTATTTAAATGCATTGAAAAAAACTTAGTTTCATAGGCGACAGTGGAGAAGAAAATTAATACTTAGCCCTAAAAAGTAAAATAAAACAATAGGTAAGCATGAAATGTCATTTATTAAATCAGGTTTTCACACAACTTTTTCTTACTCTACAGTTCATGTTCAACATGGCCGCCTCTGTTTCTAATACATTGTCGCATCCTTCTACGGAGACCAGTCTTCACTACTCGAGTGGTCAATGTTGTCCTCATTTTATTTGCTGCATCCACAATCCTTTCTCTTAATTCTTCCACAGACGAAACTGGATTTGGCTCGCTGTAGACAAGACTTTTCATGCGCCCCCAGATATGAAAATCCATGGGGGTTAGATCCGGACTTCTTGCTGGCCATGGTAACGGCCCACCTCGTCCTATCCATTTGTTTGGATAACTTGTGTCCAGCCAGTCTCTGACACTTCTCCTGAAATGGGCAGGGCAGCCATCATGTTGGAACCACATGTCCAGCGTGAATGTGTGGATGGCCTAATGGCCATCCACACATGGAGATAATTCTCCAATTATTTGATTGGACCTTACTTTCTCCCGGACAATCTAAATGGGGAAAGTTATGAAAGGAGACTTGAGCCATTTGCTGGGTGATCTGCCACTCAACTTGATCAGGGACATGTGTCAACATGATGGCTGCCCTGCCCATTTCAGGAGAAGTGTCAGAGACTGAAGAGAGAGAGAGATGTTGAACATGAACTGTAGAGTAAGAAAAAGTTGTGTGAAAACCTGATTTAATAAATGACATTTCATGCTTACCTATTGTTTTATTTTACTTTTTAGGGCTAAGTATTAATTTTCTTCTCCACTGTCGCCTATGAAACTAAGTTTTTTTCAATGCATTTAAATAAAACCCTAGATTGTTATACCTCGTTAGATAGCTGATGAAACGTAGATATTTTAAAACATATCTGCCGATCAACTGCCATAATATTTTTCTTAGATATCTCCCATAGAGAAAAATAAACTTTATAATATTTTTTTTAATTTCTTAACATTCACTTGTCTACTACGGCCTTTTCAATTAACTTATGCACTATTTTAATGATTGACGTCGTAAAGCATCTTATTAGAGATGTAAAAATGCAATAATAATAATAATAAGACACGCAAAATAAACAAAATTAAAGTTAGTAGCCTAAAAATCGGCAATTTTCAAAAAAAAAAAAAAATCAAAGTCGAATATCTCGAAAAGGGTTCATAGTGAAATAAGTCAGAAATGATGGGTACTCCACGCCCTTAACGGATCTAGCACGACTTTTCCTGTAACTCTGTATATATGTGTGTATATACAAAAATTGCTCGTTTAATAGTATCTGATATATATTGATTAATGTTTTACCACCACGGTGGACAAGCAGAATACCAAATAACATCTAACACTACCCAGGGCCATTACGACTTGTTTTTTTAAAACTTAAGTATTACTGGCAATAAACTATTTTGTATTTTTGTATTTTGTATAAACGACTTTAAATTTGATTATTTCCTTTTTTTAAACTTGATTTTGGCAAAGTTTGTTTTAGAAACAAGATTTTGGCAAGACAAAGTTACTAAAGGGTTGTGGGCTCAGCGTATTTTAAGATTATCAATTGCTCCATGACGGCCGCTAAGTCGCTTGACTACTTTAAACTGTTTATTTTCCTTATTCCTCGCGCTGTTTAATATTCAGCAACTAATTTAACAATATTATTTTTTGCGACCGAATAAAAACTCGATGATATATTTAACCTCCTTTATTCTTAATTTTACACAATAAAGAACTTTCTCATAAAAAAAATTGCCGGCTCATAACTATTTAGTTAGGTGTTATAAAAATAATCAAAATGTAACTATTAATCTCTTTTTAGCTTAAAGAAGAACTTAAGAACTGCAAATTTAATCGCTTTTAACCGTTACAGTATTATTCGATTGTGGATTTCGCGGTTAAATGTAACTAACCTAGGTCTTTCGTGTCTGTCTGAGCAGCGACCGCTACCAGTAGCGTTACCACCGCCAGCAGCCAGCATGCCTCCCTGGCGCCCACCATCTTTAAGCCACTGCTCACCACATCACCACCGTACACACTGCCGCTGACACACACAGGCACAGTTCTTACAATAATTTCAGCATAAACCTGTCTAGTAATTCAAACTTTTGCACAAGCGTGGAAAGTTTAACGCAGTTTCTCATGTATGTAAATGTTTTATATTTTTTATAATTAGTAAGTGTTGTTGTGAACCCTAGCGGCGAAAAGCCACCACGTTGTACGAACGCGCAACAATAACTGCCGGGCTGCCGGCCAGTTCAGTGCCGGCAGTCTTTATCGCGCCCAAAAAGTATTGCGTCAACGGGCTAGTCAATAATTAAGAATAAAATGCATTATTGCGTCTCTTAAAAGTCAGTAATATTTTAACAAATTAAAAAAAATGACAGATATTTACCACTTTTCCGCAGTAGTACAAATTACTATAGGTACTTTGTTTCTGGCAGGGTGCACGTTCTTACGGGTTTCCCTTCCTGTGTCAATAAATAACAATCTTCAGGATCTTTGCTATAATGCAAGTAAAATGCAGTAAATAAATAAATAAATAAATAAGTGTTCCGAGGGATCAATTGTAGCTCTATTTCTTTTTCTAATATGTATTTATTAATTTATTTATTCATAAGTCAACACCAACAAGTAGTACAACAATAAATACAAAATTAATAAAGTAAACATCGGTGTCTAGATAATTGCCTACTTTTTTTACAGGTGTCCTTAAGTTACTAAGCATATCATCAACATCGTAATAAGTCACATTAAAAATTGTCCATGTAGCATACAGAAATGAATATAGCATAATATATGAATGTATGTATAAATGATTTCCCATTTTATGTGTTGTGTGTTGTTTTGTTATGATGCATTTTATTTTAAGTGGTATTTTTAGTCGTAGTTAATTTTATTTTTAGTCGGTATAATTAACTTATTTATATAACTTATTATACCGACGTCAACGATGCTCTATCACGAAAAAAAAAAAAACTATAAATATTAAAAAATAAAAATAAAATTATAAAAATTTGTGATTCCGGCCAGGATCGAACTGGCGGCCTTCCGCGTGTAAAGCGGATGTGATAACCACTACACCACGGAACCAGCCACATGGATAATTGAAATAGCGGTAGTATTATATTATGCAAGTACCATTAATTATTTTGGTCATTTGTTGTTACGTAAGCGTTACACTTGTTTTGATTATATAAAAACGTGTCATATGATACTACATAACATATGACCTTAATACATTTTATTTAATAGACTGTCGAGTGTACATAAATACACGGTTATGATTCTACCAATCTGTCTATAATTATTATTTGTAGGATGACAATTAAAATGTATTTTTGAAGCCTAGTTTAATTAATCCGAACGCTCCAAACTTCTCATAATCAGAAGAGGCCTTTGCCCAGCTGTGGGACTTTTACAAGTGGATAAACTAATTTATTCATTCATTACACATTGCTTGAATGATTTACACTCGAAATCCTTAAATCCAAAAGTCATTTGCAAGATTTAGAAAGCACTTCCATATCATATAATTCAGTGACTAGATAGGAAAACCCAACGCTATAAGAGTGGCGTAGCGTGCTTTTTAGGGGCCCTGTATGAAATTTAGCTAGGGGGCCCAAAAGAAGGGTAAAGATTTCTCACAAAAGAAACAAAAATGCTTGCATTAAATTAAAATAAATATTTACTGACTATAAGTTATCACTTCCTCCTAGAAATTGGGAATCCAATTAAAACAAAGTAAGTTTTTGACATCCCGGCAAGCACGAAATTAAGTAACATCGTTGATAGTATTTTACTTTTTTTTTTTTGCTTAAACACACTAGGCCTGTAGCCCGTATCATTGATACGGCTAATACGGTGGCAGCTACGCCCCTGGATATAAATAATAATCAAATTTTAGTAATTGCTATTTTTAAGATATCAATCAAACCTTTTCGATTTTTCTACTCAAAAAACAGAGACGTGGCTGGAGACGAAGGAAAAGCAGGAACCACTCGCCACAAGTGCTTATATACTAATGAACTAAGCCCTACTCATCTGATCCCCACATAGATACATACACAAAACCATACGTCACAAGGACCGCGCTAATAAGCAATGCCTAGCAATATCATTACAGCCTATACAGTCCACTGCTGGACATTGGCCTCCACAAGTTTACGCCAAAAATAACGTCAACTCATGTGTTTTGCCCATAGTCACCACGCTGGGCAGGCGGGTTGGTGACCGCAGTATTGGCTTTGTCGCACCGAAGACGCTGTTGCCCGTCTTCGGCCTGTGTATTTCAAAGCCAGCAGTTGGATGGTTATCCCGCCATCGGTCGGCTTCTTAAGTTCCAAGATGGTTGTGGAACCTTGTTATCCCTTAGTCGCCTCTTACGACACCCACGGGAAGAGAGGGGGTGGCTAAATTCTTTAGTGCCGTAGCCACACAGCACCTAGCACCTAGCAATAAGAAAAAAGCAATTATGCACCAAAAGAAATTAATAACATTATATATGTTAAAATATTTTTTTTATAATACCTACATATTATGGTATGGTAATAAAGAAAATTTAAAAAAGTTTACTCAAAAGTCCCTTACATCATTTACTCCTGTGTAAGAGATCCTTAAAGATACAACATAATATGGCAAACACCTCTATGGCCCATTTGAGTAACAGATAAAGAAACTTGAATATCTAAATGTCCAATAGCACCAGTCACAATAAGCTAAAATATATCTTTTTTTTTGATACTCTAAAATTCTAAAGGCGGTTTCAAACTTTCAAAACTCTCGTAAGGTTAAGTGTGACCTTAAGAAATGGAGATAATCAGTTTATTTGAAATATCCAGATTATATCTTGCGTCTTTATTTACATCCAATATAAAAGTTTTAGAGTGTAAAATACTTTAAAACAAAGTCGTTTAAAAAACCTTTTTATTAATAAGGGATCGTCCATTAATCACGTGAGGCTCGGGGTAAAGGGGGTGTCTGGGGAAATGTCAAGATATATCACGTTAAGGGTGGAGGGGGTCATTATGAACATACAATCAATAAGCACCCTGCAACTTTCTTGTCTGTCTGGAAATTTGTATAAAGAGCTGTTAACTATTAAACTACTAATCGAATTTTCATTCGGTTTCCACAAAAAGATTTCATGAAGAAGATTTAGGTACATATATTATTTAAATGGCTAAAACGGTTGAATGTTTCTACGATACGTCATAAATTTAAATCTTCCGCTGAGAATTTTATATAACTTGTAATAATGTCACTTCACTATAATTTTTCTGAAATATATAAAAATCAAGCCTCAGCTCAAAAAAAAAAAGAAAGAAATCAACCGACGAATAAAATGTTCTAAGCACATTGTAATTAGTTTTTGTAATCTAGTTATCTAGTAGTGCCTTATATGTCACTTAGAAAACAATTAACTTGTAAAACAAGAATGCTTAAAAACACGCACAAAAAATTAAAAATTTTCATTTTCAAAGGTTCCCATTATGCTCAGATATTGTTTTTCTTACTGGTTTAGAAAAAAGGAGCACTTTGAGTTAAGATACAGTTATACAAAATTAGTTGTAAAACTGTGTCTATCTCCTTGTGAACAATAAAATAGCTTTTTAATATATAAAGGGACAAACGTGAACGCGTCTTTCAATTATGACAGGTTCTAATAGGCTAAAAATTTAAAATGTCGGCGCTGTCAAATGTTGAGTGATGAAAGTCAATTGAATCAAAACATACTTTGCTAAACTTTGCTTTGTAGTTTGATAATTACGGACTTATTTAAATGAATTTTAAGCGTCTCAATGAAAGAAATGCATAATTGTTAGATAAATAGTACATAATATAATGTTTTAAACATTATACTTTCTTTACTGATGTTAAAATGTCTGCCGAACAGCCGGATCTTTTATTTTTCGATACGTTTTCTCACGATACGAGTGAGGTATGAAGTTTTTTATTACCATTATAATTTTTAAAGAATAATACTTTATTTTAATTAAGTTTATTTATATTAAAAAAATTGTTTAAGTGTATAATACACAGTTGTGTTAGCGATTGGTGATCATGGTATGAAATGTATCAAAACAGATTATATTGTTAGCATTCTTACTTATACGGGACTTATCTCGGACTCGTCCATAACCATGGCGTCTGCATCATTGAGGAAATATCCGGAGTTTAAAATAAATTACAACCCATTAGGTCCCACCTAAGTATTGTGAAAGCTTAAAAAGATGATTATTTTGTTTTTACAGGAATTAAATTTGGACTTAGTCCAGTTTCCAAAGTCAGTATATGTACGAGAAATACGTATTATACCTCTTGGTGCTCGAGTCGAAGGGGACTTTCCTGGTGGGGTTAGGCTTGGAGCAACTAACCCAACGAAATTTCACATTGATTTCTTCGTGAATGACCTGAGTAAGCCTGGTGCCTCAACATTCGAAGCTCTTGGAAGTCTTGATTATTGTCAGAATGGACAGATACATATGGAATGTGGAAGTGAAGTGGAGCAATCAAGAATTCCGACTGATGGACTCGTACTTCGAGGTAATATATTGTACATATGCCAAGACGTACCTTATAGAGTACATAACATACATATAAACAAGTATGTTATCTGTATAGCCATAATATTGACGTTAGCGCATCAGTCAACTATACTGGCTGTTGTGCTTGTGGTCGTAAGTTCTATCCCTGCACACGACCAACATTTGTATTTTCCATATACGTTTGTTGTTGTCTGAGTGTTTGTGCTTGTGTATTGTGTGTTTGCAGGGAAAATCCTATTGAGGGCTGTTGAGTGTGAAGGGTTTATGTATTTATTTAAATATTGTCATGGACCATCCATGACAATATATGTTTTTACTACTGAAATTGCAAGTTTCTGTAACAAATATGTGCCAAACTCTCAATATTAATTTTTAAAGTGTTTTGCAAAATAAATATTGTACTTTGTAAAAAAATCATCACTTCAGCCTGTAATATCCCACTACTGGGCATAGGCCTCTTTCTCCACGTAGGAGAAGGATCAAAGTTGAATCCACCACGCTGCTCTAACGCGGGTGGGCATATGGGTGGGTGTATATATTCCCTACTATGAGTAACGATCGCTATCAGGTGTACATGATAACAACCAAAAAAAAAATCATCACTAATTTTTAACCGACTTAAAAAAAGGAGGAGGTTACTCAATTCGACCGT
Organism: Melitaea cinxia; assembly: GCF_905220565.1. Taxonomy (NCBI): domain Eukaryota; kingdom Metazoa; phylum Arthropoda; class Insecta; order Lepidoptera; family Nymphalidae; genus Melitaea; species Melitaea cinxia. Next base: position 16,393,022 of record NC_059407.1, on the reverse strand, counting down.
ATATATATATATATATATATATATTTTTTTTTTATGTATATTCGGAGATAACTCCTTCGTTTATGAACCGATTTTGATAATTCTTTTTTTAACTAAACATTTTCTTATGACCTCTAAAAATACTTTATGTTCTACATAACTGATTGGACTTATCAGTAATAATGTGATGTTGCCTGTATCCTTCCTAGATAAATATGCTATCAAGTCCTAAAAATTTTTTTCGATTTGAACCAATAAGTTCTGCAGATTTTGGCAATAACTAAGTTTTTTTTTTTTTTTTTTTTATTTGTTCAAAATACAAAAAACAAATAGTTAAAACTTATACATAAGCCTGCCACGAAAACTCACAAGAGCTTATCCGGACAAGCCGCCGCGTCGCATATCATATTATCATATGATATCTTTATCGTACCGTACCATGTTATAGCCATTAAATTAAAACTAAGGTAATTACCAAAATTTTGTAACTATTAAACGCTTAAAGATTTTAGTAAATGTTCTTTTAGTGATCTTCTATATTTTCGTTTGTCCAGGTATAACTCTTGTAGGTTTTCGGGAAGTTCATTAACAAATGCAGGTATAATAGTGTTTAACATTCTAGCTCCGTAAAAATTCCTAGCATTCGGCACAACAAATTTTTTTGAGTTTTGGATATTTCTTAGGATATTGGGTCTACATTTTTCGATTAGTAAAGAAGGATCATTAACTTCATTTAGGATATTGAATTTCACCAAAGTAAATACATCCATGACATTACAATATTTAAAAATATCACTTTCAATCAAGATACGTTTATTTTCAAATTTTGGGATAATGGTTTTTAATAAACGTAACTGTAAAGCATAAATACTATTTAAATGTGTTTTATAGGTCCTACCGTAGCTACTCAGTCCATAACTGATAACAGATTGAGCCAGGGCTAGATACAGTGTTCTACAAATTTTATATGGGAGCTTATGTTTCAATATAAACAATCTACTAAGTAGAGATCTTAATTTAGAGCAGACGAGGTCTATGTGAGGCTTCCAGCTAAATCTGTTATCAATAACGATGCCGAGATAAGTATGTTGATTTACTTTTTCTAACAGTGGACATTGACAATTCAAACTAATACGACTACTATGGAAACATTCATGAGTGTGGGCCATGATAGCAGGGGAGGTGATAGGTACGTTATGGGAAGAATGTATATGTATAAATTTAGTTTTTTGAGCGTTAATCACCAGTCCAACATCGTGGGCCCATTTACAAATAAGATTATAATTGCATAATATTTTAGTTTTGCATAATATTTTCAGCTTCAGATACTGATCTATGTGCCGCAATCAAACAAGTGTCGTCGGCAAATTGATAAATGGAGCCTTGTTTTATCAAATTACACATTTCATTAACATAGAGGAGATATTCAATTGGCCCAATTACAGATCCCTGTGCTGTGCCATTTGTGGTTGGATACATATTACTATAGCAATTGGCAACTTTAACGGTGGTAAAGCAATTTGCATGATAATCTTTTATTAAATTTAGTAAAGGGCCTTGAATTCCATTTTGTTGTTGTAGTATATGTCTGGCATGTTATATAAAATAAATCAGTTGTCAATGACGAGTCGTTTGAATATACAACATGGTGGCAGCGGTGGGATAAAATATTAAATATATTCGGTAAAAATGGCATTACAAATGTATTAACAAAAAAAGGTACTTCTATCTATGTTTAAAGCAATATTAAATAAAATTGTTGATTAAAATTAAAGTAAACGGTTCACAAGATGGAGCATGCACGGCCGCCATCAGAACTTAAAATTGATGGCGTTGGGGGGCCCGTTAGCAGAGCAGACGTCTGGAAAAAGTGGAAGCAACAATTTCTATTGTTCATGAAAGCTTCAGGTGTGTATTCGGAATCATCAAGTATTCAAGCCAGCTTACTTGTAAATCTTATAGGTCCCGATGGATTTGATATATATCAAACTTTTAATTTTGAACGAGATGAAGATCGCGATGATGTCAATATCGTATTAAAAAAATTTGATGAATATTTTGGAATGAAGTCAAATGTGACGTTGATGCGATATAAATTTTTTTCACGAAATCAAGAGCTTGGAGAATCTATTCAACAATACGTTACAGCTCTCCGTCTACTGAGCAAAAATTGTGAATTCTCTACATTAGAAGAAGATTTAATAAGAGACAGAATCATTTGTGGTATACGTCAAAATACGGTTAGGGATCGATTATTAAGATGCGAAGAACTTAATTTAGAAAAAGCGATGCGAATTTGTCAAGCAGAAGAAATAGCACAAGAAGGTGGACAGCAAATGGGCAGTACAAGTGAAAATACTTCGCATGTGGATACTGTAAAAATGAGACGCCGTGACCAAGAAGTAGCATGTGGGTGGCGATCCCGCACGCGGAGCAACAATCCAGCAAGCACTTCGTGGCGTAATACTGTTGGCGTTCCAGGATCATCAGCAATTATTACCTGTATGAGTTGTGGTAATTCACGGTGTGGGAGGAAAGATGAATGCCCTGCACGATTTATAAAATGTTTTACGTGTGGCAAACAAGGTCATTTTTCCCGTCTCTGTAATTTTAATCGTAATTCAACTCGTAATATAGGTAAATTTAATCGCGTTCATGAAATTGAATGTAACAATAATGATCGAGATAGTGATTCGACAGATGATAATTTTCAGATTAGCGTTGTTGAAGAAGGAAATAAAAAAGGTGAGAATTGGTTTCAGAAACTTTCTTGTGCGCATGGAGTAGAAAAATTTAAAATAGATACAGGAGCGGATTACAACATAATATCTTATAAGAGGTTTAAAGAGTTAGGTTTTAATGACGAAATAATAATAAAAAAGACACTAGCTTTACATTCTTATACTCATAACTCTATACCCCTTAAGGGCATTTGTATTATTCCTTGGACTTACAAAAACGTTACTTACAACCTTAAATTCGCAATAGCTGACATGATCTGTAATAGTATTTTAGGTTATAAATCATGTGAAATGTTAGGATTAGTAAAACGTATTTATTCTATTGAAATGTCAAATTATGATGACGTTTTTAAAGGATTGGGATGCTTACCTGGCAAGTATCACATAGTTGTTAATAAATCTATGGCGCCTGTTATATGCGCTAGTAGAAAAATTCCTCACAGCTTACGAGATCGTTTGAAAGTGGAATTAGAAAAAATGGAAGAACTAAACGTTATTAGAAAGGTTACACATCCAACACAGTGGGTTCACCCATTAGTCTTAGTCGCTAAAAAGAATAATGGTATTCGTATATGTTTAGATCCTCGTGAATTAAATAAGGCGGTGCAACGATCACACTTTCAACTACCAACTGTATCTGAACTGGCATCTCGATTACACGGAGCACGATTTTTCTCTGTACTCGATGCTACTGCGGGGTTTTGGACTGTGGCGCTAGACGACGAGAGTGCAGATTTGTGCACTTTCAGCACACCCTTCGGTAGGTACCAATTTCTTCGTCTTCCATTTGGTATAAATTGTGCATCGGAAGTTTTTCATGGAAAATTAAAGCAATTTTTGGAAGATCTTGATGGTGTTGAAAATTATATTGATGATATTATTGTGTGGGGTGAAACGAAAGAAATACACGATAATCGTTTGAAGGCATTGCTTGATAGAGCTAGGCAAATCAATTTGAAGTTTAATAAAGATAAATGTAGATTTTTTGTTGAAGAAGTTAAATACTTAGGGCACGTATTTAATGTCAACGGTATGAGACCAGATAGTGAAAAAATTAAAGCGATTAAAGAAATGCAGGTTCCAAAGGATAGGAAAGATTTAGAAAGATTTTTAGGTGCAGTTAATTTTCTATCAAAGTTCATTCCTAATCATTCTGAAATAGCAGTTCCGTTGACGAATCTTTTAAAAAAGGATAATTCGTGGCGTTGGGAAGATAGCGAACGCAACGCATTCGACAACTTGAAAAAGGCAGTAACGAGCTCGAGCGTTTTAGCACTCTATAATCCGACTCAACCGATTGTGATGTCAGTCGATGCATCGCGTAACGCCTTGGGAGCAGTTTTACTACAAAATGGTCGACCGGTTGAATTTGCATCTCGTACACTTACAGATGCTCAAAAAAGGTATGCCCAAATTGAAAAAGAAATGTTAGCGATTGTTTTTGCGTGTGAACGGTTTCATCAATATATTTACGGACAAAGTCGGGTCGTCGTAGAGACAGATCATAAACCGCTAGAAAGTATTGTTAAAAAGCCATTAATGTCTATTCCAGCACGTTTGCAACGCATGCTTTTAAGAATTCAGGGATATGATTTAGTTGTGAGATATGTTCCAGGAAAATATATGTATATAGCTGATATGCTATCTCGAGCAGCACTACCGGATCTTTATAGTAGTAAGATTCACGATAAAGTTGTATGTCAAGTGAGGATGGTTGTAGAAGGTATGCCAATATCGAATGATAAATTAACTTTAGTAAAAAGAGAAACCAAGCATGATTTAGAGTTACAAATTTTAATGAAATATATTGATTTAGGTTGGCCAAATCATAATTACAACGTTTCTAATGAAGTTAAACATTACTGGTCTATAAAAAATGAGTTGAATGTTGTCGACGGAGTTATATTCAAAGGTAACTTAGTGCTGGTTCCAAGAAAGCTGCGTAATGAAATGTTAAGAATTGTTCACGAAGGTCATTTAGGCATTGAACGTTGTAAACGGCGAGCAAGGCAGGTTATTTATTGGCCAAATATCTCACATGATATAGAACAATACGTCAAGCGTTGTAAGACATGTCAACAATATTCAAACGCTCCTAGTAAAGAACCTATGATACCTGTAGATATTCCCAATCTTCCATGGAGTAAAGTGGGTTCTGACATTTTTGAGTTAAATAAAAAATATTATCTTATATTAGTAGATTATTATTCAAACTTTGTTGAAGTTTGTAAAATAAATAATTTGTCATCTTGCACAGTGATAAATAAAATGAAGGAAATATTTGCAAGATTTGGTATTCCAAGTATCGTTATAACAGATAACGGAACGCAATATTCCAGCAGAGAGTTTAAAATGTTTTCTTTTGAATGGGGATTTGATCATGTTACTTCTTCTCCTAACTATTCCCAATCAAACGGAAAAAGTGAACGAGCAGTCCAAACTGTCAAGAAGATGTTAAAAAAATCACTTGCGAGTAATGAAGATTTCTTTTTAGCTCTACTTAGTTATAGGAACACGCCAAGAGACGAATTAAGCTCACCAGCAGAGTTATTAATGGGTCGAACGTTACGTTGTCAGCTGCCCGTTCATCCTAATATATTGAAGCCTAAGCTTGTCAATCCTTTAGACTATAAAACTATGCTCAACAAACAACACAAAACTAAATTATATTATGATCAGCGTTGCAAAGAGCTTGAGGAATTGAAAGGGGGTGATTCCGTCATATGTATAGACGGAAAGGTTAGATATAGGGGAAAAGTTGTCGGACACGCTAATACTCCACGATCTTACATTGTACAAAACAGTGTAGGTAAAAGATTTAGACGTAATCGTCGTCATCTAATAAAATGTAAAAGTGACTTAAATTGTAATGACGGAAAGGACAAGAGTATTGAAATGTATACTGACGCTAATGATGTAAGCTTTGCAGACGATGTTAATGAACCAACGTGTTCTCATAGAGATGAACAAGTTTCTAGAAAGTTTACATCACCTAGACCTTCAAGGAAAGCAAAAGAAATTGCAAAGCAGCGTTTAGCTCATTTATTTAATTAGTCTTTACTTAATTTTTTAAAATGCGGAAGGAGAATTATTATGATTTTGTATGATATGTTAATTATATTTTATACAAACGCCATATTGCATTCATATAGCATAGCAGAGTAAAGTTATTTTATTGTTTGTCATTTAATATATATTATGATTTTGTTTTGTTCTGTTTACCATAATTAATTACAAGTACATCAATTATTTTAGTTTTTTGGGGAAGATGTTGTAGTATATGTCTGGCATGTTATATAAAATAAATCAGTTGTCAATGACGAGTCGTTTGAATATACAACATTTGTGATAGTTTACTGTATAAAGTATTGAAATCTAGCATATCAAAGGCTTTTGAAAAAAAATAAACTTGATGATTCCGCTTGTGATATCCCACTTCGCCACGCCACTTTCTCAATGTAGGAGAAGGGTTATAGCTTAATCTACCATGCTGCTCCACACAAACTGGTTGGTTAAAATCGTCAGCTTTATAATATTAGTTTATATGAATTATTATATGTTTTATTGTTTGTAGTCAGGGTTCGCCAAACCGATTCATAAAGGTAACCGTTTGAAACGGTTACCGTATGAATCGGTTACCGATTGAAAAGGTTACCGTTTTATTTCGGTTCCAAAACCGTAATAAAACGGTTACCGATTAAACTGTAATACCGAAATATAACGTTATGTATTTCGGTTTTAAATGATTCGGAGAAGTACAGAGGGTAACAAAATCTGTGAGCCATCGTTTGAAATGAAGAATCTGTAATGTTCCTTTGCCTTTATTGATAATGCTTGGTTTTTCATAAGACTGGCTTCTTTAACTATGAAAGTAATTAAGTTTTTTGTTTTGAATTATTCGTTATATGCAATGTAAACATTAACGCGAAAAAGAGATGAAAACTTGCTCGCGCCACGCCCGGGGCCTGTCGTCTATCACAAATAAATAAGTTTTAAGTAAAATCACGCAACACACGGGAGCGAATGAGATAGAGATATGGTGTACGTTCGGACCGCAATCCGAGCTAGCGCAGCGCAGCTACAAGAACGGGAATTGCCCGCTTAAACTTACGACGCGAACGTTATGCCTACTACCGGTTTATTTCGATACTGTATTACCGATATGATTCGGTTACCGAATGATTCTCTTACCGTTATTTTGATTCGATAAGTACCGTTTTATAAAGGTAAATAACCCATATCGGAATATCCCTGTTTGTAGTCATTGAAATAAGAATGAAATAGGGGTTAAAAGATACAGAATACTTTTCCCGTCAATATTATATATAAGGGAATGCAGAAGTAAAATATATATATAAAACATAAAGTGTATGTGTTCAGTATAATATGCAGATTCAGATCAAGTACATGCAAATACTTTGAAAAGATTTTGTTCTCATCCGATACCAAGAAAGATATATAAAATGAAAACTGTAATGTTAACGTTATTGGTTTGTCTTAAAAAAATTAAAAATATTAATCATCTATTTTATTAATAAAAATAATTTTAATTTTAGCTAAAAATGTTTAAAATGAATACTATAAAAGTAATAATAATGTACGAGAATACTTTATTATCTTTTTCAGGTTGGTACACCACAATCACATTAGCCGTCTATGGTAATTTGACACAAGTTCTACCCGATGCTCCTGTAAGCGTGAACCCTCCACCAAATGTTCAAAGACCTGTGTCTCGGGAAGTTAGTGCTTTACCAGCAAACGTTCCACAATCATCAGACTGGAATCCAGAACCAACCAATCCGATTCCAGCATATACTACCAATGTTGCTCCAAGCAATCCTGAGACATATGGAGCTGCTACTTACCCAGAGAACTACGACAATCAAATGTATAGGAATGAGTATTATGAGAACGAAGGGCCGAAAGATCCAAGGACGTACCACCACATGGAGGACAATGAGTGGGAGAAAGAGAGAAGAGATATCAGTTGCGAAAGAGAGGGAGACAGGATGCGTCATAGTCCACGTTCTATGGAGTTGGATAGAGATAGGCGTGACGCCAGGAGTCGTAGACGTTCAATCGACAGAGGCAGGAGCCGTGAATCGTCTCGTCATCGCGATAGGAGTAGGGAGTTGGATAGAATCCATTCAAGGTCGCGTAGTCGGGATAGGGATTATGTCGTCAAAGGCGAATATCGGCCTTTAAGCCGTTCAAGGTCTCGTAGTATTGACCGTGACCGTGACTGGGATAGGGGTTCGTATAAAAAGGATGATTACCGCAGACATCGTGATGCTTCATACGACAGATCACGCGGTGCCTCCTACGAACCACGCTCGCCTTACGACAAGAGACCACCGTCGTACGAACGCAAGATACCGTATGATAAATGTGCACCTTATGAAAAAAGATTGTCGCCATACGACAAAAGAAGCTCTTCATATGAACGTCGCGCACCTTCCTACGATAAGCAAACTCCGTACGATAGAAAAAGGCATTCGCCTTACAGTCGCATGCGAGGCTCGAGCTATGGCAGTAGATCTCCAAGCCGTGATGATCCTAGGAAAAGACCGAGAACTCCGCCTGGTGAAAGTAGGCGACCCATGTCTCCGAGAGAAGGTGAAACGACCAGCCCCATTAATTCCGTGCGATCAGAAGAAGGGGCTGACTATGATAGAAGCGGTAAACAAATACCACGCATCGATTTCTATCATCAAAGCTACAGACACAAGAGTTCAATTAGAAGCCCTTCTCAAGAAGTTGATACTGCATATGTTGAACCACAACATTCTAGTTTAGTTACTGTTCCAATTGTTGATACAGCGGCCGCAAAGAACATAGAATCGCCAAACAGGAACTTAGATGAAGATAGATCGATGGACGCAGAGCCATTTGAGCCTATCTTATCAGATGAAGACATTTGTGACGATATGGATACTAATTCTTATATAGAAGTGGATTATGATATGACCGAGTATTGCAGCGTCGATGATATTATCAAATATTTCAATCCTTTCAAAGCAGAATGGAAAAAGTATGAGCACGTCAATAAAATAACCGAACTTGCAGATGTTAAAAGAGAAGATGTAAAAGATGTTATGAGCGCAAGTTTCGATGAACTGTGTCAAGCCAATGTTGATCTGTCTAAAATATCAGAGATTACAACAGCAGCGAAAAGACGAGAACAGAAATTTTTCTCAAACACCTTTCTTGAAATTGATAATTCGTCGAGGGAGGACTGGGTTCACCAATGCGAACAATTATTCGTCTCCCTAAACAACCTTTGTAAAAACACCGATATTATACTCAGAATATTCCGCATGTATAACAGATCGGAGACATCTGATGAATTTGCAGATATTTATAATCTTCTGGTAACGTTCTGTAGGATCGGATTGAACTTCGATTTTGCTCTGGCACAACAACAGCCTACGTATAAGATACGCCACATGAAATGCGGTATCCGTCTAGCTGAAACGCTAATGTCTCATCACCATAATGGCCAGGTGATGAAAATGCTATTGAATAATGGTATAAATATTCCAATGCAGCTTTTACAAATGTATTCTAAGGAATACATGGCTTTAAGTATTCGTCTGATGATACTGAAATCTTTAAACGCATGTTTGTCATCGAAAGAAGCTATAGATCATTTCATGCAAAATTCCATATATCCGAAATTTGATAAAAGTACAAACGACAACACCAAAAAACCAATGAATGGTTATCAGGCCTTGATAGCGATGATGCAGGCTAATCCACTAGGAAGAATCAAGTTTGCACTGAGTGCACTTTTGAAAAAACTTAACATATATGAAGCGTTGAGTAAACTACATGATTTAGTATTGAAGTTCAACAATTCTGCTGCAGAGAACAATCAGGCAGAAGATGTTGAGCTGTCGGAAAGCGAAATAAACTTTATTGTAGATTCTTTCGAAGAAATACTTTATATGTATCGCTCGCAGTGCTTTCACCTCTCTCAGCCCAAACGATTTCTACCCGTTTCTGCACAATTCGAAATAAGCAAGGAATGCTCTAACGAAGTGCTTCTACAATTCTTTGAAATTCATCACACTCTTGAAGTCTGTCTATATTTGTTAACTTGTCCAACAACATCTAACAATTTGGTCATTACAAGCCCAATATACGATCTTGTTTTCGAGCTAGTTAACTCACACAATGGTCTTAAATTCTTGTACAAGAATATGGAAATGAGTGAATTGCTCTTCAAGATACTAGAACATCCGTATGGACAGCAAAGCGCCGAAGAGACACCATATCCTCATGATAGTACATTGAGTAATTATAGCGACTTACAAATTGTTGGTCTGGAGCTTGCGTATAGGTTAAAAGCTATGTATTACTTGCAGTCGATAAGTGACTTGCAAGCTGGAAAGATGGATGAAAATGAGCTCATCGACAGACTGCAATCTTTGTACTGCCTCAGTTTTGGTAGTATCGGAAAAACAGCTGTGCCAAATATCATCGTCATGGGCGAGAACTCTGAATGTCTAATGGAGGTATTTGAGAATGATTTGAAAAGCAAGAGTAAGAGTGATTCGCCTTCAAAACAAAAGTCACCTGCTAAGGGCTATGCTATAGAATTGATAGTTTCAGCTGTTAGATATGCAGCTAATGTTCCATTTTTAAAGAAATATGGGCAAAGATTGATTAATGTTTCAAAGGAGCATGATAGATTTGAACCAAGTGTATCAAGTGTTCTACAAGAAATGATCCCATATTTGAAACCCGTAGAGAAACCTAACGTACTGTCGGGAGAGGATTTGGTAGAATGTGTCGAAATATTAAAAACGAGTCTAGAACATTCAGCGGATTTACCCGGCGAATTGATGACTTGTCTAAGAATTTTACGTCATTTTAGTATTTCCGATTATGAGCAAAACGTATCAGTAGTTTGTGAATCTCCTGTCGAAGAATACGTCGAGCTTAAATATAAATACAACGTCTTACAACTATTTTCTTTAGATGGTGTTGCTCATATATCAGGAATACTTGACCGCTTAGTAACGCATTTCGATCAGCCGAGTATGCACACTTCATTCTTTACATCAGTTCGAGGACTACAGTTAGCTCAAATGCTGCTACCTTGCTTGAGGCTACTGGATGAAATGCTAGCGAGGGTTGTTCGCTGTCGGGGACCTAGATTTAGAGACCTCACCGCTGCGCCGATAATACTGAAAACTTACGGGATAGCCAAAGCATTTCCCGTTGGATGTATTGGATATAGAACTGCGGCAAAAGCAGCTGAGGCTGCTGTGAGGGCGTTACTTGCTTATGCTCAACCGATAGCTGATGATGCCAAGGATGGTGACTCAATACGCAGAGGTCCCTGGACATCTCTCTGTTCAGAAGTTATATCCTATATAATGACTGCTCCCTACACTTTCGTTCCTGGTTTGTTGATATTCTCCGAACTCCTACCTTTACCGCTACCAATGCAAACCAAAACTGCGCCATCAGATCGTGAATTAGCAGATGCAGCAAACGAAAGACGCATGTGGTCTGCCCATTTGCATGCATTATCAAACGATTTAACTGACATGATACAAATAATATGTATGTCGACGTACAGGCCTGTCGTACATATGCTTAGGCGAGTTTGCGTTCAAATAGCAGATCTTGCACCGAATACTGCAGCCACGGTTGCTAGAGCGACCGTTGGAGCTGTTATGAGGGAAATGAAAGAGGGAGAACCAGCTAACGCTAGTATGGCTAGAGTACTCGGATTTCTAGCTTGTTTAGTTTCTCACGCTCCCGTAAAATGTGCTGTTTTGTATTCTATGACGACTGGGTCTCCGAAATCTCATGATATTCAAACGGCTCTGTGTAATATATTGACCGTGTCAAGTTTGTCAAACGAACATTCCGCAGCTCAGGAATATACTGCACATGCTCTGGCAGCATTTTGCGATGTTGAAGTGACATTGACACCAGTCACCGGTGCCACTGATGTCATATTGGCTAATTCTTTGCCCAGTAGAGAAGCATTGGCCAGTTTTCTAGACGCTACAGCGGAGTGTCTCCAATCCGCTACTAAAACTTGTGCTGTTGCGTCATCAGTGCTACGAGCTTACTTCGTGTTGACGGAACACGAATTTGGATTCCAACAATTTAGAAAATTTGTAACCAAAAGAAAAGAAGCTTTGGGAAAATATTTTAAGTGGGCGTTGGATGGTTCGGGTGAAGATAAAGCAGAGTGCCTAAATCTGTATATCGATTTAATAAGAATATTGAAAGTAGAAGAGGGAGAGGGTGCCCTTGGAAGAAAGAGTACCCTAACGTTGTCCGAGATGGCTGACATGGTGGGCTACTCCTGTTCTGACGAAGATCATCCTATTCTAAGCCTGGAGAAAATACTAAAGGTAAATAATTTTTTCATGTTTAAAAAGCATTAGAATTGATGTAGACTGATTATGTCTACATAACGCTATCAATGAATTGAGTTTGAGGTTTTTGTCTGGCAGCTCACAGCTCAATGATGTAGAAAACGGACATCACTTTTTCTCTCGTATTCGTATAGAAGCCAGTTTTGCCAATACTGAAAACAACATTTTATACAATCTTATACTTATAAATCTAGATTGCAATAGTCTTAACTCTAATGCAGAAGCCTGCTTTCATATAACCATCTATTTACTTGCATTGTATATAAGTTTTTTTGGATGGAACCTTGCAACTAAATTTTGAGTCATATATCTTCAACCGATTGAGTTGAATGACAATGCATGGTCAGCTGTGTGACGTAAGTCTCAATCCAATATGGTGAAACAAATAAGATTGCGGACGATTTGTTTTAATAATTATCTTTATCTACTCGATTTCAGGAACGGAATTCCGATGAAGACGTCCTCGCAAACGCCAATTTCCTGATCACTCATATACAGAAGCTGAAGACAGTGGAGGAGGCACCGACCGAAGCCCCGGAGGCTTCGCTACCGGCTTCCGAACCCCTGGTGGCCCAGTTCGCGGCACGCCAGATTTATTGTATCGGAGATGCCAATGACGAACGTTTGACTACAAGCTACTGGTTGAACGTCCCCGCTGCCAGTGGGGAGGACGACGTAAATGATAATGAATTGGTGTGTACATGTTGATCTATATAACTCAATGTGTGTTAAATCTCATATGAGTGTAAAAGTATTTACGTTTAGGAGATGAGTAATTGTAGAAGAAAAATAAAACTTACGCAGTTGGGTGAAAGTTCACTTTCTGGTTGTAATGATTATTTTGTTATTGTGACTTGTAGGTTTAGAATTGAGTAAGTTTAAACTGTTATTAAATATATCACTTAACACAGTGAAGGCTATAAAATATCACACTTGTACAAAAAATGCAATCTACAAAAAGATTTATTTCGCTTCGAAATGTGTAAGTTAATCACTACCAAAGTAGTGCTGTGTGTATTCCTGAGCTACAGACTCAGGATTGTTAATCCACTAGTCTTTACTTGGGTTATTGTAAATGCCACGATGTCAGGTGTAACGCGTGTGCAGGTGTCGTGTGACATTTTGGAGATCGCGCGCTCGCAGCTGTCCGGCGGCGCGGAGGCGCTCGCGGCCGCCGTGCGGCGCCTCGCCGGCTGCCGGGACGTGCGCCCCGAGGCGCTGCCGCCCGACGACAAGCGCCCCGCCGGTGAGGCACACACACACACTCCCTCACACAAACTCCCTGACACAAACTCCCTCACACACACACTCCCTCACACACACACACACTCCCTCACACGCACACTCCCTCACACGCACACTCCTTCACACGCACACTCCCTCAAACGCACACTCCTTCACACGCACACTTCCTCACACGCACACTCCTTCACACGCACACTCCCTCACACGCACACTCCCTCACACGCACACTCCCTCACACGCACACTCCCTCACACGCACACTCCCTCACACGCACACTCCCTCACACGCACACTCCCTCACACGCACACTCCCTCACACGCACACTCCCTCACACGCACACTCCCTCACACGCACACTCCCTCACACGCACACTCCCTCACACGCACACTCCCTCACACGCACACTCCCTCAAACACACACACACTCCCTCACACACACACACACTCCCTCACACACACACTCCCTCACACACACACACTCCCTCACACACACACACACACACTCCCTCACAAACACACTCTCCCTCACACACACACACACGCTCCCTCAACACACACTCCCTCAACACACCCTCTCTCGCACTCACACGCGTATTCCTGTGCAGTGGCGCTGAGCCGCCTACGCGCGGAGGGTGGCGCAGACGCGTTCCGCTCGCGGCCGCCCAACACGTCCCGCCCGCCCTCGCTGCACGTCGACGACTTCACCGCCCTGCACCAGCCCTACTCGCTGCCCATAGCCCGGTGAGTTACCTACATTACAAATATTGTTTTCCTACTAAGATAACATTGGCAAGTCATAAAATAAATACTGTTTTGTTCCAAAAGGTCTAAATTTTTATGTATGTCAGAATTATGTATTTAACTGTCACTAATTGTAAGACAACGTTGATAATTAAGACAATTCATGTCTGAACTCTTTTTGATACGATACGATACTCTTTTTGATACGATACGATATTTATGTATGCTTGGAAATATTTTAAAAAGTTTATTTATCCATTGTGAGTTTTAAAGTAGGATTTTCGATTGCCATGCCTTGAAACAAATTTTACATAAACAATTACTTGTAACACAATTCTAGAATCATTATAATTGTCAAGATTCGCACAATTAAAAAGATCAAAATTTATTTAGTAACGCCATCTGTTACATAATAAAAATAATAAATTAAATAATGTCGTATTAAAATACAAAACATATTAAGTACTTCCATCTAATGTAATAATTATTTAAATTGTCAAAAATTAGACTGTCTGATGTCTCCGTACAGATGCCGTTATTCTAATGGAAATGTTATCGTATACACATAAAATCGGTGTATTGACTAGGCTCATATAACCGGGAAGCGAAAAGGAAATATAGAGGGCGCTGCTGTGGCCAGCAGTTTTACGCTTATCCACAAACCCTAAAGATGGCGTTCGGAAAAATATTATTATTTTTAACCGACTTAAAAAAAAGGAGGAGGTTACTCAATTCGACAGTATTATATATATATTTTTTATGTATGTTCAGGGATAACTCCGTCTTTTATGAACCGATTTTGACAATTCTTTTTTTGTTGGAAAGAAGATATTTCTAGTTTGGTACCGTGATAAGGAAATCAGGATCTGATGATAGGATCCCAGAGAAATCGAGGGAAACTTGAAAATCCGCATAATTTTTTACTGGGTGTATCGATTTTGATGATTTTTAAATTTAATCAAAAGCCGATGTTTAGCATGTGGTCACATTTAAATTTCATCGAGATTCGATTACAACTTTAGGAGTAATCTTTGATAATGCGTATTTACTTGACTATTTTTTCGTCTACCTACGTTGTATTACTTGTCGATATAATTGAAGTCATCAATCAATTAAGAATAGTTCTTATATGTTTTCTTGAAACACCGGTGTCGTATTCCAGCGGCGTGCGGCGCGGCGCGGGCTCCGAGCGCGGTCGCTTCGGAGCTGCGCACGCGCACTACCGCCAGCTGTGAGTAGCGCACACACGACACACACACACACACATACACTGTATTCAAGCTTCGTTGTCCCGAGGCCTCCGGACCTCTAAATTCGGCCCTGTTTTTACGTATAAATTTACCAAAACTATTTGCTGTGTGGCTACGGCACTAAAGAATTTAGCCACCCCCTCTCTTCCCGTGGGTGTCGTAAGAGGCGACTAAGGGATAACAAGGTTCCACTACCACCTTGGAACTTAAGAAGCCGACCGATGGCGGGATAACCATCCAACTGCTGGCTATTTCATACACAGGCCGAAGACGGGTCGCGTCTTCGGTGCGACAAAGCCAGTACTGCGGTCACCAACCCGCCTGCCCAGCGTGGTGACTATGGGCAAAACACATGAGTTCACGTTATTTTTGGCGTAAACTTGTGGAGGCCTATGTCCAGCAGTGGACTGTATAGGCTGTAATCATGTAATGATGATTTATATAAACAATTTTGAAAACTTCTAAATCTTCCAGCTTATTATGTTACATTTTTTGGTCAATACGCTGTGTCTCACACCTTAACGTATATATTTGTTAGGAGCATTTATTTCGCCCTCAAGTCTAAACGAGTAATATTTGCCTCCGAAACTACGACACGATTTTGAATAAGACATAATACACACACAATGACACGAAATATTTCTGGCCTGTAAACTATCTCATCCAAAAGTGTTTATTTTTACTGGGGACATTTTGTCCCATTTGTCAAAATATTTGAAGTAAAATTTCTTTACGTACGCTTGATTTGGGGAGTGAGTTGGCGAATGCGTGACGAGAGCGTTACGAAAAGTGTGATCGGACGAGGCTAACGGAGCAAGAGAACGAGAGAGGTGCGAGCACAAGTTTTCTTTATCTCTTTCTCTCATAGCCGGTTACGTTTCGTATATCTAAGATATAGTGCAGGCCTATTGTGCAGAAGTTTTACTTCATTCGTGTGGTCTAAAGCACACTCGTTTTTTTTTTCATCTTATTTGTCTAAGTGTTATGGCCATGGTCAAGATGTATTTGGGTGGGTCTAAGCGTCGAATATTTGTCAAGTATTGAATATTGTGTGAGTGAATACAAGCACACTACTGTTACAGCAGGGGTCGCGGGGCGTGGGAGGTGGGCGGGCACTTCGGACACTTCGCGGCCTCGCAGTACATGATGGGTGAGACTTTTTCGTTCCTTAACTTTTTATTGAAGAAATATAAATGAAGTTGCTGAACCGTCTCACTTTATTCTATCTCGTTAAGTTCTTTGCCTTTTTCCATTTTATGCTCAATTCCTTACTCTAAAAAAACTGCCGAATCGGTCGAGCTGTTCTCGAGTTTTGAACATATATAGTTTTTTTTGTTTGTTTTCCTCTAATCAAGTCTACTTAACAATTCTAATAAATAATCCATGCATGTTTTAATTAGAAAGGCGAGTTAGAGAGGGGGTGGCTATATTCTTAATGTCGTACCTACACAGCACCTAGATTTATAGTATACATTTTATATTTATTGTCTTAAAACTGTCGTATGTTATTTTTATTGATTCAGTCTGTAACGCTCCACTGCTGGGCATAGGCCTCTTTCGCCATGTAGCAAAATGGTTTGTATTTGAACATGTAATAACAAGCATGTGTATATTTCCAGGTGGCATGGGGTGGGGAGGGTCCCGTATGCAACGTGGACCGCGGCATCGTTCCTTCATGAGATGAAACTAATATCTGCATTCAAATTTAAAAATAAGGAAAATAAAATATTTCACAAAATTCAGTCTTTTAATAACGCCCTCTAGTGTCGATAGTATAAATGTGATCTTCATTTTATGGATGTTACTTTGAAATGTAACAAAGTCTTAATATATATATATTAGAATTCTTCTGTACGTTCTTTGTCATCTAACTTCTCTTAAACGGCTGGACCGGAGGAGCAAAGGGTTTATGGAAGGGTTGAAAACGATTTGGCCGCGGTAGGTGGCGCTGCTGGTAGTGTTACATGTAATGTTAAGGTGCTATTTTGAGCAGATCCTGGTCATGGTTGCACACAACTGTACTGGTTCACCACTGGTATGGTTCACGATGGTCAATACTTGTACAAATAAAAACAAATTGGTACATTTTTTCCCTTTTATAGCAATTACTTATTTGACGTTGTACTAACAAAGTGTAATAATTAACAAGCGCTTAGATTCTTATTCAAGATTTTCCATGAAACTATTAAGTAACTATTATCCAGTTTTCCGAACAATATTATCTTTTAAGATTGTAATTACGCATTAATCTAGTCTGTTTTCAATGTAATTAGTCCATTATAAAGAATTATTATCATTTTAACCTTGCAGGTTTCCATTACTCTGACTGGATTCGTGCAATAATAATATATTATTATAAATATGTATGAGATATACACAATAATTAAATCTTTTCTTACTTTTAACAATAATTTTATACAGAAAAACGCATTTGATTGGTATATTTTATTTAAAAAAAATGTCCAGCGTATCCTAGGCATGGCATAGCCCTGGTATTGCACAGCGCGACCCTGTCATGGCATGGCACAACCCATACGATACGGTTACGATTCACTGTAACTTCCCACTACTGGGCACAGGCCTGTTTCTCCTTGTAATAATAATAGGTAGAAGGATACCCTACATGCCATACAAGGTAGACATATCCCGGGTTTGGCCAGTATTCATTTGAAATAAATTTAAATTCTATTTTAATATCACAAAATATGTAAAGCATACTATTTTGTACAAAAACAGTTGTACGAAAGTTATTTGAAACTCGAGTTTGAAGCAGTTGTTTATGTAGGCTTTAATCAGTAAAACGTGAATTTCGAAATAATTCTTGTGAACCATTACTTATTTAAAAAAAAAAAAAAACCCCGACACAATAACCCGAGTTGCCTTTAAAAAGTAAAAAATAATTAAAGAAACTCAATCTTAAAGTACCTAAGTATGTACGAGTATTAATTATTCTAAAAAAAGTACATCGCGTTAGAGGACCGCTCCTACTTATTTATTACCTACTATTTATTTTTCATTAGTACCACATGCCTACCTAACTCTTTTACCCGAGCCTTATTATTTATGCAGACGTCGTTGACGGTCGTGTCCGAAACGCAATATTTTGAAGTAATTTTTATAAAAGTTTTCTTTTCTTAATTTTATTTTTGAATTCATCTATGTTGCTTAGTTAGGTTAGTTTAGAATATTTATCATTGAATTGTTAGGTTTGGAGCGGTCCCCCAACGCGATGTATTTTTTTAGAATTATTAATACTCGTACATACTTAGGTACTTTAGAATTGAATTTCTTTAATTATTTTTTACTTTTTAAAAGCAACTTTATTGTGTCGGGGTTTTTTTTAACTTTTAATTTCATTTTTATTTTATACATTTTATAGGTACACTTACTTATTATAATGTAGATTTTGTATCTTTAGCAGAATTACAAAGACTGAGATGTAGTAATTGATACTTTCACTTGACAATTGTATTTCCATGCCCCAATTTCCTGACACCATAACCATAACTTTAAAACAGCTTTTCACCAATTTTCTCATCAAACGAAACTAAGAACACTCTCGATTAAGTCATTAATATTCTTTTTCAGTGCTCTTTCATTTGATACAACATTAGGATACATTCACGAGCATTCTGTTTTCCATCCCCACTTTTAGCCCCATTAACTTCAAACGGCTCAACCGATTTTTTTTAATATTTTTCATTTATATTTTTTAATAATTTTGTAAAGTGCGTGTGATGCTATTTCATTTGGTACTTGGGTAAATTTACTGACATTCGGATTTCCATCCTCATTTTCTCCCCACCACAAATATTTGCAGATATTGGGTATTTTCCCCACTTTTACGCCCAGAGTTTTTTCAGGGCTCAACCGATTTTCATTGAACACATTATTTTGTAACGTGCACGTGATGCGCTTTCATTTGAGACCCCGCTAGATTATATTTGCAGACATTCGGTTATTCTTCCCCACTTTCACCCCCCACAACATTTAAACGACTCAACCGATTTTCATCAAATATATCTAAAAGCACTCGCCCGTAACTTACCTTTCATACAAAAAAAAAAAACTAAATTCTCAAACTTAGTTAAACTTATAACACCCCTCTTTTTGCGTCGGGGGTTAAAAAGCGTTTTTAAAAACTTGACTGATCTTAGAAATTTAACTCAGATTTGTTTTCACAAAGTTATTATGAACAATTTATTGTTACACTGACCCTGGACTGAGCAATAATTACAATTCTTATTGTCTTTATTAATTGTTGCGATTACTATGAAACTTTATCAAGTAAAGATTTCAAAATATTTACCCAACAACTTGGAGGATAGGAAATAAAACAATCGTAGAAAATTTAGAAACAAATCAACTTTATTTATCAAGATGAAAAAGATGAAATAATATATTTATACATAAGCTAATAAACGGATATGTAGGTCGCGGCGGAACTGAACCTGGCGCTATACACAATGTACACACAGACGGCGGCGCGACTGTCACATATTATATTACGTTACGTTATGTTACACGTGATACGAACGAATCTCGAAGGATTGCATCTGAACCAAACTAACGATGTAAAATTTTCAATTAATGTTACAATAATACTCCATCGAGAAATTGCCTTTAACGTTTACTATGATCGTCTTTGTTTTATATTTATTATTATAATTTTTTTATTAATTTTTTTTTAAATTTAATTCATTAAATGGTAAAACATCTCACTAGCATAAGTTTATATTTACAAGGCCCGGAGGCAAGTCTGTTCATTGTATAAAATTATCACTCGCGACGATGGCACGTGTTCGGGCGTGGCCGGCGGCGCGGCTCGGACGCGGTGCGGCGGGCTGGGCGGGGCTCGACGGGCCAGGCCTTGACTCGACGGGCCAGGCCTTGACTCGACGGGCCAGGCCTTGACTCGACGGGCCAGGCCTTGACTCGACGGGCCAGGCCTTGACTCAAAGGGCCAGACCGTGGCCAGGGCGTGGCGCGAAGGGCCACACCAATGCGCGCCTGACCGAGCCGAGGCGCAGCGGGCCGTGCCGGGGCCCGAGGCCCGGGGTGGGGTGCACGGCCTCTAGTCGCCGGGATGCTCGGGGCACGATCTGTTTACTTCAAACCATTGGTCTATACATCTGTAACGGATAGAACATAATACGTTATAACTTTAGCAGAATACTACAGGAAACAACAATTGACGACATCAGTTATAATTTATTATGTGACTTTCAATTTATAACGTTTAATTTTTATCCTTTTCTTTTTTTTTTTTTCTTTTAAAATCGATATCAATAGTTAATAATAATAATTACCAGTAAATAGAATTAAGTACGTTTTTAGAATAAAGTTAATAATAATAAAACTTTCGATGCAATTAATGGGAATCGCTGCAGCACTTGAACACGTCTTCAAAATTCTCATCGTACCCTTCCAAATTAAACTTTAAACAAACTCTTACTACTTACACAAAATCAACCTTACAGAAGATCACAGTGATCACAGTTGTGTTTCTGTGGTGAGTAAGAGGACCAGAGCTCTTGGGGGGGAGGGGGTTGAGGATATAGGCTTCTGGTGTTACAGGCGTCTATAGGCTACGGTAATCGCTTACCATCAGGTAAGAGATTTAAAAAAAGTATTACCCCTTGTGATAGATGCAGAGGCAGGGAAGGCGCGCGATGGTGTCGCCGGCGCACAGCTCCTCCAGACAGATCACACATTCGCCCTTCGAGTCACTGAGCACGTCCTCTGGAACACGCGGACAGACTTACATTAGTACCTTACATAATTATAGCTTACTATAATAAACAAAAGAGTATATTATAAGCGCGTGTGTGTCAAATACATGGTGCTTTGTGTAATATATTTTTTTCGTGATTTAATGTATTTTTTATAGATAATTTAAAAATATATTAGCATTCTGCACTCCTTCTCTATACATATAAACTGTAAGTGTGCGACATTTCATATTCCTTCGTGCGCGCAATTTTCGTTAAAATAGATACAAAGTTTTTGTCTACACGTCTTACTATACAGAAGATAAGTATTGTTACGAACACACAAAGAAACTAGCGCCATCTAGCGGCAACCATTGAAACCACGCAAAGACAGCGACATCATGAAACTCTCTACTCAATACTAGATGGCGTTAGAGGAACTACTGTGGAACTATATAG
Source organism: Melitaea cinxia (assembly GCF_905220565.1). Taxonomy (NCBI): domain Eukaryota; kingdom Metazoa; phylum Arthropoda; class Insecta; order Lepidoptera; family Nymphalidae; genus Melitaea; species Melitaea cinxia. The sequence goes on along the minus strand of NC_059407.1, from coordinate 16,371,493 downwards.
AAGTATAGTCTCGATTATTTGACAGTTTCACAAAATGTTTCAAGAGACATAGAGAGATATACAAACGCGACGTGTGTGAGTGACATCAGACATTGACGGTGTAAATAATAAACTCAAATATAGACAGTCAGTTTGTACGTATGAGCATATCTTTTATGTATTTGATGATATACGTAGATATACTGTCATACAATAGGTTTCACTTAAGCTAGCTGGGAGACACGAAGGAAGGCCCTAGTACTAGAAGGACTAGGTAAAAGATCGTTTAGGTGGTTCTTTGTAGATTCTTACAAAAAATTTAATGCAGTCAATATCAACTCAGTAGTTGTAGTTAGTAGTAGACCGTTGTCCACCAAACCAAACCAACATATATGCAACATCTCTTACAGATGTCTTAAGGCAACAGAAATGGAAGGTTCCGCTCATATCCTCAGAGACTCGTGCAAATCCACAGAACGTTTCTTTAAATTAATTTCGAGCGCAAATAAACCTCGTTTTTTTCAAATCGCCGCGGACGCAACGCAATTTATTTAAAAACTCTGACATAAACCGAGACTTTCATTTCAATAAATCTGTTCAAAGAAATTAAAACAAAACGGCACCGCTGCGAGACTGTACGCTCTCTGCGAAGCTTATGAAAGTGAAGTAAGAAAAAATCTTTAATTAAATTTGGTCTACTGAGATTTGTGCAATGCACATTTTATTCGATCATTTAATAAACCATTCGCATTCAGCCTTTATGTGGGTGTTTGTGCAGTCCTTGTGGGTTTCCCCAAAGGGCCTCGGAGAGCACGTTAAGCTGTCGGTCCCGTGTTATCATGTCCACCTGATAGCGATCGTTATTCATAGTAGGGAATATATCCGCCAACCCGCATTGGAGCAGCGTAGTGCGCTCTGATCCTTCTACATGGGGAAAGAGGCCTATGCCCAGTAGTGGGATATTACAGGCTGAAGCGTATTCAGCCTTTAACACTGCGGGGCGTGGGCTTCTTTCTCAATGTAGGAGAAGTATTGGAGCGAGAGGATTGAATCCACCACGCTGCTCCACTGCGGGTTGGCGGATATGTCGGTATCCCTACTATGGGTGACGATCTTCATCGTTGTAATACAAGTGATTTAAATTAAAAAAAAAAACGGGCCTTCACTTGTGCCAAAGTACACATCAGTATCCCCCCACCCATCTAATCCATTGTGGTTTGTGCGATTGGACACACATTACATTACATTAAACTTGACGTTTTTATCAACTTCTTTACATCCTACCTCGATTTGGTTATGTGTATGTTTTAGACTACCCCACTTAACCCAAAGTGATATTTCATTACCCCTCAAGCATATCGAAATATCACAAGGATATTTACTTACTTGGAATATTTCGTAAAATTTTCCGAGACCCCCTGATTTCGAGTCTCACGTAATTAATGGACGATCCTTGTGTTTTTGACACGGTGATTATAATAATCAGTATGTTTAGCGCTTTTAGAGTTCTCTGTCTGTTTTGTCCTACGTACCGTTGTATGAGAGTCGAGGCCGCGTGAGGCACATCACGAGGTGGCACTCGATGTCGTCGGGGAGCACGAACTTGCTGCATACTGGACACTTGATGCCTGCAACGGAAAATAATCATTATATTAGTAAAACAAAATCATATAAAACCTCACCTTATCAAATACATTTCTAATAAAACCTTATTGGATTGGTATTTAAAAATAGAAAAGATTTGTTTTTGGCCTCAAACAAAAAAAAAAAAACAGGTTAAATTTAAACGAAATTACTAGTAAAATACATATTAGGGATAACTCAAAAACTAGTCGTATGACCAAGCTCAAAATTGGTAATAAATCTATAAATCATGAAAATCGGTACACACGGTATAAAGTTATGAAGTGAGAACCTCATCCTTTATTTGAGTTGGTTAAGAACAAATATTGGGTTATTTATAAATATCTACACCACTATAACAATACACACACGGTCGTCTGTTCGTAAAGTAAGCAACTTAATGCTTGTGTTATAGGTAACAGCCGACTGGTATAGCTACATTTTTTTTCATACATATATAAATATATAAATAAATAAGTATATTACGCCCAGACTCGGGGTGGCAATCGAACCCACAACCCTCGAATCAGAAAGCAGGGTCACTACAATCTGCGCCAACGGGCTAGTCTAAACCATCATGACATATTATGACCATCATGTTCTCTTACATACTTGAAATGAGACTCTTTTCAATATTAATATTCAATGTTTTATTAATTAAAATACAGACTCAGACATTTTAATTACGAAAATGAGACATTTCCTAAAACCTGACCTTTTTGTTTACGCAGCTTTTTAATTATAATTAATTATAGTTTTTTTTTTGGAGAATATTCTCGTTTAAAAGACAATTCAAGACTGTTTAGGAGCTATAAGTCAGTGACCTGTATCTACTAATTTAATCATCATCATCATCATCACATCAGCCTATCGCAGTCCACTAATGGACATAGGTCTCCACAAGGTAGCGCCAACAATAGCGTGAACTCATGTGTTTTGCCCATAGTCACCACGCTGAGCAGGCGGGTTGGTGACCGCAGGGCTGGCAAAGCCAGCAGTTGGATACTTATCCCGCCATCGGTCGGCTTTTTAAGTTCCAAGGTGGTAGTGGAACTGTGTTATCCCTTAGTCGCCTCAACTTCCGTTCGCCTCGCCCGATCACACTTTTCGTAACGCTCTAGTCACGCATTCACCAGCTTACTCCCCAAGTCAAGCGTGCGTAAAGAAATAATTGTATTTTTTGGATAGAAAAAAAAACACTTTAAATACATCTACAAGTAATGTGACGTATGGGTGTCGTAGTCGATAAAACAGTCAATATATGCGCATTATTAAGGATGGTTTAAAACTCGAAAAGAGTCGTCAGATATAACAAGTACCAGCTTTCGATTGAAAAAATAATTATCAAAATCGGTACACGCAGTAAAAAGTTGAGAAAAGATACAAAAAAAATTTTGTCGAATTTTTGAAATAGGTAAAAATTATAGGTGTATAATAATTCCTGATAGCGATCGTTACTCATAGTAGGGAATTTATCCGCCAACCCGCAGTGGAGCGGCGTGTAAGCTCTGACCCTCCTCCTAGATGGAGAAAGAGGCCTATGCCCAGCAGTGGAATGTTACAGGCTGAATTATCAATCATCATAGTTGGCCAGGTCAGCTTCTTCAATATATATACTCGTATATATATAGATTCCAAAATGACCTATCATTAAGTAAAGGTGTACAGACGGGTCGAGGACACGAATTAACGCTATCTCCACCCGCTATCAGTAACACGGCATCGTATCCGAGCACCATATCGGACACCATGGACCGATAACAAAGCATGTTAACAATACATTAAATAGATAAAATGTTTATTTATATTCAACATATAATAAAATGGTAGGAAAGTCAAAACTGTACATTTAATATTTTTTTAAAAGAATACTTGGGGTGTGATCTACAATCGATACCGAAGTCAAAAATATAGTTTTTAGAATTTTTATTTGTTTGTCTGTTTGCCTGTATGTATGTCCAGAATAAACTCAATAAGTACTGCATGGATTTACTTCAAATTTGGCACGAATATTATTAAGAAGTCGGGTCAACATATAGGCTACAAATTATCACGCTATCACCTACGGGGAACGAGCAGTGAATGTTTATTTCTTCAACGCATTCTGTAACAACGTGTCATCTAACGACGCATATTTGAATGTTGTTATTATGTTAATAACTATGCTATAAGCTAGCTTCACACTATAAATAAAGACATTCTGTAGTATATTTAGTATCAGCATTGCACCCGTGCGAAGCCGGGGCGGGTCGCTAGTATTCAATAATAAAATATATACTACTCGCTGACCTGGCGAACTTCGTGACGACTTATTTGTTTTTGAATATAATAATAAAAAATATGTGGGATAAGGGCAGGAAGATGATGAATAAAAAAATATGTGTGTACATATGTAAGCACTTCACGTTGCTAACTTCCTCTTCGTTGACTAGCTAACTTCAGGGTGTCGGTTTTTTGTGTCAGTGTGCGCGCATATCGTAAAAATTTACTCTCATCATTTTCCCCCAACACACCAAAAGAAGTATAACTTCAATAATATATAGGAAACTAAAATATTACTTATATTTCAAGTTGGACAAAGTTACATTTATTACAGTTACATATATATTCCATTAAAATCGGCCCGGTAGTTTCAGAGATTAATACGGACAAACAACGTGACACGAGATTTTTATATGTACCTGTATGCGAACTACCAAACGTGTGAATTTTAAATATAAAATTCTGGACGGACATTCTAACCACTTTAAAATATATCATATAATACCATACATTTTAATACCTATTAAATATATACGAAAAAAAATCATAAAAATCGGTCGAGCCGTTTCGGAGGAGTCCGACCACAGGCACGGTGACACGAAATTTTTATATATTAAACTATTAGTAGATGATTTTGATGTTTGTTAGCAACTAGAGTAAGAACATATGTAATTAAATATTAATTAAATTAATATGAATTTGATAAATCAAAATGCATCACTAGATATTGTTCTGGGAGCAAAATTTCATCTGAACTAAACAAAATAATTTTAGACGTTTCAAATATATACAGTTGAAAAAATAACGCCTTGTAACTGAAATAAATACTATAAAGAAGTATCGGGTCTCACATAACATAATTATTTGTTCACTCGCAGCTTTTCTCGCGTTCATTACAAAATAAATTTCGATAGCGTTTTATCCCTTTAACATGGGGCTTATACTTCTCTGTGAAAACGTGGCATTCAACTGTTGAAAGAATTTCAAAGCCGATTCAGTAGGTTTTAAATTGATCCGTTAGACACAAACAAAAAATGTAATTTATCTTCATTTCATCTTTATAATACACAGGCGTATTGATTAAACTGAACGTACTATGTAATACAACGAAAGAGCTATCAAGGTGTAATCAATAAACAATATCCATAATACATAATACATGGAAAAAAAATGAAGGCTTCGACGTGTGGGGTTAAACTTAGGGTTACTGTATCATTAATCATTATAAGGTATTGTGTACCTGAACCACTTTGCTGTGTGGTTACGGCAGTAAAGAATATAGCCTCCCCCTCTCTTCCCGTGGGTGTCGAAAGAGGTGACTAACGGATAACACAGTTCCACTACCACCTTCGAACTTAAAAAGCCGACAAATGGCGGGATAGCCATCCAACTGCTGGCTTTGAAATACACAGGCCGAAGACGGGCAGCAGCGTCTTCGGTGCGACCAAGCCAGCCATGTGGTCACCAACCCGCCTGCCCGGCGTGGTGACTATGGGCAACACACATGAGTTCACGCCATTTTTGGCGCGAACTTGTGGAGGCTTATGTCCAGCAGTGGACTGCGATAGGCTGAAGTGATGAACAAGTGACACATAAAAAAACTTGACATCTGACAACCTGAGAGGCAATCGATACTACGAACTTGAACAAAAAAAATTATTTTGAACTCCCCAAAGGTCTCAATATCAAATAACTAAAAGCCAGGGATTAAGTTGCCTATTTTAGGTACAGACTGCGCGTCTTCGTTAAAGATATATATTTAAATTCTGCTATCAAAACAGAATTAATAATATCAATATAAATTACGTCTGACACCGGCCGGCAGTTTCGCAGCCACCAGCCCTAGCCTCTGCCGGGAGGTTTCCATTTCGGGTCTTAATCCTTCACCCGTTTATATTTATTTATAAAGTTTATGTAAATATATTATATACATTAATAAATATATTAAGCGGATCTAGTGAGATAAATAAAATTTATTTTACAATTAATCGTCCCTCGTAAACTTTCTCTCTAGTGTTCCCACTCCTACTCCTAGGAGTCGTAGCGTGATTTTTATAGCCTATATTTTATTTGGATAAAGCGGCATTATTTTTTAACTTTTTATTTATGAATAAATTTACATGGATATGAATAAAAGTGAATTGAAATTTCACTGGATTTTTATTATTCGATCTATTATTTCTGAATGTATCAAATATACTGCTATAAACATACGAAATGCTATAAAGATATAACTATTCCTACATACCTATTTTATTTATATTGAAATGTATACAAAGCTATAGACGAGAACGCCAACTTCAGACGCCAGTGTATTAGTAATTTATTAATTTTAATAAGAAAAAAATTACCTACGAAATAGCATTATATTGGTATATCTCACAATCTCAAAAAATCGATGTTCGCTAGTGCCAAGTGTTTTATAGGACGATTATTATCCTTGTCTAACAGTATGTAGTGGTTGTTAAGGGATTTGGAAACAGAATTACATCCTACTAGAGGCATTGCATCACAAACTGAATTGAACGAGACGGCTTACTGCTGGATCAAAACTTCAACCTTACACAGGTATACATTTTTTATACGAGTTGGTCGGCAAACAAGCGTACGTATTACCTTACCCCTAACCTTCCCCACGCTACCATACCTCAAGAATACAACACAGCTTGAATATTATTTGACTTTGATTGGTTGATGTAGTTTGCCAGTCGAGTTACTCCAGATTTTAAGAAAGAATTTTTCAGCTATGTCCTATACCTCGTTGATCTAAAACTCCATACTAAAGTTGCTCTGTTGTAAGTAAAAATTATTTCCAATATATTTACTTATATCTGTTCGGTGTTCCGAAGACTCTATAATACTGACAGTGTCTATTTCAATATTATTCGAAACGCGAACGAAATTTTAATAACTCCCAGATTAAGCGTCCGTCAACGTATCATAAATGTTAACTAATTAAATTCGACCGGTGATAATTAATCCTCAGTCAAATATAATTAGAATCGTCGTCGACAGCCTTCATTATTTAGAGCTTATAGGGCCGTCTGATATAGATAATATTTTGATATTATTCATGTCATTTCCCTGTCAAATTAATGATTCAATGTTGTTTTGGAACTCTCGTTTTAAACTAGCTTGTATAGGTACGATGATCTTGTATATATATGTATAAATAAATAATAAATATCTATAACACACACATACGGTCATCTGTTACTAAAGTAAACAGCTTAATGCTTGTATTATAGGTAACAGCCGACTGGTATAGCTACATTTTTTTTGAAGTAATACTACTTTACTCACGCTTGACTTGATACGTACTTGATGCGTACGGCTTACCTGATAGTATCTAAGCTGGTGAATTCGTGACGAGAGAGCGTTACGAAAAGTGTGATCGTGCGAGGCGAACGGAAGTTGAGAGGGAGATATATGTTAGTGAAAATAGAAATAGAGTTACGTTTCGTAAAATACTGTAGGGGCAATTAAAGTAGTGTTACTTCTGTCGTGTGGTCTAAAACACACTCGTTTTTTTTTCGATATACATACATATCAATAGTACTTATATAAAAAACGACATAAATATAGTATTATATGATAGAATGTGTGTATTTATACGTGTATGTGTGTTGTGTTTTTGCTCGGAATACGCGACACTAATGGCACCATCATTAAAGTGAGGCGAAATCGTTAAATTTTCACTTCGTCGTATTTCACGAACAACTCATTAGACGTGAACTAAATTATATGCATATTTTTATTCATTATTATTATACAATATTATATGTCTTATATATAATTATGGGTAAGCTTCAGCTTGTAATATCCCACTGGTGGGTACAGGCCCGTTTCGCCATGTAGGAGAAGGATCAGATCTTAATCCACCACACTGCTACAATACGGGTTGGCGGGCAGAATTATGGGTATAAAATATAATTTACTACTTAGATGTAAGGTTGGTTTTAAGGACGATAGTTTAAGAGTGTATGCTACCTCAAATTGCTTATTTTCCACTCGGCAGGATGTCCATATCTTCCAAACTACTGAATATTTAAGTTTGTAATTTATGTATGGTAAAGATCAGGACATAGACTATCTTTCATATGTTTTGAAAAATAAAAAATACATAAAATTTTCTCGATACAAAAAAAAATCGCAAAGTTACCTCTATTTTTGTATTAAAACCTTAATACCTCAGTAAATATAGAAGTTATGGATTTGAGATTAAGCATGGTAATTGAAATAAGTATGAAGAACATTTTATATGTTGCGTTTTTAAAAAAATAACTATAGGTAATGTTTGTAGGGAGAAAATACATATAATTCGCGCGATGAACAACCAAGCGCTCTCAATGCTCAGTGTGTTTAGTACGGGTGAAATCTAAATTCGAGCTGAGGTAGTGTAGGCCCTTAACGTGACAACAAGTCATCCCGAAAATACTATTTTAGGTACAGTCGAAGCAGGAACCTAAACTTTTCACAAGTCAGTAAAAAAAGAGTTAAGTCAAAAATTACCATCTCTAGAAGCTACGCTTCATTTCAGATCACCGAGTTAATCTTTTAATTTGCTACTATCTACACTTTTAAAACTTTCCCCGGCACTTTTGAAACTTCCATCTCTGTTTTCCCTTTTCCACTTATCCGATAAAAACTTATCCGAGACAAACTTGGCGACTGCTAAAACTCGGTAGCGTGAAATAAAACAACTTGTCCACTAAGAAAAAAAGGATTTACAAAAGTAAACAACTTAAATATTACCAGGAAAACGAAATTGTATTTATTACCTTTAAAAGTAAAACCTTTATCGTTGCTCGAACAATACATTATTGCGGAAGTCTAATTAAAAAAAAAACTGATCGAACAAGGCGAAATAACAGCGGAATACAAAGAAAAAATCCATATATTTCAAATTATTAATTACATCGGCATTGAGTGGAAAACGTGAACAGAGGCTTGTAGGTGTGATGTTGTTCGAGAAGTTTGATTACAAATTATAATGAAATTATTCCTGATGTTAAAATATGAAGTGTGATTGTTACACTCTGACCCTTTTCCTACCAGGCTGAATAAATAAATCAATCAATAAACTTTTTAGTTACTTGTAGATTGTTTTCAACAGAACCATTAAATTCTAAGCCGGTGGTAGTTCGACATTAATATAAATAAAGTAGACGCCGCGTTGGCGCAACGGTTACAGCCATGGATTGTACCTGTTGCGCTGGTGGTTGCGGGTTTGATCCCCGCACACGACAAACATTTGTATGGGCCATACAGGTGTTTGCCGTGGTCTGGGTGTTTGTGCAGTCCTTGTGGGGTCTCCCCACCGTGCCTCGGAGAGCACGTTAAGCCGTCGATCCCGGTTGTTATCATGTACACCTGATAGCGATTGTTACTCATAGTAGGGAATATATCCGCCAACCCGCATTGGAGCAGCGTGGTGAATTAAGCTCTGGTCCTTCTATGGGGAAAGAGGCCTATGCCCAGTAGTGGGATATTAAAGGTTGAAGCGTAAATAAAGTAAACAATTAACGTCACGTTGACGTAGTTCCGTTCTAAATTGTATGTTCGAAAACCGTTCGGAGTTTGTGCATCTGTAGTGTACTGTATTTATATGTATTATAAAAATATAACTATATATATATATATATATATATATAATTATATATATATTTATTTATATATATATATATATATATATATATATATATATATATATATATATATAAGTTAGCCATCAAATACCTGCATTATATCGCTTTTCTTATAAACAAACGAATGTGTGTGTAATCGTAAAATGACGATAGAAAAGTGATTTGTATTTTCGAAGTGTACTTGAATAATTTTAACTTTACTTTGGAACGTTATTTAATGTTGACATTTTTTAAGGTTTGTTTAGTAATCAATCGATTTTATATACCAGCTTATCTTTGATCGATTGGAATGAATTCCTAACAACACAATCAGAATATCTTCATTGTTATCCGTGCGTCGTCATTTGATATTAACACATTTCTTACCGGATCTTAAACACGCAATTATAAAAAAAAAAAAAAAAACAAATTATAATGCTTCCATTTAGCACGTTTTGTCAGTAATTATTACTTTACTTTAGAAAATTATTTAATTTTATTATTATTATTTTAATGATTTCAATTTCACAACAACGCTTTGCTGAAGATCATGACATGATCAAATGTATCGTTTACGATTCTATAAAGGACATACAGACAAACATTCATATATATATAGATTTCAATGAATCACGATAAAAACAACATATAATCAGTACATTATCATTAAAACGCAACAATGGCTTATTCTAGCGTTCTTTATTGTCGTACTATTCATTACAATCTAAATAATTACGGAGTTACGTGGCGATGTTTCTCGTAAACGATGAGTTCACAGGTTTACTGACGTGTTAATTAAGTGAATTGGTTAGTATTGATTACAATACTAACCAATTCACTTATCTTTTTTTTATAACAGATTACAGTTGTCTATAGACGCCTTCAACACTAAAAGCATCGCAACGCGTTGCCGATCCTACTCCCATACCCGACAAACACCTATGACTGATGTACGAGTATGCAGATTGAACTAACGATGTCTAGGGCATCAGTTGTGACCACTGCGCCAAATAAATGTCGACCGCAATCAATCTAACAATGAAATATAAAATGTTCTAACGTTCGACAGGTATAAACTAACTTTATTTTAAGAATTTCTCAATCAGCACATTAGCACCGAACCCATAAAATCTCTAAAAACTCTAGACTTATCAGTATAAATTATATCCACAAAATCTTTACCGTAGCACATTTTCAAATCACGACACTATTTCCATCGGGCGTCTCGGTGTTTTAATCTACAAAGTTAAGAGACGACCTCGTCGAGACTTCAAGGAATATAAAACGGAAACATTCCTTCATCACGTCCTCCCTACTGCGACTGCATGAATAAATTTTCGAGCGAGTTATTTTAAAACGTGGTCGTTAGATTTTAGTATGCGAACTCTGCACGAGGCAACGGTAGGGAAAAGCAGGATATATTCTACTCAAAATCTGTAGCAGTCCGACTGGGGAAGTATCTCGACCTTATGGAAGAACACAGCTAAATAATACTGCTTTCAAACAGTGTTGTGACTTGTATTTCTGTGGTGAGTAAGGTGACCAGAGCTCCTAAGGGGATTGAGGGTAGGGCCGGTAAGGCGCTTGCTATACTTCTGGTGTTGCAGACGTCTATGAGCTACGGTAATCGCTTACCACCAGGTGAGCCGTATGCTTGTTTGCCGTCCTAGTTTTATAAAAAATTAAAAAGTACTTCAGATACGCAAGTCAAGTGAAATCTGTCGTAAAAATATACGAGGCTCGAGGCTGTTTTAGTGCTCGATCAAATAGTTTAACGACACAAAACACCGCTGCGACACCGCAAATTGGATTAGAATGTTCGACGTCATTTAATACACTTAATACACTTAGAAAATTGCTGGTGTTATTTTTTTATATACCCGGTGTCGGTCGGTCTTGACGAGCGCCGAGTCCATTAACTAAAATTGAATTTATTTTTAACTAGAGTTGAAATAAAGGTAAATATATTTTCAATAATTGTTGTGTGTTTATTCTTAACTAGCTGCTGCCCGCGACGTCGTCTGCGTGAACGCTATACAGCACTAAAAATAGCTACGATTATATTTTTTAAAATAACATTCATTTACCCGTTTCTTCTTTACATTTCATATCTACAGAAAAATCTCATAGATGGCGCTGCTTTAAAATTGTCTTGTCTACTTATATTCATCTAATTATGTTTATCGGCTTAGTTAATTATTAACATAATAACAACAACATTCAAATATGCGTCGTTAGATTACACGTTGTTACAGAATGCGTTGAGGAAATAAAGGTTCACTGCGCGTTCCCAGTATGTGATAGCATGATAATATGTAGCCTATATGTTGACCCGACTTCTTAATAATATTCGTGCCAATTTGAAGTAAATCCATGCGGTACTTTCTGAGTTTATCCCGGACATACATACAGACAAACAGACAAAAATTCTAAAAACTATATTTTTGGCTTCGGTATCGATGGTAGATCACGCCCCAAGTATTCTTTTAAAAAAAATTCAATGTACAGTTTTGACTTTCCTACCATTTTATTATATGTATAGATACAACGAGGGTATTCGAAAAAATAGTCGATTAAATACGCATCAATTTTGGATATCTCAAAAAGTACTCGTCAGACCTTCCATTGAAAAAGAATAACCAAAATCGATACACCCAGTAATAAATTACGAGGTAACATAAAAAAAGTCGAATTGTGAACCTTTTACTTAAGTCGGTTAAAAATTATTCTATTTCTTACTACTAAAATATGAAACTATCGCTTAGAACAACTTTATCGTTTTAATGATGGATCGATAGTAGCGAGTTACCGAAGCGTCGGAAACAACGATTATCCGTTAGTATATCAATCGCGGGTAACAAATACGTAACAAGGGAAACTTGACAAAACTTGTGCCTGATCGAGATTAACGCTACCTCTGCTACAACTAACGATCTTGTTTATCTTGGATATTAAATACGTTTCACACAGAATGGGATAAGTGTTGATCGAACTTTAACCAAACGGTTGGGTTCCAATATTGAATTCGGGGTAGTTAACCATTAGGTAAATTTCTGACACGAGTTGCTCAATATTCTCATTTACCGATTCTATTTTTGAAAAAAAAAATTAAAAACAGTAACCTTTAGAACAATACTATTTAAAATTATTGTATATCAATCGATATCAGAATTATTTTCCATAACTTTATTGCTAATGTTACCTTTAACGTATACTCAAGGGTATACTAAATTTGAACCAATAATAAAATACCATCTTTTTTTCTATATTAAAGTAAAGTAGAAAATAATTGTCAACGCAGTTATCGTAACAACGAAGGACGTTTCTTAATTAAAAACGCAAATTACTCTTGAAACAGTTGATAAAATCGCTCATTATTTCAGAATGTTGCTGATAATGGTCTGCGGAATATTTACGATGCTTCCATTGAATTCTGCCTTGATAAATTGTCGCCTGGCCTGCAGGCGGTGCGGGGAAAATACCGCCTATCCTGAAATGTTAGAAGTTTACTGCGCTATGTGTGATGAATGCAGAAATAGACGGAGGCTTCAGGGTAAACGGAATTTGAGGACTGAGAATGATAACCAGCTAACGAACGATGAGCTAGATGGATATCCGGGTAACTACTAATCTATAAACACAAAAGACTGACTAACTGTAATAGTCTGAAAAATATAAGTTTTAGGAGCATTTTATATCTATATAAATAAAAATGAATAACCGATAAGTACGTACGTGCATAACTTCCAAACGATCGCACTAAATCGGCCATTTTCTCATTTTATCTGTTCGTTATTGTACCGGTACATTGATCTTTGGATACCTAAAAATATATGTTTTGGCTTTCCAGACGATTGTGTTCCACAAGCTGAAGAGCCATGTGAAGAGCCAAGCTTATTATCGCAAATTGTAACCACTACCTCGACAACTACGACAACGACCACCACACAACGGCCCTGCTCCCCTAAACCCCACTGTATGAAACCCACAAGGGCGCCGTGTTACCCCATGCCATGCCCTGCGATTCCCCTTGCTATTCCCGTTTGTCAAATGTGTCCAATGGCTGGAAGTGTGGCTACAGCACCGAATCCATCGGCACTAACGTTACCCCATGAGCAGAAACTTCTAAATTCTGTAACTGCCAGTACTGATCCAGTGTTCTTCTATGTAGGTGTTCCAAAGAAAGTACTCAAGGATTTAAGGCTGCTTAATAATTCTTAAATTCAAAATTAACGACAGCCGTAACAGCAATATTATTATTGTTACCCTATGTTGGTACATAGGGTCTAATTGTTTATACGTTTTGTAGCTATGATTTACGATGTATATTCATTGATGTTGGGAAACTTTTATAATTATAAATGTTAATATCATTTTAATTGTTGAAAGTACCAATTGTTGACTTATTTATATGGCATTATTTATAAGGCTACTGAGAGGGATACTGTGAAAGCTGCTGAGATGTAGAGATATGTTGTTTAAAATTGAATAATCTAATATATAAAATTCTCGTGTCGCGGTGTTTGTAATTAAACTCCTCCGAAACGGCTTGACCGATTCTCATGAATTGTGTGCATATTGGGTAGGTCTGAGAATCGAACAACATCTATTTTTCATACCCCCAAGTTTTCCCCAAGGCGGATTAAGGGGCTTAATAGCATATATGGCAAAACAACTTTTGCGGGGTCCGCTAGTATTTATTTAAAAGTCAATGCCATTTTCAGTACAATTATAAGTTATTTTAAATAAAATAAAATATGTTTGAAAAATAAAAGGGTTGTCAATAAAATTCAAATATTTCTAGATTATTCGTTGGTTTGATTAACAATTAATGTAATTTTAAAATAGGACGTACATCGTGTAACGTATTTATTTCGTTAGTCAAGTGTGTGACTTAATCACTTTTGCGTAATACGTCTTTTGAAAAATAAAAATTATATATTTTTTAAATATTTATGACATTTTAATTCAAAGACATTCAATAACAAAGTAAGTCTTCGTTGCAACAAAATTCAAGTTTTTAGATAATTCTTTTTACAAAATTATAAATCAAATTAAAAATTACATTTTTTGAATTAATAATTTAATTAATAATTCATTTTGATGATTTTCATGATATTATTAAATATTCTTTTCCTTATGATCATTCGAGAAAGACCGAAGTATGTTATGATGAAACCATTTTAATTATCATTTAAACTATTTGTAATTAAGTACTGGCTCTACACACCTCTCATACCTTATACGGCCACTCATGTCTTATACGGCCATAGAGATGTTTGTCGTGGTCTGGGCGTTTGTGTATGTGTATTATTGTGCCCCCCCCCCCCCCCCCCCCGACACACGAGTAAAGTTTATTTATTTCAAATAAATGATTTTAAGTTAACGATGGAAAAAGAAAGGAAAACTTGATCACAACGTTTTTAATTATTTAAACACGTAGTCACATATACAATACAAACCTCGCCCTGAAACCTAATAAAAATATTATGCACTATTACGTGAGTTCCTTGAACCATACTAATGTCCCATTACTTTACTGCCTTACTGTGGCGTTCGGCCCACTTAACCATTGCTTCTGTAGATTGGCGTATTAAATAACTACCTAGGAATGTTAATTTAAAATATTAATGAGTGAATTAATCAAACGAGAGTCGGTTCGAGTGACGCTCAACAGGTGATCGCGTGCAGGCTTTACGTGCGACCTTCAAACTTGAAAGTCCTGACTTCAGTGTACTCTCATTAAAACGTCTCACAATGTAATGTGATTGTCACATTTTACAACGATTAATTGTTGTTTACTTTGATAATATTTATTTTTAATAACGTTTTTGTAATGGATTATTTTTGTGTCTGTTTTTAGGAGGAAATTAAATATGAAATGTGGTTTGATGACGGATCGGTGTAGTATTCACAGCAAATTACTTGTGATAACGTAACAGTCTTTTTTTTGGTATCGCTGGGGAAACTATTTAAGGGTGATATCCAGGATGCCCGGGTAGGCATTCCTAGACCGTATGTCGGCTTCAGCACTTGGGGGTGCAATACCGACCAAACTCCTGCGGAAGCCTTTAGATGCTATAATTGGAGGGTCCCAGATCTGCAGGCAACAGGATCCCTCCAGCGACAGGCTGGCCTCGGCGAAAAGGCCAGACATCTCCTCTATGGCAACGTAACGGTCTCATACAAATTTGTATAAACTATCCAGATTTTTAAACAAATCCAAGGAATAGATATGTTAACACTTAAACATAATGGTTGGCTTGTAATGTGATAGGGTAGTTTCTTAAGAGATATAACAGCTTCTGAAGGGCTCGGATTACTTCTAAAGAAATTGAAAGAGCTTTCGAACATCGTTGATTACTATATCATTGAAGCGATTTTGTTAAAAATAAACACCCTTTAGTAACTCATAGTATATACTCATAGTAATAAGAATATAATATGAAGACGATTTATGAATGATTTTTCCGTAAAAAACGGGAATACCTATACCAGAAATTCATTTGACGTAGGGTTGTCAATTTCTCATGGTCTGGTCGTGGAACATCATTTTACTGGAATCTCTTGAGTACGAGGTGTTCATCCATATCCATTTCGAGCAGCCCGACTGGGGTAGTACCTCGACCTTACAGAAGATCACAGCAAAATAATATTGTTTTCAAGCAGTATTGTGTTCCTGTTGGTGAGTAAGGTGACCAGAGCTCCTGGGTGGATTGGGTCGGCAACGCGCTTACGATGCTTCTGGTGTTGCAGGCGTCTATAAGCTACGGTAATCGCTTACCATCAGGTAAGCCGCCGTACGCTTGCTTGCCGACCTAGTGACATAAAAAAAAAAAAAAAAATGTACGTTTTGTAAGTTTTTACGTCAGTCGAGTGGTCTAAAGCACACTCGTTTTTTTTACCTTCGTCTAAATCATTTGACAAATATATAATAAATATTATATATATATATATATATATATATATATATATATATATATATATAAGCTAAATATTGAAGTTACCCCTAAATGATTACATAGTAAGTTATATTATCAAGATAAGCGCGTCTTTCACGAGATATTCATCTTCAATATTATTCTTTCGAAGTCGTGCCTCTCTAACGATGTTCTGTTTACATGAATATTCATTTCAGATATACCATTGTTTTTCATTTCTCCGAGATTTCATCATTTTATAAGAAAATAAATACTTTATAAAGACGCTTCCGAGGGGGCGTTGTTGTATTCATTACCTTTGATTTAGATTACAAAAATAAATTAAAAATGAGAGCAATTCTTAAATAAATACTACTTAAACTTTTTTATAAATAAATTACTGAAATACCCACCATATAAATAAATAAATAAGTATAAATATCGTATAACATTCACACACGATCGTCTGTTTCTAAGGTAAGCAACTTAATGCTTGTTTTATAGATAACGGCTGACTGTTATAAGTAAATATATATTTTTTGATAAATATACACACAAATATATAAATACAAATATCACACCCAGACTCAGGCGGGAATCGAATCCACAACCCGCGGAACAGAAAGCAGAGTCAGCACAAACTGCGTCAATGGGCTAGTCTGAATATATATTATACTCATAAAACACTTACAAATGCCAGAAAATCGTCACGAAGAAAAATATTTCCGGAAATAACCCAATATAAAGGGTTTGGTTACATGTGTATGGTCTGTATATATATATATATATATATATATATATATATATATATATATATATATATGATGAGAGAACAAAGCCCTAAATAAAAACAATTTGCTGTGACCACTTTTATTAACTGTCCACAAAATTATAGCAAAGAAATGACGTTATCTCCTCACCATCATTGTATAAGATTTTAAGCTATGTCACTAAGGCTATTTTATATATAATTTCGTATTAATATACCAAATTATCCATACAGGTGTTTGCCGTGGTCTGGGTGTTTGTGCAGTCCTTGTGGGCCTCCCCACCGTGTCTCGGAGAGCACGTTAAGCCGTCGGTCCCGGTTGTTATCCTGTACACCTGATAACAATCGTTAAGGATTATAACCGCCAACCCGCATTGGAGCAGCGTGGTGGATTAAGCTCTGATCCTTCTCCTACATGGGGAAAGGGGCCTATGCCCAGTAGTGGGATATTACAGGCTGAAGCGTATACCAAATTATATATAAAATATTTATATTGAATTGTAAACAAGTGTCCGGCTCATCTGATGGTAAGCGATTACCATAGCTTATAGTACCTTGCAACACCAGAAGCATCGCAAGCTCGTTGCCGGCCTTACCTCCAATGCCCCCTGAGCTCGGGTCACCTTATTACAGGAACACGACACTGCTTGAACGCAGTATAATTTAGCTGTGATCATCTTTAAGGTCGAGGTACTTCCCCAGTCGGACTGCTCCAGATATTGAGCAGGATTTTTCCTACTGTACCGTACCTCAGTCAATTCATATCGAGTTCTCCAAATTTCGTCAATTCATCGTCACATCGTCATTAATACGTCACATCAAAATTACCAACGACAAACTTGTATATATGCTGTTTTACATATGTACTATACTTATAAATTGTAAGTACCTGGGTGACCGAGCAGGAAATCATTATTTATAAAATATGAATAATATTTTTCAATTTTACATATTACATTATTAAATAAAAAATAACGAGTGCAATTAGAAAAAAAAAAAAATAATAATCGACCGAGATTTGAACCATGGTCTTTTCGATCGTGACCGGTCAATTTCTCACCTGAGCTATTAGAACTTTACCGACAATTGCGAAATTTACCTTCGTATTCTAATGATATTTTTTCATTGTCTAAAAACTGGGATAAAACGACATTTGCTAAAAATAAATCCTAGCTAGATTTATTTATCTCCCCCGAAATTCCCTGCATAATAAATTTCATGAAAATCGTTGGAGCCGTTTCCGAGATTCAGATTATATATATACAATAATTGCTCGTTTAATAGTATAAGATAAGATAAACTCCTGTCATAGCCTTTGTCATTAATACGGACATTGTAGTGTCCTCTACGATCAACGTTACGCCGGAACCGGAAAGGTCAACTGGTGGCGCTAAGAAAAGTTGTTCATTATCTTTCCTGTTTAATTAAAAAATAATATATTTTTATTAAAATAGTTATATTTAACATACAAAAAATGTCGATTGTCTGAAATGTCTCTAAGGTAGGTCATTTAATGTGTAGGAAAAGTCACTAAATTTAAAAAAATGTTGGTCTTAAAGGCAAGGTATGCTTGTATACGGATTAAGAACCATTTATTATATATAAATACTTAATAAATATATAAATACTACACCCAGAGTAGGGACGGAAATCGAATCCACGACCCTGGAGTAGAAGCAGGGTCACTGCTAAATAACTAATGGACCAGTCATAAATATATTATAATTTGTTTACTATAGAGGCGACGTATAAATATTTTTTACTTAAAAGATAGGAATCTTAAACAAAGAAAAATGTACTACAAGAATGTAATTATTATTTATTTATAATACAACAAAAGTTAATAAATAATGTCAAGTACGAAGATCGATCGCCAGGTCCATTTCCAAACGATCATTAGAGGCATGACGCGAGGACTACATAAATATATTAAAATTAATGGACTTCTGTTTGTATATGGGAAAAGTAATTAAATAGAATATATATATATATTATTATATATTAAGGTCGGTTGCTATAATCGGAAAACGATACGTTTATATTAATGTGTCTTGTTTGACCCTTAACGTTTCGTTTCTTAAGCGTTTCCTGAGCAATAAGAACCGAGCGTGAATCGATACATAGGATGGATCTAATAAGAGTAATGCATTAAAATGTCCCTGTATCCTCACAAGTAACCTGAATCCTCACAAATGCAGTCACGAGCATTGCACGTATGTGACAAATGGCCGAGCAGTCAGCGACACTGACAACTGAGCTTACGTGCATTGACGTTCAATGGCTAATTAACAACCTCTTATGGCTTTGTGATACAGGCTGTTTTACCTTGCGAACCTTTTTAGGTGCCAAGGTGAATTCCGGATGACGTTTCTGAGTTATGGTGGTTTTTATCGGATTTCCAGGCTTGAGATTAACGATTTCTTAGAACCTAATGAGTTTATAGTTTACTTGAACGGCGATCGAGGATTTGTCAAAGGATTTAGACGAAGGTAAAAAAAAAAACGAGTGTGCTTTAGACCACACGACAAAACGTACATCTCCTTCTCTTCCTATCTTCACTAATTTATATCTCCCTCTGAACTTCCGTTCGCCTCATCCGATCACACATTTCGTAACGCTCTCGTAACGCATTTACCAGCTTACTCCCCAAGGCAAGCGTGCTCAAAGAAGTTTTATTTTAAAATATCTAATTCGAATAATAATCGAAAGGGATACTTTTGCGTTAAGCCCTGTCTTATTATTAATGTATGTAGCAATAAAAGTTGAGTTCTTTTTTTATTTACTTATAACTACATTTACCATCAATTTTAATTCAAATCAAATCAACTTGAGAACGTGCAAAAATTACAAAGATTTACTGAACTATTTACCATATAGAATCCTTCTGGGTGGTCGCCGAAGCTGAGCGCCGTACGCAGCGGAGTCTGGTTCCGAATCAGGCACACAGGTCCCAATTATTATCCCCATTGTCACCATAACAATTTACGTCCGATACCACACGCACACCATCACCGAAAAACTTTCGAAACACAAAAACCAATTTTAACCAACTACACTTAACTATTTTCACGATGGAAAAAACTTTAAGCGTACGTTCGTCGCGATGGAGGCGGTACAACTGGACAGAGTGGCGTGTACGAGCCCGTCACATTTGGCACGCGAGCTGTGACGTAATGACGGTCACAGTGCGTCACTCGCAGGGCTTGATTGACAAAGGCAAAGAAATGAGCGTAAAAACATGTTTGTCTACGTGTCATGTGGATATACGGTTCGGTATGTGAATGGCTTCCGCGACGCCTACCGAGGGTATTGACTGCGTCTCCCGATAATGTGTCAACAACGTCCAAAAATAGACCGAATGAATGGAAACATTTCCGATTAAGTGTTCCCCGAAAATTGAATTGACCGAAATCGAAAGCCGGCGGAAATATTTCAATCAGCCGAGCTCATAAAACTGAGTGTTTCAAATGATTGACCTATTGCGGTGCAGATGGAATCCGAGATCGTTACACGTGATGCATTTCACGAAATTCATAAACCTGTAATTGAAACGCTCGTGGATTAAGTATGAAATATGTTCCTCCGGCGGTCGCTCCCGAAACGATTTAATTACAAGTCCCGGTGAAGGAAAAAAAACGTTATTAAACTTCCGCCTTTACTCTGAAATCGGTCTTTCTAATCTTGGTTCATAAAAATAACTTTAAAAATAACGCAAATGTTTTTAATTAACACCTAACATAAATATAAGCGAACGCTTGCGATTAAGCTTATTAATAAGCGAAAAAGATTTTTTTTTTCTGATTATAAAACTGAAAAAAATATATATATTGTGCCTAGTGCTTAAAAAGGTGTGATGCCGTTTTAGAACTGATTGAGTTTTTCGAAACTAAAACAGAAAATTTTACGACAAAAACTGTCGAAATCCGCAGATCCCTCCTCCTCAGATTAAGATCAGATGAATTGGGAAATAAAGAGAACGCGCGGGCAATGCGTTAGTTCCATTTCGTTCTGCCGCGACGGCAAACATCTTCACAAATAACTTATAAGCTGTTCAAGTCCTACACGTTCTTCACGATTCAGTAAAATATTCGCCCGAAAATTAATGCGACCTTTGCGTGTGGCAAATTTTTCTAACACCAAGACAATTACAGGCCACTAGAACATGGCTGCTCTTGGATGTTTTGTCGAGATCTTGACGTAATAAATACTGGTTTTATGGCGAGTTAGCACGCACTTAACATTCCTTGTTGCTTTGATTTAAAATAGTAACGAGGTTAAGTAGTGCATAAATACACGTATTTTAATTGAACCTTATAAAGAATTTCTAATGAGATCTTACTAAATTATAATTTCTTTTGAAAATATCGGCTATTACGCAGAATAAAAGTATGGTACTTTGCCAACAGAATTCATCTGGAGGTACAGATTCATCAATCATCCGAACTCACTGCATAACCGTGCAGAATGAGACTAATTTGAAGCCGCAGTGGAAATAACACGACAGTCACACGGCCAGATTGCAGCTATCAGTATGATATACAACGAGTTAAATCATCCGAAACAGTTTCCTCTAATATAGACCTTTTTTTTTTTTTTTTTTTTTTTTTAACAAGTCTTATACATCCACGGGCTTATGAACCCATGTCCTTTTTTACTCTAATACATGCAAATTTTTATTTTTATTTTTTTTTTTCTCTATTTCAAGGTAGGCGTTAGTCAACAACATCGCTGTTCAAGTCAGACTATGTTTGTTTTTAATGTCTCCAAAAGAGACGTGAGTCCACCGACCGGTTCTTAATCTAATCTATGGTACAACATTTTTTTTTTTTTTTTTTAAATTATTATTTCCTTATAATACTATACTTATATCTAGCTAATTCTTACATTATTTACATGCGTAATAATCGTTTTCTTAGAAATATATTTTTTAATATTGTCTATATTACTACCAAACTTACTCCTCCCAAGCAAAGCAACCTATTCGAATTTTATTTTGACATCTCGAGAATACTCTCAACGACGGCGGTGTCTCTATTATGAATCGCCATCTTGAGACTATGCTCGAGGATGTCTTTTTCCGTAGCCTCCGCCGCCCTCCCGACGAAACGACAGATCGCGTCATCTCTGTAGTCGGTGTAGTAGACACAGGCCTTGGTGTGTCTAGTCACCGCGACTATCGCGTGCGAAACGCTGTCATGTATTCGCAGCCTCCCACTCCTCGTCTGGATGACGATGACACTCTCACTCGTCTGGCCCTGCGCCTCGTGGATAGTCAAGACACGCGACCCCTCCCCTTTCCCGTATCCCCGGTCCACCAGCAACTTCTTCTCTTCCTGCGTGAAGACCAGGTATAGGGTCCAGTTCTGTTTTGCAGAGATTTGCGCGCCCGTGAAGCTTTCCACGCGCAGGGAACGGATTATTGGGCTTGAGCTATAAATATCTTTGTAGACCTCGCTGATGGCGAAGGCGACATCCTTGGGGTTTCGGTGCGTACAAGACAGCTCCCACGATATGCCTGTTATCAGGGTTGGTCTGCTGTACCGCATCTTGAACAGGTTTTCCCTGTCGATGTACGGCAGCTGGTTAATATCTCCGATGAGGACCACATTCTTGGCCCCTGATAGTCGGGCTGCCATCACTATGGCCCCGAAGTGGTTCATGAGGGCTTCATCTACCGTAAGACGGCTGATTTTTGCGCCCCCTCGAAAACCATTGACCAGTACGGAGGCCATAGTGCGCACCTTAGATTTGGCTTTAACGCCATAGCGGTGTGCCAGCTTCTCCTTAAGTTCTTTGGCAGCCTCGACTGTGGTCGTAATGACGACTTCCTCGTCCTCATCGAATTCCCCGACTATGCGAGTTGTCTTGCCACATCCTGGAACCCCATTTATCCATTCCAGTGAAGGTAGCCCCCAGACCACGGAAGAATCATCGGCGTCACGGTCCCCCGTGATGGTTTGAGCCATCCGGAGTATCCGATCATCCAGCATTACTTTCGTGCATCTGGCCACTACCACCACCGGGTCCCCTGGTGGTGTATTGAAGATCTGAGGCTCTTGTTCCTGCCCCTCAGACTCGACCGCGCTCACGAAGCCTGCTGTGATGTTATATGCAGCCATATACCTCCCCGACATATTTCCTTTGAGTATCTGTCGAGTGTCGTTGTTGTAAATGGCTGCTTCGGCTTCTTCGAGTTCCACCTCCAGTAACTTTAGGTTGTTGTACTGGTAGGTCTGCATAATCTTATTGCATGTGGCCAGGGTCACCTCTCGGTTTGCCTTTGTTATGGCCAGGAACTCGGTAAGGGCATTTTGCGCGTGTTCAGACGGTGTGGACGCTGGTCGAAGTTTTGGTGGTGTTACTTGCCCCATATCGGCCCTTGTTCGAACAGTTGGTGGCGCCTCCGGGTGCTTCGAACTTTCGTCCTCGGTGAACCTTTCCAACGCCTTAATTTGCCGCTCTCTTGTATCGACCTGATTGGGGGACAAATGGGGCGGTTTTTTGCCTCGTTTTGGGGAGATCGTCGATTGGATAAACTTCGCCATCGACATCAGGCTCGGTTTCGGTGTGGCTTTTGTCCGATTGCTTAACTCAGCCTTTTGGGCCTCGACCTGTTTCTGTAGGCGCTCCGATCCGCTGGGTGTGGGCTCTTCAAGAGCCGGCGATGCGGGGGGTTTAGATGTCCTGATCTTGGGTTTTAGGTAGCCTAGATCCTCCCCCCTGTCTTCGTATATAATGACCTCGTTGTTCAGTGAGGCCTTTAGACACCCGTACCTGTCTGATACGTTGCCTTTGTCATACCCGACTCTCATTGAGTCCACACTGATCCTTCCGGGGGCCCCACCGGAGGCCTCGCCCAGCCGCTGTAGCCACAAACTTGACTGCGCGAAGGCAGACCTTTCTCCTTCCTCGAAAAGCACGATTGTTTTATTTTTCAACCGCACCAGACGGTAAATTAAGTCGTCCTTCGGTTTTTGCGCAAGCGCCTCGATCTTAGAGCGCTTTATGCTTGTGTTTTGCGTGCTACCTGTCATCAGCAGGGCAAGCCCCGGCGAGACCACCAGACGATCCTGACCTTCGGAGCGACAAAAACTCATTCCGACTCTCTCCGCTTCGCTGTCCATAAACAGAGCCACGCATCTGGTCTTTATTCCCACTTCACCGCTTCCTTTCCATTCTTTGAGCAAGGCCACTGGTGTTTTGCTGTGAGTAGGTTGCGGAGGTACGTTTTTATTGGCTCTCTTCTGGAACAAACTCTGCAGAGAAGACGGTGTGGTCTGTGTTATTTGGCCACGCAGCGTTTGGGTATTCAGGGGCTGAGAAGCAGTTGCCCCAGGCTGGTAAACGGTATATGGGACACGGACCTGAACGTGTGTCGGTGTCTGTGTAATTGTGTTTGTGTTTGTGTTGGTAGTTGTTGTGACGGTACTGGCACTATGTGGTATGAATGCAGCCTGTGGTAGAGCGGTCGTGCTATTTCTTTTTGCAGCCAAGGAAGCGGCTTTTCTCGCAAATGTCAGGAAAGACGTTCTGCCCGGTTCATTTTCCAAGATGGTGCGGAGCGAGGTCTGGTCTAGTTTTGTCTGGAGTTTGAGTTCCAGAGCCAGCCTTTCTCCGCCGAACCTCGGACATTCCAGCAGAATGTGCAGAACTGTCTCCTGACAGTTTGAGTCGCAGATACACGAAGGGCTGTCCCTAAGGTGGAATCTGTGTAGATACGCCGCAAATCCTCCGTGACCGGTCAGTACTTGTGTGTCGACAGGTGTTAGTGCCGATTTTCTTACCAGCTTGTAAGCGGTCTTTACGTCTGGTAGAAAGATTTTCGTGACCGAGCCAGTTACCGAAGAATTGTATCTTTCTTGCCACAACTCGACAGTCTCTTCACGTATCTGCCTTCTGACATACGACACTGGAACTTTGTCGTAGTCGGGTGCCGTCTTTTTCGTTAGGGCCGCCTTTTTAGCCAGTTCGTCCGCTCTTTCATTTCCCGGTGTACCTACGTGGGCCTTCAACCAAAAGAACCGCACCGTTCTATTGTCTTCTCGGATTTGCCTGATGCGACTCTTCATCTCAATGGCCAGAGGGTGGGTTACCGAAGGACTCCTTAGTAGATCAAGTGACGATCTAGAGTCGCTCAAGATGTTAATAGAGCTTTTTTTCGATTTCCTCGCCATGTCCACGGCTCGGAAGAGTGCGTACATCTCCGATTGGAAAACGGTGTTATGCGGTTCAAGCCGGAACGTGGAGTATCTTACTTCCTTGCCTTGATCCCACCACGTTAGGGCTGCTCCTACTTTGCCCTCTATTTTGCTACCGTCGGTGTAGATGTATGAGCCGACGATGTGGTGTTTTTCGAGGTCTTCAGGGTTCAGACTCTCCAAGCGCTCATACTCAGTTGGCATGAGTAGAGATGGATGGGGGTTTTGCATCGGACCCACCTTGCGCTCCAGCTCTCTGCCCGGTGGCAGAAGGTCCTCGCAGTGGCCTTTCTTAATTTTAAACAGCATGGCCGCTTCTCGGATCCGAAGGTCGAGTGGGAGCAGGCCTGAGAGAACGAGTGCCGATGTCAGAGACACCGTTCTGTACGCTTTGCATATTTTCTGTGCGAAGCCTCTTTGCAGTGAGTCTAGTTGCTTTCTTACAGACAACTTCTCTGCTGCTGAGGACCACGCGCTTGCCGCATACAGGACGATGGGCTCTATCACCGCCACGTATATGGTTCGGACTATTTCTCCGTTTAGACCCCAAGACACCTTCGCCGCGCGCGCTAAATGTTTATAAATGTTAGCCGCTTTCTTGCATACGGCGGCCACATGCGCATTGAATGTGAGCTTTGAGTCCAAAATGAGCCCCAGCAGTTTTATTTCTTCTACAAGCCTCAACTGAGTGCCGGACATGTGGACTATGGGGGTATCGTATTTTAGCTTCTTGGTCATTACCATCGCATTGGTTTTATGCGGTGCGAAGTTCAATTTATTACGTTTACCCCAGTCCTGTATGGCCGCTAAGGTGGTTTCAGCCGAAGCTTGCAGGTTGCTGGTTTTCTGGCTCGAGAAAACGAGGACCACATCGTCCGCAAAGGCTTGGCAGTACACTCCCATGCTTTGTACCTCTCTCAGAAGCGAATCCAGGATAAGGTTCCAGAAGGTCGGTCCACCTATGGATCCCTGGACACATCCCTTCGTGGTTTCCCTCTCACAGGATGCTCTGGCATAGTTTACTATGACTCTTCGGTCCTTCAGATATGAGTCGACCAAGGCGTATAGGTTCCTCGGGCAATGTTTTTCTACTAGCTGTTTCTTGAGAGCTGGCCACCATGCGTTGTCGAAGGCGCCCTCTATATCGAGCGATACCAGAAGTACTATCTTTTTTAATTTAATTTCCCTCCTGATATGCCCGACTAAGTCGTAGAGGGCGTCCTCCGTTCCCTTTTGTGGCATGAATCCATACTGGCTGCGGTGCAGCGTAGGGAATAGTCTCCACTGAAGTCTACCTATTAACATTTTCTCGACTGTCTTTCCGAGTATCGACAGGAGTCCGATAGGTCTGTAGGACTTCGGGTGGGTGTAGTCTTCCTTGGCTGGTTTGCGGAGAATGCATACGTGGGCGACTTTCCACTGCTTGGGGAAGTGAGACAGCGATAGACATTTATTTGCCAATGCTAAAAACAACCCCACATCGCAGTTTATTGCCACCCTGCATATGTCAGATGTTAGTCCATCCGGACCTGGAGCTTTCTTTGGATTTTGGTTCAAGAGAACTTGTTCCAGCTCGGCAGCTGTAAAAGTACTAATATAGACCTTGACCCCTTGGAATAAATTTCAAATTACCACAACCGAAAAATGACACAAAGCTTATCGTGAACAATCGTCAGATTTAGGAAGAGGAATTAGACACTAAACTGGAACGGACCATGTTTGCCCCAAATTTCAAAAAAATACAACTTTTAGAAGAATCAAAAAAAAAATACAAATTTTAGTAAATTAACTCTCATAAGCTATAAAAAAAATGTCGAAGTACCGCCAATTCTTTTATTAGCTTATCCGGAACAAAGAAATATGGTAACGAATACAAACGGCATAATTTTATTTGCATCCATCAACGGACGTTCCCGCTGATTGATCTGAAGGCAAGTTTAAACGTCTTTTGTTTCCGACTGTAACACAACCCACAAGGAGAGTCTCATCTCCCTGTCAGCCCAAATCTGTCAGATCAATATAAATGCACTGATTGACGAAACTTTCCACTCAAACGGTTATAATGTAATCAGTTTACGTCCTCCAGATTGTACGCAGTTCAGAATTTACCAGTAGTCTGCTACACATGAGATGAGGTCAGTTACCCCCATTTGTCAATTTCAGACATACGTATTTGGTTCGCTCACTGAATAGATGATAACTAGATTGCCCTGTAATTTTGTTTCGCGAAACGAGTAACATGGATGTTTTTATGATAGAAAACATATTCTTCGTATTACCACACTTGATATAGTGTTGTATATGTAATACATGTGGTATATGATTTCTGATTTAGATAATTCTATGGAATATATCATTGAATAGAAATCATCTTCTATTCAATGTTGTGAGATATAACTCTAAGGCTTCTTTATAAGATTGTCAACTAAGCTAGTCGTATTTTTTTATTTATTTGTCAAAACAACATTCTATAATATTAGCTACGTTAAGGTAAACATACAAGGTCTCACGGCAAATTAGCGCTTACAGTAACTCGTTTGTCTTATAAGTGGTCAGTACAACCTTGTCAATCTAGATGGATGGACAGATATTATGATGATATCTAGTACTAAATAAACTTACTTATCTCTACATTAAATAAATAAATAAAAGATTCACACTCAACGACCCCCCGTAGGAATTTCTCCTATGTTGGGGGTTCGGAAATACATACAATATACAAGCACAAACGCCCAGACCACGACATCTATACGGTCAATACAAATGTCCAACTTCCAGTGCTGTGACCGCTGCGCTAACGCGTCGTCAATCTCTACGTTAATTTTATATTCAACAGGATTTTGATCACGTTTACATTGTGAGCATCAATTATCATTTATAATACGAATTTCAGTAATATAAAATTTGTAATATCTAAAAAAAATCTAATAGATTTGAGGAAATAAAAATATGAAATACGAGGGTAGTCATAAATTTAAATACAAAAACTAAATTAATAAATATTGTTATTCAAATATAAATAACCATCGTATCTTGATTGACGTGCAATGGGTCGCTGCGATCTATTATTTACTGCTGGCTATATAACGACTTATATATTGATTCTTTTATGCCTTTTCACTGTAATAAAAATTTAAAGGCTATATTTTATACTTCAAAGTTAACAATGAGAAAAAAACTATAATTATATAAATGAAATATTTTTATATGAATAAGATAATCTAAAACACTCAATGGCCCCTTATCCTACCTATAAGACTCCTGTGTCGGGGTCTGGAACAGAATACAATACAAACACAAACGCAGCATTACGAACATTCCTTTAGCCTTTACAAACATTTGTCGGAAGTAGGGAATAAACATTGTTTTCAGTTTAACTTTTAAAAAATTATTTCTATAATGAAACGAAGTTTATGTGCAAGTAAGTGTATTATAGTAATCGATTAAAATTAATATTTATGAATAAAAAAAAAATACAAATATAAACATTGAAATTTCATCTATGTTCCGTTGTAGGTATGTATTACAGCTTTAATGAATGTATGAATTCAAATGTATGCATTAGAATTTTAAAGACGCTACAGCCTTCAGCCTGTAATATCCCACTGCTGAGTATAGGCTTATTTCCCCATGTAGGAGAAGCATCGGAGCTTAATCCACCACGCTGCTCCATTGCGGATTGGCGGATATATTTCCTACTATGAGTAACGATCGCTATCAGCAGGTGTACACGATAACAACCGAGACCACGGCAAACACCTGTATAGCCAATACAAATGTTTGTCATGTGCGGGGATCGGATCCGCAACCGCCAGCGCGACAGCCACAAACCAGTGCTGTTACCGTTGCGCCAACGCGTCGTCCAATTTTAGAGTACATTTCAATAAAAAAATCACAACCACGTAACAGAAGGCTGTAATAAGACAATCTATGACATAATGGGTGATTACTCGTTATCATAATCTGACATCACGGCAAAAAACAGGTTTTTCAATGGAAGCTTATTTCCATCAAGCGTACCCACGTTCGAGACGCTTAGTAAAAGCTCGTACGTAATTGAATAGATGCTGTAAAAAACATGCTTTATCTTGAACGTCCCAGAGTTTAACAAAAGTATTTCATTCGTCACGATAAGAGACGTTTGACGAACGTTTGATGGATTTTCATATGTTTTCTGGATCAAGTGTAGTCAAGTGTTCAATATGTTGTTAATACTTGTATGTGTTTGCAAATTATTGCTTGACGTAAAAGGGATTTCTTATGATTATTCTTAACTAGCTGTGCTCGCGACTTCGTCCGCGTTGAATTTAACAAAATAGAAATTGTTCAGTTCGCAGTTATATAAAAAATAATAATAATAAAATAAAAGTAGCCTAAGTTCCTCCTTATTACATCAGTATCTGTCAGTGAAAGTCCCGTCAAAATGATCCAGCCGTTTCAGAGATTAGCCGAAACTAACAGACAGACAGATAGACAAAAATAAAAAAAAAATGTATTTTGGTATATAAACCGTGTATTAACCGGGTAATTTTAATATTACAAACAGACATTCTGATTTTATTTGTTTGTTTAGATATGCAAACATTGATAAAATTTCTTACTATAAATATTATGATTATTAAAATTTGCATAAAAACTAAAATGGAGATGAATTGAATGAAGTGATGTTTGATAACTGTGAAAATTTGTACATAGATAGCCTAGACTCTAAAATAGTTATTTGCCGGTGATGCTAGCGGTGGCAAGTCCAATTCCCGTAATGTCAAATGTTACATATTATTATATATGATTATATAGATATAGCCATGCAAATGTTTCTCTATGTATATGTATATATTTGTGACGTACGACGTGGTGATTGTCTTTGATGTGTTTTTGAGTAACAACACAGAATTCACATCCTAATGGCGTTTAGTTTAAGGATTATTTGCTATTTATCTTTTATTTCTTAATTATTTGCGGGGACTCATTTTGTATACTATTCTCAACTTGTGGCTTTTCATTATTTGATGTGGAGAGGTTAAAATAAATACGTTATTTAAAGAATATTTACATTTGAGATAGAAATTTATTCAAGTAATGTAATGATTGTATTTGAAAATCGCAACTACCGATACCAAATTTATTTGATTTCTTAGAAGATATAATTTTACATATATGTATATTTCTATCACATATCACATATCGAAATTATATCGAAAAAATTTCTAGATTTTAATTTAGTAAAGTTGTAAATAATTTAGCAAGCGTTACCTTTAGGGCTTACCCTGACAATTTTTTTAAATTTTTTCTAATTAACAGTGTTGCAGATAGCTACATCAAATGCCAAAATAACATTTCCTTGCGTACTTACATCAATATTGTACTCAAGTCCTTAATTGTGTACTGTATTCAAAAAATATTTAAAAAAAAAATCCTATCTATCTCCTCTTATCTTAATTATACTTGCCTCATGACATTTATATATGGTGGAATGTTGTGTACTCCGTAATGGGATACATATTAGATAATAATGTAGTAATGATTCATATATAATGTTTTGTATGTATTCTGTGGATGTACCTATAAAATAAATAAATAAATAAATAAACCTTAATAAATTCTTGTGATTCAAGATTATTTTTTAATATAACTAGGTCGGCAAACAAGCGTACGGCTCAACTAATGGTAGGCGATTACCGTAGCTTGTGGACGTAACACCAGAAGCATCGCAAGCGCGTTGAGGATCTTATCCCTAATTCCCCCAGGAGCTCTGGTCACCTTGAAACCTTGCTTGAAAACAGCATTATTTAGCTGTGTGATTTAGACGAAATACTATCCCAGTCGGGCTGCGCCATATTATGAGGAGCAAATTTCATGCTGTGCCCTATCTAAGTTAACTAGCCCGTTGGCGCAGTTTGTAGTGACCCTGCTTTCTGCTATATAAATATCTATTTATATATCTATATATGTATTATTTATAAGTATGTTTATCAAAAAAAATGTAGCTATATACCAGTTGGCTGTTACGTACAACACAAGCATTAAGTTGCTTTACTTTAGGAACAGACGACCGTGTGTGTATTGTGTAGATATAAAAAAAAGATAAGTTACTTGTTAATGATTCTTGATATTTAACTTTGAGTTATAATCACTACATATAAGATAATTATTATTTCATTTGAAGAGTTAGTTCAAAATGATAAATTCACTTTGTTTTTGATTATTTTTTTCCTTCGTCTTAAGACGACGAAGCGTATAACGTTAGCTTCTTGTATTTTAAATATGAAGTTAAAAAATTCCCAAATGGATCGCGTTGAATTTCTTTCAACTCTGAATTAGTCAAATATTTTTAGAGAGTAAAAACAAGACGCTTTGCCAAGTGGAATGCGAAAGAGTTCATTTACTCGTACACAAATACATACCTACTAAACGTTATTACGTACTCGAGTGTTAGCAGCAATTTTTTTTAATCCGTATAAAATAAACAATAGTTTAAACAATGTAAATTTGAAACCCCGACGAATTTGATTACGCATATAATATTACGATCTTTGAGTTCTGTGTTGTTGTGGTCAGTGATCCCCAAAGTGGCTAGTAGCCACCTCCAGAAGTTGATTTTATAAAAATGGGGCGCTATAATATAAAGAATAATGTGGATTCATTTCTAATATAACCTTTAAATAAGTATTTTTAATTATTAAACCGCGTTTAAAAATCAAATAATAACATATTGCAATATGTTTAGCAATAAATTGTGACTTCAAAATAGCGTAGTTATACGATCTAAAAAGGAATATGCACTGCAGTTAAAGTTATAAAGTTACTTCCATCTATTACTTGATCATAGTTAAATTATTTTAAACTTGAAAAATAACTTAGACAAGTAAATCCGCTATATATGCTTTTTAATATAGCTTAAGGAATTATTTTCTCTTAGAAGTTACACCCGATGTATGAAAAATTGATTTAATATAATTATTATGTATGTATTTTTATATGATTATTTGTATGATAAGTGCAAAAACCTATGTATTGTTTAACTAGCTATATATTTACTCTTTTATTTTTGTTTTCCTCGATTTTGGACCACTTTGCCACATGGGCATTATGGGTTGACTGGATCTCTTTTCACCCTTGCTATCTTTTTTTTTGTAATTAAAAATTGTAAATACGTTTTGAGTGCAGTGAGGAATGTAACAATCTGTGTAAAAAAAATATGAAGTTTTATTGGAGACAGAAGTTTAGGAAGCTCTGATCTAGGTCATTGTAATTCTCAAATATTTTTATTTGAATATACTTTGAGAAAATCAAACATATAAAAGATATGAGAAAAATATTACAATTTTACTTAAAATTTCTCGATATAATGAGATTATAAGTTCAATAAAAAAAAAATTTAGCCTATTTAAAATTACTTGCGCAACTTTTAATGAGATGATTTTGTACACAACGAAATATTTACAAAGCTTAAATGTAAATTTTGTTCAACATCACTAATAACAAAGTAACTTATAAATATGTATTACCTTCGAATTAGCGTAAAATAGAAACTTTGGTTTTTAATAGGCTTTCGCCAACTTTAACAATAGGCTCAGATGATTCTGTAACCGCGTAGATCGACTTGACATTCATAAATTCAAATACAAACTAGCAACGCTGAATTTTCAGAATCTTTGATGTGTAAGCGCTTAGTAATGGGCCGTTAAAATATAATTAAAATCAAATCAAACTTTACATATCAAAGAAGGCTTGGCTTCAAAGGCATTTTAATATCGTATTTTTACTTATCTATATATATCTTATAATTAATACAAAGCTACTATCGGATTCAGAAGACATATTCACCTGCAAAGAGCTGACTTAATAGTAACTCGTTTGAAAATTTACTTTTTTAGATTTTAAGTTCCTATGTTACAATTGAAGGTACGTTGTTTAATAATTATAAGTTTTTTATATCCCTGTATAAAAAAAAACAAGCTTCATCTATAAACCCCATACATTTTACAATTATTAAACAGAGAAAGCTATCGATTTACCAATTTTTTTAATTGTCTTAGAAATGAAACATTTGCTACATTATAGCGCTGTTTCCAGACCATTAATCGTTCACCATGTATCGATCGCTGGCTGTTAAAGTAATTAGCGAAAAAAAAAACGCATAGGTAAATGATATAATTTGAATCTTACCACCTATACTTGCTTTTATAAAATATATAAAAAAAAATATTTTTAAACAAAATGTAAAACTAAGGTACATAAATTTATACATTGATAATAATATTAAACACGGTTTTTTTTTTCACTTTTCTTCATTTTCCAATAAAGTCGAAGCGTATGAAAGATGGGCAAATTTAAGAAAAAATATTTCAATCAAAATTGTTAGCAATTCGACTTGCCTATTTATCATCGAAATTAGGTTCACGAGATTGTCCAAATGAACAATTAATATATGTTAATACAGTCTAGAAGGCAAGCCAAATAATACTGTGTTACCGAGGTCCTGGGGAGGATTGGAAATGGGGTCAGCTACGCGCTTGGGATGAACCTAGTGTTACAAGCTTCCACAGACTACGGTGATATTAACATTAGGCGGATCGTACCCATGTTGGCCATTTTAGTGGTATGAAAAAGTTCTAATATTAAATAGATAGAAAAAAAACGCCTCACGCCTACTAGGATTTAATCCCGTATCGGGGTTTCGAAAAATCACACCTAGAACTCGGAAAACAACGGTATGGACAACATCGTACCCGCGATCGCCAGCGCAATATTATATAGGAAATTATAGAATATATTATAGTAAAAAGAAAATAATAAATACACAAGTTTTACTGAACAGTCGCCATCAACGCTGACCCGGCGTCGCGGTAGGACGCGCGTCAATTAAGGGCAGCTTGGGATAAACTCGTTATGTTTACATTGCAACCGAGATGGAATCGAGTTAAAAAAGGGCTTCGTTGAACGAATTATGTATTCCAATTATTATTTATTAACATCGTTACATGTGGATTATTTATTACGCTACGGGGACGACGGAGTTTTATATAAGTATATAATATATATCTGTATCTTATATATAAAATTCTCGTGTCACAATGTTAGTTACAATACTTATCCGAAACGGCTGAACCGATTTTTTATGAAATTTTGTGTGCATATCGGGTAGGTCTGAGAGTCGGCTATTTTTCATACCCCTAAGTTATAAGGGGTGCGGGGGGATAAAGAGGGTTTAGTAACAAATATGGCAAAACAACGTTTGCGATACCTATATATTAGTATGCAGTTATCTCAAAAGTGACATTTTTTTATTTTTAGCTGATTACATGCTACCATGATCACCACCGCGGTCACCAACCCGCCTGCCCAGCGTGGTGACTATGGGCAAAACACATGAGTTCACGTTATTTTTGGCGTAAACTTGTGGAGGCCTGTGTCCAGCAGTGGACTGTATAGGCTGTAATAATAATAATGCTACCATGATTCTTATCGAGTTTTTCTTTCCTTTTAACTGTCGATTTTTTAGGTTTGTAAGGCTTACTAAGTCTTATGGCGAAATAAATATTTAGATTTCAATTGAAGAGTATTAACGTGGATGGCTTGTCAAACGTTGATTGATACAATACAATACAAATATACTTTATTGTACAAGGAAAAATACATGTGATACAAGTAGATAAAAAAGATGTGACTGTTAAAATGATAGCAGATTCGACTAGATGCAGGAGTTATGACGAAAATTACAATTTTTAATTTGTTGTACATCATGTCACCAATAACTGCTACCTATTCGCCGCATTGCTTAAATAGCCCTGAGGTCACCAACCCGCCTGCCCAGCGTGGTGACCATGGGCAAGACACATGAGTTCACGCCATTTTTGGGGCGATTTTGTCGAGGCCTATGATGTGATGATTCGCCACATTGCTAAAATTTTCTGCCAGGCGCTTTAAAAAATATACAAAGTATGCGAAGGAAGAATGAGAAAAAGATTTGTATACATATTGCCTGTTCAGCGTGATGATTTTATTCTTGCCAATTATTATTTAAAAGCCCTTTGAAGACGCCGTTATACGCCCACACTAACCTTTTTTCAAATCGATTGTAAAATATAAAAGGAATATATAATTATTTTTTTATTATTATATACAAAATATAATAAGCTTTGTTCATATGAAGCAGTCAGTCAATCAGTCAGTTCACCCTTTTGCAGTCCACAGCTGGACATAGACCTCCCCAAGTTCGCTCTAGACTGTAACTAGCAATTTGTCTGACAACCTCTTTCAGAGAAATGTATAAAATAAAAATTACAAATGTAGAAGGAAACCAAATATACTAGCTGTGAAGGCAAGCAAATTACGTCAAATGAAA
This sequence comes from Melitaea cinxia, assembly GCF_905220565.1. Classification (NCBI taxonomy): domain Eukaryota; kingdom Metazoa; phylum Arthropoda; class Insecta; order Lepidoptera; family Nymphalidae; genus Melitaea; species Melitaea cinxia. The sequence continues at coordinate 16,335,767 of NC_059407.1, read as the reverse complement.
CCCGTAGTTGCGTGTAACAAGCCTAAAGTATACATACTCGTACATCAAAGCGACCAAGCACATATGAATAAATACTAACTAACTTAGCAACATTTTATAAAGAAAAATGTTTACTACCTAAAAAGCTTTTAATAATTCTTACATCATTAGAAAATTATTAACAAAACATAATTCGCAGGATCCCTTCTCCTACACGGGGAAAGAGGCCTATGCCCAGTGGGATATTACAGGCTGAAGCGAGCGATGTATATTTCGCTTGGTGTTGCTTGGCTTTTGTAAGTTTGTTGGTTACGCTTTCACGCGAAAACTACTTAACCGATCATCAATCAACTTTTTACACATATTTTTGGAGGTATTAGAAGTAACATAGGATACTGTTGCTTTTTATTAAAAAAAAAATCAATGCGAGCAAAGCCGCGGTTAAAAGCTAGTATGTTATAAGGGTCTTTATAACAAAAGTAGTCCGAACAATTATTGACTTTAAAAATTTTTGGCTGTCAGGTCTGTATGTCGTCCTCGTATCAACATATGTATTGCATGAAATTGTATGCGCTTTAAAAGTGCATGTTTCTTAAAACACAGTCTATGAATGTAGTTATTGATCTTTAAACTATAGTAGAAAAACATGAAGACGTACTTTTATATAAACTTATAACGCAAGCGAAACAACGGGAGCACAGCTAGTATGTACAGGTGAAGGATTCTTTATAACTTTTTTATAAATAAAACAATGTAAGCTTTCATTGAATTTCTTATGAAATCTTTCAAAGACTTGTGTTGAAAAGTCTAAGAGTGCTAAAAGGTTTCTAACACTTAACTCGTTCTCAGAATACCAAAGGATAAGTTCAGTGAGAAAGGATTCTCGCTAATTATAATTGAAGTGTACGAAAACAAACCCTTTGCTTTTGTACAGACTTACGAATTAGTTACTACTTGCTAAGTTTTAAAAAACAATTTCGTTTTAGGTAACCTGTTTATTGTAACTGTTGAATTTTAATGATTTCTTGCACATTCTTCTCAGCATCTACGGTAACTTTACAATAACTATGTTTAATTTATTAGAACTTATGGTCGTTCAGTGGTCGAAATTCGACCATAATTAATTTAAATTATAAGTTTGAACACTAAACAAAAGAGTATTTATGCGTGTGTGTATGTGTGTGTGTCAAATACATTGTATTGTGTGTGATTTTTTTTTTATTGATTAAAAATATTATTTTTTGCTTCACGTATCATAATATATAGTTATTTATATGTATACTTATAGATAAGCGATATACCCAATAAAAGTTATCACGAATATCAAGGCCTCTTGTTACGAGATTCAAATCTTGTGTCATATGAAGTTAATGTTGTGAGAATACATATTTATAAGAGGATATTAATATATATATATATTATAACAATACTTTGTAAGTCATTTTAAGCCTACTTAAATAAAGACATTTTTGATTTTCATATAGATTAATTAAAATATATTTTGAAGCGAAGTAACAAACTATAATTAGCATTATATAACATTCCAGAATTCAGGTAAACAGCGTCCAAATACAATACTCTTAAAAAAGCCCTCGGATTTTCTTTCAAGAAAATTAAAATTATAATTTTGAAACAATTAAAATTTACTTTTAATACATTTTAACGTAGAAAAGAACAACACAAAGAGAAGTATTACAAGTCTCTCTAAGTATTCGCTAAGTTTACAAAGTTAACATTATGATTAATTTTGAAATTACATTTAAAGACAAAGAAAGGTCGAACAATATTGAATTTGTTTGGCGTGTTATTATTTGATATTACTCACGTATTAACGTACTTATAAAATATATAAACACACATAAAATAAGGTTTGGCCATAACTAACATCTATGTGAACTATTCGAAACTTCTAGAATCAAAAAGCTGATTACTGAGAGTAATACGTCAACCAGCCCGCTGCAGACAATAATAATTAACAATTAGTATTATGTGTGTTGTGTATTGTCAAATCTGTCAAACCCCGACTAGTCTAGTGTCTAGGAACAACAGCCGATAACTGTGACTCAACAACTCAAAATCTAAACAAATGTATTGAATTTTGTTCATTTGAAAGGGTACGTATCATTATTTAATAATTAAAAAAAACACTCTATATTGAGGAAAATAATCAAAAATTCTCAAGCGAAAATGGCGGTGGACCCTTAGTATTTTAATATGGACAGACAGAATGTGCCACTCTGCAAAAGATTAGGGTACAAATAGGCCTATACTCAGCAGTGGGATATTAAAGGTTGAAACGTAAAACAGATTAATAGATAAAGCGTATTATTCGGTGCAGGATTACATAGTTGATAAAGATGTGTGGACTTAGGGGGCGCTGTATTCCATGCAAGATATTACTAATTTTGTAAAACACAGTTTATATATTAATTTTCAAAAGAGTAACTGCGGAGTTTTTTGCCGATTCTTCTCTGCAGAATCTATATTCCAAATCGGTGGTAACTTTACTTCTACAAAAATAATAAACACCATAAAATTCAAATTTGTAAAATGACGATTCGAAGGTGCGCTTGGGGCCTATTCGAATAGTTATTTTTTTTTTTCGTAACAATTGCATTTGTATACATTACAGATATTTAGAAAGAAATGTTTAAGAATTTATATAACAAAATCAATGCTTAGCGAAAAATGTAACTCCATTTTTTATTACTCACTTCTTACTTTTTCTTTCTTTTCATTACTGTTTCTAATTTTCTGTCCATCAATAACATCTCAACGAATTTAAATAATACTAAGTATGGTTAAGTTCATACTAAAAATACGACCCTGGAGACTTTTAATCGGAAATCCGGCCCAGTCCCTTTTGGAAAGGGTATGAGAATCAAAATATATAATCGAACGATATCACATATACAGCTATATCTAACATACCATACATATAAATCGGCACATCCATCCGTTTGTTCGCAATCTCATTTCGTTTGAACCTATAGCAATTGGTCGGATTTAATTATTATCAGCGCTACATCGTTCTAATTACTAGCAATCAACGCAACAACAGTGCAATTAACGTTCGAATGCAATGTCAATGTTGTTACATCTAGACGCATTTACTTGGTATCACTTCGATATGTTATACATTATTGAGAGGTGATGAAACTAAATTGCCGTCAAAGATATGATTAGTCGAGTTAATTGTATTAAATTATCGATATAAACCCGAAGCGTCGATATTAAATATTTATCGTAGACGAAAGAACATCACCTTTACTTATAAAAATTTTACTGTACTCTAGGTAACATATACAATAATGAAGACATTTTAGACACTTAAATCTGAAAACGAATTTATTTAACTTGTCTTGTTTACTTGTTAGGTTTTAGAGGAGTATAAGAGAGATCAAAACACGTACTATATGCGCCGATAGGGCTGAGACACTATCGATACGTGTTACGGGAGCGACACAGGCGGATACGACCGCCGGCGCCCAGGGCCCGCCGCCGACTGACCCGGCGCGAGACTTGGTAACAATGCATTCGTGAAAATACTGTAACTATACAAGAATACACATGTCCTAACGAAGGAATGATTGTGGAATACACTCGACTTACAATACTGCTTGGTTTTACTCAAGTATGTACCCACTAAGTACTTCGTAGTTTTTATTAGAAGCTACAGCCTCTTTAGAAGGTTAAATGGGACATTTCCTTATCCTCACAGATCCCACACATATTCTAACGAAGGGAGAATTTTGGATACGTACTATACTACACCGCTTGGTTTTACTCGAGTATGTACCCACTAGATACTTTGTAGCTTTTATTAGAAGCTACAGCCTTTTTAGAAGGTTATTTTTGGGACATTTTTTTTTAATTCAAGCTCATGGATCCGACACATATTCGGTAGAAGGGAAACTTGTGGACTATGCACTAATTCTACTGGATAGTTTTACTCGAAAAAAGGGTTTCTACCCTTTTTTTTGTATCGCAGGGGAACCCATTTACGGGTTTTATCCAGGATGCCTGTGTAGGCAGTCCTAGACCGTATGTCACCCTCAGCACTTGGGGGTGCAATACCGACTAAACCCGTGCAGGAGCCTTCAGCCGCATTAATTGGAGGGTCCCGGATCTGCAGGCAACAACGGAATCCCTCCAGCGACAGGCTGTTCTCGGCGAAAAGGCCAGACTTCTCCTCTATGGGGACTGTCCGGCTCACAATCCCGACGACACCGTGTCTAACAGGACCGGGTTTACTCGATAGATACCCCCTTCAGTGCTGTGTAGCCTTTTCAGAGCACTAAATTAAAACACAGATAAATAAATAGGTCAATCTTTCCATAAATTTCACAACGTTTCGTATAGATAAGCTTATTGAGAAAATTGAAGAATTAATATACGTTGAGTTTCATCAAAATAGATAATCCTCAACGCAACATTCACAGCACTGGTTTGTGGCTGTTACGCTCGCGGTTGCGGGTTCGATCCACGCACATGACAAACATTTGTATTGACCATACAGATGTTAGCCGTGGTCTTGGTGTTTGTGCCTTGAGGGTCTCCCCACCGTGCCTCGGAGAGCAACATTATAAGCCGTCGGTCCCGGTTGCTATCATGTACACCTGATAGCGATCGTTACTCATAGTAGGTAATATATGTGCTAACCCGCATTGGAGCAGCGTGGTGGATTAACTCTGATCCTTCGCCTACATGGGGAAAGAGGACTATGACCAGGAGTGGGATATTACAGGCTGAAGCGTAAGATAATCCTGATTTATACTCAGCAAGATATACCTACTGTATACGTCTTGAGTAGTGGCTTTCATTTGATGACTTTTTTCAGTATAATCTAAAAGCATAAGTACCAAGGCTTCATTGAAACATAGCTTGACCGACTTTTTTTAAAAGATAATGTAAAACTACGCCACAATGGACGTTATTATTTCTAAAGTAGCGTTCCTCAAGATCTTACTTCACTGGCATTATATAAACCCATTTTCTAAGAGCCTGTTGCACAGGTTGTGAATAACGCTATTTGACAGATGATGGTATCTAACGGATTAAAGCTGACATGCTTGACTTGGGGAGCAAGCCGGTGAATGCGTGATGAGAGCATTACGAAAAGAGTGATAGGGCGAGGCGAACGGAGCAAGAGAGAGAGTTGCGAGCACATATTTTCTTTCCCTCTTTCTCTCACAGCCAGTTACGTTTCGTATATCTAAGACACAGTGCATGCCCATAGTACAGAAGTTTTACTTCAGTCGTGTGGTCTAAAGCACATCCTTTTTTTGTAACAATCGAACACCAAATATTTACGAAATATTATTTCCATTCGCGCATTTAATCTCAAAGTCGAAGAAATTATACTACCCGCCGTTTTTAAAGTCTACTCGTAACTTATGTACAGGATAAGCTATCCACAACCGATGACACCATCCCTTAATAAAGGTAGGAAACTGAAAGTATGTCACATTTTTCATAACTCGATGCCATAGTATATTCTGGCGTTAATATTACATAAGGCGGCGTATCTCCGTCCGTGTATTAAAAATGTATGTCATCACAAGGTTACAAGCTTAAAAACGACCCCAGGCTTCATTATAACATTTCCGTCTCGTGTCAGTGAGACAGGCCCAAGGACGAACGACGCTGAGTAAAAAGTTTAATCGATTTGGCTAATAATACTAAGAATATTCGTCACTTGAAAATGCATGAGCCCATAGACCAGGGATTCCTTTCTCCCTTTTGTTTCTCATAATGTGAATTTTACTAATACTCAATTCTGCACACCTACAAACGTCCGCTCTTGTACGTCCTAAGATTGGCTGGTAGAGAATGCTTTTGGCATTACGCCTTTTCTACAATTATTTCATGTATTGTGCAATAAAGTTGTAATAAATAAATAAATAATAAAACGGGAAAATCATTGACGTAAGTAGTCCAAAAAGTTATCAATGAAACACGCACTTTTAGGGATCACTCAAAAAGTACTAGACATATCTTGATTAAATTTAAATGGGGTCAATCGACAAGCACTAACTTTCGAATGAAATTTTTTTTTATTAAAATCGGACCACCCAGTAAATAGTTATGAAATAACACATAAACAACAGTCGACTTGAGAACTCTTTGTTTTGAAGTCGGTTAAAAATAACTATTCATCTTGCGGTACTACGGTATTATCTGCAGTTAATTAAAAGGGCGTTGCATGTAGCGATAATTGCTTAAGTCCAGATTATTATCCGGGAGCACGCCGATCTCGAGAAAAAATCAGCCCCGGAGCGAAATTGGAAAAGATAAAAACATAATTGTGTTTGCTCGCAAACGAAAAAAAAAATCGACTTCAATTACATCGACGAGTAATACAACGTAGATCGAAGAAAAAATAGTCAAGTAACTACGCGTTATCAAAGATTACTCAAAAAGTAGTTATCAGATCTCAATAAAATTTATATGTGACCACATGACAAACATCAGCTTTCGATTAAATTAAAAATTATTAAAATCGGTACACCCAGTAAAAAGTTATTGCGGATTTTCAAGAGTTTCCCTCGATTTCTCTGGAATCCCATCATCAGATCCTGGTTGCCTTATCATAGTACTAAAATAGGAATATCTTCTTTACAACAAAAAAAGAATTATCAAAATCGGTATATCCAGTAGAAAGTTATGCGGTATAATACAACGTAGGTCGACGAAAAAAGCGTCAAGTAAAAACGCATTATTTGATATAACTCGAAAAGTAGTTGTTAGATCTTAAATAAATTTAAATGGGACCAATTGGCACACACCACCTTTCGATTGAAAAAAATTTGTCGAAATCTGTCTACCCGGTCAAAAGTTCTGATGTAACATACATAAAAAAAAAAAAAAAAAAAACAGTCGAATTGAGAACCTCCTCCTTTTTTGGAAGTCGGTTAAAAAATGTGGACATTGCTTTCTACTACAATATGGACAACGCGATAACCTCATGTATGAATTTTTCTTATATATGTATATGTTTTTACTATACATATGACTGTAACTAACTTTCCCTAGGGAATTTAGGGATGAAAGTTGTCCTAGCTGATATGTATTCTGTCATATTTCATTTAAATTAATTCAATAATTCACAGCCAGGATACTAAGAGAAATAAAAAATATATATATAATATATCTATAAGCTTTACTATCTATTATAGAATACCCTCAAAATATATAGTAAAGGGCAGTCAATCGATCTATCAATCACTATAATCTATTTGTTGCGAAGAACTATTCCAACTAGATTACATCTAATAGGTATATAAAATTCTCGTGTCGCGGTGTTTGTAGTTAAACTCCTCCGAAACAGCTTGACCGATTTTCATGAAATTTTGTGTGCATATTGAGTAGGTCTAAGAATCGAACAACATCTATTTTTCATCCACCTAAATGTTAAGGGTAGTCCACCCCAAATATTTATTTTTTATTTTTAGATCAATTTTATTTTTTTAATTTTTTTATGATATATTAAAAATACATACAGCCCTAAATTTTGAACCCTCTACGATCAACCCCTATTTTTAAATAGCGTTTAGCGGTAAGACAACGTTTGCCGAGTCAGCTAGTTATATATAATATTCATAATAAAACAACAACAATTGTATTACGTGTTGTTATACTGAATTCAATTAATGTAACAATTAATAACGATTAACTACACTTTAATAGATGACAGTACCTCAGAAAATTAAGAAGACTTGAAAGGTCAGCGTCGGTCGCTTAGCTATGCGAAACTTCGGCTTCAAGCAAGAGCTTAAGAGCTTAACGTTAAGATGAAGAAGTATGGGAATATTAATACTGTCTTGAAAAGAGGCTGCCGTTACAAAAATAATTAATTAAAAATTACTACAGTTACTAAAATAGTTTATAACAGACGAACAGAAAGTAAATGAATGCCAGACTAGAACTTTCTTTTAAATTAATTTATAAAAATTAAACATTATTTTGCATAATATTATGTAATTTTAAATTATTTACTAGCGACCAGACCCGACTTCGCACGGGTGCAAAGCTGATACTAAGTATAAAATATAAAATAAATATTTGCAATGTAAGCGCAAAAATGTGTTTATTAATGACATCACATTAGAAACCTCTGAAACTATCAGTGTTCCTCTAATATATTATGCATGTGTTATACATATGAACGTTCCTCTGGAATCACTTTATTTACTAAAGAAAATCGCATCAAAATCCGTTGCGTAGTTTTAAAGATCTAAGCGTAAAGACAGCGGGAAGCGACTTTGTTTTATACTATGTAAACATGTAATAAATATATGATTGGAAATGGCATTGAATTTGAAAAGTTTGAAGCAACAGAAAAATCCAAGATATTATATACATACCATACAAAACAAAGAAGGACATTTAGATTTTTATCACAAGGTTAAAATCCACTAATCGCTATAATCGAAAGTAGTATTGTTAAACATTTTTGAATATCATATCAAAAATTGACCGCTCCAGCGGGGTTCGAACCCGCGTCTCCGACTGACCGTGTCGGCGCTCCAGCCAATTAAGCTATGGAACGATGTACCCGCTAGATCGAAATTTTTGATATGATGATTTTTATTTTCGGTTTAAGCGAACCGTGGCGCCGTCTATAGTGAGTTCTTTACAGAAACCCGTAACTATTCAAAGTTTCATATTACAGTGAAAATCTTTGACAGGAAACCAGAATTAACCAGTTTCTAAAATAATCTTCAATACACAATTTACATACTAATAGCATAAAGCGAGAAAGTTTCTTAGTTTAAACGCGCTATTTTCGGCAACTACACGTTCATACTGAAAAATCATTTGAATTTTGGATAGCCATTTGTTCAGTTCAGTTCTTTGCTTAATTGCTTTTAGTTGTGTCAGTTCGATACACATCATTTCACAAATGTCACGTGGTATAGAGGTTCGTCGCCATTTATTAAGGAAGGCTATATAGCCTATATGACATAATGCTACGACTAACAGGAGCGAATCATCAATAAAAAATGTAAACGCGAGTCTGACCGGTAGCAAACAATGTGCCTCTGTTCTCTTGCGAGCGAAGCTAAGGGTAAAAACTAGTACAGGATAGTTATCCTAACTACGCTCAACGCATACGTTATACCTATACCATCATACACCATATCTCAAGCAATATATCCATGAATATATAACGAAAATCGTATACTCGTATGATATCGTCATCGGATATGAGACGTTGCACGCTAACATCCGCTGCACCCGCGGATATTGAAAACCCATTGTGGCTTCCTCGGCAGACACGAGTGACGGCCGTACCAAATGAAACATATTTAACTACATCCATATACAACCTTTCACCAAAGGTGGAAATTGAAGACATACGACATGAAGATTGACTTAGTTTTAAAGACGGTAGTGATAAGAATACATATTTAATACTATTTCAATTGATATACTATTATCGCAAACGAAAAAAAAAACCTACTTCGGAATACATCGACAAGTAACGTAGGTAGATGAAAAAATTTAATAATCAAGAAAATAAGCACTATTAAGTATCACTCAAAAAAAAATACTCGAGAGATATCAATCAGATATAAATAGAACCATAGATAAGCACCTGTTTTCGATTAAAAAAAGAACCTTTATAATTACGTTTGTTTACAAACAAAAAAAAAACCGACACTAATTACATCGACGAGTTATACATTCGAGAATTGGTCGAAAAAATTCGTCTCGTCTCGATTCATCTTGTACGTACATAAATTCTGAAAGGCCGAGATATAGTGCATTTATTTACAGCCCATAATTTTCACGAAACAAACTTTCAAATGCAAAAAGAATATTTAAAATGAGACCCAAAACGCGCCCCTTGTCGCGACCCAAAAACGACGTATTAGCTACTTTCCCTAGCAAAAGTAAATCCCTATTAAATAATTATAGTAAACAATAGAGCGATAAATTATTAACTAAGATATTATATCAATAGTATTACGATTTCCGAGGGAACACAACCCCAGGAGACCGAACCGAGAAACAAATGTTTGTGTATTTGTAACACAAACATCCGCTCTGAAAGTGAATCGAACCCTCGACCGCCGTCGTTAATGAAACTTGAACGTTACTTTAACTAAGAATATATTATTCCACCTACATTAATTATTTTCAAGTATCGAGTCGTAAATAATCCGAGCGTTACAAAGTTTCCACGATGGCGGCACGCTGAGGAGAATTTGATATTAGTTACATTGTGAGTTCGCATCTATGATTAATGTGATAATCATTTACCCTAGTTAATGGGACTACGCGTGGAACTACTAATAATACATAGTCATATATTATAGAATCGAGCTAGCTTGGTGGATGAATGAATGAAGTGATTGAATGGGAAACGATCTAGTATTGCAGTTGATCTAGCATTACATTTCGTATCGTTTTTTGAAGTTTTAGTAGCGAGAGGAACGTGGTGTGAAGAATCACGTCCGCCATCGAAAAGGGAGGATCCTCCGACCAGACGGTTGTTGTGTCTGGCGGGCTAACGTCCCCACGGTTGTTGTCGGGTTCTTGTATATATACTCAATCACTTGATAACTTTTATAGCGCGATGTAGGATGCGTCAGTCTTTCTCTAGTTTGCATGTCGCGCGATAGATGTCGCTACAAAGTAAAACTTCTTTACGCAGCTTGACTTGGGTAGTAAGCTGGTGAATACGTGACGAGAGCGTTGCGAAAAGTTTGATCGAGCGAGGCGAACGGAACGGATTTTAATTGAGAAGGAGATATAAGTTAGTGAAGATAGAAGAGAAGTAGGGGTAACTAAAAAGTTTTACTTCAGTCGTGCGGTCTAAAGCACAAGCGTGTTTTTTTAGATTAGCATCACAAGTGAGACACCGACCTTAACCCTAACAATCGTTTGGTATCCTAACAACATAACAGCACAGGCCAGGAGCTTCGACTATCTTAACACAGGAATACAAACCTTCTCGAGATTTATTAATCGACTCAGATGCTCAGTGGGCATGCTCATAACTCATACAGTATTTAATAAATATACAAGCGAGCAATAACATTACAGTTTAAAGATCTCCATTACAACACAAGAACATACTAACGCAGCAAAGCCTTGGCCGCCTTAACCGCGATGCGAACTCAAATCCCGCTCTGTCGTAACCTTTGTCATTCTTTGGTAACTCGTTAAAAATCGCACATTTAATATAATCATAAATTAATGCAAGCGAGAATAATCATCTCGTAACATAATAAAATTCTATAATTTTAAATTATTTAAGAAACCAATTTATTTAAAACACGTTATATTATTATATTCTTATTTATTATTAAGTCCCACTAAATAGCTAAGAAACTAAACAAAAAAAAAAAAAACTCAATTTTACCAACACATATAAAATTGTATATACAACGACTGCATGCATATGAAATATATTTAGTAAAAACGAATAATCGGGTCTTTATGAGAACTCATAGAGGTCAAAACCATCGTTTGTAGAATTCTTATCCGTCCACACGAGCCTATTTGTCCTAACACCACGCAAAATCTGCAGCTAGAACTGAACATGGCTTTCACATTTGTGATACTAAAAATATAACTAATTCTGGTGTAGGTTCTATCTTGATCACCGAGAAGAGGAGTTATTACTCTTTACTCTATAAATAATTGTAGAGTAATCGTAATAGACGTAAATTAAGTCGTATGAATACGCAATAAAAGCTACAAGCTACTGATATTCAAAAAAAAAAAAATGTTTACAAGCTACTTTTAAACAAATATATATATATATATATATATATATATATATATATATATATATAACCTTATAATTAATTCATTGCAAAATTATTTTTAAACAAACCATTTGACCTAAATGTCACTCGGTAACATTCTGCTGACATTTAATATAAATATATTTTATAGCGAGTTATCGTAGTCGTTTTATCCTTATATTACTGCATTTATTAATTTATATGTTGCATTAAAAATATTTATTTCATTATACACACTTAAAAAATAAATAAATATATCTTAACTTACTCTTTCTTTATGTAAATCAGTAAGAGAACATTTCCTGTAATACCACTTATAAAATTTATTAATTTTAAAATTATGAACATTCTATTTATTTCACATATTTTTATTTATTTTTTTTAAACAATTCCTTTTACAGTTGTGCTCGAGATTTCGTCCGTGTGTTAGGTAATAAAATAATAATAAAAAAATTATAATAAAAGTAGCTTAAGTTACTCCTTATTACATCGGCTATCTAACACTGAAGGTCCCGCCAAAATTGATCCAACCGTTTAAGAGATTGGGCGGAACAAACAGTAAACACAAAAATTGTAAAAAATGATATTTTGATATATGTACCGTATAAACATCCATATGCATTTAGTAAAAAAGCGATTATTTTAATATTACAAACAGACACTCCAATTTTATTTATTTATATAGAATGTATAGAATCAGGTATAGGATAATATAAAAGGCTATATTGTGTCAGTGTCTAAGCTAAGTAACAGCGATAGACCACTATTATTCTTAACGCAAATATACTACAGACGACAACAAACAGCAGAGCGATAACAACAAATGTGCAATTATCGCTGTAATAAACGTACGAACGCGATAAGACATCTTTTGTAAAATCGGTAAACAAAAGCATTAGTATCAATTAACATAATCAAATAACTTTTGGAAAATTGCAATGAAAACAGTGATTTGACAATTAGCGTTTAATACATAACGGAATACGATTATGATTGACGTAAAGCAATAAACAACGCGAAATCTAAGCGATCATTGCAAACATTGTTTTCTCCGTCACATTGATTTTATTGCATTTTTTCGTATCACATACGCCTATATACAGACGATAGTCAGTAGACGGTAAGTTTATCGATTTTACTTTATGACAGTGTATTTCTGGAACGAAACAACTGGCGTTATTATACCTTATCGATCTTTACAACGGTGTAGCCATGGAGAAGAATAATTACCTGCAATTAAACGAAAAGATAACATTAAAAATCAATTTTAACAACATTTAGTATCACAAAACACACTTGTACAATTGTACATGCCACAGACAGATGAGGTTATCTATACGTATAGATGACATGGGGGGGGGTCTGTAAGTTTTATAGATCATATTCTGCGTGAAAAAAAAATTCGATGCCCATTTTTAAATTTTAGACAAGATAAAGCAAGCTATATCAATAAATATAGTAAAAATGTTAATGTAATATATTTGTGCACGCTAATCTCAGAAACGGCTTAACCGATTTAGATGCGGTTTTCACTAATGTATCTTTGTAAGCTTCACTTGACATTTAGTGTTTGTTTCATATCAATCGGTTCATAAAGAAAAAAAAAAGTTATGCCAATTTAAAGAATCACGTTGAACATGTAAATACTCAAACGACGGTGTTTATAATCCAAAATAAACCAAAAGATAAATCCAAAAAATGCTGTCCAAAGTCACTATTCCACGCGGACGAAGTCGTTGGCACAGCTAGTATGTATATATATTTATATTTGAATTATGTTATGGATTAAGGTCCGATTCTTCTACTACATGGAGAAATGCCAAGTAGTGGGATGTTAAAGGCTGAATAGATATACACATGTACAATTTTTTTTGTGTTCCTAATTATCAGAATAGTTTCGACATCAACTAATCAAATCGCTGATTAATTATCGATTAATCAAGAAACACAGTAAGAACAAAATCATCAGACTACGACTAGCAATTTGTCACGAGCGAGGATCGAAACCGCGGCCGCTAGCGTAATACCCCGTTGCTATGACAACTGCGTTAATTTCTAAGCTAGTCTAACTTAAACATTTTGAGACAGTTAGTGAAAGGTCAGAATTATTTAGTATTTGACTAAATTTAAATTAAATTTTAAGTCATTCTACTCGAATTTCAAAATAATAATTTCAATTCTATTTTTAAATTTTTTCATAACGGCTAAAAGTCAAACAAATTAAAAATTAAATAGCTTAAAATAGATATGACACTTAGATTAATTTAAATTCCTTTACGAAAAATAATAAAAATAGGATTTACTATAAATACTAAGTATTCCACCAACATACTGCTTATAAAGTGTGCTAAACTAAATGCTAAATCTAGTCTTTAAACATACGCTTTGTTATACACAATTGTTTGTTCGCAAACAAAATAACAAGTAAAAAATGTGAATTGCATTATAAGAGAGAACTAAAAAACTACTCCTCAGATATTGATCAATTTAAGCGGGTCGTGTGGTACGACAAATCCTAGCATTAAAATTAAATAAAAATAAAATAAAGCGAGATAAAACATTTTCAATCAACAATACGGGCGACGACCGTATGACAAAAATGCGGTAATAGTCACTACATAAAATTACATCTACCCTCAATAATGTACAGTTGTCTGGTGATATTAAGTTTAAAATACAGTGAATTTTAAGAATTCACGAAACAAATATTTATCAACGCTGTAAGTCAGTCAGTCAGTTCAGTCTATTGCAGTCCACTGCTGGACATAGGCCTCCCCAAGTTCGCGTCAGACATCCCGATTTCCCGCAATGCTCATCCAGCTTACAAAAGTACACCGGCAATCTTACGTAGATCGTCGGTCGACGGGCCGGAGGACGTCCCACATTGCGTTTGCCAAGATTAAAAAGAAAATAACGAAGAAAATTAACCAGATTTTCAAGACACGCAGTCATACGTACACTCATACACAGCTTTATATTAAACGTTAAACAAAAGGGTCTGCATATCGTTGGTACGATGTAAACAAACCGAGCGAAATAACTCCGCCGCACTCCTGTACCAGCTGCGAAATAAAATTTCTTAAAATACTTATTACGGGAATTTGAATAGAATGTGTAAGAAAAAATTCCGATGTCTACCTACTACGGTTCCATAGATATAGTCTTATGACAAACGTTATATTATTATTTTGGCTGACATGACAGAACTGTTAAACCCATAGGGGGTTTGATGGATATACCTCGAGACTTGACGCCCCGAAGAACCTTTTACAAAGTATAAGAAAACTTAAATTAAAAATAAATTTAATTTTTTAAATTAAAAATAAATTTAACGCCTGTCTCTTGTATATGTTGCAGTCAAAACTCTTAACCAGTCAAAAGCACTATTGACTAGCAAAATCAGTCAGAAGTACTTTTGACCGTTTGCTTTAGTCAATAATACTTTTGACTAAAATAACAGTTAAAAGTACTTTTGCCCAATAGAGCTGGTTAAAAGTACTTTTGACTAAATGATTCCGTCAAAAGTGGTTTTGACTGGTTGTATCAGTCATAACTCGCAAAAAGTTAGGGTGGTCGATAAAAATAACGACAAACGCACATATAAACTTTTATATTACTCATTATTAGTGGAGAACGTGCTGATATTAGAACAAAAATGAGTGACTACGAAAAGAAAGAAGGCTTTTTGCAAAGAATTTTAGCGATGGAAGATATGAAAGATAGTCATTTCAATGTGATGACAAAAGAAAAATTTAAAAAGTTTGCAATGGATGTGGAAGACGCGAAATTTAATGAAAAGGAAACACCATTACAGTACAGTAGACTCCAACGCTTTAACACGTTGAAGTTTGTGGTATAAAAAAATTAGTTACAAACACAGAACCTGTCAAATATTTTTACCGGCTGAGGAAATCTACGACATTATTGATGCTGCTCATATTTCTATAGGGCATGGTGGTCGCGATAGACTTAAGCATGAAATGGTAAAAAAGTACACTAATATTACAAAAGAAATGATTAATATATATTTATCAATGTGCGAAGTATGCCAAAGGAAGAAAAGCAAGAAATGGATGGGTCAGGCTTAGAAACCGATCCTGCACACTGAAATGAACAGCCGCTGCCAAGTCGATCTGATTGACATGCAGTCGCAAGAAGATCGTGGGCATAAATTTATTATGGTTTATCAGGATCATCTGACTAAATTTATTCACATCTAACGAGTTAATAATGCTTTTGACTGACGCTTTTTTGCAGTTAAAAATACTTTTGACGGAGAGCGTCAGTCAAAAGTATTTTTAACCGCGAATTTGCAGTCAAAAGTACTAATAACCAACAATTTTCAGTCAAAACCACTTTTGACCAACTTGTCCAGTCAAAAGTACTTTTGACTGATTTCGCTAGTCAATAGTACTTTTGACTGGTTAAGAGTTCTGACTGCAACATATACACTTACACGTATTAAACTCAAAATCCTATATTGATTTTTTTAAGCCATCCGGTCAGCCATCTATTTATTTATATACATCATACATTACTTTAAAATTTTCAAAAAATCGGTTTTTCATTCATTACATACATATCATATATAATCTTGTGTCAAATTTGAAAACGATTTGATTACTTTACCCCTTCAAATTCCCAATAATGCCCATTTTTCACGTTCCTAAAGGGATGGCCGGCCGGCCTTAGATGAGTAAACCGTAGGATATCGTGTACGTAAAAAATGTTTATGTTATCAATATTTTCCGTATTGTTAGGGGGTGGCTATAAGAGATCATTATTGATGATAGAACCGCCTTTCTAGTTTTGCAATTTAGAATATCGTTACTTTCTTAATTTTAAACGTACAATAAACTATTCAATAAAAGTATAACCCCTCCCCCCTCCCCCCTCTTTTTACTTATAGTATACGATAATCTAATATATAAAATTCTCGTGTCGCGGTGTTTGTAGTTAAACTCTTTCGAAACGGCTTGACCGATTCTCGTGAAATTTTGTGTGCATAACGGGTAGGTCTGAGAAGCGAACAACATCTATTTTTCATCCCCCTAAATGTTAAGAGTAGTCCACTCATAAAAAAAAAAAATTTCAATTTTTAGATTAATTATTTATTTGTATATGATTTGGCGTTGAAAAATACATACAACCCTAAATTTTCACCCTTCTACCACCAACCCCTATTTTTAAATACCATTTAGCGCCAAGACAACGTTTGCCGAGTCAGCTAGTGTGTCTATAAATGTTGCAAAGTAATTACAGTTTAATAACAGAGGTCCAGACCGGTCAACGTATACTCGCATATTCAATTCTCATCGAGCTATTAAGCCGCACTAGTCTCGCCGCCTGGCGTCGCACGCGATCGATACGTCTCGACAACGCGGAAGTGCTCCTAGGGCGCCGGTGTTTCCATTTAAAAATGGTCCCGGAAGTTAGACAATAATACTCCAATGGCACGGGAAAACGACTTCTTTGGCTTGGGTAGTAAGGAGTAAACTTGAATACAAGTAAAGACAGACAATGGCTTGTAAACACGTACATACATAACGTAGTCCGCTAACTTATTTAAGGCTACATTGTAAGCTGCACATGAAAACTTTATCAAAAACAGACGTTGATAATATAGTAGGTATTAAGCAATTGTTTCTATATCTCGTTAGCTATGCCTCGGTGTTTTACGTGTATTACTTCATATCCCGTGGGTATATCGAGATGAAAAATAGCCTATGCCGTAGTTGAATCTCCAGCTATTTAAGAAGCTTCATTGCATCAGTTATATGTTTCTGTATGAAATAATTTCGTTTGCTTGCAAACGAAAAAAAAAACCGACTTCAATTACATAGACAAGTACAACAACGTAAGAAGACGAAAACTAGTCAAGTAAATACGCGTTATCAAAGATTACTCAAAAATTAGTCATTAGGTCTCGATCAAATTGAAATAGGGCCACATGGCATGCAACATCTTTCGATTAAAAAAATACAATCGTATTGAGATTCTCCTCCATTTTTTTAAGTCGGTTAAAAATAACAAGCATCCCATCTGAACTTTTACATTTATAATATTAGTATAATAACATTATTTACACTTTAGCACACCGTTACAAAGTTGTTAACAATACATGACATTAGAAAAATACAAGTAGCATCAGTTGCAACAGGCTGCCTTATCGCAATACAGCGAACTATAAGTATATAGCTCAATTATCTACAATGGCTTATTTATGATTTATGGGAAACCATAAAAAAACACTTTTTTATATTAAACAATTTATTTAGTAAAAGAGCGCACGCGATCGTTTCGGCGTCAAGGCAGGAAGAGAGAAGAAGTGTTGCGCGAGATAACATATTTAACCGACTTCCAAAAAAGGAGGAGGTTCTCAATTCGACTGTATTTTTTTTTATTTTTTTTTTTATGTATGTTACATCAGAACTTTTGACTGGGTGGAGCGATTTCGACAAATTTTCTTTTAATCGAAAGGTGGTGTGTGCCAATTGGTCCCATTTAAATTTATTTGAGATCTAACAACTACTTTTCGAGCTATATAATAATGCGTTTTTACTTGACGCTTTTTTCGTCGACCTGCGTTGTATTATACCGCATAACTTTCTACTGGATGTACCGATTTGAATAATTCTTTTTTTGTTAGAAAGGGGATATACCTAGTTTAGTATCATGATATGGAAACCAGGATCTGATGATGGGATCCCAGAGAAATCGAGGGAAACTCTTGAAAATCCGCAATAACTTTTTATTGGGTGTACCGATTTTGATAATTCTTTTTTTGTTGGAAAGGGGATATCCCTAGTTTGGTACCATGATAAGGAAACCAGGATCTGATGATGGGATCTCAGAGAAATCGAGGGAAACTCTCGAAAATCCGCAATAACTTTTTACTGGGTGTACCGATTTTAATAATTTTTAATTTAATCGAAAGCTGATGTTTGTCATGTGTTAATTTTATTGAGATCTGATAACTACTTTTTGAGTAATCTTTGCGCGCAGTTACTTGAGTATTTTTTCGTCGATCTACGTTGTATTACTCGTCGATGTAATTGAAGTCGGTTTTTTTTCGTTTGCGAGCAAACACAATTATTTAGTCTCTGATTCCATAGACCACATAAACTATATAATATTAACATTATTACAACTGTTTAATTTTTATGTTGGAATTTATTAATTTAACAATTTATTTGTGTATATATCGTGTATATATCAGAATCTATTTAAATAATTCGTCAAAATTATTTTTTTGTTCATATATAAACTAAAAATGTTGACAAAATTTGCAATATAAAAGAAAAAAAAGGGTTATGCAGGAGGAATCGATCCAGCTAAGTCCTTAATTTAAAAAATCGTTTTATTTCTGAGCAGAACTCTGTTACCTACGTTGACAAATAAACATACGATTAGAATTAATATAACATATATGTTATATGAACATAGCGACATAGTTGTTTATTTATCTGTACATTGAATACCGATGTCTCTAGGGATAATAAGGGTCCTCCCACACATTCGTCTCTATCAACCCCCAGGGCAAGGTTCGACCCCGATGTTATCGATACACGCGTCACTTATACAGAACCCTTCCCTTAATAACTGTTTATATAGTCGCTTGTTAATTTACGACAATACGATATGATACAGTTTGTAACATCCCACTGCTGAGCATAGGCCTCTTTCTCCGTGCAGTAAAAGGATCAGAGTTTATTTCACCGCGCTGCTCCACTTCGGGATGGATAACTGTTAATTTATTACAATGTAATTCCTGCTTCTGGTAAAATTTATTAGTAACTTATAAGTATATATGTAACGGGGCGTAAGTATTTGTGTTTGTATCTGTCTGTTCCGGCTAATTCGTGAAACGGCTGGACCGAATTTGACGGGACTTTCACTGGCAAATAGTTGATGTAATAAGGATTAACTTAGGCTACTTTTATTTTAGAAATTTATATATTTTCTAACTCTGAGAACTGAACAATAACTTTGATGTATTCCACGTGAACGAAGTCGCGGACACAGTTAGTTTTAAATGTAATTTCAATTTAAACCACTGCACAAGCATACGAGTAGTCGTCACTACAATCAATTTTCACCTGTATCTCAATATTTTTAAAATTCACATTATAAAAATTTCAGAAAACTTTAATTTGACACGTGCAAGGCAATCGAGAACTTAAAAACAGAAAAAAACATTTCACTTAACAACAGTCCACTAATTGACGTGCCGGTAAACAATTTTGCCGAATCGAACGAGGTGACCATGTTTCTAGAACAATCGCTTCAGGAGGAATAACTGTAGTGGTCGGAGCGAATGTGACAAATCGACGCGTAACGGATTTGTGTGAAAAATGTCACTAAATTTCGTTGACTTATTATTGTAAGCTCGTTTTTATCGTATTATGGGCACGTTTGTTTGTGTGTAACTTTATGCATGGCTTAAAACGCGGTTTTAAATTGTTATTTTACAAATTAAAAATTATATTCGTTTTAATTACTCCTACTAATATTATTAATTAGAAAGTTTGTGCGGATGTATGTATGTTCGTTACTCTTTCACGCAAAATCTACTGGACCGATTCTAATAAAACTCGGTAAGAAGATAGCTTGAGATCTAGAATAACACATAGGCTACTATTTATCCCGACATTCACACGGGATCGGAAATTAGACGGGTGAAACCGCGTACTTACCACCGATTCGGAATGTAGATTCTGTAGAGAAGAATCGACAAGGATCTCCGCAGACACTTTAAAAAAATGTTTTTTTTTTTTTTGTAAATTAAATTTCTTCAATTTTGTATGACATACAACGCCACTGAATCCAAACAAGTAAAAAAATAAGTACGTTTATGTACATTTTACTTTTAAAGGAGCTCGACAATATCTTAATTCGCGTCACAATGAAAAAATAAAATAAGACAGATAACAAAATAACGACTCAATTTATCGGTTTAATTGTTTCCTCGTTACTAATACTGTTGCAAATGTGGGTTGATTTTAATTACAAATTAAATTTATTCGATTTCCCTAATACAAAATTACACAGAACAGCCAGTACGCGTAGTAATAATAGTTAACAGCAAAACCCCTACAATAGTTTTTACAAAGTATATTTCCAAAAATTACTCTGTATTTAATCTCCAAGAGTTAATTCTGAGAGTTCGCGAGTGAATAGGTTACTTCTAGGTAAGCGTGCTCCATCTTAGACCGCATTTTCACTTATCATCAGGTGAAATAGCGGTCAAACGCCAGCCTATCTATGTATAAAAAAAAAATAAAAAAATTAGTATATACTATACTAAGTGGCCGTCCATTAATTACGCGATGTTTTAGGAGCATGTCGACCCCTTCCCCTCCCCCGTGACACATGGTGAGGTTTTAGACTTATAGTCAAAAACCACGTGTATTTTTTTTGCGAAGTAAATTGAAAATTTCAGAACACTACCTTTAAACACAGGTATAATCTGATCAAATCATGGAAAAAAGGAAAATTTCTTCGAACGGACAGTTTAACGTGCTCTCCGAAGCACGGTCGAGAGACCCAAACGGGAATACAACTAAAGAGATAGAAGAAATATTTGTATTAATACAAATATCCAACCCGAGCGGTAATCCCGCAACCGTCGATATTTAGACGCCTACACCCACCACTAAACCAGAGCGATTGTATCTTGTATACGTACTTCCAAAATTAATAACAATTCATTTAGTCGCTAACTATTTCTCTTTCGCGACACCAATCCGCGGATGCTGTTAGTTAGCTGTTAGCCGGCGCGAGTCAATACAATTAATGACCTAATGCCATTGTTCAGTTAAACGCAGCGAATCACAATCCATTAAACTGACCGTGTTGCATCATTATATTTGCGCAAACGCGTCGTGGCGATGATAAATACACTATTAATATGATGAGCAACGCAGATGAAGTTACGGATATTAACTAGTTTGACGACACGTTGGCGAAATGGTTAAGCTGGCAGTCGCAGGTTCCATACTCGTACATATAATTTTGATACAGTTATGTATGTTTGTGCGTGTTCCAGGGCCCATATATATGCTATCGGGGGTCGTTTTGTATACCAATGGCGTTTTTTATTATTATTGGTGTTGAACTATAGGAAACTATAGATGTATTTATAAATACATTTGTAATTTTTATAAAGATTAAATAAACATTTATATATTAAGCTCGTAAAATCAAAACTGGAAAAAATATCTACTATACGGTACAACCACAGCACGAGGTCACGATACAATTTAAAACATACTAACGTCGGTCGTCTGCCTACAAGTTTATACCAGACGTCATATAAATATGTAATTTCACAACATTTACTTCATATGACGATATTTGAATCTCGTAACAAGAGGCCTTGATATGCGTGACACCTTTCATTAGGGATATCGCTTATCTACATACATATAAATATAAATATCTATATATTCATACGTGAAGCAAAAACTTTGTACACCTTTTTATGAACATTTTTAAAGACGGAGGAGTACGAAATTTCACACACTTATAGTTTATATAGAGGAGTGCAGAATGCAATTTTTTTTTATTATGCATAAAAATACATTAAATTAACATAGAAAAAAAACATTACACACACTACCATGTATTTGATATATACGTATATATACTCTTTTGTTTATTATTATAGAAGTAAGTAGTAGTAGTCTTTGACAACTGAACCTTGTTATAATGTTCAAAGTTCAAACTAATAATTTAAATAAAATAATAATTAAAAAAAAAAAAAACTCGCCTGCGTGAAGAACAACTAATAGAAAATCAACTGAAAAAACTGGAACAAGATAAAAATTCAATATGCACACAAAGTCAGCGAAATAAATAGAAACAATATCAAACATTTTGTGCTGTACATTTAAAATATATTAATACGGTAGTCCTTCGAAACCTTATGCAACGTCGTAGATATCATGCAGTCGGAGACATGCACAAAGAGAGAACGATTTGATTTATCCTTCAATTTCATGCCTCCGACATGGCTTGGACAGCTAAGACGAACCTAACGATACCTCAATTATGTAAATCCGTTCAGTGGTTCTGGAAATATGAGGTAGTAAAGAATATTACATACAAACATACATACATACATACATACAAGATACGCGCGAAAAACATAACCCTTCCTTGGCAGTCGGGTAATTAATTAGGGTCGAATTTCGACCACTGGGCGACTGGACTAGTAATAATAGTTTTAGCAAATATGTTAAATTCAAATAATTGAAAGGGTAATCGATGATACACCTAGCCCATTGAAGTAGATACGACATTTAACAATACGCCTAGTTATGTCGTCAAGTGTTATGTTATTCAAAGTCTTCAAGACTATTTTCGAGTGATCGCGAATTTGATTTCCGTGCATAAACACTCGTATAAGCCATACAGATTTTTATCGTCATTTATGTTGTTGCTTGTGCTTTATGTGTTTCTGAACCCTTGGCCACAAGACTGACATAATTCAAGATAAGGACATACACACAGTCATCGAAACAAAATCATTTACTCAAACTATTTTGTTAATGCAACATTGTAACATTACACAAGGCCAAACTCACTCATCACACAAAATATTAGCGTGGTGGATTAACCCTTGCCCTACATAAAGAAAGAGACCTATGTACAGGTTGAATCGTATATCCACGTGTACATATACAAAAAATACAAATCTAAATAACTCGGTCGAGAAACGTCAATCGCCTTGATAATGGCCGATAAGGAGATAAAGTAAGAAATTTTTTGTCGATAAAGTCGGAAGCGGGCCATCGGATGATCAATGTTTGCTAAAAAAAATAATGCATTCGGTAAGTCCCACGTTTATCGATATTGATTACACGAGAAAAAAAAACTAAAAATAGAATTAAAAAAATTACTCATTTTACAAATAAAAATTATAATTACTTAATTATTGTTAAAAGTGAAGCGACCACCATGAAATTGTTTTATATTTGGTCCAATAAAAAAATTATTATTACTATTATCACCGATTCGTAACGTAGACTATGCAGAGAAAATTCGTCAAGAACTTCGCAGTTACTTAAAAAAATGTTACGCCGTTAGCCACGCCGCGCGTTTTTATTCACGTAGTTCCCTATCCCGTGAGAAAGTCGGGATAAAAATAAGCCTGTGGTAGTCTGGATCTTCAAGTTTCTACATACCAATTGTCAAACAGTTTTGTAGTTTTTGCGTGAGTTTTATATATATATATATATAACTAGGTCGGGAAACAAGCGTACAGTTCACCTGACTCTGGTTAGGAAATTTCCTACTCAAAATATGGAGCAGCCCGCCTGGAGTAGTACCTCGACCTTACAGAAGATCACAGCTAAATAATACTACTTTCAAGAAGTGTTGTGTTCCTGTTGGTGAGAAAGGTGACCAAAGCTCCTGGAGGAAATAGGGGATAATACCCTATCCCCTATGCAATGCGCTTGCGATGCCACTAGTTGTTGCAGACGTCTATAAGCTACGGTAATCGCTTACCATCAGGTGATCCATACACTTGTTTGACGACCTAGTTGTATAAAAAATATATTATCTAAAACACAGACCTTAGGAACAAACGACCGAGTTGTTAAACTAATTGATTTATTTAATAAATTTAATTTATGGCGATACAGAGTATGTTTGTTTTATTAGTTTTTTCATAAAGATAAATAAAAATAATAATTTTTTTATATGGATTAGTGGTCGCTTAGTGGTCGAAATTAGACTATAATTTTACCATAGACTAACAATAAACAAAAGAGTTTATATGCGTGTGTGTACCAAATAAATGGTGTGTAATTTTTTTTTTATTGATTTAATGTACACACTTTTTATGTATAATTTAAATAAAATATTGGTATTCAGCACTCCTTCTTTGTACCTATAAACTATAAGTATGTGAAATTTCAATTCTCCTCCGTCCGCGCACTTTTCGTAACATGGAAGGTTTACACTTTTTGCTTCACGTATTAATATATAGATAAATAATCGATACTTCGGTAAAACAATAACATGTACCTATATAAAAACAAACATGTACATGTTAAACATGTTTAAACATAAAAGATAAGGAGAGCTTTAAGTCTCATTACAAAACTTTAAATGAGAAATTTTTAACGACGATAGCTCTGAAGGCGATCGGTAGCAATATATCCCTGACTAGGATTTTAATTATCGTGACTATAAGATCGTATTTATATTTAAAAAAAAATAATTTTACAATAATTTTCACAAATAAAAAACGTGAAGAAATAAAGGTCAAAGTACTTAGTACGATATTATTGCTGTTAAAAAATTTGTAAATAAAAAAATGTTTTTAAATATATATTTTTTATTTAGTGTAAGTGTATGTGCAATCATTTTTAAAATGAAATAAAAAGGTTTCAACACCGCAAGACAATAATAGTGTCTTGCTCGCAAACAAAAAAACCGACTTCAATTAATATCGACAAGTAAATACGCGTTATAAAAGATTTTTAAAAGATTTTTACTCAAAAAGTGAAATTTAAATGGAACCGCACGACAAGCACCACCTTTCGATTAAAAAAAATAATCACCGAAGTCGGTCAACCGAATCAAAAGTTATGCGGTAACATAACTTTTAAACGGAATAAAAAAAAACAATCTAATTGAGAGTGTTCCTTTTTTAAAATACGATAAAAAAAAATTAAAGACTGCCAAGCATAAAGCTTCCATCTTTTTGACGGGCTTCACGAAAAGAAAAAGGTTCGACTGTACTTTTTTTTCGTACTTATGTTATCCCATATTTTTTTACTGGATAGATCGAATTTGATGACATATGTAAATCAAAAGCTCTAGCTTTTGATTTGTTATGTGGTTCCATTTAAACTTGATCAAGATCCGACGAGTACATTTTGAATTATTCCTATTAATGCGCATCTCATTGATTGTTTCTTCGACTATCTACGTTGTCTTATCGATATAATTAAAGTCTGTTTTTTCAAGTTTGAGAGAAAAGACAATATTTAAAAGTCAGATTGACGAGCAGGGACCGAAACTTAGAATGTTTTAAACATGTATACCTCGAAGTAGAACAGTCACGCGTATGTCCGTCAAAAATTATGCTGAATACTATTCATAGGTATATGGGATTTTTTTGATATATTTTTATATAACTAGGTCGGCAAACAAGCGTAAAGTTCACCCGATGGTAAGGGATTACTGTAGCTTATAGGCGACTGCAACACCAGAAGCAACGCAACTCGGCAACGGCAGTGCGTTTTTACTATAGTAAATAGTAATAGTATGATTCATGATTTATATGTATAATACGTGAATAACATAGTAGAGGAACACTGATAGTTTTAGAGGTTTCTAATGTGATGTCGTAAATAAACACATTTTTTTTTACGCTTACATTGCAAATATTTATTTTATATTTTATACTAGCTGTGCCCGCGACTTTGTCCGCGTGGAATTTAACAAAAGAAAAATTTGTTTTATAGTTCGTAGAATTATAAAATAAATAAATTTTTAAAATAAAAGTAGCCAAGTTACTCCTTCTTATATCAGCTGTCTACCAGTGAAAGTTCCGTCAATATCGCTCCAGCCGTATCAGAGATTAGCAGGAACAAACTGACAGACAGACAGACGAACGAACAGACAAAAATTGTAAAAAATGTTATTTTGGTATATGTACCGTGTATACAACCATATACATTTAGTAAAAAGCGATTATTTTAATAGTACAAACAAACACTCTAATTTTATTTATTTGTATAGATTTAGTATCAGCATTGCACCCGTTCGAAACCGGGGCGGGTCGCTTGTATATTATAAAATCAACTAAAGCGCCCAGACTACGACACGCATCTATAAAAGACATACATTCGTATATACTATATAAACATTTGCTGTGAGCGAAGATCAAACCCGCGACTGCAACCGTCAGTTATTCTCATCCATCATCATGATTCGTCAGTCTTTATTTTTAGTACTTACAAGTTCAGCACACGAATGAAAATAATAGCAGGACATACCTGAAAAAGGAGAAAAGAGTTAATTAGAAGTTTTGCTTGGTAGACATGCAAATAATTCTATTGTAGAAAAGTTGGTAAGACTGCAGAAGCTTAAGGAGAACTCGCAATAGCCAGCGCTACAGTTGCCCAAAAGTCGTAGAATGTCAAAAGATATATCTCCAAAAACTTCGCAATTACAATGTCAAAGAGCCTTCCTCCGACAGAGCTCGCTGCGGGGCGAGGTGAAGTAGGTCACGATACGTTACAAGGTTTAATTCGTAATGCTACAGTAATGATTATTTAAAATAATCAAATAAAAATAATTAAAAATATAACAAATACTTGTTGGAAGCAATACAATGCAAATGCAATGCAAAAATATGTATTGTGTTTGTTCGCAAACGAAAAATAAAAACCAACGTCAATTTACAACGACAACGTAGGTAGTCGAAAAATTAGTCATTATTAATGATCACTCTAAAAGTAGTCGTCAGATCTCAATTAAATTTAAGCCTCATGGCAAGCACTAGTTACCTAAATATAAAAAAAATATGAAAATCGAAGAGAGGGAGAGAGAAGCACAAAGTTCTGAGGTCACAGACAAAAAATTGAGATCTACCTCCTTTTTTTAAAGTTTTAAAAAAAGTAAATAAGAGTAAGCAATACATGTTAGTGACATTTTTTTTACGTGGGAAAAATCCATCATGGATACCCTCCAGCGCGGGGGCGCCAGAAGGTTATGTCAGACTCCTACTGACTAAAAACCGCCACGTGTGAGCAGTCGTCCGCCTGGGTGGGGCGAGATGGGGTCGCGCCAGCATTCGCCACCTATTAGTGACACGCTAGCTCTACTCTAGGTGACTAAAGAATAATAGGTAGCCTATTCCAATGCTTTTTTTTTGCAATGGTAGGTGTGTTATGGGGTCGGCAAAATTTTACGCAGATCATGACACTTAATGTGCCCATTCAATTTGTAATGGATCGTCTCGATGAATTATTTTTTTACTTAATCATTTTATATTAGACTAGCTGTGCTCCACGGTTTCACCTGCGTTAATTTGAAGAAAAACGTATTAAAATATTATATAATCTATAGTCTACCTTGGTAAATGGACTATACAAAACTTATATATACATCTTTACGGCGTTCACAACAAACAAACAAACACTCTTCAGCACTATAATATTAATATAGATACTACCCGACCGACTGATGTTGTTCTCTTCACCAATATTCTAATTTTCTACACAATTTCCTTAATTTTTCATTTCATAAGAACCTTTCACAAAGTATTAGGAAACTTGAAAACAAAAAAGGAAAAGCGGTGAGATTTCACCGACTGTTTTCAAGTTATGGCGCAATCATGAGAAATGAGAGTTAATTTATGAAGGTTACTTGTTATGAATCGATATAGGGCCCATAGTATGAAAAACAGTAGAGTGAAATCGTGTGTGACAACTAGCGCTGACGCTCAATAATACTGACACTTAAGGATACTGAGAGTGAAGTGATCATTTATAATTGTCTTTGCTTGCAGTCGAAAAAAAAGCGATTTTAATTACATCGACCAATAATAACCATACATTACATACATTACCATATAACGTAGAAGGTAGACGAAAAAACTGTCGAATAAATAGGCATTTTTAGGCGTAATTCAAAATGTAGGTAGGTACTTTACGATTTCGATCATATTTAAAAGGGAGCACATGGTAAGCACCAGCTTTCGATCAAAAAGGAACCAGAAAATGGGTACATCCAGGAAAATACACAGACACAAAAACACGTGAAAAACAAATAGAACTCCTTATTTCGAAGTCAAAATTAACATACGTGTAACCTTTAAGTCTGGACGTAAAAGAATTACCTCCAGTTTAGTTACACAGCCAGACACTTCATGAATATACCAGACAATACTTCTAGAACCGTATTCTGGGGTCAAATCGAAGGTGCTTCAGGTTCATCGCATAACAATATATCGCCGCTTCCTCGATAAATATTCAGTATATCGACACATTTTACATAAATGGATATCAAGCTAAAGAAACATTCAAATTTGATTAAACATTTTAACATTATTCATGACAAACTCTGCACGTGTATCTTTGTTTTAGTTTCAGAGTTGAATTTAATTGGTAAGTATTTGTGTAGATCAATATCATATACATATATTAATACGCTACGGTTAAGATGTTTGACTCCCTTTTTAGAAAAAACCTCACAATTACTCCACATAAATTATATACCATTTTATAGATAATTGCTTGCTCTACCGGCGACAACAACTAAAAATTTATTGTTGCTTTAATTTTGTAAATTAATTAATTATTAAAATTATAAATACGACGATATTAATTTTGAAACAACGTCAACAAGATTGACGGCCGGTAAATTTTTTGTTTAATTTCAAATCTTTTTTGTAATTATGTAAAGTGATTATTATTATACCTATTTAGTGCGAATTATTCCCACGGGAGTACCTAGTTATGCATGCACCCCGGGTCTCTGTTAAATTAGTACGCAACTGTTCCACTGACTTTGCATTGCCTCCGGGCAGTTCTTATAAGTCGTTCACTCTTGACAGAGTGATTGTGGTTGATGATGATTCATTGGCTAAAGCAGACCCCGCTATACGCCTCCACTTGATGCGGTTTTCAGCGTCTCGAGAACTCTGGACTATGGAGGTCTGTGTCGCAGCTTTGATGAGGTCTATCCAACGCGTAGGTGATCGACCGCGTGACCGCTTGCCCTCTACCTGCTCTAGGATAAGGAATCGCTCTATAGATTGTTCATTTCGAACAACATGTCCGAAATATTTGAGGATTCGAGTTTGCACAGTCGACGACAATCTCTGCTTGATTTTTAATTTTTAGTTGATTTATAATTTTTTTTTCTATTAACCGGGCAGTTCATAGAACTAAATCCGAGAGACAAAACATAGATATTAATTGATTTTTGGACTTGTTTTGAAGAGACATTAATGTAATAATATAATGTGTGAGGATCAGAAACATACCAGCCTCCAAATCGGCAACATATTTCTCATTTTATTTCTTAAGTTTAATTAAGTAGTTATTAAAAAAAACCTATGTCCACAGGGGAATAATTGATTACTAGCTACCGACATATTAGCAAATAGATTAATAAAACACGAATGGTATCATAATTTAAGCGTCATATCTGTTAAAAATCTACAAACGACGGTGATTCACAATTTTAAAGGTAAGTCCCGTGTACCGAGGTAATGATTAGGGTAATGGCATTAGGGGGGTTTTAAAAGACACGACACGCTTACTACTGCGTCATTACCGAACGTACCTACTGGGGGTTTGCTCACTGTTAGAGTACGAGTTGAGTCATTCTTCATCTGAAACTAAAACGAATTTTATAAATCAAGTCAAGCACGTGAAGACTCGGCACGCTGGACCGATGATCTACGTAAGGTCACAGGATGTCTGGCGCGAGCTTGGGGACGCCTACGTCCAGCACTGCGATAGGCTGAAGCGAGCGTGCGATGTGAAGATCGATTCAGCCTTTAACATTCCACTGCTGGGCATAGGCCTCTTTCTAGATATAGAGGAAGAATGTGAAAATCATAGCGTATTATTATATGAGTATATTCTTATGTATTTATTTATTTAACAATGAAAGGGCACGCAATATGATATGGAGTGCAAGAAACAGTGCACTGTATATATTATAGCCTACTTTACATATTTAAATTAATAAATTTGATTTTCGTATGTTTAATGAATAAGCTTCGCTCATTATTAACTAGACCTACCCTCTGTCAACTAACAATTTTTCGTCCCCCATGTTTATGTTGAAATGATCGCTACAAAGCGACGAGACCACCAGCTGTATTTTTAATTAACTACTTGTACTATAAATATTACAAAATATATAGTTACTAATATAAAGAGTGTTCGACTCATAACTGCGTTCCTTCAAATGAGGGGTTCTTTAAGTGTTATAGATAACGTTCCGTGAACAAAAACATTCCTAGCTCGTTTTTAAATTTGACTGTTTAAAAAGACAAGCTTAATTTAGCTGAGGGCTTTATATGAGGTAGGGCACAGCAGGAAAGCAGCCCGACTGGGGAAGTACCTCGACCTTACAGAAGATCACAGCTAAATAATACTGTTTTCAAGCAGTGTTGTGTTTAAAGTATTGTGTTCCTGTTGGTGAGTAAGGTGACCAGAGCTCCTGGGGGGATTGGGGATTGGGGATTGGGTCGGCAACGCGCTTGCGATGCCTCTGGTGTTGCAGGCGTCTATAAGCTACGGTAATCTCTTACCATCAGGTGAGCCGTACGCTTATTTGCCGGCCTAGTGATATATATAAAAAAAAAAACGAGTTAATTTGATGGACACGTTGATGACCTTTCGTGATCACGTAAACACGCCTATAATGAAAAACATCCTACGATAAACAGAATTCGTTTCCATATCCGAATCTTTAGTTTAATTGTAATTTTCAGTTAGTAATGATATTTTACTTTATCAACGTTTTTTACGGCTAAGAGAAATAGTATTATGGAACTGTTATGCAGAAGTACGTTGCTAGAGTAACTCGTATATTAAGACAAAGTGAAATTTAAAAAAGGGGCTAGGTTTTTTTTATACGTTCGTGTGATCTATTACACCTACAGAACCCCACATTTAAAGGAACGCAGTTAAGACTCGAACACTCTGTTTATACGATTTACATGAAAAAATATTTTACAACAAACGAATGAATGAAGTTCCCGCAGAATTCAGAATGCAGATCTTCTAAAAAAACCGACGAGAAATTCAACTGTTACTCCAACTGTACATATCTTCATTAACTGTTCTCCAATTTAAAATAATTTGTAAATCGGATCAGAAATCTCGGCATAATCAGTGTACATTCATAAAAAAATTTCCTTTTTTAAAGTCGGTTAAAAGTCATCAATGTCTAAACCTACTGACCAAGAACGAAGTATGAAAATGAAATAAAGTACATTTTCTCATATAGGACCAAGTTTTTCTTGTACATAAAAATTGGCTCGACGGAATGTTTTCGTCGCCAAGTTCCACTACTTCAATGTATCTCAATGGTTCAATTAGTTGTTATGTACGAGTTTTTACTGTTGTGTATTTTGTTTTAGAAATTTTCATTTATCTGGTAATATTAATTTGTAACTGAGGTAGGAGGGCACAGCAGGAATTTCCTGCTCAAAATATGGATCAGCCCGACTGGGGAAGTACCTCGACCTTACAGAAGATCACAGCTAAATAATACTGTTTTCAAGCAGTATTATGTTCCTGTTGGTGAGTAAGGTGACCAGAGCTCCTGGGGGGTCGCGCTTGCGATGCTTCTGGTGTTGCAGGCGTCTATAAGCTACGGTAATCGCTTACCATCAAGTGAGCCGTACGCTTGTTTGCCGACCGTGATATAGAAAAAAATTAAGTTTAAAATACTGTAAATTTTAAGAATTCATGAAACAAATATTTATCAACACAGTCAGTCAGTCAGTTCAGCCTATTGCATTCTATTCATGGACAAACGCCTCCCCAAGTTCGCGCCAGACATTCCAGTTTTCCGCAATCCCCATTCAGCCTACACCAGTAATCTTACGTAGATCGACGGTACAGCGAGCCAGAGGACGTCCCAGTTATATTCCTCAACATAAATTATTTTATACTATTTATTCTATTAAATAAAATTTTGTAATATTTGAACTTCAATATCAACACACGCATCCCATTCATTTAAGATTTCAGTTTTAATAATAACACATTTATCAAAAAAAAAAAAATTGAATTTAAACTAAAGCAGACATCTATACTAATATTAGCAAGCTGAAAAGTTTGTTCGTTTGTTTAATTGCGCTAATTTCAGGAACAACTGGTTCGAAATAAAATTATTTTTGTGTTGGATAGCCCTTTTACCGAGGAAGACTATAAGCTATTTTTCCTCAATATAACCCGCGTGAAATCGCGGGGCACAGCTAAGTATTAAAAAAAAATCTGATGTGTAGTTACGGCAGTAAAGAATATAGCCACCCCCTCTCTTCCCGTGGGTGTCGTAAGAGGCGACTAAGGGATAACGCAGTTCCACTACCACCTCGGAACTTATAAAGCCGACCGATGGCGGGATAACCATCCAAATGCTGTCACAGGTGCTTATTTCTTGCAATTGCAGCGAACATCTTCATCGTTTTACACAGCATTATGTAATACTACCGCTGTCCGTCTGTCCCCGTGAACTAAAACACGACGGAGCCGAGCGTGTACACCCTGCGATATCTGGGTCATGCTTGTTAGGCAACCTGCTGTTACGGCTGTTTTTATTTATATTTATTACAACCATATTATCTGTATTTACAATATCATTATAGGGATATTGATTCAAATGAAAATATTAAACGGTGTCCTATATATTAACTTTTTTTTAAACGTCTGATTTACGGCTCAGCAGGAAATAAAAAAGTACCTCGACCATACAGAAGATCACAGCTAAATAATACGGCTTTCAAGTAGTGCTGTGTTTCTGTGGTTAGTAATTTTGTATTAAATTATTCCGTGTGTGGTGTACCAACATTAAGGAATAAATCTATACATATAATAAAATGGTAGGAAAGTCAAAACTGTACATTGAATATTTTTTTAAAAGAATACTTGGGGTGTGATCTACAATCAATACCGAAGCCAAAAATATAGTTTTTAGAATTTTTGTCTGTTTGTCTATATGTATGTCCGGGATAAACTCAAAAAGTACCGCATGGATTTACTTCAGGCACGAATATTATTAAGAAGTCGGGTCAACAAATAGGCTTCATATTATCATGCTATCACCTATCGAGAACGAGCAGTGAACCTTTATTTCCTCAACACATTCTGTAACAACGTGTAATCTAACGACGCATATTTGAATTTTGTTGTTATTATGTTAATAACCATGCCTATATAAGCTAGATTCACACTATAAATAAAAACATTCTGTTGTATATTTAGTATCAGCACTGCATCCGTGCGAAGCCGGGGCGGGTCGTTAGTAAATAAATAAATAGATACGTAGAGTGGAAGTGCACAAGTTATACCATTAACATATGTCCGCTATCTTATCTCAAATATAGTTCCGATACAAATGTGAAACTTTGACCCGCAATCCTGCGCGATATTTCAGCGGCCGTTTGTACTTTTAACGCCGGATTTTAACCCCGGGGTCATCCACTCGCAAGTAGAGCGAGTGTTTATTACGAAACAATACACTCGAGCTGGTAAACTGTACGAAATTTATCGCTGTGGAAAAACTATTTACTAGCACCTAGCAGACGTAGGATAGTGAGAGGAAATCTTAAACACGTTGTTAAAATGAAAAAGATAAGTTTATACGACAATTTAAAAAAAAGAGTCAAGTTCGTTTGTAAAGAATTATTTACCGTAGTTATGCAAAGCATAGACTCTAATTAATAAAAAACAACAGTTAATGTAAAACTATCATATATACTGTAAATCAATCTAGATCTAAGTAATTATAAACCCAGCTGAGAAGATTCAAAAGCTCGACATCCAAAAACCCCGTATAATATACGAGTATAAAATTCTCGTGTCGCGGTGTTTGTAGTTAAACTCCTCCGAAACGGCTTGACCGATTCTCGTGTCGTGTGCATATCGGGTAGGTCTGAGAATCGAACAACATCTATTTCTCATACCCCTAGGTTATAAGGAGGGGGGGGGGTTAAGAGGGTTAATAAAATAGTATAAAATTTTGTGTGCATATCGGGTAGGTCTGAGAATCGGCCAACATCTATTTTTTATACCCCTAAATTATAAGGGGGGGATTGAGAAGGTTGATAAAATATATGGCAAAACAACGTTTGCGGGGTCAGCTAGTAACCATATATTACTCATTACCAACATATATTTTTATGACCCTGAGAGACTGTTTCATCGGTTGTAGATAACGCTATTTGACGGATGACTGTATCCAGCGGAAAGTTTATGATATATTATTTGTTAATCTTAAAGTTGTAGTCTACTCATTGAGGAGATGGAGATTCTAATGGCGTTGCTACTATTAAACTCTATTCGTAACTTATTTGCAGGATAAACTTTATCCACAATCGCTGAGACTGGCGCTTAATATTCAATCTTTTTTTTTTAATTTTTTCTTAATCTGTTTTTTCGTTGTTATGTTCTAATGTTCTAGAATAAAAATCATATTTTCTTTACACTTACACAAACGTCTAGAGTCGTAAGATAACGTTTCATTCCTCTGGTGCAGTGACTGTACTTCACTAATAACAAGCGATACTAGTAAATATTTACAAATCAAGATATCTACGACATCGTCTGTCAAGTACTCAACTATCCGATTTATCTTTTTACATAAATACAAACATTACGTAGAGCTAGTTATGCATGCACCCCAGATCTCTGTGTTAAATTAGTACGCGACTGTTCCGCTGACTTTGCATTGCCACCGGGCAGTTCATAGAACTAAATCCGTGACAAAACATAGATATTAATTGATTCTTGGACCTGTTTTGAAGAGACATCAATGTAATAATATACAGTGTGAGAATCAGAAATATATCAGCCTCCAAATCGGCAACGTGTTTCTTATATTAAATATAAGTAGTTATTAAAAAAAAAAAACCTTCGTCCAAAGGGGAAAGACTTAACTAGCAAGTCATTATACGTAAATACAATTACTGTGGAAAATAATATTGGTACATCAGTTACGAGATGCCTTCTATAGAGAAATTTTTGAATATTGCCGCTTCTTCTCTAGCAAATATCCGACTGTACCTTTACATAAACTATAGGACTTATATTGTAGTAAAATAACGAATAAATGCCTCCAAATGTAGTGTTATAACGTACACCAGGAAGAGAAACACTTTAATCTTCGATTACACTTTGAATGGTCAAACACTTCAGAGAGTGAGTTCTATTAAGGACCTTGGAGTAATGCTAGATTCTAAGCTTCTGTATGATACTCACATCAACAGTATCATAACCAAAGCATCTAAGGCTTTAGGATTCGTGATGCGAACTTCTGTGGATTTCAATGAAATCAAAACTATAAAATATTATACTGCTCACTAGTCCGGAGTCATTTGGAGTATGCCTCCGAGGTCTGGAATCCCAAGTACGGTACATACATCGCGCGTCTTGAGAACATACAATGAAAATTTATTAAATTCATATGTTTCAAATCCAATCAACCATATAACTCGAAGAACTATCTGCAACTTTGCAAAAAATTTCATATTCTCCCACTTGAACTAAGACGTGAACTTAGTGACTTAATCTATCTTTTCAAAATTAAGTAGTAACTTAATTGATTGCCCTGATCTTTTAGCCAAAGTCTCTTTAGGAGTTCCTACTAAACTTTTTCGTAATAATCCGTTAGTGCACACACCACTAGTTTCCACAAACTATATGCAAAATTCATTTGTCTGGCGGGCGGGTAGTAAGTTTAATGCATATTCTAAAAAAATTGACTTAGACTTATTTAACACTAGCTGTGCGGCTGCAAGGGACCTAATTAGTAATTCTTTCTTTAATAAGTAATTGTGTAGTTTTAGAATTTTTCATATGCATAGTTTTAATGTGATTGTTTCTACAGTTTGACTGCACCTAACTCTGTTTACTGACATCATTTTACTAACCACATTTTGTAATCTATACGTGTTATTGTTACTAAGGCTTATATGTAGCGTAAGTTTTTCTTTTTAATATTCTGTGATTACCAGTGGGGAACTATTGGTAGCTTTTTATTTCTATAATTTTGTACATTGTATTTCTCAGCTGTTGTTCCTCCCAATAAATAAATAAATAAATAAATAAATAAAGAAAGAAATAAATAAATAAATAAATAAATAAATAAATAAATAAATAAATAAATAAATAAATAAATAAATAAATAAATAAATAAATAAATAAAAAAGAGCATTTAAATTGTAAATGTTAGGAAAAAAACATTTTACTAGAAAAATGTGTTTTTTTTTAAAGGCTGACCTTATAAGACCCCAGAATATTCCATTTTGTTACTAATTTACTAATCATTACATAGTATAAAACAAAGTCGCTTCCCGCTGTCTGTATGTTTAATCTTTAAAACTACGCAACGGATTTTGATGCGGTTTTCTTTAGTAAATAGAGTGATTCTACAGGAAGGTTTGTATGTATAATACATGCGTAGTGATATATAAATTGCAATTTCAAATAACGTTATCATTACCCTACAGATGACGCCGAGCGAACATTTCCAGAAATAAATTGTTAAATTAACATTTTTATCGAATTTTAACGCGTAATTATACCTTGATGGCCAACGGGGACTTATCCATGAACGAATGACGTCACCACACTAAGAATATATCCAATTTGTTTTAAGCAATTAAAGCCTGGACCTGGCCCAGGACCCAGCAGGAAATTTCCTGCTCAAAATATGCAGCAGCCCGACTGGGGTAGTATCTCGACCTTACAGAAGACCACAGCTAAATAATACTGTTTTCAAGCAGTGTTGTGTTCCTGTTGGTGAGTAAGGTAAACAGCGCTCCCGAGGGGAACTGGGGATAGGGTCGGTAATGCGCTTGCGATGTTTCTCGTGTTGCAGGCGTCTATAAGCTACGGTAATCGCTTACCATCAGGTGAGACGTATACTTGTTTGCCGACCCAATTAAAAAAATGAAAAAAAAAAAAAAAACTATCTGAGTAGTCTCGAAGGGAAACTTAAATACAAATCTCTGGAACAAGATCCAGTTATACTAACCATCCCAATGGGTTAGTCGGTAATGTATAAATAAATGACACTTATTTTAAGTCACCTTAGACTGTTCTTTTAAATTACATAATTCATATGCAAAGCGTTTGACGGAAGTGACACAAACTACGAAAATGTAAATGTCACTATGATTTTTTTTCTAATGTCATTAGTTTTTTTACAACTATTTAAACAATATTTAAATTCAATTTTTTCCGCCAATAGACCTTTTTTTTCTGTAACTACTTTAAGAAAGAAAGGAATTAAGTTTTTTTTTAAATTATCGTTTAAAAAATATTCCGTGGGCTTAGTTACTTATCAAAGTCTAAATTTATACTAATATAATACAGCTGAAGGGTTTTTGTTTAAAGGCACTAATCCCTAGAACTACTAATTCGAATAGTTTTTTTTTGTGTCGGATTGTCCAATTACGGAGGAAGGCTATAGGCCATAGATTTTAGTTCGTTTTCCCTCAAAAGAACGCGGGTAAAACCGAATGGCACACTACAGTACGCACAGCTAGCATGATATAATGTAAATAATTAGCGCTAAAAGTAATAGAGGGAATACATAAGCATGTCCTAAGTACATAGAAGGCTATACGAATTTAGTTAAGGACATCATAAAGGTACTTATTAGGTACTAGCATCATAGATAGGACGAGACGTAATCCTAAATTGGACAACATTACAAGCTCCTGTACTAATTGTGTTTGCTCGCAAGCGAAAAAAACTGACTTCAATTACATCTACAAGTAATTCAACTTAGTAGATGAAAAAATTGTCAAGTAAATATGCGTTATTAGGGATTACTCAAAAAGTAGTAATCAGCTCACGATTAAATTTAACTGTGACAACAAGACGAGCATCGGCTTTCGATTCAAAACAAGAATCATCAAAATCGGTATACCCAGTGAAAAGTTATGCGGTATAATACAACGTAGGTCGACGACAAAATAGTCGAGTAAATAAGAATTATTAGATGTAACTTGAACTATGGCGGCAAACATGAGCATGGCTCAGGTGGTGGTAAGCAATTACCGTTGCTATTGACGCCTCAAACGCCAGAAGCTTCGCGAGCGCGTTACCGACCCTTCCCCCAATCCCTCTCAGGTCACTGGTCACATTGCTTGAAAGTATTATTATTTAGCTGTGATCTTCTGTAAAATCAGATGGCATCAGCTACTTACACGTGACTGGGGAAATTGTTTTAAAAGCCCACATCTTCTTTTAAATATCAAGCATTTTGCTTATAATAAAAAGATGTATTTTTTTTATTGATTAGTATTTTTTAAATTATTATTTACCTTTTGTCTAGTATTTTTAATTTAAATATCATTTTTTGACTACTATACAAATACAGATCAAAAGTCCATAGACCGCCTGTGACTAGGCATTACTGGAATCACTCGACCGCGTCGTGAATCATTTCATAAATTGAGATGTAATAGGCTCTATGAGACGTCCTGACCTCCTCCTCGACCCGTTCGAAACGTTGACTTGATAGAAAAATTGGAAATTGAATTTGATACCATACATTGTTTAGTAGACTACTTTATATGATTACACTTAAAATTATTATTTGAAAAATAGAGTTACAGAAAAAAAAATTGAATTTGATATTGTTGTCACAATTAGACAGCTCCAACAAATCACAAACAAAATTCGGAAAATCGGGATGTCTTGCGCAAACTATGGGAGGCCTGTGTCCAGCAGTGGACTGCAATAGGCTGAACTGACAATTCACAACATTGACTTTGTGTTTAATATACAAAAATATTAATAGCAAGAAAAAAAATTATTTACTTAGAATCAGACACAGGTTTCAACTAATTTTCATTAGTTACAAGTTCCAATTTCGATCTAGCGGGTACATCGTTCCATAGCTTAATTGGCTAGAGCGCCGACACGGTCAGTCGGAGACGCGAGTTCGATCCCCGCTGGAGCGGTCATTTTTTGATATGATATTCAAAAATGTTTAGAAATGTGTGGGTAACACAAAAATAAAATCGTACATAAGTTCCAATTAGTCTTTAAAACATCACGTAACGGCTCTACCAAAAATGTCCACTTAATATGTCAGGAGTCATAATTAAACACGATCCACTCATCACACGTTGCGTCCAATGTCTATAATATCTTGATGACCTTACGACCTGAACCCTAAGCTAACCTTATTCGGTAAACATCGGAATACTCCGCGATGAAGACGATAAATAATTTCATTCATATGTAACTACTTAACTAGATTACGATATTATTGTAAACGCCACGAATTCTCAATCTAATCTCAGAATCCATGAATCGTTACAGAGTGGTTTGTATGTGTAAAAATAATTATGTTTGCTCGTAAACGATTGAAAAAACCGACTTCAATTACATCGACAAGTAATACAACGTATATAACTCGATTAAATTTATATGAGACCACATGACAGGCATCAGCTTTCAATTAATAATTGTGTTTGCTTGCAAACGAAAAAAAAACCGACTTCAATTACATCGACAAGTAATACAACGTAGATCGACGAAAAAATAGTCAAGCAACTACGCGTTATCAAAGATTACTCAAAGAGTAGTTATCAGATCTCGATAAAATTTATATGTGACCACATGATAAACATCATCTTTCGATTAAATTAAAAATTATCAAAATCGGTATACCCAGTAAAAAGTTATTACGGATTTTCGAGAGTTTCCCTCGATTTCTCTGGGATCCCATCATCAGATCCTGGTTTCCTTATGACAGTACCAAACTAGGGTAATCTGCTTGCCAACAAAAAAAGAATTATCAAAATCGGTACATCCAGTAGAAAGTTATGTGGTATAATACAACGTAGGTCGACGAAAAAAGCGTCAAGTAAAAACGCATTATTAGATATAACTCGAAAAGTAGTTGTTAGATCTCAAATAAATTTAAATGGGACCAATTGGCACACACTACCTTTCGATTAAAACAAAATTTGTCGAAATCGGTCTACCCGGTCAAAAGTTCTGATGTAACATACATAAAAAAAAAAAAAAAAAAAAAAAAAATACAGTCGAATTGAGAACCTCCTCCTTTTTTGGAAGTCGGTTAAAAAAATCATCGAAATCGGTCCACCTAATATAAAGTTCCGAGGTAACACACATAAAAAAAAAAATCGAATCAAGAACTAAAACTCCTCATTTTTTGAAGTTGTTTAACGAAAAAAAAGGACGTAAACTAGTGACTGCGTAGTCACCAGTGACCACGACGTCCGTCATCATCATCATCATCATTACAGCCTATACAATCCATTGCTGGACATAGGCCTCCAGAAGTTTACGCCAAAAATAGCGTCAACTCGTGTGTTTTGCCCATTGTCACCAACCCGCCTGCCCACGCTGGGCAGGCGGGTTGGTGACCGCAGTGCTGGCTTTGTCGCACCGAAGACGCTGCTGCCCGTCTTCGGCCTGTGTATTTCAAAGCCAGCAGTTGGGTGGTTATCCCGCCACCGGTCGGCTTTTTAAGTTCCAAGGTGGTAGCGGAACTGTGTCATCCCTTAATCGCCTCTTACGACACCCACGGGAAGAGAGAGGATGGCTATATTCTTTAGTATTGTAGCCACACGACGTCCGTAATGTTACCGAATTACCGAGAGTTTCAAACACATAGAAGTGAAAGTGTTGATAGTGACCGTAAAGTTAAACGACATTTAAATATAACAACAATATCAGACAGTTTAATAGTATTAGAATTTTTCGTCGAGAGTTCAAAAACAAATTCTGTATAAACACAAAAACCCAGAAAAATACATACGTATATGACTACCGCTCTATTGTAATGGTGCGTGTTGTCGCCTATAACACCGGTTTGTGGATTCGATTTCATGAGCAAGAATTGAAACCACGATCTTGGTCAAATGTCAATCATGTGACTACTGCACCAACAATGATCAATAGCTAAAGTTATTTAAAACGGTATATTTAACACGTTTTTTATTTTTATTTCGTTTCGCTCGATATTTCGACATTATCAGACAGTTTTAAATAATTTTAGCAATGAAAATAACCATGTTAATTTTAAAATCCTAAACAGTCGCAGAATGTCAAAAGATTCTCCCTATCCTCCTAAAACTTCGCAATTACAATGTCAAAGAGCGTTCCTCAGACAGAGCTCGCTGCGGGGCGAGGTGAAGTAGGTCACGATACGTTACGAGCTTTAATTAGTAATGCTACAGTAATGATTTAAAAGTAATAAGTAGATACTGGAATATTTGAATTATAATATAATAATAAATTTATTTTAAATACATTTCTGAGTGAAACAGAAAATCTAAATATATAAAATTCTCGTGTTGTGGTGTTCGTAGTTAAACTCCTCCGAAACGGCTTGACCGACTCTTATGAAATTTTGTGTGCATATTGGGTAGGTCTGAGAATCGAACAACATCTATTTTCATCCCCCTAAATGTTAAGGGTAGTCCGACCCAAATGTTTTTTTTTTTTTTTTAATTTTTAGATAAATTATTTATTCTTTATCTATTATGATTTGGCATTGAAAAATACATTCAACCCTAAATATTCACCCTTCTACCACCAACCCCTATTTTTAAATAGCGTTTAGCGGCAAGACAACGTTTACCGAGTCAGCTAGTATACCATAACAATGGAATCAAGCATCTGCCAATTATGTTTCCAAAAATACAGCTAAATAGTCTAATAATTAGTCTTCGTACCAGTAGGGCTCGTAGGGTATCGTGGCCAAGTTCTTGATACAAAATCTCCAAAACAAAAGGTATCACGCGCGGAGTATTGCTCTGCACGTCCTCGAATGATCTTGACCGTTGAGCGGGTGTGAATTGAATGTAAAACACTCAAATATATTTTTATACATTCACGTATTAAAATCCAAATCACGCCTATAATGTAGTACGTCTAGAATTTAAATTACTACAAAATATTATTGAATCATATGAATTATTAAATTATTTGATTATATGAATTTATATGGGATGTTAGGCGCGAACTTGTTGAGGCCTATGTCCAGCTCTGGACTACAATAAGCTGAACTGACTGACTGAGTGATAAAATAACAACGATACAACACACATAATTCCAAAATACATACGAATCACATTATCAAAAGTCTACGTATAATATCGATTGTTTATATGGACTACACCTAACATGATAAATATTAACTTTATTTTGTTTCTAACATATATAAATATTTAAGGACCCCATTCGAATAAATTATTATTTTAGTGTAGAAGGCTCGGTGAAATATTACAAACCACTAATGATTTGACACGAGGAAATTTCGTTCGTCATCTTTAACATACTTAACTAGTTGTGCCCCACGGTTTAATACGCGTTAATTAAAAAAAAAAAAAAATATATATATATATATATATTTAACGTTAATATGATACTAATCGTATATATATATATATATATACGATTAGTATCATATTAACGTTTGAAACAATAAATAATAATTAATACTAACTTATAATGTATATATTGTTACATGTAGTTTAATACTCAAACATTGTTTATAACTAATTATATACCTCATAGGTCATTGAACTTCTCGGTTTATTTAGTTCAAAATTAGCCGTACCGAAATAGCTCGGTCCTT
Source organism: Melitaea cinxia (assembly GCF_905220565.1). Classification (NCBI taxonomy): domain Eukaryota; kingdom Metazoa; phylum Arthropoda; class Insecta; order Lepidoptera; family Nymphalidae; genus Melitaea; species Melitaea cinxia. Next base: position 16,292,682 of record NC_059407.1, on the reverse strand, counting down.
TGTTGACAGCTCTGACTCATCAGACGACGGCGACTCGTAACCGCTTGTGTCCTATTCTTCCTGTCCTAGTCCTTTATTACCGAAGCCTGAGAGCGATTAAACAAAGATTCCTTTACCTTTTTTCTGTTTCAACCTTCGAATGAACTTTTCGAGTAATTACACTATATAAAAAAGGACAAAACAAGAGTTATCTGAAACTTTGACGTAAAACGAGATTTATTCGTATTTGCCTTTGGTCATTCTGAATTGCCAGTGTTTCAAACACTGTTACGAGCGCTGTGAACAAATCTCAACTGTCTTAATGATAATTCAAAAGCTATTAATATCATTGTTAAATAATAAAATGACCCGTGACTATAACACAACGATGATTGATAAGGCACTAAGTTCTCAATACACGGGTTTTCCTAGTTTATCTGCCACAATGATGTCTTAAAAAACTGAATTTATTGTTTTACTATTGTGTTAATGAACGTATTCAGCCTGACACACCCCACTACTAGGCATAAGAATCTTTATCTATGTGTAACGGAATTATTAAGGATAAATGTGTACAGATATAATTTTTATCATAACGACAGGGCCATGGCATTCATAAAAGAAACAATTTTGCTAAAATTATCTACCTAACACGGTTTCAAAGAAATATCCCCGAGATAAGCAAATGGACCTCCTTGTCACCCTATAAAATTCGGAGCCATAAAAAGTGACAATTTCGTAATCGCCCTGAATCCTTACTCTTTATAAGGAGCAGTTGCAACGACCGGTCGCGCTGGTCGCTTCCAAGGCGAGCGAGGCTGTGGGCTACAAGGAGATAGATTATGTGTCAATAGCTTTATCCTTGTAACACTCCGAGCTACTGATTATTTATTTAAATAATGGTTCCTAACAGTAATTGCTGCTCTAATTACAAGCGACACTGTATTCATAGACACGACTAAAAAAATTACTTGGAAATTAAAACCAGCAAAAACAATTGACAATTTAAATAACTAAGGATAAAGTAGAATGAGCTAAAAAAAATATCATAACTATGTATCTTAAAGGCTATCGTACACTGAATATCTAAGTTATTAAATATCTTTTTACCAATGTTATTTCAAGTTTTCTTATAGGTACTATGTAGAAGGTACGTAAAGATTTAAAAATATAGAAAATTAAACAGAAATTTCGATAAATTCAGAAAAAACTAACGACTGTTTAAACTTCACGTGTTTGATTGTTCGCCACACAGGATTTTATCCGTCAGATCAGCTACGCACAATATAAATATATATACTACACTCGACGGCCTCCAATTAGGATAGTATCAGTCGTTGAAGATCCAGAAACATATGGTCAGACCTCGACAAACATTTGCATGAAATATAAATGTTTATCATACGTGGCAACCGAACTTATTAATACAACAGATCATTGCTTCAACTTAAAAAAGTGACTTTCTTTCCTATACCAATTAAAAAAAATATTTTGACATTAGAAAGAAATAAAGCCATTTTAAGTACAGAAAAGTAGATCGTTGTTGAATCCGAGTTGTTTATTACGCGTATATCTTTGTATAGCGTCTTATACCTTAACTTTGCTGCCTATTGACTGGATGATAAACTTTAGTTTCAGTTAAGTGTCTACAATTCAGAGTATATGAGGACATCTCTTACCAAATCGCTGCGGTCACCCGGTCTGTACAAAGGACTATCGGTGTGAGAGTCTATTGATTCGTGCCGAGTTCTGGCTGAAAGCAATCCGCAAATGTAGCGGGTGCGATTTATCGTTTTGTTTATTATTTGGTTTTATTTATAAGATTAACTTCTACGGGTCTCATTTAGATTATTTAAATGTTTTTTAAGTGTTTTTTATTGGATTTCTAACAGTGCGAATTATTTTCGTCAAATAATGAAAACAATTACCTTCTATAATAGATTAAACTGCCTTGGAACATTGACAAACTGATAACGACCCACAAAGAGATGTAAATATTACGTTGAAAATGTTAAACCGTAGTCACCCTTCACGCAATTAACTAATAACTAACTAATAAACCACAAAGTCACTCAACACTCTAGCGAGGAGCGCGGAACGCGGCCGGTCCGTTCCGGTTCGCTGCAGTTCCGTATCACGATGCCATCGACCATATTGATGAATTTTCTACATTATTCCGCCTATCTTGACTCTTTGAGAGCTAGCGAGATCATTGACTCTTATATCCCTATTGAGTATTTCGTCGGGAGAAGTGACAACGTAAATCTATATTGGCAAAGGGAGATTCAACCTTATTTCAAAGGAAATAAGTTTGAAATTCTAAACAATTTAGCTATCACAGATTTAAGGATTAAAGTTCTAAATTGACTACAAGAAGTCTAGTAAAAAAAGAGATCGTGATAAATTTTTTAAATCGTGTAACTTTACGTCCTTACTATATACTATAATGTATACAAAACTTTGTGTTACTTACTTCTAGAATATTTTTAACATTTAAATCGTATGAATATTTTCCCGCAAAAAACCTAATTGCATAACAAAAATTATCTGTTGTTCGCGTAACCTTTTTGAATAATCTTAACGAATTTATGCTGCTAAATTTCAAATTTTTATATCAATCATCATTCATCATCATTATTTCAGCCTATCACAGTCCACTGCCGGACATAGGCCTCCGCTGCCCGTCTTCGGCATGTGTATTTCAAAGCCAGCAGTTGAATGGTTATACCACCAACGGTCGGCTCCAGTTCAAAGGTGGTAGTGGAACTGTGTTACCCCTTAGTCGCCTCTTACGACACCCACGGGAAAGCTTTATTCTTTAATGCCGTAGCCACACAGGTATATTTTTATATCAATATAATACAATAATCTTCTTTTGTATAACTACTCAAAAAACGCCTGACGAATCTTTTAATTGAAGAAACGTTGGCGCAGCGGTCACAGCACTGGTTTATGGCTGTTGCGCTTACGGTCGTAGGTTCAATCTCAACACATGGCCTACGTTTTTATTTTCCATACAGACGTTTGTCGTGGTCTGGGCATTTGTGCTTGTGTATTGTTTTTCCGGACCCTCGACACAGGAGTAAATTCTAGTGGGGGCCCGTTGACTGTGAGGCTTTTAATATAATTTATATAACATCGCCATCAAAACATTATTATTAAAAGTATATTATCAACCACAAACAATAAATGAACGAATATAAAAACAACCTCGATAAAACACATATAATTAAAATTTATAACTTTTTTGTTATTTTCTCATCATACAATTAACAAACTTAATTTATTTAATTTGTATCCACAAATAATATAATTAATTATTAGCTTAGAATTATATTTTATATTATTAACTTAGAATGTTGCAGAATCGCTGCGTGACGTCAATCTAAATCTAATATATTTGTACTTGTTCATAAATATATAGGTGAATATATAATAGGGATGGGTATTTAAAGTACTCACAGGTGTGACATACGAGGGAAAATAATGGCTGAACATACCTGAAAAAGAAAACAACATATAATTAAAAAAAAAAATAGCCTTCATGCACATTATATAAAAAAGTAAAACCGTGCGTTTCGACCTTGAAATCGAGATAAAAATAAAGTTCATTCTTGCATTACTTGAAGTATTTTGTACCACGCGTAAATTTTTATTAACATAATTAATGTTGTTATGTATATTTTACCCCAATGGCCTAATAATAAATAAGTACACAATTTTGCATTTCATAGTCATGACACTGTGACATGTAAAACTACACTTCTTGTTATGTCCATTTCATTAAATGGCGAAATCATCTGTGCTACTCTCGAACCATAATAAATTATTATGGTTGTTATTATTAGTATATGGTATGGTAGTTATAATTATTGACTGTCTATACTTAACACCCAAGCATCATTGTATATTTTTTTCATATAATTCTGTTGGTGGTTCTTTTTAAATAAATTAAATTAACCATTTAGATCCACCGACCACACACGATCACGTTTCAGCCTGCGACACTCCACTGATGGGCATGGGCCGTTTTCTCCTACAGGAAAAGGATAACGTCACTAACTTCGAACTAAATTAATGAATAAGCTACACTTTCAACTTTATATTATTGCAATATTTTTCAAGTTACGAGACAAAAATATTTCAAAATACATATTCAATAACACCTTAAGCTTCATATAGGCATTCAAGACAGTACTGAAACGTCGTGAAAAAAATTAACACTTCAAATTCTTAATATATTCTTACATCAATGTGACAGACACTTCCGACAGTGTGCGGTCCAGTGGCGTAGCGAGGGGAGGGCAAGGGTTATCATGCCTCGGGCGCTACTTACAAAGAGGCGTCAAATGGTCCGCAAAACAAAAAAATGGGGGGATGGAGACTAAAAGGGTATTGTATGCCGGGCGTGAGTTAAGCTCCCTACGTCACTGGTCACCGCACCTCACTGTCCCATGAGTCTAATTTACAAACTATTATTAATACATACTATTGTGTTATTTTGATAATAAAAATAACTAATATATTAAAACGATCTAGCACTATCCAACTTTTGGATAGGTTGGTTGATTACATATAAAGACATTTTTGTCAATGTTTCACAGTTGGGTTTGCTGAACCGGTCTTCTCTGCTCAACCTAACCAGTGACACCATGAAGATCACTAGGGCAAAATTAAAACCATAATAATTTCACTTTTCAGATTAATTCTATAAATGTATTCCTCGTTTACTTTTAACGCTAAAAATAAATCATCCGTGAAGATCACTAGGGACGAAATAAAACCATATTAATTTCACTTTTCACATTAATTCTATTAATATATTCCTCATTTACTTTCAACGCTAAAAATAAATCATCAGAAGAAAAAAACATCAATAGATCGACTCGTTGACACGAATATACGAAAATAATTAAAATTGAAGAACAGTCCAACAAGCGTCGAGTATAGAAACCAAATTTAACTTTTTTTTTCACGTCGATTGCCGTAAAAGATCCGCCGCCAGCTCTTACACAGATAACGATATAGCTTTCAAATAAATCACTTTAAAAATGTATTTTTTTATGAGTACAACATCCGACTCCCGGTATCATTTACTTATATTTCAGATTTAATTTTTAATCTAAATAAAGTACGTAATATAGAGTACATTCTTGATAAAATTATAAGTTTAATTATATGTATATCTTTATACTAATCTCTCTGCCTATTTAAAAAAAAATCTCTGGATTAAGCTCCGATCATTCTTGTACATGGAGTCACAGGCTGAATCGTAATAATGGCTGATTATGGCTGGAATACATATTAATGGCGTCTTAATAATGGCTGTTGCTAGCTAGTCTTCTTATGTTTTGCTAACATAAGGTATAAATTAACACCGTTTTCACAAAATTTTTTGAAGTTAAGTAAAAGTAAGTAAGCTGGAGAATGCGTGACGACAGCGTTACGAAGTGTGAATCTTGCGAGGGGAACGGAGCAAGAGAGAGATGTTAGCACACATTTTCATTCTCTCTTTCTCTCATAGCCAGTGATGTTTCGTATATCTAAGACACGGTGCAGGCCTCTATTGTGCGGAAGTTTTACTTCAGTCGTGTGGTCTAAACCACGCTCGTTTTTTTTTATTGATGTTCCGTTCTTATTAGTTTTTTTTTTTTTTTTTGTTATCGCAGGGGAACCCATTTATGGGTGATATCCAGGATGCCCGAGTAGGCATTCCTAGACCGTATGTCGGCTTCAGCACTTGGGGGTGCACTACCGACCAAAACCCCTGCGGGAGCCTTCAGCCGCTTTAATTGGAGGGTCCCGGATCTGCAGGCAACAGGATCCCTCCAGCGACGGGCTGGCCTCGGCGAAAAGGCCAGACTCCTCCATGGGGACTGTCCGGCTCACCTCTGAACAATCCCGACGACGTCGTGTCTAGCAGGACCGGGTTCCCATCCCGGTCCGACACGGGCACAGGGGCGTTACTGGAAGCGCATTAAGTAGCGCCTCCTACGCACCCCCGTTCATCGCCTCTTATTAGTCGTAACGTAATGTTAATATAACCCATAAATCTTCGACGAGAAATTAATGAGTTAACAAAAGCACTAGAAAGAATTTTTCAATCAAACAAACTGTTCACCTTTATAATAACAATACATATAAATACATGTACATTATATCATCACTGAATAAACATACAAAGCCGTTAACAAAGGAAAAAAAAACAGCTTTCGCACCAAAACAAAAACACCACAGAACAAAAATAAATTCCAATTTCAATTTAACCGCGAAATTATGTCAACCGGTAAAACGTATTCAATTGACATAAAGCCGGTTTTGCACTTGCAACATTTCTCTAACCAGTTCCATCGGCTTTAAGCCGGAAAGGGGGGGGGGGGGGGTTGGGTGTAACTAATGTCTAGACAATGGCGGGTGTATCTGTTTGAGTAAGGAGCAGTGTGAGTTTGGCAAGCTTGGATGAAGTGCTGTCAAGTCAATATTCAGCTGCGTAAATTGGCGCCCATTACGTAATTTGGCGAAAGTTCTCGACTTTTCCGCGGTCGCAGCTGGATAAATAAACGTTTTATTAAATATTTGCATTGCAATCGTTAAGATAATAATTTTTATTACTTATGTATGAAATTAATCTCAAGATAAGTTCCTATTTACTACGCTAGTCAGCGCTAGCTGCTACATCAGTCATTCCGGATTCGATATCCGTTTCTTAAAAAATTAAAAACGTACCACACACATGTTCATTATAGCCTCAGCATTCGTTTGGTCAGTTTGGATCCAGGCCCCAGATGAAGAAATGTAATCCATAAATAACCGTTTCATTTTTACGTATTATCGCAAGAATAATAAAAAAAGATATTTCATACAATTAGGATTTATTTGACTTTCCCATCACGAAAGTAAAAATACACTACGCCTACATAAAAAACTCAAAAAGGTAAAAAATGGCAGCAATATACCAATCACGAGAGCTGTGTCCGTTTATATTAAAACGACAAGATGCCGTGGCTTTTGCGAGGTTCACATTCGACATATACATAAAATAAAGATACAAAAACCCGTAATAAGACTCCTAATAAAATTCAGTCCTTGTTGTAAGTTATGTACAATGTGTTTTCTTTTTATATAATTTTAACCTGATGCAGTGTGTTTTCATAAATAAATTTATTTATTTATTATTTTGTGACCGGACGCCACTCCACCCGCTCCATATACAATAGATACACGTATTATAATAAATACTTATATAAATAATATAGTAGATTTACTTATACTTACATATATGGTGGAGGTGGAGGAATACGCGCCGGCAGGGAGATCAAACGGCCGGGGGTTAGGGCTGTAGGCTGAGAAACCGACGGACAATCCTAGCCGAGTCAAGTAATTATTTATTATTATTATTAATAATAATATTATTATTATTATTATTATTATTAATAATAATAATAATAATAAAAAAAAAACCTGGCAGCTGTCAACTGAAATGACGCTTTTTTATCTTGTCATTAAATTTATTATTTTAAAATATATTTAAATATGAAAATACAATTAAAATATCACAAAAATGACTAATAACAAGAAGATAAAATGAATAAAGCCAGAGGACGACGCGCACAAAAAAGACCAAAGGTTCCATCGAGCTCCGAAACACAGTCGTCAACGACAGATGACGAATATCAAACACCGCCGTCCACCGCGGAATCGGATGCTTACGATGCTGACTCATCTACGAGAACATCTAACCGTCGACGAGTCATACGCCCGCCACCAGCTTGCTTGGAGGTTCAGGGACAATGCGCTCCCACAAGAAATCCCGCTGCCGGTGGTGCTGTGCGCCGCATGAGATGGACTCAAAAAATGAATGAGAGTGTCATGCGAGCGTACTATGAGGCGACAGGTGGGGGAATTAACCTCACTGCGTATCGTTCAACGATGTTGTCTCTGTTTCAGGCGCTTGAACCAACCGTCACCGTAACCGCACAACGACTATCGGATCAAGTACGAGCCATTCAGCGTTGTCACCTCCTGGATGAATCAGTACTTGAGCGGCTGCGTACAAATTTACCACAACTTAATACTGTTAGTCACATTCGTGATATACAAACATCACAAAAAGAGCAAAGAGAGGTAATAAATTTTAATATAAATCATATATCTCCTAACAGTGTTGATTTGTCGGTAAACGAACAGGATAATGAGCCTATGAGGAGAGCTTTGGAGGATGCTATTTTGAAATATAGATCCTTGCCACCAAATATTAGGCCACAGCTACCTCGTTTGCCTATTCACAGACGTAATTTGGCTTTAGTAGGTGTTATGGATAAAATTTTACAACCATATTTAGACAGCACTCAAAATTTATCCGATACTCACTCACTTCTGTACTGTGGAGCTGCAGCTGTTTGTAATGTAGCTAATGTGAAGTTTAAATCAAATAAAATTACTTTACCATCCCATACAGCTCCAGCTTGGCAGGCCAGAATTGAAAAACGAATAAATTTAACCAGAACACTAATAGCCAAATTAACATGTTTCAGGGCAGGTAACAGGCGTCCAAAAATCATGCGGTTTGTACACCAGGCTTTTGCGGGTACAAATATAAGATCCAACGAGTACATAACATCAGTCTCAGACCGCATAGATTTTCTGAAGCAAAAACTCTGTGCATGGGCAAAACGCATTAAGAGGTATAAAAAACGCAGGGATCGATATCATCAAAATAGCATATTTCAAAGCGACCAACGAAAGGTATACAGGAATTGGGAACAGTGCACTACTAATGTGGTCAATGGTAATTTACCGACCCGAGAATCGATAAATAATTTTTGGCGAAATATTTGGTCGAACCCCATTGACCACATTGAGAGTGATTGGATGGATGTTGTCAGGAGGAGGTGCAGCTCACTTCCACAAATGGAACAAATTAAAATAAATTCAGAAGATATAAGTTATGCAATCCGTTCAACGTCGAATTGGAAATGTCCTGGACTGGACGGATTGCATAACTTTTGGCTTAAATGGTTTCGTAGTTCGCACCCCATCCTGGCATCACAATTTCAAAACGCAATTTCAACTAATACTTTACCAAAATTTATGACGACTGGTACCACATTCCTGTTATACAAATCGGGATGTACCGCTGATCCTAAAAACTACCGTCCTATAACTTGCTTACCCACCATCTATAAGCTACTTACATCTGTTCTCGTCACAAAAATTACAAAACATATTACTACAAATAATATTTTGGCTACGACTCAGAACGGATGTAAGTCTGGTAGTCGCGGTACCAAGGAACTTCTCCTCATAGATATGACCATATGCCAACAGGTACGTCGAAACCGGAAAAATCTGGCTGCCGCTTGGATTGACTACAAGAAAGCGTATGATTCAGTGCCTCATACATGGCTTATGAAAGTAATGGAGCTATACAAAATTGATGCTGCTTTGTGCTCTTTTCTGAGTACGTGTATGAGACAGTGGAACACTTTTTTACGTCATCCGGGTGCGGTTGATGTTTCAGGATCGACTGAACCGATAAGGATTATGCGGGGTATTTTTCAAGGTGATAGTTTGAGTCCATTGTGGTTTTGTCTAGCCTTGAACCCTTTAAGCACTTTATTAGAGGATTCAAGGTTGGGCTTTCACCTTCGTAGAGGAAGCAAAGCAATCTCTCACCTACTTTATATGGATGATTTGAAGCTTTTCGCATCCAAACTACCAGACTTATACAAGTTGTTAAAAATAACAGAAACCTTTAGCACTTGTATAAGAATGGAGTTTGGTGTGGATAAATGCGCTGTCATCCATGTAGAAAGAGGAAGAACTGTATCATCACAAAATTTAAAACTTAACAACTCTTTGTCTTTTAGATCTCTCAACGAAGGTGAAACCTATAAATATCTCGGAATGTCAGAGGCATTGGGCATTGATGACGGAGCCATGAAACAACTGGTAAAGGAACGATTCTTTGGCCGGCTGAAGAAAGTTCTCAATAGCTTTCTTTCGGGCGGTAACAAGGTGCGTGCCTTTAACAGTTGGGTTATGCCCTTAATCGTTTATACCTTTGGCATTTTGAGATGGACTCAAACGGAATTAGATACTCTTGATCGCCAAGTCCGTAAACTGTTAACAGCGTACCGAATACACCATCCTCGATCGTCTGTGATGAGATTATACATCCCACGAAAATGTGGGGGTCGTGGCTTTTTAAACGCTAAAAATCTCCACAATCGTGAGGTGTATAATCTCAGACAGTACTTTTTAAATATGAAAAGCGATATGCACATGGACGTTGTTGCAGTTGATAGGGGCTTTACTCCGCTGTCCTTAGGCAAAGAGAAATGGCGTAAGCCTATAGTAATGCGTACCGTTGATCGCGTGGCCGTATGGAAGAGCAAGGAATTACATGGCCGGTTCTACAAAGTTCTGACAGACCCAGATGTAGACCAGCCCAGCTCTATATCCTGGTTACAACACGGGAACCTCTTCGGAGAAACCGAAGGTTTTGTCTGTGCAATTATGGACGAAGTTATTAAGACGAATAACTACCGGAAACATATCATGAAAGACGGAACTCCAGACATATGCCGGGCTTGCCATAGGCCTGGAGAATCCATTAGACATGTTGTTTCCGGTTGTATTCATCTTGCTAACGGTGAGTACTTGCACAGACATAACCAAGTAGCCAGGATTATACACCAACAACTTGCTATTCGATACGGCCTCGTTGAAAATGAGTTGCCTTATTATAGGTATAGCCCAACGCCATTTCTTGAGAATGGTCGTGCATTGCTCTACTGGGATCGATCTATTGTCACTGACAGGTTTATTGCAGCCAATAAACCTGATATAGTGCTAGTAGACCGATCAGCGCGCCGAGCAATTATTGTTGACATTACAGTTCCACATGACGATAATCTCGTAAAGGCCGAAAAAGAAAAATTAAGTAAATATTTAGACCTTGCCCACGAAATTACCGGCATGTGGAATGTAGACTCAACAATAATTGTTCCTATTGTTGTATCGGTTAATGGTCTATTCGCGAAGAGTTTCGACCAACACCTTAAGAAACTCTCACTTGACTGTTGGATCAAGGGTCGGATTCAAAAGGCAGTGTTGCTTGAAACGGCCCGCATTGTGAGGAGGTTCCTCAGCCTGGAGCCTTAACTACCGGTGGCCTGGGCCTCAACCTGTCACCGGAGGACTACTATTTTTATATTTTTAAATATTTTTATTTGTCTTTTTTATAAATATATTTAAAAATGTAATCATAAGAAAATATATTGAATAAAAGAAATAATAATAATAATAATAAACTTTCGGGATTTCAAACTAAATATTTATGGCGTGCAGAACCTTCTTTTGTATTAATCCTAATGATATCGAAACCAGCACTTATTAACTACAATTACCAACCTAGTAATACAACTCTGGGATTGTTATAATATATTTGATGAATAAATTAAAAAACAAAACTAATACTTTAACGAGTATTGATTATACCCCCCCCCCCTCCCATTGCTCTTGTATCGAGGAGAGAAAAGGAATACAAAACTAATATATAGAAGGCCACAATTTACAAAACTGAACTGCCTTGCTACAAAAATATCAACTAAACAAACAAATATCGAAACGAAACGAGAAATCGAGTGTCCCGTGTAGTCGACAGTAAAATAATAATATAAAGTTTTACAAGAAGATAAAAACAATTGAATTTCAAGTATAAAATACACAGGATACAATACAAACGACATTTAAACGTCACAATAAAGTACTTCAACGCGAAGTCACGGTCGGTCGCCTGCCAAGGAAACGACTTTTATACAGGACTAGCATCGCCCTGCGGTTTCGCCTACATTATTGTTCCGATCCCGTGGAAATGTCAGGATATAAGAAGGCCTATGTTATTTACCGTACTAAGTATCATTATAATCAGTTCTCTCTATATCTATCTGTCCTCACCAACTTTCGTATTTGTAATATCGATGGCTCCTAAGTATACTGAGTCAACTCTACTCCTAATAACTTTATTTTTTTGTTACATAGGTAGATAGGAAATGAAGTAAATATTATTAATATCTTAATAAAATGAAATAGTCAAAAGTTGTTAGTTGACTCAGTATACTTAGGAGCCATCGATATAATACTAGAAGGATTCATACACGGATGTCTGTTAGACAGGCAGGCAACTTTATACCCACGTTTTAAGTAGTAGCCGCCCTATATAGGTACCTTTTTTTTGTTATAAATACAAAAATCTTTCTATATATATAAAATTATCGTGTCACGACGTTTATCCGGGCTAATCATAATTTGCTGGATCGATTTTAATGAAATTTTGCGCTGATATGTAACTTAAAGTTTACGCTATATTTTTTATTTATTTAAATGTAATTATTATATTTACGAAAAAAAAAAAACGATACGATTTACGCCAGGTTACCTAGTAATACATATAAAAATATTATGTAAAACCTATTTCAGGCGAGGTTTGAACCTACAAACCTCGGAGAAGAGCCTCGGTCACTACGTCACTTGGCTAGTCATATTTATACTCATATTTAAAATGACTAGTGGTCTAGCCGTGGTCGAAATTCGACCATAATTAATTTAAAACTTCTATAATAATAAACAAAGAGTATACATGCGTGTGTGTGTGTCAAATACATGGTAGTGTGAGTAATGTTTATTATATTGATTTAATGTATTTTTATCCATAATTTTAAATAAAAATTAACATTCTGCACTCCTTCTTTATACAAACTATAAGTGTACGAAATTTCATACTCCTTCGCCCGCGTAATTTTCGTACAAAGTGGTAAAAAGTTATCGATTCACATATTAATCTATAGATTAAGTAGTGTGTTGACCTTTTAAAATTCCTAACACCAAAATAACAATTAATTAGAGAACTTAGATGACTTTATGAAATCACGTTTCGAAAAAACTTGAAACCTCTTTTGAATAAATAACCTTTTGTTTTATTTTATGCACATAAAAGATTGTATAGCGATTCATTGAGTCTCAGTATAGCAGCGTGGTGGTGTGCCGATGTGAAGCCTATGCCCAGCAGTGAGATATCACATGTTGAATCAAATCATCAAATCAAATCAATAAAATTATATATTAAAATTGATTTCACCTGTTAGTGTTACATTTGTACGTTTGTGTATCATTGTTCTTTTTTACATTTTTTTTTTCGTTGTCAACACGTTCTTTTCGCGATAGGTCTTATCATTTATGTCTTGCAAGGGGTGTGATGTGAGTTTTAAATAAAGTTTTTTTATAACAAGTCACTAAAGTTTTATATCAATTTATATTTAGATGTAAGAAAATAAATTACTTAGTGACATTGGCGAAATCATCTGTGCTCATTTGGCACTATTGAAAGCCATTTTAACCAGAAGAAGAAGATGAAGAAAATAAATAAATAAATAAATATTGGGAGAGTTGATATATCTAAAAAATACTTGATCCACTCCAAAAATTTAACGAACAACAACGCCACTTGCCTAATGCAAAAAAATATACATGGTACAACCATTCTTAGTTATTTAAATAAAAATGTTTTTTTTTATTTTTGTTACGAGTGTTGAGTGAATCTGTTTTACTTACTGCTTGTTTAAATCAAAAAAAGAATAAAATACTATATTTCCAGTTTTATTATATAAGACATTATATATTCAGACAAGGCGACAGAGCCACGACTGTAAAACACAGTATTACAAAAAGAATACTTAGCATGACAATCTTTGACCTCAATGCTGGATATTATAGCGTTTTAGTCCAGACGTCCATTCGTTTCGATTATGTATTCTTTAAACAAAGACCGTCGTATTATATTAAAAATGTTTATTTATTTATATTTAACTTACACACACGGTCGTTTGTTTCCAAGGTGTAACTTAATCATTGAGTTTTGGGTAACAGCTGTCTGACACACATATTAACAATATATATTATTTAAAAATATATACGTGCGAAAATAAAATGGCACACTGGAGCAGAAAGCAGTCTTCCTCTTAAACTGTTCATCTGTAACCTTCCTCACAACAGGAACACAATATTATTTAGCTGTGATCTACTGTTTAGTTAAGGTAACTACATTTCTATGTACAGAGTCGAACTTTTTTATAAGGCTTGCGTTTGACCGCTATTTCACTTGATATTATTCTTTAACTGAGGTAGGGCACAGCAGGAATTTCCTGCTCAAAATATGGAGCACCCCGACTGGGGTAGTACCTCGACCTTACAGAAGATCACAGCTAAATAATACTGTTTTCAAGCAGTATTGTGTTCCTGTTGGTGAGTAAGGTGACCAGAGCTCCTGCAGGGATTGGGGATTGGGTCGGCAACGCGCTTGCGATGCTTCTGGTGTTGCAGGTGTCTATAAGCTACGGTAATCGCTTACCATCAGCTGAGCCGTACGCTTGTTTGCCGACCTAGTGACATTAAAAAAAAAAAATTAAGTGAGAATTGTTCTAGGATGGAGCACGCTTTCCTAGACGTAGCCTATTCACTCGCGACTTAAAGATCCCCAGTAGCTATCCGGGAACACAGACGCTGGTAGAGAGTTCCATTTTTTAGCTGTACGCATCCAGAATATACTAGCGAATCGCTTAGTGCGTATAGTGGGTATGTCAACCATATAAGGGTGGCGTAAAGCAGTGCGTCTGGGTGCACGAAGGTGGAAGGGGCAGGGGTGGAATCAGGTCGTGACGTCCCTGCTCTCACTCTTCGAAGTGTACCCGATAAAAAAACCGACAGGCCGGCTACCCTACGCCGACGATCCAAGCTTTGCAGCCTTGCAGCGACCAGAGTATCATCACCAATGAGCCTCTAGATTTTAGGCAAGATATCTCCTACTAACGCCCTACTTTAAAAGAAATTTTTTATCTTTATTAGAACGATGAAACCTCTAAAACTATCATCATCATCATCGTCATCACAGCAGCCTTTCGCAGCCCACTACTAGACATAGGCCTATAGGTCATGTGTTTTGCCCATAGTCACCACGCTGGGCAGGCGGGTTGGTGTGGCAGGGCTGGCTTTGTCGCACCGAAGACGCTGCTGCCCGTCTTCCACCTGTGTATTTCAAAGCCAGCAGTTGGATAGTTATCCCGCCATCGGTCGGATTTTCTAAAAATATATCAACGGTATATCAATCTGAACACATCTCAGTAAATTGGCTGTTTTCGTAAAACTCTCGCACAATTTAAAGTTTATAATAACATAACGTTAAATATATTGTAACAGTTACATCGTTTATACGTAGACGGTACTGTGAGTCAACGCCTTCGTTTTAGAACAACATCGTAACTTCCCAAGAACACAATTAAAATGTTAAATTAATTTACGGTTCTCTATCCGCACCGTTGGACTCCTTTTACTGTTTTTTTTATGAAACACAAAGTAACTTACCACATGCATTAATTTAATAATGTTATTCATGTTTAAATTTGATTCTGATTTGAGACTTGTTATTGCTTGTTATAAAGAAAAAGGAGTGTGCTTAAGACCACACGACTGAAGTAAAACTTCGGCACAATAGGCCTGCACTGTGTCTTAGATATACAAAACGTAATTGGCTATGAGAGAAGCAAAGAATGAAAATGCGTTACAAAACGTAATTGGCTATGAGAGAAGAAGGAGTTCTTGTATTAATAAAACGGTTACTTTATTTTTCTATGCCCTATGACATAACTATAGGTCGGCAAACAAGCGTACGGCTCACCAGATGATAAGCGATTACCATAGCTTATAGACGTCTGCAACACCAGAAATATTGCAAGTGTGTTGCCGACCCTATTCCCCCCCTCCCCCCAGGAACTCTGGTCACCTTATTTGCCATTATGAACACAACACTGCAAGAAAACAGTATTATTTAGCTGTGATCTTGAGAACACATGTAACAGATTATAATAAAACTGAGCTTATAATTGATTATTACAGTTAGTTAATCATTATCATCATTGGCATCCGAATTAGACAAATCCGAATTAGGCAATGACGATTTAGACAGTGTCAGACAAACACTGTGTCGCCTAGGACATTCTTTAAGAAAACGCAGAGTTGCCTAAGCTCTGCGCAACCCTCTTGACCTCACTGGCTAGGCCCGCAGGAACGACGAGTCGAGCCAGTTAGACTGCAGGAGTCTTTCGCATTTTAGAGCTATGCCACGAATGCTTGACGGAGACCCTATTCCCGGTTTCAAATGAAGTTCGACTTCTCCAGGACCCTGAGGATTTTGAGCCAGGTTTATCCCTCGGTGACCTTTTACGACCCCCACGGGAAGAAAGAGGGTGGTGCTATTCTACTCGGCCGACACCACACGGCAAAGTTAGTTAGTATTAGTAATTCATAATAATTGACAGTACAAATAACTATTACTTATTATTGTAAATACTCAATTAAGTCCAATATTGACTAGCCCGTTGGCGCAGTTTGTAGTGACCCTGCTTTCTGCTCCGAGGGTTGTGGGTTCGATTCCCACCCCGAATCTGGGTGTAATATAAATATTTATTTATATATTTATATATGTATTATTTATAAGTATGTTTATCGAAGAAAAAAAATATGTAGCTATACCAGTCGGCTGTTACCTATAACACAAGCATTAAGTTGCTTACTTTAGGAACAGACGACCGTGTCTGTATTGTGTAGATATTTATTGTTATTATTATTATTATTATAATTATTAACAATATCAAAAAATTGTCTAACGTAACTAAACAAACGCTAGTAAACATTTATTTGTATTTGTTAACAAAACATAACATTCGAGAACTTTTCGGACCGTCTACAATTTGCCTATCGTATTGTCTTCGACGTAATAACAATATTAATACTGATAGCACAATCGCGTTATCACAACAATAACGTCTCAGTTCATATGTACAGAAGTTCAAATGGAATCTCTATCAGACAATGATCGGAATTTCTTTATGGAAAAAAACATAAGCAATGTGAAGTACACATTCAAGTTAATAGTATAACTTAGGGAATTTGTGTTTGTTCGCAAACGAAAAAAAAAACAACTTCAATTACATCGACTAATAATACAACGAAAATCGATGAAAAAATAGTCAAGTAACTACACGTTGTTAGATATAGCTCGAAACGTACTTCTCAGATTTCAAATAAATTTAAATGGGACCACATGATACGCACACAACACTTTTGTATCAAAAAAAATCAGTCCACACAGTCAAAAGTTCTATCGAATTGAGAACCTTCTCCTTTTTTCGGAAGGCGAGTAAAAGGAAGACAAGTTAGGTTATTTTATGATATAAAGAATAATAGGGAATATCCAAGTATTGGAACAGCGTGGGGGATTAAGCTCTGATCCTTCTCTTCTATGGGTAAAGAGGCCTAGGCCCAGCATTGGGATATTACAGGCTGAAGCGTATTAAGCCTAAGCGTATGCAAGCAATTTCATGTCCTTTTACTTTGTTTTTATTTTATTTTTGTCATATTTAATTGTTATTTTACCTAATTAAATATATTATTCACTTCAAACTGTTTACATGATAACCATATGAATATATAATATGCATTATTTCTAATTATTTGAATAAACTATCAAATTTTGAAATCAACGTATTTTTTTATCAGATGCAATTGCGTGTCTGTTTAGCAGTATTAAAACAGTTCATGGGGGACATGGGTTTGTCAGCCACCTGTTACGGTCATGTGTCACCTCAGACACGATAGGGGGTTCGATAATTGTAGCAGTACCTACCACGACGACAGAGTAAAAATAAGAAAATGAAAAATATTTTCTACAAATTTGACATATGTACATAAATTTATTTCGTGCGAATTACTATTTTTAGGTTCTAAATTAAAATTACTTCGACAACGGGTTTTTCCAAATGAACATAACCATAATCCATGATAAACTTAAATCGATTTTCAGCCATTTGTTCACCACAATAGTTACAGTACCAATATTACAGATTTTGAAACGTAGGATTAGCGATATCCGCTTTATTCTTTATTCCCTACCACGCAATGTTATAGCGCCTATTACTCACAACAACAAGTCTTTGTTATGCCTTAAGACCTTGTTGTTGTTTGTCCGCGATGGACTCCTAAACTACTAAACCGATTTTAATCAAATTTGCACACTGTGTGCAGTTTGATCCAACTTGAAAGATAGACTATATTTTTTTTTCGATACACATAATTATTATATTCAAGAAGAAAAAAAAAATAAGGCGGCACGAAATTTGCCAGATCGGCTAGTATGATATATATTACACCTAATATGTACCTACATTCACGACCCAAATGTACACAAACACAGCTCGTCACAGCAATTTAGTTATTTCGGTCTCTCTAGATAAGATTACAGATTATATTGAAGAGTCAATTTCTACGTAGGCGATAAATACGACAATTTAAATTACAAACAAATAAGAGTTGCTAATATCAATATTATAGTTTACCTTTTGCGTTTACGTATAGGTATGAGTTTGTGTGAACGTGTATGTTTGTATCATTAGAGTACTTGAATGCGTGTACTTCTATCTACACGAATAATGCACTTACGTGGTTACTATTTTCCTAATTTGATAGGTATCAAAAGGTACTTAGGTAAGTAACAGGAAACGTGTATGATATATATATATATACATGTATGTGTATTTTGTGGCAAATGTATGTATTATATATACATATATGTTACTTGTATGATATTTTGAGGGAATATTCGTTTTACATATAGAAACAGAACTTTCAAGTAGCAATAAGACCACGCGGAACCAGTTATCGAATTACATGTTAGTTAGCCTAATCAATCAATACATACAGTTTAGCCTAATATTGCGTGTTGTCAGAATAATATGAAAATAAAACTTATTACTAAATTATCGTAAAAACTCAATGGTGATATTTATAACTGTGCGGCCTCGACTTCTGTTAGTGCGTTTGTTTATTTATTTACTCGACTAGAATTTTAAATTAAAAAAAAAAAAACTCATTGAACACTTTCATGCTATTTTAGACTATCTGAACACAGTTACATAATAATAAACCCAAATTAATCCGCCAACCCGCAGTAGAGCAGCGTGGTGGATTAAGCTTTAATTCTTCTCCTATAAATAGAGACATATGCCCGGCAGTGGAATGGCGTGTGGAATACGTTTCCAATTACAACGCATTACAAGCACCAATTTTCGATTAGAAAAAAATCATCCAAATCGGTCCATCCAGTAACAAATACTGAGATAACATACATAAAAAATACATTCGAATCAAGATCCACCTCCTTAGTGGAAGTCCGTTAAAAATCAAAGAAATAAATCAAAACATTCCAATAAAACTGTAAATTCTGGCAATATCCACGTAGTACAATAAAAATACCACACGCAATTGTATTAATAGCGTTAAAATCACGCTTCATAACAACCGACACGTATATCGGATAAGTGCGTCGTAATAATTACTTGATACTTATGGACTTTCAGATCGAACAGAACTACAGCGCGGTTTCTTATTCGCGAACGGTGTGGTTTAATTTAGAAAAACAATAAGTAACAAAAACGTGTTTCGGTGTCCAATTTGATGAAAGTTTATGTCGATTCTTTACTGATATTTTTTTACATTAGATATTTTTAGAAGACAACTCAGAAATCGCTAACCGGTAGAAATAAATAATTGGGCAGTATTTTCTAAAAATAATATTGTGATAGTGCGATATTCCACAGATTATCGTGTTTTTTCAATAAACATTCTTTCTGTTGCAACTTACAAATCAAACTCATAACTTTTAATATAGTAATGAACTAATATAATTGTTGATTATTACTGATTACTGCTAATATAATCTGCCGACCCATAGTGGAGCAACGTGGTTGATTATGCTCCGACCCTTCTCCTACATAGAGACGGCCTGTGCCCAGCAGTGGGATATTACGACATCAATCAATCAAAATTGTTGGTCTTTGTCAGCCTTTACCTACGAATGATAAACTCCTTAATTCATCATCTCATACATGATTCGCGTTTTCGTTTCACGTAACCGCATTCAGTGTGAACCGTCACTAATAGTATTATTAGAGTCACGCGTGAGATTCACGCGCCACGACTGAAACCGCCAACAGTGCTGCTAGAACCTTAATGAACATAATAAATCGGATTACCGTTTCGAAGGTCCCCGGGCTATTACATTAATTAAATCAGAACATTCTACGTCTTATTAAAAATTTGAAACGTGACTGGCTAGCGAGTAATTAGAGATTAACTTCAAATTATTATAATAATATAGACTATGACTACATAGTATAAAACAAAGTCGTTTCCGGCTGTCTGTATGCTTAGATCTTTAAAACTACGCAACGGATTTTGATGAGGTTTTCATTAGAGTGATTCCAGAGGAAGATTTATATGTATAGCACATACATAATATAGTAGAGGAACACTGATAGCTTTACGGGTTGCTAATGTGATGTCGTAAATAAACAGATTTTTTTGCGCTTACGTTGCAAATATTTATTTTATATTTAGTATCACCATTGCACCCGTGCGAAGCCGGAGCTGGTCGATAATATTATAATAAATTAATTGTTTCAGTATGTTTACAAGTAACTTTTACATGTATTACATGTCGGATAATGACGTCATATTATGTCATAGCATAAAAAGCCGTCGTCGATTGCACAGCGTAACATACTCAGAAATAGCCACCTACACATCGTACAGTACAGTACAGTACTTACTATTGACATGCATGTAAAGAATATATAAATAAAATATTATTCGTATTTTTTTTTTTTTTCACCAGGTCGGCAAACTAGCGTACGGCTCACCTGATGGTAAGAGATTACCGTAGCCTTTAGACGCCTACAACACCAGAAGCATCGAAAGCGCGTTGCCGACCCAATCCCCCCAGGAGCTCTGGTCACCTTACTCACCAACAGGAACACAATACTGCTTGAAAACAGTATTATTTAGCTGTGGTCTTCTGTAAGATCGAGGTACTACCCCAGTCGGGCTGCTCCATATTTTGAGCAAGAAATTCCTGCTGTGCCCTACCTCAGTTAGTATATTTAAAACGATTCTCACATAGATTCAGATGTTTAAAATAATATCGTTTTCGACTTTTCAAAGCTGTAGGTACTCGCTAAGCGAACGAGCACGTAGTGTTGTTTCGAGGTCACGTCTTAGACAGATACCTAAACTTTAACAATTGAAAAGATAAACTTCGAGAACCATTGAAATTCAAAATAAAACACATTAAAGTATAAACGATAAATTTAAAACACAATTTGATAAACATGTGCTATGACGACAGAGAATGATAGCTAAGACATTTGCGTCTAGAACAGATCGCTCAGTTGGTTAGTATGAAATGCGCTGAAGACGCTACACAGTACACACTCGTACATCTCATTTGAAAATCTGCATCCAATAACGCTAAAAGCAGGAGCGTGTCTGCATAGGAAACACAATAAATATGATCCCACAAAGCCTGCAAACGCTGGCACGTGTAACCAATACATACAGTCATACGCATCGCACACAAACACACGCCCACAGCCCGAAGACGGACGACGCACCCCACGTTTGTTTACATGCGAAACAGAAAACTAAATTCAATTAAACCGTTGTTAATTTACATTGATATGAAACTTAGACGAGCGATCTAAAAAACCCAAACAATTAAAACAACTAAAAACATATTACAAATAACGAGGAATTGTATTAAGGACGTGGTGATAAGTTTCGTATAAAAGAAACACAAACGTGGAAGCAAACAAGATATCGTTTTAATTACATTACAACAGCCTAATTTAAATACACAATCAAAGCTATAAAACGCGTTACGCTTGAATCATTGAAAACACGAGTAATCCATACAGCTCGGTGCAGTTAACTGCGAAATAAATTGTTAAGAAAGTTAAAGTTATACTAATTAGATTTGGCTCTTTAAATCGCCTTTACGTCATCTCATTCGGAAAGCATTACAGCACCGCCCGGCACAATAAAAGTTAAATTATTTTCGATTTAATTCAGCGATCGACGACGCAAATTTCGAATACAGCCGGCTGTTATATTTAGAAAACGACCCATATGATATAAAATCATCAATATGATATTAAATAATAATAAAAAAACAACAGAGACGATAGATCAGCGAAAAATCGCAATCACAATCGGCGATTACATCGTCCGGGTACAGGATGCGAGCGGTTTCACAAGTGCATAACAATTGACGTACCGATTTCCTTTCTCACGTAATGCCTCTGGTCGCCGCTGTGCGAGTTTGTTCCGAAGGACTGGCCCATCTCGAACACTCACTCAAACAAATATTAAAATATCAGCTGATCACACACTCGCTACGATAATTTCGCGGACGCCTGCGCGGTGCATAGCACGCGATACGAGCGCTCTGTACGACAGTACGGTTGATACTGACTACTCGGTGTGAGTGCCGGCCGTCGGGCCCGGTCGCCGGCTCCGGCCGGCACACCGGCCCGGGAGAACGGTGACCGATAACGTTGATCTATAGTGACCTATTTGATTATATCGTATTGTTTACATTGTACTTCGACAGTTTGAGACGATTTTACCGTATCGTTTACTGTCTAGGTCGTTTTGCACTTGAAAGTGATATGTCTAAGAACATACGGGCATCGCATACGTCATAAATCGCATAAAAATATATATATTGTCTATACACCATATGCTGTGTGGTTACGGCATCAAAGAATATTGCCACCCACTCTCTTCCCGTGGATGTCGTAAGAGGCGACTAAGGGATAACACAGTTCCACTACCACCTTGGAACTTAAGAAGCCGGCCGATGGCGGGATTACCATCCAACTGCTGGCTTTGAAATACACAGGCCGAAGACGGGCAGAGGCGTCTTCGGTGCGACAAAGCCAGCCCTGCGGTCACCAACCCGCCTGCCCAGCGTGGTGACTATGGACAAAACACATTAGTTCACGCCATCTTTGGCGTGAACTTGTGGAGGCCTATGTCCAGTAGTGGACTGCAAAAAGCTGCTGTGATAATGATGATAATGATGTGATACACCATTGCTTTTAATACATACAACAAATAGCCTTAATTAAAAGAATAGTCTATGAATTGTGTTGATTGAAAAGAATATATGTGATTCCTTATCTTGCACAGATCATTGAAGTTAAGATGATCATAATTTAATTATAATTACGCGCGTGTGTGTATGTGTATATGTGTGTGTGTGTGTGTGTGTGTGTGTGTTTGTGTGTGTGTTGTGTGTGTGTGTGTGTGTGTGTGTGTGTGTGTGTGTGTGTAAGTAATGGGTGCTCGAGCAAAGAATTTGATTAATTAGCTGACGAATAGTCATTTAACAATTATATGTAAACATTGTTAATGTATGATTGTATTTGTAGTTTAATAATATTTCTTCTATCAGTTTAAATAATGGTTATTTGTTATATTTCCTTGTTCTAGTTCTACAGAGGAAAACAATACCTTTCAGATAATACATATGGCAATGGTAAAAATACACGATGTATCTTGTTATGTACTCTCTATTATTTACAAACAAAAATCTTATATTATTTTATAATATTTATATGTTTTCTACATTTTGAAACATTGTATGAGCAATTATTTATTGTTCTAAGAAACGGTATGCTTGCTTAGCTTAATCTCGTGTTGATTAGCATTTTCATAACTCAACAATTACTTTAGACCCGGACACGTGGCTGACAGTTCCGTAGTCTGTAAATAATGCAATCTTGACCGTACTTACGCACTTTTAAGACTATTTTTAATCTCAATCTCGGTGAACAAAAATCACATAATTTTTATGACTTCGTTCTTGTAAATCATTAAATAAAATAATGTTAAAGAATGTATTCTACACTAAAAATAAAACGTCATATAAAACGTAACCAAAGCCAAACGAGAATATAATTTTACAGTGATCTACTGTAGAACAGAAAGCACGAAGCTAAGCTTCATCGATCATACAGATATGAATAACCAGAGATCGTATGGTCGATGCTCTACGTACACAACAACGCTAATAAAATTTACACGACACATAAGCACGTCTCTTGTATCCATCCTTTTACAAATTCTAAGCTACAGAGCAATTGTGGGTCAATAACCCTTTTAAAAATTACACAAAACATCAATATGTACTTTGTGTTTGCGCATCCTTGTATAATAAACTGTACAACGTGGATATTTAGAGGTCAGTAACCTCGTAATGCAAATAAACATAATTCCGCACTATTTTTATCTCCCATCTAGTATTAAATCGTGTTCTAATGCTTAATCAATGATCGGTTTTAGCACTAGTTTTTGGTCACAATTATTTAATTTAAGCGGTACCTACTTCTTTGGAATTATAATTGTTTTAATGTGACACAATCCAAACCTGATATGTATCGTGTGAAAATCCTGGTATCAATGTTTGTGGTCGCGCAATCCTCAGAAAATTTTGTCTATGGTCGTTATGTATGAAAAATAAGTCGTAATTTATATTTCACACTGCTAGCTGACAAGGTTATTTCTATCCTTTTTAAAAGATATAAAAGCATAAATCCGATTGCAATGAAGCTCTCAATAGTACGTAGGTAGCTGAAGATTGAAATACAACACAGAATACTGCCAGAGGAAAGCCTGTACAGAAGCCCCATAATACCCCATTTGTATTCAGATCAAAACATAATCATTTAAAACCGAAATACTCAGCTTAAAATAGACATTAATATTTAAGACGATATCAATAATCCAGAAAATGAATATAATGAACGATATTAAAACGTAGTAAACAAAGAAGACGTTATAAAAGACGAAGCCGCTGCGTATATAATAATTGATAAAGTTGTTTTGCTCAAAGATAACGCAATCACAAACATTGTACTCGCAGGAACAAAATCGTAGAGTCGTCTAGAAACAATAACAGTTTAAAATTTAGTCTTTTAATTACAGTAAAACCGCTATTTACTTATAAGGGCATCATAAAACAATACAACTTAAGCGACAGAGGAGGTAGAATCATAAATGCGTATCCCTTGGGACCAATTCATCTAAAACATTATTTGAACAATGGTACAGAATTGGCTTTGAAATGGCTAGCACAAATAGTACACGGTTGGACCCCAGTCCGTTGTCCGAAACAAACGACTGCTATTGTTTTTACAAATGTTACACATGTCTCACAAATAATAACACTTAAAACTCGAGAAAGGACATCCATCGTAGGTCCGGTTCGTGAGTCGTTTATTTGTTTCATTGTATGCGCCAAACCTTTCTTCGTTATTGAGTGAAAGTGGTGATGAAACGCTCACAGGCTAGTTTCAGTTTGGAAAATTCCGATTGCAAACATTTGAAAACTTTAACACTCGTGATAATGGCGTGACTGTAAATCAATTCAAAATATTACTACAGACAGTAATAGCATTAATTTATAGTACAAAAACTCAAAGATTTTATTAATCATGTACTTACTGCAAAAAATTACATTAAAGTCAGTTCAACAAATTTCAAAGTTTCGACCGCCAATATGACGTAAACATTAGCGGTCGCGGATCGAACGTCGCCCATGACAAGTATTCGAATACTGACCATACTGACGTTTGCCGTATCCTGGGCATCTGGGCTTGTATTTTCAGACCTCAGATACTGAATTCACATCCTATTAGAGGCCACTAAGTGTAAGGCTTTACTAAACAAACAGCCATTTCCTGTAATCAACGCCCAGATCATTCAGTTCACAAAATGAACTCGGTGTATTGTGAAACGGCATTTCGCGACAAAGTAAACAATGACGTCACAAGTCTTCAGTCTGATGTTTTCTGAGAAGCGTTGAGTGACTCAAGAGTTTTTGAGATCATTTACTCGTATTTCACTAGTAGACGTCCCACGCAGATTCGCAAGAGTCGAGTCTTTTGTCACATTTAACCGTTCATATGAATCGTTTATCTATATACCTATACTACTACTAATAAACTACTCGTACCTATACTACTCGTATATACGCGAAGCAAAAACTTTGTACCCCTTTTGAAGAAAATTGCGCAGACGGATGAGTATGAAATTTCGCACACTTATAGTTTATATAGAGAAGGAATGCAGAATACTAATATATTAATTTTTAATTATGCATTAAAATATATTAAATCAATAAAAAAACAATACTCACACTACCGTCTATTTAACACACACACGCATATGTATATACTCTTTTGTTTATTATTATAGAAGTAGTCTTTGAAAACAGAACGTTGATAATGTTCTATCTTATAATTTAAATTAATTGTGGTCGAATTTCGACCGCTGGGCGACCGCTAGTATGCGTAATTCTGTGATTTTACTTTACTCAAATTAAAAAAAAAATTGTGTCATTGACCAAAATTGTCTCTGTATATTTGTGCGGTTATATTTGGAACTGTAGACTGTTAATTGTTTTTTTTTTTTTTAATATATAATAAGTACAATTATTCGTGTAATATGGCCGCAATGGCAAAAAAATAAAAAAAAGAATAAAATGAAAGGGACCTATGAAAAACCATCTCCTTTCAAAGTTTTTATCTAATTGTATTACAACTTTAATTTATTTTGGCACTTTTTTTTGCAACAAAAAAGTATTTGCATCAGGTACTGTTAAACATCTTATAGTGGTATATATATAAAAAAAAAAAGTTTTGAAATTTGTGGATTGTTTTTAAGTCGATGTTCTATAAAATAACTTTATTATACGCTAAATGTGTCTCAACTGTCGCTTTTAACGATAATTTCGCAACACTACACCAGTACGATCAAACCTTACCTTCTAATATTCATTGAAATTAATTCTTTCCTCCGGTGCTAAAATCGGACAGATTTTGCTAATTTTAAATAGAATGGAAAATGAAGACGAGACAATTTCAATTTTTATAAAACATCGTTTACATTGGACTAACTCATTATTAATGTTCGAGAACAATGGCGAAATTTGAAACTGAAGTTTTGTTAGCTTTCTTGAAATAGTCTGTTAGAGACAAAGACAGTATTCTGACATTTAGAAACTTATTCATTTTTCAAAATTAAGGGCCTGTCTCACCGGTTCGTTTAAAATTTTTATCTCGCACTTAAGTAATTGAGAGACCTTAACAACGGGAAGTTGACTAGACCAATGACAAACTACAAGTGTTCTATTTATAAATTGTAAATACAAATATTTGACGGAAGTAGAATGTTGGATATTATTGTACACTAGATAAACATATTATACTGTCAGCCTATAACATGCCACTACTGGGCACATGCCTCTTTCTTCATGTACTGATGTTCTGAGATTACTCGTAATATCATACACGTATAATTAAATTGACCCGACGGAATATCTGTACATAAAAGTTTAGAAAAAAATATAAATTATTCTTGGTTTTATGGTAACAACAGCATTTAGAGACATTTTTTTTTTGCTGTATAATGATAACGAACACAGCGAATACCCAGTATAACGTTTATTTTTAGACTAACTTAATGACACATATATAACACAAAACAAAGGAGGATTGTATATGTACAGATTTAAATCGTAGTCAGAACTTTTATGGCTGTGTGTACTTCGAGATCTTTGAAACAGTATTTTTATGCTACCGGGAACCGATGAGTATTTTTTTTTTAATAAATAAATAAATAAATATTTACACAATACACACACGGTCGTCTGTTCCTAAAGTAAGCAACTTAATGCTTGTGTTAAAGGTTACAGCCGACTGGTATACAGCTACATATTTTTTTTTCGATAAACATACTTATAAATAATACATATATAAATATATAAATAAATATTTATATTACACCCAGACTCGGGGTGGGAATCGAACCCACAACCCTCGGAGCAGAAAGCAAGGTCACTACAAACTGCGCCAACGGGCCAGTCAATTGACAATCAATTTGACGTTTATTTAAGGCGTTATACATTTATAGATACTTAAATTGACAGCGTTATATGACGATGCAAGCCAAAAAGATTTTTATCGTGCGATTTTAAAAGGAACGCCGTCATTTTCAAATTATTATTCAATGTATTTCTACAATGTATTGTTTTCAATTGTGTCATCCCCACATGATATTTCTATTATCATTTTTGTTCTTAATTATTTTATATATCTTTTATAAGATATCTATCTTCTTGATATTATTTTATCTTATCATTTATTATAATTGGACTTAATTGGCCTGAAATAACCCGGAAACGTTATACTCTACCTTCTCTACACAAAGACCTTATTTCCATAAAGGAGTGTGATACACACTGAATTGGCGGATAGTTTTGCCTGCCATGAGCAATAGGATCGCGATATTTATAACACCTAATCGCGATCGATAATTGTTGATTAAACAACTTTTTCGGGATTTATCGCGATTCATTAAGTTTTTCTAGATGCCCGAATCGAATACTTTACAGCAACCATGGTCACGGGAGGAATCTGACTGGTGGTAGTTGAAGATGTTTCATTATAATGAGTGGAATTCGCGTAAACATTTGAAAACGATAATTGTTAAAACTTCACCAAATCACCGATTTATTAAATGAATGTAGTCATCATTAGTGTTATGATTATTAAATATTTAATTATTGAAATATCGATATCTCATACAAATAGCACTTCGCGGTATTATTAACTAAGTACCACAGAAAGATAACGGGCCTTCGAGTCGACTTCCTTGATGTCTGTATTTGTTTTAATATTAAAAATTTTATTCTAACATTCGATAACAATATCCATGTATATATTTATGTACGTAATTAAATAAACATTTAATTACGGAAGAAGAGAGAGAGAATCAGCCAACATATATTTTTCATACACCCCAGTTATAAAGGAGGGGGAGGAGGTTTAAGGTCGTTAATAACATATATGTCAAAACAACGTTTGCGGGGTCAGCTAGTCTTTATATATATATTTCTTGTGTGCGTGTGTATGTCACCGAACCCTTCCTAGACGGGTGGACGGATTTTGATGAAATTTTTTGTGTGAGTTCAAGGGGATTCGAGGATGGTTTAGATTCACAATTTGGTCCACTGGAAAATATTTATTTAACTAATTTTTCATTTATAAGTAGTTGTTAATTTTGGAATGTTTTACATTGGATCCGGTAGACTGCGCTACCATCGCAGCATCAAATATTATTGTATTTTAATTTCAATTTGTCCCGACAGTCGGTGCTGCGATCAAATTGAGAAAAATATTTGATTTTGTGTTATGGCAAAACAACGTTTGCGGGGTCAGCTAGTTAGTATACATATATAATTCACATATAATACATTTAATTTTGACCATGTAATATTGAAGTTACACCGAGACTAAAAAAATAAAAACAAATCCATAATCCTGGAGCATAAGGCAGAATATGTAGATACTAACCACTAAAGCAACGGACTAGCAAATGTTTAAAATAAATTCATAAGTTAAAACCTCAATTAGTCGAAGCGCCTGCTTATTTATAAACACTAAAGCTATGTTAGTTTTGTTGCTCGTTAAATTTCGACAGGCGCTCAGAACCGACTATTAAAATTTCGTCCGTGGAAACGGGAGAATGAAAAGAAATTTAAAAGTAAATAAATTAAAATACAATCAGAGCGCTCGTCGATATCCATGAAATATTTCACTTCGACATCGACTAGCTTTTGCCAGCAACTTGTCACGTAAAAAAAAAATTACGGTCCACGTCCTAGTTTTACTAGGCAGCCACAGGACTGTCGATTTGTAGTTTTTATGATAAATCGCCTGTGGTATTAATATAATTATAATGCATGTTTAACAAAGGCATGAAAATTTTGAACACGTGGATGTTAATTTTTAAATAAAAAAAAAGCGTCACGCAAGAAATTTAAAGTATCAATTATAATATATATATTCAGTGACAATACTATTTCTAGATTTTGTAACAAGATGTAACATTTACAACAACTGTCAGGATTACAACTGGGAAAACCTCACCTCAGTTAGCCATCATTTACTCTCATACAACATTACGACAGCCAAAAAATAAAAATTACTTATATATAAATACGTCTATAAATCGTTTTTCCTAAATATCTGTCATGGCCAGACATCGGCCAGTTACAATTTTGTTTATATGTATATCTACTACGCCCTCGTTATTGGGTTTAAATTATATTCATATTGTAAAAGCGTGGTTTTATTGTTCGGTCTTTATAATAATTGATGTTATTCGTTGAACCGGGAATCGAAAAATAATTAATACTCGCTCGATTCCCGCTCGAAGTGGATATTTGTGTTTATACAAATATTTATTTTCGGTCTGGTTGTCTATTCTTGTCAGTCTCCCCACCGTGCCTCGGAGAGCACGTTAAACTGTCGGTCCCGGTTGCTATCATATACACCTGATAGCGATCGTTACTCATAGTAATGAATTTATCCGCCAACTCGCAGTGGAACAGCGTGGTGGATTAAGCTCCGATCGTTCTCCTATATGAATTAAGAGGCCTATGCCCTGCAGTGGGTTATTACAGGCTGAATCATAATCTATTGTTGAAGCGCTCTTGACTAACAAGGATCCTTGATTACAATTGTACTAAATCAAATGAAAGGGAGAGCAGTTATTGACCTTTTTATATGATAGTCAAGAAGGTTTCAACGGAAAAGTTATTAAGATAGAGTGAGAGCGAGATTATAGTAACTCTTCGTAGGATCGAGAATGCTTAGCACAAATCAATTACATAGATAAAGGCTTTCAATAATTTATATTACACTAGCGATCCGCCCCGGCTGGTCGCATGGTTGCAAAAACTATCAGGGTTCCTCTACTATATTATGCATGTATTATAACATAATATAAACCTTCCTCTGGAATCACTCTATTTACTAAAGAAAATCGTATTAGTTTTAAAGATCTAAGCATACAGATAGCGGGAAGCGACTTTGTTTTATACTATGTAATGATTAAAGCGAGAGAACGAAAGTAACCGACATAGCCCACAGAATTAGCAAGTTGAAGTGGCAGTGGGCTGGTCATCTGTGTCGCAGGACCGATGGCCGTTGGATTAGACGGATCCTGGAGTGGAGACCGCGTCTTGGCAAACGCAGTCTGGGACGTCCTCCGGCCCGTTGGACCGACGATCTACGTAAGATTGCCGGTGTAGGCTGGATGAGGATTGCGGAAAACCGGAATGTCTGGCGCGAACTTGGGGAGGCCTATGTCCAGCAGTGGACTGCCATAGGCTGAAGTGATGATGAGTGATGAATGTTTAAAAATCATCGCAAATAGACCGAAAGTTTATGACAATTTAATTACTTTTCTCTTTAGGTTGTTATTTTGTCTAAGACCGGTCTGCTAATAGTCTCCAATGTTACAGACTATCAAGTCGTAAATATGACACGTAAAACTCGTCACGTTACGTGACACGTAATATTACCTGTTACATTAAAAAATACGACACGAAAGGATTAATCATCAACATATGGCATATAACTGCGGAGTTTCTTGCCGATTCTTTTCTGGAGATTCTACATTCCGAATCGGTGGTAGCTTTACTTTTACAAACATAATAATCATTTTAAGTTGTGATTTGTAAAATGACGATTCGAAAGTGCTCATCGGGCCTATAAGTTGTTTTTAATTTTGATTTTGATATAAACCCTATACTGAAAATTATCTACAAAAATATTCAACTTCTAATCATGTGGAGATTAAAATTGAATATTTTTTAACTCAGAACTCAGGCTCTTACGAAACAGAAATTGTACAAAACAGAGCCAAAGCACAGAGACAAAGGAACGCAATAACGTACGGGACAAAGAAAACAAACACACACATGAAAGTAAATTTAAACCAAGTTGGGCGTTAAACACGATGAAACAAAGATGTACTTTAAATACAAGGTCGACTTTGTGTTAAATAAATCAATAAACGCTCTCTCTCAAGAGAAGGCGAGCTCGTCGCTAACTCGTCGTTTAAGCCATCTCGTGGACATATCTCACGTCGAGACGCATAAATGGTCCAATATTTATTCTTCATTCTATATGCACTTAGGTTTCTTCCGCTGTTGATAAAATTTTGTCTGTATCAGTGAAGAGGTTAGTTGGATATTGCCTATTGCTGGCATCATTAAGCAACTGAATATTTACGTCGATTATAAGGTGGGGCTCGCTGAAAATCAGCGACGCAGCTAATGCTGAGTGAGACTCATTTTCGAGCGCTCTAATTTATGAACAAGGTTAAAAATTTAATTCGTTATTTCATTGTTTGTCCCTACTTTTTTATCTTTTAGATAAATATTTTTTCCATTGTATGTGTGTATGTTAGAATGAGAGAAATAAATGATTGTTGCAACATAATTATATTAAACTTAAACATTTTATTTTAAATATCATATCAAAAATAAAATATTAAACCTACTAACCTAACCTAACCTAAACTTCTAGCAGGTGCTGGTTTAGTTGTTCATGGTGTGCGCAAGCGATCCTATGGCGTCCCATTACGACCATAAAAACCTGTTATATCTTTTTTATTTACATAAGTTGGTGATAGATAGTTTTTAACGACGAGAATCAACGTATTTATCAGAAACCGGTGAAACCAACACATATTATATTAAACATTTTTGAATATCATATCAAAAATTGACCGCTCCAGCGGGATTCGAACCCGCGTCTCCGACTGACCGTGTCGGCGCTCTAGCCAATTAAGCTATGGAACGATGTACCCGCCCGAGCGAAACTTTTGATATGATGATTTTTATTTTCGGTTTAAGCGAACCGTGGCGCCGTCTATATTATATTATATTATATCACTAAATAAAAAATACTGTTATTTGTACTAAAGCATAGATTCCGGTATACTTAGAGCATTAAACGTTCCACGCCACTTATCTAAATAAATAAAGTGATAGAGGTGTCATTGTCAGCGCATTACGGAAAAGTACTGAGTAGTTTACAAATAAAGCTACCGAGTTTAATCTTTTTTTTTTTTATATAACTATAAGTAGGTCCGCAAACAAACGTACGGCTTACCTAATGATGAGCGATAACCGTAGCTTATAAACGTCTGCAACACCGGAAGCAACGCAAATGCGACCAACCTTATCCCCAATTCCCCCCGGGAGTTCGGATCACCTTACTCACAATAAGAACACAACACAGATTAAAAACTGTAGTATTTAGCTGTGTATCTGTAGTATTTTTGTATAGTCGAGGTACTACCCAATTCGGGCTGCTCCATATTTTGAGATTTTCCTGCTGTGGCCTACCTAAGTTTTTATTTCTTAAAAACATTATTTATTTACTCTTTATTATATACCACAATATTCAAATACAAAATAATAATAATACAGACAACTTAAGAATGTGTAGTACAAGAGGCGGTCTTATGGCTAGTTAGCCATTTCTTCCAGACTACCCGAAACATAACCTTGAAATATAGCAAAATCTTCAAATAATATAATTCATAAAAGAAATCATTAAAATTTAAAAACATTTATAAATAAAAGAATATAAAAATAAGATGTGAAGAAGCGTTGTGTGATTGTGCTTTTCCTCTGCAAAGCGAATTGCTTAATATGGTAAATAGATCGTAAGAAGTCGCGAGTATTAGATGGTAGGTATCTAATATGTGATATTGATATTGTAATTACTTTTGAAAAAACCAATAACATTTGAACAGGCAATGTAATAGCTATGTTAGATCCATAAACGCAACACGCAACGACGTAGACTAAAAATAAAAATAAGCTCTACCGAATATTTTATGTGCTAGTTCGATTGCATGTTATAACAGAAACCATGTCTGAAAGTTATATAACGTAAAGAGTTTTGTTTCGACGCTTAATCTCAGGCTCTACCGCATTAACACAACAACGTCAAAAGCTACTGAAGAGATTACACGTAGTGGTTTAAGATCCTGCTGCAGTACGAGTCGGTGCATAACCGACTCACCAAAATTAAGCATTTTTGTCTTTGTTTCGATAACTACGAAATACGAAAAAAACTAGGAAATTCGCTAAGACATCCGGACCAGAAATAAATATGTATTGACAGACGAAATTTACCAACACTCCTAAATAGTTATTAAAAGTTAAATGTGCAAAGTTCGACAAAAAATTCCTTTACAAGTTTTCCTCAAAATCAGATAAACAACGATATACGAGTATGTTAGAAAATAGAACTAAAGAATTAAGAAAACAAATAGCAATATTGAAAAACTAATTTCCACGAAAGTCTTATTTAATAAATAGACTCGCGAAATTCCAAACACACGGCGCGCAGAAAATATACGAAAGGAAAATTTTCATTTTTTTCAACTTTATATAGAAAAAACTCGGACAAAATTCATTCACATTGAAATTCCGAAAAAAGGGAACTTTATGGAAACATTGTACGTTGCAAAACTAAAGGGTACGTGTATTTCATTTCTGCACAGTAACAAATAATTTTTGACTGATGGATTTTTATGGCGTATATGTGGCAATTAATGTGGAAGCTTGGCGTGTTAAACTTCAATGGATTAATTTTCAGCCTGTAATATCCCACAGCTGGGTATAGGCATCTTGCCCCATGTTGAGAAGGATTGAAGCTGAATCCACTACACAACTGCGACTTGTCGATATAATTCCCACTATGAGTAACGATAGCTATCAGGTATTTATTATAACAATAGGGACCGACAGCTTAACGTGCTCTCCGAAGCACGGAGGGAAGACCAAGGATTAATTAATATTTCTTATTAATCCTTTATATAGCCACCCCCTCTCTTCTCGTGGGAGTCGTAAGAGGCGACCACGCTGAACCACCTTAGAACTTAAAAAGCCGACCGATGGCGGGATAACCATCCAACTGCTGGCTTTGAAATACACAGGCTGAAGACGGGCAGCAGCGTCTTCTGGGCGACAAAGCCAGCCCTGCGGTCACAAACCCGCCTGCCCAGCGTGGTGACTATGGGCAAAACACATGAGTTTACGTCATTTTTGGCTCGAACTTGTGGAGGCCTATGTCCAATAGTGGAATGCGATAGGCTGATGTGATTAATCCTTTTATCAACAGTGGACCATTTAAAGGATGTTTCAGTACAGTAATTGACATAATAAACGCTCATCAAGTTGATAACCGAAATAAACATGCTTTCATATTCACGTAGTGCGCCAGCTGGAGTTGGTGAACTCGTTAAACTCTCACAATTCGTACTGCGGCCAAGTTTTATCAGACTTCTTGAAATACATTTAAATCGATGGTAAATATTTATATGTTGGGAATCTATTTAACGGACGTCTGAGAACATTCGACTCTACATCAAAGCGAGATAATTGAACAAAATAATAATTAGTTTGTATTAATCCCTTAGAATAACTGGTGTTTTTTTTTCTTCCTATTTTTATTCTTTTTATTGTGTGTGATGTCTATTATATATAATTAGATATAGACATATATATCAGTGATAACTTCGAATGAAATAATAATTATGATTAATAACTCAAAGTTAAATATCAAGAATCATTAACAAGTAAGTGAGGTTGGGAACAGCAGGAAATTTCCTGGTCAAAATATGGAGCAGCCCGGCTGGGGGTACCTCGACCTTACAGCTAAATAATACTGTTTTCAAGCAGTGTTGTGTTCCTGTAAGGTGATCAAAGCACCTGGGGAGAATTGGGTACTGCGATTGTTCTGGTGTTGCAGATGTCTATAAGCTTTGGTAATCGCTTACCATCAGATGAGCCGTACGCTTGTTTGCCGAATAAGTTATACTTAAAAGAACTAAGTTGTGTCTGTATGCAGTGCGCACGTCTCGAAACGTAATTTCATTTCATTCCATCTCATATGACCTAAAGAATATATATTGGCAGGTAATGTGAACTTTTCGGAGGTAGGGGACAGCAAAAAATATATTACCTACCCCTGATAGTACAGATTGTACCGACTTTGAATGTACATAAATCTTTGAACGTACTTAGAACTCTCGTGCTAAGTAATCGGCTTATATTTTATCTCGTACGCTAACAATAGATTCAATCTCGGGTACCTACAGCTACATATAATTTATAGGTATATTATATATGCAGTATGAAAATACCAACAAATCAAAACCAACGCTTATTAAAACGTCAATGAATAATACACGAGCTGCTACATTTTAACCGCGTGTACATTTCATTTCACTTCGAAACGTAGAGTCGTACAGAAATAATTAATTATTTACTGGCTCAAAGCGTAAGGCGAAATAATTAAACAATTATTTCAATTTCGTTGAACAAAGACAATAAATACATGTGTATGTTTAATTACAGAGCGATAACTAAAGTTAGGTAGTGGAAGAATATGAAGGAACAATGTTTTAGGAACTACAAAAGGATGATATAGGTCAGCCATCATTATATAGCGTTAAGTTGGTATCCGCCAACCCGCAGTGCAGCAGTGTGGTGGATTAAGCTACAATCCTTGTCCTACTGGAGAAATAATCCTATGCTCAGCAGTGGGATGCGATGCGATGTGGTAATCCCTAAGGTCAGCAGGAGTCAGGTCAACCAAATAAACTCCTTATCTTTACAATATATTAAATAGCATTCTCATCAGAGAGACAAAAGAATACGACGAAATAATTCTATACACAATGATTGAGGTAGGGCACTTTCACTGCAGGGCAATTTCTGCTCAAAATTCGGAACAGCTCGATTGGGGAAGTACAGAAGATCCCAGCTAAATAATACTGCCCTCAAGTTGTGTTGTGTTCCTGTGGTGAGTAAGATAGCCAGAGCTCCTGGGGAGGGTCGAAGGTAGGGTCGGCAAGGTGCTTGCTTTGCTACGCTTGCCATCAGGTAAGCCGTATGCTTGTTTGCCGACCTATTTGTATAAAAAATAAATAAATAAAAGAAACCCCAAACTAAATTCGGAAGTGTTGTGTAAATACAATTTCTAATCCACCAATTTATTGAGAAAAGAAAACATTTCAAAGAAAAATCCTCCTCATCCATCAAACGAATATTGTATATAACTAACGCTAGTTACTTTATATTTACACTTTAAAA
Source organism: Melitaea cinxia (assembly GCF_905220565.1). Classification (NCBI taxonomy): domain Eukaryota; kingdom Metazoa; phylum Arthropoda; class Insecta; order Lepidoptera; family Nymphalidae; genus Melitaea; species Melitaea cinxia. The sequence continues at coordinate 16,255,724 of NC_059407.1, read as the reverse complement.
GATGACGTCATGACCAACACGTCACATGGTTAAGAATATCATTCCCAGCCTTGATCACCCGTTGATTACCACAATTTCACGTCAACGAAGAGGGAACTAAGGGGTAAAGAGGGTAAGGGAGGGGGACATCTAACGTGCAGCCGTCCGGAAAGTGCGGGTGCAGCGAAAATAGCAGCGCAACAGTAAACCGTCCGCAAGGCCGCTTGCGATTTTATTTCGAGCGTCGACCCAGCGCTGCAGCGGAAGATTGGTAAAAAAAGTCACAAAAAACTCCTTTCAACGTTTCGCGTTTTCTCGAAGTTAAATAGGTTTAATTTGTTTTTCGAGATTTATTAATAAAAAACTAAATATGACAATATTATTTTTTAAAATTCGTTTTTTACACGTACGTTATACGTTAAGATATTTTAATTAAAAACTTTTGTTGAGCTATTAAACAATGCACCTAAGTTCTGGGTAAGTTCGCAAGTCTAAGGGAGCGCAATTAGCCAAATGATATCAATTACCTATATCAATTAGTGTCACAAGCAACATAATTCTCTCGCAATTAAAAAAGTATAATCCAGAAGATATAATCCAGAATTAACAGGCTTTGATAGATCACGCCACGACTCAAATCATCAAGAACGGTAGCCATTAATTTACACGAGTGACAGTGAGTGAAGTATATGTAGTCTGGTAATAAATAAATAGCCCACAATCCAATACAAATTAATTTACTATGCACAACTAGCGCCATCTATTATACAATACTTCAAACTGTTTCCCGCTCACCACAGATGGCGCTGACTACCTAATGAGCTCTATATTCATAAGAAAGAAAATGTCTACTTACTAGAGTAACTAGACATCGGAACGACTTACTCCATTATCTCGTTTACTTCATACTTAATAAATATCATTTATACGCGTACGTCTTAATAAATAGTTAGTAAAACTACCTTCAACCAGAGAAACTAGTTTTAATCAAAGTTCTAACAGCTAGGTGATAAATTTTAGACTCTAAATCTAGGCAATGAGATGTCCCGTGCCAGCGAGCGGCCGTCCTTGACATTCATTGATCGCGGGGGCCCTGAACTTAGAAAACCGTAAGACAGTACTACAGTAGCGAAACAGCGGAGATGGCCTAGTGGATAGCGTGCGAGAAATTTTAACGAAGGTCGCGTATTTTTTTTTCACTAAATTTTAAGTGGACAATAAGTGAATATTAAAATTATTTCGTTGTATATTAAGGAATATTGCTAAAAACTTTGAATAGACATAAAATAAGAAAAAAAAAATGTAGCATAAAGCATACAAAGACTAGAGCAGGATAAAAAAAAAACTACATTTTGGATTCTTAACATCAAAATCCTGCTCAATGCCTGCTTTAATAAATACAATAATACAATCAGAAGCCCTTATTAAAAAGAGAATCACGGGGATCCAAAAATACACAAAGACCAAACACAAATGCCCCGAGTACGACAATCATCTGTACGGCCTAGACAAATATTTGTCGTGGGCTAAAATCGATCTCGCAACCGCTACACCTCATCGTCAAAATACAACAAGGTGACCCTCACGAGACTGTCAGAAAAGCTATATTAGAAAACATTCGATATCACCGCCTTCTAACAACTTGAGCCCGCCGCGGGTTCTTTACGATGTAGACAAAGCTTTATACCAAATGTTTTCTATCGGAAATCAAAACGTAGCCAATAAAATGAAACCGTTACGACATTTTACCAAACGTAAAATGTTATAAAAAATAAGATATTATCAAATAAATATTATTGTGACAAACTACAATAATTTTAAATTAATTGACATGATTTTGAAAATTACGTTTCGGTTTTTGTTCAAAAAAGAAATCCCAGAACCCAGATCAGAGGAAGGATAATTTGTAGAAAGTCCCGAGATTTTCTACAAACATTATGGAAAAAAGAGGTGTCCCTTTATTTAGACCAACCTTACTTAAATTTCAAATAATTCGCGTTTATTTTACAAAACGGTATTGCAGTCAGGTGACCTAATAAATACGTAAATAAAAACACATACATATTTTTTCCAATATTCATCTATACAAATAAATTAAATTGGAGTGTATGTTTGTAATATCAAAATAACCGCTTTTTACTAAATGCACATGGATGTACATACGGTCCATATATCAAAATAACATTTTTTACAATTTTTGTCTGTCTGTCTGTTTGTTCCGACTAATTTCAGAAACGACTGAACCCATTTTAGCGTAACTTTCACTGGCAGATAGCTGATGTAATAAGTAGTAACTTAGGCTACTTTTATTTTAAAAATCTATTTATTTTTAACTCTGCGAACTTAACAACATTTTTGTTAAATTCCACGTGGACGAAGTCGCGGACACAGCTAGTATGTATAAACACAAACGTGTTATATTTTCAATAATCATTATTTACAAAAAGAAATTTCATTCGATATCTCGCACCTTAAAAAAATATAATAAATATTCAATTTTAGAAAGACAGCGGTGACAATTTACAAGAACAAAAATAAATACAAATCTGAGATGAAAATAATTAAATGTAAAGGAACTTTTTTTATACTACGTAAAATAAAAAAGGCGAAAGATTTATGCGTTTTGAAGGGAAACCAGAGATGAAAAGTGCTGTGTGGCTACGGCACTAAAGAATTTAGCCACCCCCTCTCTTCCCGTGGGTGTCGTAAGAGGCGACTAAGGGATAACAAGGTTCCACAACCATCTTGGAACTTAAGAAGCCGACCGATGGCAGGATAACCATCCAACTGCTGGCTTTGAAATACACAGGCCGAAGACGGGCAGCAGCGTCTTTGGTGCGACAAAGCCAGTACTGCGGTCACCAACCCGCCTGCCCAGCGTGGTGACTATGGGCAAAACACATGAGTTCACGTTATTTTTGACGTGAACTTGTGGAGGCCTATGTCCAGCAGTGGACTGTATAGGCTGTAATGATGAAAATAAAAAGCAAAAATTATATTGAATTTCTTATCATAAGACAGGGGAGGCTTATGTCATACTCCCAAACGAATAGCGCGAACGAACTGAAAACATTTTATTATAATATACCAAAGACACGGAAATAGGAATAATATAAATAAAAATAAAGACAGAAAGGGTATCCAATCAAGGGCCTTATCGCTAAAAGAGCGATATCTTCTAGTAAACCGGTTTAGCGAAAAGATAACAAATATGACGAAAGAAAATAACGCTACATAAGGATGTATTACGATAATACGATATTGCACGTCATAGAAATAAAGCATTTATACTTCGGAGATATGATATCTGCCTTTAGAAACATATAAGATTCAGAATCAGCCAGTAATGAGACTATTTTATGAATTAATAGATACACATACGTGACTTGGGGAAATGAGACTATTTTATGAATTAATAGATACACATACGTGACTTGGGGAGTAAGCTGAAAAGTGTGATCGGACGAACGGAAGTTGAGATGGAGAGATATAAGTTAGTGAAGATAGAAAGAGAGAGTGTTACGTTTCGTTAGGTTCACTTCAGTCGTGTGGTCTAAAGCACATTCGTTTTTTTTTTTTTTGTAAAAATTTTGCTTCAATGATGAATTATAATGATGTCTATAGATTTTTATTTTAAAGTTTTGGAAAAGGGTACACCGTTTCTGAACTAATCAGATAAAGCCTTACCATGAATCAGGTAAGAGCCGGACTCTATTATAAAACTTTCCTTGACCTTACTCACTAGGGAAAGGCTTCTGACACAATTCCGTATAATGTTAATGTTATTCTGATAAATATAATCCAAATAAAATATCCTTTTACATAGCTTTTGAAATCCATGGTACATATATGGATGGTAATATATGGATTTACTTTCAATTAGTAGCTATCTTAGAAAGAGAGTAATTATCAAGTTACTTGACGAAAGCGTATTAGTTTTGTTTTTAGAACATAATTAGAAAATTTAAAGTGTTTAAGGACCAAACGGACCTCAAATTCGGATTCCGCGCATCGTAACAATTATCACTCATCACTTCAGCCTATGGCAGTCCACTGCTAGACATAGCCCTCCCCAAGTTCGCGCCAGACATCCCGATTTTCAGGCAATCTTATGTAGATCGTCGGTCCAACGGGCCGGAGGACGTCCCACACTGCGTTTGCCAAGATGCGGTCTCCACTCCAGGATCCGTCTACTCCAACGGCCATCGGTCCTGCGACACAGATGACCAGCCCACTGCCACTTCAACTTGCTAATTCTGTGGGCTATGTCGGTTACTTTCGTTCTCTCGCGGATAGTCTCATTTCTAATCCTATCTTTGAGAGAAACCCCAAGCATAGCCCGTTCCATTGCACGTTGAGCGTCTAATAATATGTACATTGTACATAACCCTAGGTCGGTGTTATTTTTATTTCAATTATTTTTATTAAACGTGAAAATTGTATTTTAAATAAACAAAAATACAGATAAGACTGTTGAAATTGGCCGTAATGCAAAAGTCACGCGGAATGAATGAAGTACTTCCGTGTTAGAAATAAAACCCAACAAACACACGATGGAAACCAAGTGATATTAAAAATATTTCAGTCGACGATGAGAACAACAACATGTTTTCGTATAAGAAGGTCGTAAGCGCCATGCAAAACGCGTCCTTCACGCGTAAAGTATTCTATCTCATTCTCACAACACACAATAATCACAACGATTCTAATAGTTTTCTTTAAAAAAAACTATTAAAAAAAACTATAATCAATACATATAATAAAAATGTAAAGGATCGCTGACTGTACATGGACGAAATATAAGAAAAAATATTATTGGAACAACGCATATAGCACCCAAACAATTATTGTTTTTTCACGCTAATCTCTGAAATGGCTTATCCCATTTAAATGTGGTTTCCACCAATATATAGTGGTAAGCTTTACTTAACATTTAGTGTTTGTTTCATTTCAATCGGTTCATAAATAAAAAAGTTGTGCCAATTTAAAGAATCACATGTAAATATCCAAAACGAGGACAAAGTCGCCGGCACAGCTAGTTATTACAAATAAAAATAGTAAAAATACAAAACTTTTTAGACCTGTCACAGTAATAAACGTCCAAACTGAGTGAATCGCAAAATATAATGTTAAATACATTATTACAACAAAGAGTTTCAATAATAATCAGTCACTGATACAGAACGAAAATGACAACGTCACAAACAAATACTGAAAGTCTCCCACGCGTCACGATTTATCACCGAGGGATATTGACCTTAATATCCCCGATCTCCGCAATCATTGCTCCCCGAGGAAAAATAAAAAATAAACGAAATGACAAGTCATTCAGTTCGTCGAACCCCCGTTTCAGGTGTTTAATAACTAAAAACCAACATCATTAAGTCGAAATTTTAAGTTGCACCGTCTGTTCTGTTGCATTGGTTAGGAAGGCCGGTCATGACTTCACTGATTGGTTCAGATGCATCAAAATCCGTTGCGTAGTTTTAAAGATTTAAGCATACATAGGGACATAGGGAAATAGGGACAGAGAAAGCGACTTTGTTTTCTACTATGTATAGTGAGTAGTGATTTACTCAAATAACGAAGATGAATTGACGCGTGTAGCTTACGACTACCCTTACGACTACATAACATTGTTGTTGTTGTTTTTTCATTTTTAATTTTTGTTTTTGTATTTTATTTATTTTTTAATCTTTTTTCTTTTTTATTGCATCATCTTAAATTTGTATGCTTTTGACATTGTATTTTATCAGGTATTTCTAAATTGTTACTAGATTAGCACATAAACTTGATACATATTAACGATATTGTAATTTTGAATTTTTATAAATGATTGCTTATTGACAAATTTACTCATTAAATAATAATTAAAAGATCATTGAAATCGTAGTGTAAGCTCGTGTGTAACAAACTATTATTAATGTATCTTTTGTTGGTTATCCTTTAATAAATAAATCTTCAGTAAGTTAGAACTGTGTGGCTCCGGCATTAAAGAATTTAGCCAACCCCTCTCTTCCCCTGGGTGTCGTAAGAGGCGACTAAGGGATAGCAAGGTTCCACAACCACCTTGGAACTTAATAAGGCCGACCGATGGCGGGATAACCATCCAACTGCTGGCTTTGAAATACACAGGCCGAAGACGGGCAGCAGCGTCTTCGGTGCAACAAAGCCAGCCCTGCGGTCACCAACCCGCCTGCCCAGCGTGGTGACTATGGGCAAACACATGATTTCACGTTATTTTTGGCGTAAACTTATGGAGGCCTATGTCCAGCAGTGGACTGTATAGGCTGTAATGATGATGAAGGTAGAACAAGGAGTAGAACAAGAGTAAGGTCAGTAAGGAGAAGTATACCAGACGTTTTAAATTTTGGTAAAGGTATTTTCTGCTGGGCCCTACCTTTACATAAGACTACATTGCGTTCCATTGTGTTGATGTTGGTCGATAAAGTGTGTAAAATAAATAATATATAAATAGAATAGAAAATGAGATTAAATGCTACGTACTAGTATTATACCCATATAAAACATCGGTTCATTAGTTTAAGTGGCAGCTTCACTCATCGTCCAGTTTTACCTTTTTTACCGCAACATTTTCCCGAACCACTTACTTAATAAATTCTCTTCAGAAACTCGTTTCTTACCTGCAACAATGTAATCAATATATTAGGAAAATAGAAAGTGTGTATGTGTTTGTGCAATTCACATACGTTAGAAGTGATACTTCTAAAAAGCCGTAGGAAGGGAGGCCGTTGCAATTAATTCTATTTTTTTTTTAATAAAGCTGAACACAATACAGTAAAAAAATAAAATCAAAATCCAAAATGCATGGTAATAAAAACGTTTGCATTAAATAATAAATGCTATATTTTGGCTCATTGAAAAATTTATGTTCCAACTAGCTGTACCCGCGACTTCGTCCGCGTGGAATTTAACAAAAAAGTTATTGTTCAGTTTACAGAGTTATAACATAAATAAATTTATAAAATAAAAATAGCCTAAGTTTGTTCTTATTACATCAACTATCTGCCAGTGTAATTCCCGTCAAAATCAGCCCATCCGTTTCAGAGATTAGCCGGAACAAACAGACAGACAGAGAAAAATTGTAAAAATGTTATTTTGGTATATGTACCGTGTATACATCCATATGCATTTAGTAAAAAGCGGTTATTTTAATATCACAAACAGACACTCCAATTTATTTGTATAGATTACGACCGTCAATGATTTAACGTAAAAAAAAAACATACATTTTAAATAATTTTTCAGGGATCTAAACGATAATAATTTACTGTTACAAATTGTGAATAAATCTTTATTGTGCATCAAAAGATAAAAGAATAACAATTTTAATATCAAACGCTTATATCACTGCAAGTAACACTTATATACTAATATTTTCTTAGGACGCTAAAGAAACGTATAATAATCAACGACCCCTAATACGATGAGAAAGCAAACACAAGCGCGTTCAGATCACGATCCACATCTATTGCCAATACGAAATCTTTTATGAACGAAGGTCAAACTATTGACCGCTGACACAACAGCAAATTATGGACACACTACTGTAATCTAAACCTTGGTCACATTATATATTTATAAAATAAAACCCAAAGCTAAGAATAAAAAAAAGAGAATGCTTTATACCACACGACTGAAGTAAAACTTCTTTAGCTTTCGTAACGTTCTCATCAAGCATTCACCAGCTTACTCCAAGTCAAGCGTGCTTAAATAAGTTTTACATCAATAATTGTGTTTGCAGACAAACGAAAAAAAACCGACTTCAATTATATATCGACAAATAGTACAACGTAAGTAGACGAATAAATATTCGAGTAAATACGCATTATCAAAGATTACTCCAAAAGTTGTAAGCAGATCTCGATGAAATTTAAATGTGACCACATGATCATCGGCTTTCGATTAAATTAAAAATCATCAAAATCGGTACACCCAGCAAAAAGTTATGCGGATTTGATTTTCGAGAGTTTCCCTGGGATCCCATCATCAGATCCTGGTTTCTTTATCATGATACCACACCAGGGATATCTTCTTTCCAACAAAAAAATAATTATTAAAATCGGTTCATAAACGACGAAGTTATCCCCGAACATACATAATATAATTATATATACGGTCGAATTGAGTAACCTCCTTCTTTTTTGAAGTCGGTTAAAAACAACTATAATAATTGTTTCTAGCTTAATCATTATCTCGTGAAAACTCGCATATATATATATATATATATATATATATATATATATATATATATATATACATTACATAGTAAACAAACAGTAAATCAATAATCAAGATGAGACAATTGTATTGTCCGTCACGATACAACCGCGTCCGCTCTCTGTGAGTCAGGGCGAACAATCATACAAAATTATCCTTTTGTATGATTCAACTAATAGGTACATCACATGTAACAACATATACAAAAAAAAACCGGCCAAGTGCGAGTCGGACTCGCGCACCGAGGGTTCCGTAGAAACAAAATTTTTAAAAATATTTTATTATATGATGTAACTAAAAGTTTATGCTTTTCGTATTTTTTCCTTTACCTGTGTAAAAGACATCGATTCATACCAAATTTCAAGATTCTGAGTTCAGGGGAAGTACCTTGTAGATTTTGATTCCCTTACGAGTATCGAAAATTTACAGCATAAACAGATTTATCTTTTGATTGCGTTGGCTTAGAAGTTTAGATTTTTTCACAACTCCAAGGGACAATAGACTTAAATATTTGGTATAAATTTCAGCTTGATACCTCCACGCGCTCCAGAGAAAAGGAGTCTTGACAGACAGAAGGCAACAAAATGATCTTATAAGGGTTCCCGTTTTTCCTTAGAGGTACGGAACCCTTACAACTACATTATAATTTACATTAAAAATAATATTTTAAAAACTAGAAGACATACCTGATAAATGTTTACAAAACTTTAAGATGTTTTCTTGTAAATGCCGCAATGAATATAAAAAACTCCAACACGTGAAGGAGATTGTTTTACATACGTAATCCTTTTTTAATTTTATTTAGCGCGTATCTCTGAAATTGAACGAAGACCCAATCACAGCGGACTCTGTGTAACGTTGCGGATAATACGAATAATTAAAGACGATCGAAATTTCATTCGACTTTCATTATCCGTTACGTTTAATTAATTCGATTATATTCCTTTGTTGGGGATAATTGACGAGTCCTTTTTTAACCTGTATAAGGCATGTGCATGACTGCGATTATACAATCTTAATAAGTGGTAATACAGCCCATAGTATGGCTTGAATACCTATAAGTATGGTTAGTGGCCCTTTTTTGAAATTATTTGACTTGTAATTGACGGTAAAACCAGAAGCTAAAATTATTAACAGGGTGTATACAAAAGAAAAACTAAAAAAAATGTCGCTTTTAAAAAAAATACTTTTTTCCGATCGTAATCATTCGTTCAGAGTAAACGCCGGCTCAACAATCAAATATTTACTAAAGGCAAATATCCGTTGGAAGTGCAGAGCAAACCCTTCCAATCTCGTTTGAATGGACGATACAATATGCAGTAGCCTTTAGTTTAAAGGCGCCATAAACGACACGTCGCCGAATGTGGATATTTAAATTTCATATACGGTAGTCGCAGAATGTCGCCTATGTATTATCGTAATCGTATATCAACTACGATCACAGCTAGTGCCACTACTGTGACAAAGAACAGAACTGCAAATAACCGTAAAAACACCGAAAAAACTACTATTATTCCTGTATTTGCTTATTTTTATTAAATAATACTCAAGTTCCACGTACATTGCACAAAAAGCTGACTTAATAGCGATTGTGTTATTTATTTATTTTGTAGGACAACATAAGTAACATACAGTAATATAGATTTTACAAAAATGTTTACAATTATTTGCTGAGTGTTGTTTTATTAACAAGTTGTCACGACATGATAAAGGACAGTTTCATCTAAGAAGTACCTAATTACTTTATCTATTTTAAAATTTATATTAAATAAATAAAAAACAAAAACCTAAAAACTCTTAATAACAAATCCTTTATGTAACGACTGAACTGTGAACGTGTAAAAGTGGCCGTTTACAGATCAGAGCACAGGAGGAAAATCAAAATGAAAAACAGCTGTATTCAAATAGGTTTTAAAACTACCTTCGATCGTCATCTTACAAAATAAAATTTTAATTATCGTTAGAAGTGAAGCTAAAACCGATACGGAATGTAGATTCTGCAGAGAAAAAACTGTCAGAAACTCCGTAGTTACTCTTTATAATGAAACTTTTTCGGATTTTATCGCGGTTTATTAAGTTTTTTTAGATGCCCGACGTTTCGGATACTTTACAGCCATGGTCACGGGGGTCATGGGGGATCATTCATTATAATGAGTGAAATCCGCAGTTACTCTTTTAAAAAATTAACTGTGTAATCAAATTTATTATAATACTAGCTGTGCCCGCGAGTTCGTCCGCGAGGAATTTAACAAAAAAGTTATTGTTCAGTTCGCAGAGGTATGAAATAAATAAATTTCTAAAACAAAAGTAGCCTAAATTACTCCTTACTACATCAGCTATCTGCCAGTGAAAGTCCACTCAAAATCGGTCCAGCCGCTTCAGAGATTAGCCGGAACAAACAGACAGACAAAAAAATTGTAAAAAAAATGTTAATTTGGTAGATTGTATACATCCATATGCATTTAGTAAAAAGCGGTTATTTTAATATTACAAACAAACACTTCAATTTTATTTACTTGTATAGATAATAAACCTGGTTTATGTAAACGATGGTTTTTCTTTTCTAATTAATTATGTTGTAGACTGTCTTGATGTGAATGGCGTCTACGATTGAAACATTTTTCATTGCGTGTATTGCGATAAAAGTTATTTTAACTTTTTTTTGTTTCAATTGAATTATGAGGCGATTTTTTTTTAACTACAGGTACTTTTCAATAACATTTCGTGAGTACATATGTATATTATTAAGAAGCAATTTTTTTTACTACAGTTATTTTGCTTTAACGTTTCGTGAGTACATATGTATATTAATAAAACTTTTTAAAACATTTTTAAATTCTTCTAAATGGTTACTAAAAGATTTATACAGAATGAAAAATTAAGAAAATTAGAGTTACAGAAAACGTTAGGACAACATTGGTCATCATCCTATCAACTATCATCAACCTACGCGAATACAAAATAACACTTATTTAATCAAACTGCAAAAAGAGAAAAACTAGAAAAAAAACACGATTTGAAATTTACACCAAACCGTCTCTGTCCCGCGACAGGATTAGCTCAAACGAAAGCATTGAATAAATTAATTTACGAGTTTGTCAGATCGCGGCGGTCATTGCCAAGGAAACGCTGTCTTCCGACGGCGTCAGATATTTATCGCGGAGCGTTTGGCACAATTTAGTTTGTTGCCACGGATATGGGACAAAATGTCGATTAGGATGGCGTATTATTATAACAATAATCGCAACGTTGTTTGAAAGGAAAAAGTTAGGCTAGGAGGAATATAGGATAATTACAACGCTGATTAACTACGCGTAACTTCCCATCTCGTGGCAATTTCGAAATAATAAAGCATATGTGTCCATATGTATTTTGCTGCGATTTTTATATGAAACGGTCTGAAAGAAGATGTGTAGTGACAAAAATTGAGAAAGGTATGCTCCGATTGTTTTGGTCATGTCGAGAGAATGAGTGAAGAACGATTGACGAAAAATGTGTATAAGGCGAATGTGGGTGGAAAGGTTAGAAGAGGTAGACCTAGGCGGACGTTCCGAGACCAAATAAAACGTCTTGAAAAAAGGCCAGGTCAAGAGTACCCTAAACCGAAGAGCATGTATGAAGGGAATAATGAAAGTGGACGAAGCGAAAGAAGTATGTAAGGATCGTAGCAAGTGGAAAGAAGTGGTCTCTGCCTACCCCTACGGGAAAGAGGCGTCATTATATGTATGTATGTATGTTTTAAACGAAATTCGATTGTAACTAATTTATTCAGATTATTTTCGAAAATATGATAAAGATAATTATTACAACATAACTACTTAGTAAGATTTTAATCCAGCCTGTAACTGTCCTACTCTAGCATCTCCATTGGGTAGTTAAAGCTTAAATTACCGCGGTACTAAACTGCGGGTAGATAAATAATTCCCTTACAGTGGATAACAATGATATCAGGCGCATATGATATAAAGGGGAACCGACGGCTTAACATGTTCTCTGAGACTAGGCTACTAATATTTCCCATATAAACAATGTACAAATGTTAAATGTACAAACATTTACAAGTGCTTTATGAACTGTCTTAAATTTTCTCACTCGAAGCCGCGACTGGCAGATTTAAGTCGTCATCTACCAAAATTTGGAATTAAATAATCTTTCACGTTACAATCTAGTAATAATTACTAGTCTTGGGGATTACTTATCACTTTACTGATATGTAGTCGGATGTCCGTTTCCATGTAACAACCTCAACGTCAACCAATTCAAAAAGAAAAAAAATATTAAAAACCTCTTCAAAATATCAGACCACCTACTTGCCAAGTACACCTCTGTAATAATTAAATTTTGTTAATTAATCCTAAAAATCATTACAGCCTATACAGTCCACTGCTGGACATAGGCCTCCACAAGTTCACGCCAAAATTAACGTCAACTCATGTTCATCATTGTTTTGCCCATAGTCACCACGCTGGGCAGGCGGGTTGGTGACCGCAGAGCTGGTTTTGTCGCACCGAAGACGCTGCTGCCCGTCTTCGGCCTGTGTATTTCAAAGCCAGCAGTTGGATGGTTATCCCGCCATCGGTCGGCTTTTTAAGTTCCAAGGTGGTAGCGGAACTGTGTTATCCCTTAGTCGCCTCTTACGACACCCACGGGAAGAGAGGGGTTGGCTATATTCTTTAGTACCGTAGCCACACAGTAATAATAATGATGAATCGTAAAAAACATGATATAAGATTATCATCCTCAAAAACAAACTGCTCTGTTACCAACTCGTTTAATTAATTAGTAACAAAGATCTAAGACGGGAAGAAGAGCCGAGTTACAATCTAAATATACCGGCGATAGCGGAGCGCCGGCAACTGACCTTCGTCACGTTTTTATAGACACATACATACATAAATACATAAAAATAAACACACTACCTATAGCGAAACTTGAAAATATATTCACGTTTTTATCGAACCTAATCTTTTTAAAGTCTAAAATAATTTTATTAAAATAACAGCTGCTACGTACGTTTGCGTGGTAAATTACAATGTCGCATTTATAATGAATGTACAACATATTTAAAATTTATTTTACAATTAAAAACTAGGTTTAAAAAAACTTCGTACATTGAGGGTATTCGGAAAAATATCGTAAAATACTCGTATTATAATCGATACCGACGCCAAACTACATTTTTTTTCCATTTTACCCGTCTATTTGTGAAAACTATAAGGCTATATTTTCATGTACACAGCACAGCTGGTGTTAAATATAGCGTAGAACTGTCTCCTCACTTGAGCCAGATATAGTTTGACGAATGAATTACTACGATATTTTATTTCGCCATGAAAAACGTATACATTCCATCATCATAGGTGAACGAACTCGTACATATGTATTTACAAAAATTAAAATCATGTAAAAATTTCATATTATAGCATAACTTTCAAAATTATTCTACATCTTATAAATCTCTTTATATAAATTACTGTCACGTACTCATCGAAAATAAACCGACTGTAAATGTTACCAAAGTAAATACTAAACTAAGCTAATACATAAATAATATTTTCCATTTGTTTAGTTACCACGCAGCCGGATCAATGTTGAAACAGAAATATCTAAATTACCCAATTACCATATCGCTGATGTACATCAAATAGACAGAAGAGGCGAGACGTAAATTCTAAACTATAGTAACATTATAATGGTTTGATTGGTTATTAATCGATTAATTCTTAGGGCCAGTTTCACCATTAGTGGATATCTTTTATGAATGTCGCTAAGCGCATAACTCGAGAATGGCTCGACCAATTCGGCTAATTTATTTTTTGGCCCACGGAAGGTTTTAATACTAAAAAACTAAATTAAAAAAAATTACTATTAACTTTTGACAGAACGAAGTCTGCCCGGGCAGCTAAGCATATAAATATTCATATTATATGAAAGTTATTGATATATCATTCTTTTTTTAATAATGAATTTTATATTTATGAGATATTTCTATTCGAAAATATGATTTTAAATATTATTTTTTATTAGGATTCCGTACCCAAAGGGTAAGACGGGTCCCTATTACTCAGACTACGCTGCCCGTCCGTCCGTCCGTCCGTCTGTCACCAGACTGTATCTCATGAACCGTAATATTTAGACAGTTGAAATTTTCACAGATGATATATTTATGTTACAGACAATAAATAACAAACAGAATAAAATAAATATTTAAAATGGCTCCCATACAACAAACGTAACTTTTTGCTCGTTTTTGCTCGATATTAATTACAGCAACAGGTAAACGCTTGAAATATTCACAAAATATTTAGTTATATATTCACTTTAAAAATAAATAATTAAATTAAAATAAAATAAAAATATTTAAGGCGTTTTTATAGATAATGGTACGGAATCCTTCGTACGCGAGACCGACTCGCACTTGGGACGGTTTTTAATAGATAAGAAACAAATTGTAATGGCCTATTCTACCTCCTGCTGCTAAAGTCTATTCGTAACTTATTTGCAGAATAAAATTTATCCAGGTCCGGTGAAACAAGCTCTTAAACTATTATTAGGTCCGATGGCACCGCGCTTTGATAAATCTATCTGACATTTACCTATAGGTATCAATAAAGAAATCGAGCGCTCGACGAGCCATCTTACAGGATTCGCAAACAGAAAATAACTTTGTTCAGTTCACGATCGATCGTTTCAGCGTGTAACATCCCACTACTGGGCCTCTTTATCCGTGTAGGAGAAGGATGGGAGCTTAATCCACCACGCTAAATATAGATATTTATTCGGCAATTTTCACGAATTGGGAAAGAGGACATAAAAAACCGCCGGACACAAATAGTTTTTATCATAATGATATAAACATAATACTTTTATAATAAAATATTGTATAAAAGACGCTTACATAACGTTATTCCGTAATTTTCTTTCCTTTCTCATCTGTGTAATGAGCTTGCAAAGTTTTATGATTTAATCAATTTACCGTAAGCTCAATCGACTAATGAGTTCCCGCTACCTAGCAAGCAGCAACTTAATAGAAGACTAAGGGCCCTGTCTCACTGGTATCTGATAAAGAATATCTCATACTCAAGTTATATATATGTAGAATGGTATATATAGAATGTTATATAATGTTATATATGTGTAGAATGTAGAAATATATGTAGAAGGTAAAACTTTTTACATTTATTTAGAACCTGGTCTTAGGCGATATACCACCACAACTCATAAACTACATGTTTGATTTAACAGGTAACCAATAGCAGTCATCATTCATCATTTCAGCCTATCGCAGTCTACTGTTGGACATAGGCCTTCCTAATTAAGCGCCAAACATCTCGGTTTTCGCAGGTCCCATCAAGACCCCACCAGCGATAGCCGGTAACTGTAGGCCGAAGTGCCTGTTTTCATAATAATTGGGGGTAATGCCACTCATCATGCTGGACGAGCGGTCTGGTGGTGACCGGTGGTGTAAATGAAAAATACGTTTGTACCGTCACATCCCATAAACTGTAACAACATTACCGTAAAATTTATGACGATACAGTTTTGTCACTATTTCAAGCAAAAAATCTCTTGATACTTTTAAGATATCGATTAAGACATGGACGATTGATTTATGTCATTGACTGTAATTTTAACATTATTAAACATTACGACTTATGGAAGAAGAAACGCAGTTCACAACTTGTACGTTATAGTGGACAAACATTTAATAAGATGGTTTTATATTGTTTTCTAACATCTACGCGAATTTCACTCATTGTAATGAAACAACTTATTCTGATTTTCCGTGACCATGGTTGCATGGTAAAGTATCCGAAATATTGGGCTTTTGGAAAACTTAATAAACCGCGATAAAATCTGAAAAAGTTATTTCATTATAACGAGATGGTCTTCTATTCTCTGGATTCTGGATTTCTATTATTTTATTTACATTGTAAAACAAACTAGCAATAAATATAAGAACTGAATATAAAACCTGCGAAACACTTCAAACGAAGTGTTCGAGCAAGTTTTGAAGATATTCAAAATGTAGTTGTAGGTCTCGAAAGTTCTGATGACGTCAACAGAAATTTTGTTAACAGGAACACATTTCGAGAAGAAGGAAGTTGATTTAAGGTTGGTTTAACTACAGTAGCTATCTTATTGTTGAACATAACTAGCAAAGATTTCTTCTAAAATTACGAATACATTTTTACTATTGTTTAAAATACGGCGTGTCACGATTCAAGACTGTAATCTTCCACAACTGGACATAGGCCGCTTTCTCTATCTAGAAGCGCACTGGGTTGGCGGATTTATTGTATTTTTATGTGTACAAATATTTTTTTCCGGGCTATTTATCTGTCCTTGAGGGTTTCCCCAGCGTACCTCAGAGAGCACGTTAAGCGGTCCCGATTGCTTTTATATATATATATACCTGATAGCGATTGTTACTCATAGTAGGTAACATATCTTCCAACCTGCAGTGGAGCAGCGTAGTAGATTAAGAAGCTGACTTTTCTCCTGCACGGAGAAAGAGGACTATGGCCAGCGGTGGGTTGTTAAGGTTGAATCGTGATTTCCATTTCTAGAAGAATGTATTAATAGTGTCAGAGTCCTCTTGGCAATAATAATAATAATTTTAAAAAGTCCTTAAGACTATAGAATGCATTCTTCATTCGTGCAATGAAGTATATAAATAGACTACAGTGTGTGTCTACTAGTAACAGTTATTACATCTAAAGAGCAGCAGTAATGTTAGCTATATCTCATTTTAATAGGCCGGACACTCGAGCGCATTTCTCCAACGCCCACCACACTGAGTTCAACTCTTCGAGTTCAGAGACCGGTGTGTATCCGAGATTAAAAGCTGGCCAGCATCCAATCATCGGTGCTAATAAACTTGCATTGTTCTTTTTTTATATATCACTAGGTCGGCAAACAAGCGTACGGCTCACCTGATGGTTAAGAGATTACCGTAGCTCATAGACGCCTGCAACACCAAAAGAATCGCAAGCGCGTTGCCGACCCAATCCCCCCCCCCCCCCCCCCCGTCCAGGAGCTCCGGTCACCTTACTCACCAACAGAAACACAATACTGCTTGAAAACAGTATTATTTAGCTGTGGTCTTCTGTAAGGTCGAGGTACTACCCCAGTCGGATTCTCCATATTTTGAGCAGGAAATTCCTGCTGTGCCCCACCTCAGTTAAAAGCTGTTCCGTCAAACCTGTCGACTTGTCCTTTTTTAATTTGGAAAATAAAACATTAAAGCAGTACATAAAAATCCATGTTGGACGGATGGGCGGACATTAGGGCGGATTTATTTCTGACTAGCTGTGCTCCGCGGTTTCGGCCACATTAATTTGAGGAAAAAAAAAATAGCTTTCCTCGGTAAACGGGTTGTCCAACGCAAAAACCATAAGTTACTGAGATTAGCGCGTTTAAACAAACAAACAAACTCTTCAGCTTTTTAATATTAGTATAGATTGAAACGTAATTTTATTTCACTCGTATCGTGCTACATGAACGTAACTATTTTTTATTTAGTTAATTTTATAGATTTTCTGTGTTATAAAAATCTTTAAGAAATATATAACTAATGTTTCTTTCTTAAACACAAAATAAACATACGTTCACATACACTTTATATGTGACGAACCCAAAAAAAAAACGTAATAAAATTATATGCAACGTAACCTTGAAACGTACTTTCACTAATCAAATTATGTCACTTCCCATTCGAGATCGACAGATGCCAATAGACGAGGGGGGAGGGGGAAAAGTGGGGGTACAGATGCGCGCGCGCACTATTTAAAACCGTAGTCAGGTCAGTGGGGCGAACCGCTACCGTTTAGGCCAGCTGCTACACCGGGCTATTTCAGTCAAGATTTAGTTTCAGTTAATTTCGTACCGATGTAATTAGTTACACTTAGATTTCCACTTAGGTTTATATGAGGTAAAGGTCAGAATAGGAATACCGATGTCCATAGCAGGGACGGCTTTACCTATAGTTTCGGGATGCGATGCACCTGGACGCAGGGTGTTAGAGGGCGTCGAGATCACGTGCAAGAGTGCAAAGTAGCAATGTCGAAATGCATTTCGTTTTGATTAAGTTTTATTAAATTTTGTTTTAATATTATTCACACAAACTGAAGAAGCAAATGTTCGACTAACATTTTTTTTCTTTCTCAACAGAGCGCCGCGATATTATTTAGCGGCCTTAGCCAATGCGATATTATTCTCATTGGCTAAGGTCGCCCCTGGTCTATAGTAACAATTTTGACAATAGGTTGTCGCCATGGTCACAGCTTACGTTTGTACTAGCTGTTGCGGGGTCAACCAATGGCTCGTGACAATTTTTTGTAGAGGTAATATGTAAAAGTTTGTCGTGTTTTAGGCCTTATGTCCAATGCTTGTCTTCTTTAGGGTTAATGGCCTTCAATAGTGCCAATGTTTGTCATAATGTTTGTGTTGTATGTCCAGTTCCTGAGAGAAAATTCTAGAAATACTTAGAGCCGTTGCTTGTTAGATATTTAAACAGCAGACAATTGAATTTTCCATTTGAAAAAGCATTTCTTTGACCTTGTATCATTATTTGAATACAGTTTCATTTAAGTACTATTAATTTTATAAACATTTTGGAAAGAATGTTTAACTGCATTTTATTACAATTTTAAATATGGGCCTATCCTAGCCGGTCCGGTAGTATCCTAACTGATCTATTTTAAGGGCAACATAAAAAAAAAAAAACTTAAAACGTTCACACCAAAAAGTCCCAACACAATAAATTTAACACACCGACCAATAAAAGATTTATGATCTTTAAAGAAGTCTCTCAAACGCATAAAACCGTTTTACTACGAAATTAACGTTTCAGTGCCATATATAAACTTCATAAAAAAATATAGCACAATTTTATTTGTTACAGAAAATTCGATACGCACAACTTTAGCCAGGACAAAATGGGCGAGAGTCCCGTTTCAAGAGCTCGCTTGACATAGTTTAGTGATGGGAGACCTTGTCAGAGCTATAACAATCGTTTATTTCGTACCAATGTCACAGAAGAAAGTTCTGCGATGGTCAGCCTGACATTGACAAAAAAAAAAAAAGAAATATACTTGTTACTTTTGTGGATGTTTCTCGTATTTCAAAAGATTTCAATAATATGAGTAAATTAATTTTATCGAGTCTGTCAGATAACTGACGATGATTGAAAAGTGCTATATTTGGTTTTCGTGATAGGCTGGATTTGGTGGTCTCATTTACCCTGGAATCAGCCTTGAAGTGAAGATAGCGGTAAATATAATAAAAATGTCAAGCCTGCTGTAAGGAACTTCGTTCCAAGAATATAGACTTTATATATTTTTAAGCTTTCATTGTCTATGATTTATAAGTAAA
The DNA here is from genome assembly GCF_905220565.1 of Melitaea cinxia. NCBI lineage: Eukaryota > Metazoa > Arthropoda > Insecta > Lepidoptera > Nymphalidae > Melitaea > Melitaea cinxia. The sequence goes on along the minus strand of NC_059407.1, from coordinate 16,236,128 downwards.
ATAGGATATTTACTATATAGTTGGTAATTTTGAGTTTCTAATATTTCTATTCTTTGGCAAGCGAGAGAAGCGAATGATGACAGGAGCAGTCAATGCTCCAAATATGATAAATATTATGTTTTAAATATAAATCATAGAATTCATAATTCATTCGTTTTTGAAGTCAATCTAAACCAAAATCACCCGTGTTAACTGTCTATCTTCTGCCTTGTTTCACATTCCAGTAGACGTTCTTTGCTGTTTTAAGTTTAAAGAATTCATTCTCAAAAAGACAGATTCACTTACACGATAACAACACACTTCCTATCTAACACTACTATATCATGTCCTGTGCCCAAAGGTTATCTGGAAGAAATCGCTCTTCAGCGATAAGGTCGCCTTTGTACATCTTTTTTTTTAATTACTACTGTTTGTTTATATTTTGGTGTACAATAAAGAATATATTATTATTATTATTATTATTAAAAGTAATAATACAAATAATAAGTAAAAAATATGATATATAAATAATGAGTAAAAACTTATAAGTCGTTGTTTGTATTAATCTCTGTAAAAATGGCTATTCTCCAAAATATATTTTGTGAGTTGAGAATTAAATCCAAACAGTTTTTACAGTTACTTAATATATTATTTAAATGACATCTATTTTAGTTTGTACGACTTGGTATCAGGTTTCCTTTTTATATCTAGGTTTTACGAATCACCAAGCTTTTGGGTGACTTTTCTGATTTTTCTGCCTCTATGACCCTTACACAGACTATTTATTATGATCATAAATTTTTAAAACGTCACCATTAAACTTTTAAAGTTTTAGGAAAATATTAGGGCCATTTTTAATCAATTTAATCGTATCATCACTCATCATCATTTCACCCTAATACAGTCCACTGATGGACATAGGCCTCCAGAAGTTCGCGTCAAAAACGGGGTGAACTCATGTGTTTTGCCCATAGTCACTACGCTGGGCAGGCGGGTTGGTGACCGCAGGGCTGGCTTTGTCGCCCAGAAGACGCTGCCACCCATCTTCGGCCTGTGTATTTCAAAGCCAGCAGTTATAAATAAATAATTAAATAAATATTTACACAATACACACACGGTCGTCTGTTCCTAAAGTAAGCAACTTAATGCTTGTGTTATAGGTTACAGCCGACTGGTATATAGCTACATTTTTTTTTTTTTTTTGATAAACATACTTATAAATAATACATATATAAATATATAAATAAATATTTATATTACACCCAGACTCGGGGTGGGAATCGAACCCACAACCCTCGGAGCAGAAAGCAGGGTCACTACAAACTGCGCCAACGGGCTAGTCAAAGCCAGCAGTTGGATGGTTATCCCGCCATCGGTCGGTTTTATAAGTTCCAAGGCAGTAGTGGAACTGTGTTATCCCTTAGTCGCCTCTTACGACACCCGTAGGAAGAGAGGAGGTGGCTATATTCTTACTGCCGTAACCACACAGCACAACTAATAAATAAAAAAAACACACACACAAACTAACTTTTTTTTAAAATTTAATAACAAAGATATACAATACATTGTCTTCAATCTGAGTTTTATTTTTATTTCAACGTCACTATAATACTTATTTACCATTATGGAGGAAAAATTGTCGTTTATATATTCAAACCGAAAGGTCACTGACGCGGACGGGTTTGGCGAGATTAAAAAAGTTATAAAATGAAACGGCCGTTTATTTTATTCTTTTGGTAAACACGAAAGGCCTGGCTGAAAATACTATTTTGCTTTAATTAAATATTTCAATATCTTTGAAAGCAGTTGTTTTTTTTTTTGTACATCTACGACCATTTTTATAATCTACCTTGGTATTAGAGGCCGACTTTTGGCATTATCTGAGTTAATTAGAATATTGAAGTCGCCTTAAAACTTTAATATTAGATAAGCTTAAAAAAGCCTACATAGTCATTTGTTACTATCATACGCATAAACTACTTCATCGATCGCAATAGAGCGTGGTACCTACCGTACCTACGTAGGCAGCTAGAAATCTAGAACAACAAATACACTAGGACTAAATACAAAAATCTTTATTATTTTCATATACCTACGGGAGCAAAATTTGCAGTTAGAATTTAATATTTTTCTGAGGTACTTTGCTAGTTGCTTGCTCCAGATTGTGAACAAGATATTTTTTAGAAAAGGTACTCATACTTATACAAATATTAATTTCCCCTTTTCTCTTTACATTATATGTAAAAAAAGATTTATGTACTTACATAAGTAATAAGATTAAGATTTGTATTAGACAAAAAAATTAGGCATTTATTTATACGATTCTGCCACGTTTCTTGCGTGGACCCGAGTCGTTACGAGATATCATGCGTAATCTCTCATGATGCCGTGATTGTGTGATATTGTTATATCATATATTGGTATTATTCCAATTTCCAAGTCTAGAAAATAGTAATTTTTTTTTAGTTATATAAAAATGTTTAATTTATTTTGTTATTTTATTTTCCGTCGTTTTACTCGTCTTTCAAAAAGAGGAGGAGCTTCTTAATGCGGTTGTATTTTTTTTATGAATGTTACCCTATTTTTTCAATGCAATTAATCAAATATTATATTTTTCAACTCGTTCTTTATTTGAGTCACTTGGGATTGTTGAAATATAGACAACAAAGTATAAAATATTTTTATTAGCCGTATTATACTTATACCAGGGGAAATAACTTTCGTCAGTGTGCAAAAGTATTGGGCCAATGCAATTCACACGTTCGCTCCACCTTTCTGGACGAAAAACTTTTGCACGCACGTACTTTTAAAACTACTCTCAAAGTCCGAAGAACGAAAACTAAAACAAAAAAAAAAAATAACAAAAAAGGTAACAAAAAAAATTAATTCGGAGCGATTAGCTTAACTAGTAAAAGAAGTAAAAATATAAAAGACCTAATAACAGTTTTAAGTATAATTACAACGATAATAACGTTTATAATGTAATTAAAATGCATGTAAGCATGACACGCTTTATAAGCACGATAACTATTTTTTTATACTTATCTGTTTATTTTTTATTCTTTGTTACTGAAATTGTCGATAAAGTTGCTCGTCTACGGATGGATCACTATGCGTATAGTAGTAGGTCTATAAAAATAAAAATAAAATTCAGACAAATTAACCTCTCATTAGCCATTTTAATTTGGGGGCTTTTTCAGCAAGGCTGAAAAATGACAGGCCCGTATGAAATTTTTAAAAGTCGAAAAAAGTTTTATGCTAAAAACCGTTAAGACCGCATGCACTAACTAACAAAAAAAATCTGCAATAGTTAGCACAGAAATTATAACAAGTTATTTTAATATTTTAATCATTAAATTTCCGTGAATTTCATTGTACTTCTTAACCGACTTCCAGAAAGGATTCGATATACAAATTTTTTATTATTATTATAATTTTTTTTTGCTATTAAATTTTTTTTAGATTAAACTTTAATTCAGATCCAGTACTTTTTTGAGTTATATCTAATAATGCGTATTTACTTGACTATTTTTTCGTCGACCTACATTGTATTATACCACATAACTTTTCATTGGGTTTATCGATTTTGATGATTTTTACTTTAATCGAAAGCTAATGCTTTTCATATGGTTTCATTTAAATTTGATCGCGATCTGACGACTACTTTTTGAGTAATACTACTTAACTACTTGTTCGTGTCCCAACGTTTTACCTATTACTTGTCGACGTAATTAAAGCTGTATTTTTTTAGTTTGCGAGCAAACACAATTATTTAATACAACTTCGAGATAAAACCAAAAAATATATATAAAGTTAAGTTATACATTTTTAAAAACGAATACGGACAAATCGCCCGTAACTTCTTTTAAACCTAAAGACGTCTATTGTTCTTTACTAATCTTAAAATAATTCCTAAAGAGATTTTAGAGACACGATACGAGGACAACGATTATCCGGAAAATTTTAAATAACGGACATTTACATGCAAATTAGATACAGAAGCTAAATTTAACTTACTGCTCGTTTATACGTTCTGTAAAATTCCTGCCATTTTGACTAGGCCTGATTTTGGCACGTAAGCGACGACTTTAGTCTTGGCGATCATTCACACGTCAATTTTATAAAGAAAATGGGTCAAACTAACAAATTCTAACAAATCAAAGACATGTGCCAATCAACACATTTACTTTTAAATCAAAGACAATAACGCCAACAATTTCATCAAAAAATCAGTTTTTATTTTGTACAACTAGGTCGGCCAGAAAGCGCACGGCTCAGCTGATGATACGCGATTACCGTAACTTATAGACGCCTGCAATACCAGAAGTATCGCAATCGCAAAGCCGACCCTAGCTACTCTGGAGATCTTGTCACCTTACTCACCACAGGAACATATCACTACTTGAAAGCAATATAATTTAGTCGCGATCTTCTGTAAGGACAAGGTACTTTTCCAGTCGGGCTGCTTCAGATTCTGGAGCTGGATTTCTCCCGGTGTGATCTACTTTTAGGTAAACGAAAAACCAACATACACGCTCGATTTCCAAACTGAATTAAACGTCAAACGCATTAAAGGTCACGAAATAAATACAAAACAAGATATAACGTCAGCGACGATCACACGAGCGGAAAATAGAAAATTTCCAGAACGATAAATTATTTTTATATTACCCACATGAAATAACTAATAGTGACTTATTAAAATTTACATTTACGATAGCATCAACCGTGCTGGATGCACTCGTAATCTTATTGAAGACTAGCTGTGCCCGCGACTTCGTCTACGTGGAATTTAACATAAAAGTTATTGTTTAAAATAAAAATATTTCTAAAATAAATGTAGTCTAAGCTACTCTTTATTAAATTAGCTATCTGCCAGTAAAAGTCTCATTAAAATCGGCCCGGCCGTTTCAAATTAGCCGGAACAAACAGAGAGAGAAAAATTGAAAAAATGTTATTTTAATATATGTACCGTGTACATCCATATGCATTTAGTAAAAAGCGATTATTCTAATGTTACAAACAGACACTCCAATTTCATTTATTTGTGTAGACGACATTTGAACATCATTAAATGTTTCACAATATGCGGACCGATTTCCTTGCGTTACACCCGAAGAGCGGTCAGCCAAATTGTCAAATTTACAATAATAAATGACTTAATTGCTTCCACGAATATATTATTCATACCACTTAAAGCATGTCTCTCGTAATTTAACTAGATAGAGCAGGAAGGCGTTTGTTAATAGATAGAATCATTGACGTCGATGCTCTTAATTTTAATAACCCTAATTTTATTAGGCAGTTTTACACAAAATCTGTTAGTTCACACAACAATTTCCGTAAATTCAATTCCAGAGATAGTGTAACTTTTTTTATTTAACTAGGTAAGTATCAAAGAAGCTAAATCACTCCCAACGTTCAAAAGATTAGTTAAAATACATTATCTTAATACTGAGGGCGATTCCAATTAAATTTATTTATTTATTGTATTTATAAATGTTTATTATTTTTATTTATTTATGGCGAAATTGATTGTAAGTGCTATGAGATACTGTTGTTATATTTATTAGTTTATTATATTATATTATTCAAACGTATATGTATTGCTTGTAAGTATTAATGTGTAGATATTTGTATGTAAGTTTATTACAATGTAACTGCATCACCTACCCGATCTTCAAATAAATAGTATTCAATCCTAGTTCGGGTTGTCTGGAAGAAATGGCTAACTAGCCATAAGACCGCCTCTTGTACTACACATTCTTAAGTTGCCTGTATTATTATTATTTTATATTTGCATATTGTGCTGTACAATAAAGAGTAAATAAATAAATAAAATAAATAAGCAGTCTGCAGGGCACAGCAAGAAATATCCTATTCAAAATCCGGAGTAGCCAGAATGAGGAATTACCTCGACCTTACAGAATATCACAGCTAAATAATAGCTTTCAAGCAGTGTTCTTATGGTGAATAAGGTAGAGAGCTCTTGGGCAGGATCGGGGATAGGGGCGGCAACGCGCTTGATGGTTCTGGTATTGCCGGCGTCTATAAGCTACGGTAATCGTTCACCATCAGGTGAGCCGTACGCATTTTGTCGACACAGTTGTATAAATAAATAATTGAAAAAAAAAAACATAATTAATACCTCTATAATATGAAATAAGAAAAATATAATAAAAAAATAACGAGCATTATTTTTCACAAATGCGGTAAACAATATAAGCCACGGTGCAGAAAAGTGGAAACCCAGTTGGCCAATTATATTCACGAGAAAAGATGTTCCCGCAAGGAACATATTTTGCCGTGTCAGTTCTACAACTAGATCTAGGTATCGTTATACCTCATCTATAAAATTTTGCGTCTTATCTAATATATAAAATTCTCGTGTCACAGTTTTCGTTGCCATACTCCTCCGAAACGGCTTGACCGATTTTGATGAAATTTTTTGTGCTTATCCGGTATCTATGAGAATCGGCCAACATTTATTTTTCATCCCCCTAAATGTTAGGGGTAGTCCACCCCTAAATTTTATTTTTTTATTTTTTAGACGAAATTTTTAATTTCTATTTTTTTATGATACAACATTAAAAAATACATACAACCCTAAATTTTCAACCCTCTACCATCAACCCCTATTTTTAAATAGCGTTTAGCGGCAAGACAACGTTTGCCGGGTCAGCTAGTTTAAGTATAAAATTTATAAAGTCGTGAACATTAATATTATTTACTACGCCGTGGATCTTTATTGGACAATGTTTAAGACGTCAACAAACATAAAACACGTAGAGATTACGTCTAGTTAGTCTAACGTTATTACGTAATATACCGCACTAGCGACTCGCACCGGCTTCGCACGGGTGCAATGCTGATACTAAATATCTATACATATAATAAAATGGTAGGAAAGTCAAAACTGTACATTGAATATTTTTTTTAAAGAATACTTGGGGTGTAATCTACATTCGATACCGAAGCCAAAAATATGGTTTTTAGAATTTTTGTCTGTTTGTCTATATGTATGTCCGGGATAAACTCAAAAAGTACTGCATGAATTTACTTCAAATTTGGCACGAATATTATTAAGAAGTCGGGTCAACATATAGGCTACATATTATCACGCTATCACCTACGGGGAACGAGCAGTGAACCTTTATTTCTTCAGCGCATTGTGTAACAATGTGAAATCTAACTAAGCATATTTGAATGTTGATGTATTATGTTAATAACCATGTCATAAGCTAGCTTCACACTATAAATAAATACATTCTGTAGTATATTTAGTATCAGCATTGCACCCGTGCGAAGCCGGGGCGGGTCGCTAGTAAAATGTAAAGTGAATATTTGCAATGTAAGCGCAAAAAAAGGTTTATTTACGACATCACATTGGAAACCTCTAAAACTATCAGTGTTCCTCTACTATCTTATACATGTATTATACATTATAAACCTTCCTCTTGAATCACTCTATTTACTAAAGAAAACCGCATAAAAATCCGTAGCGTAGTTTTAAAGATCTAAGCATACAGACAGCGGGAAGCGACTTTATTTTATACTATGTAATGAAGTGATATACCTGTGATTATAGCTGTATGTCGTGGACTAAGTCAATTTATGAGGTAAATGGCCAAAAATATAAACAAAATAAACTATTCTAATAAATTAGCGACAAGCGCCACAACTGCGGAACACGCCATCTGCAGGATCAAAACAAACTACAAACTACTAACATTAAGCTTGCTTGGACCAAACAAGTCCAACATTTACTCGTACAGTACCAGCGCTTGGTTAGATCAACTTTCTTATCATCGTCACATTAACCTTCCGACTTTTAATTTAAGAATGTAAAAAAAAACGCTAGGGTAGCTATAGGTTTCTTCGGGAAACCTTCTGTTTCACGTGTCTAAAAATACATATCTTAACTCGATTTTACACATAGAAGAGCTTTTTTTTTATACCACTAGGTTGGCAAACAAGCGTACGGCTCACCTGATGGTAAGCGATTACCGTAGCTCATAGACGCCTGCAACACCAGAAGCATCGCAAGCGCGTTGCCGACCCAATCCCCAATCCCTCCCAGGAGCTCTGGTCACCTTACTCACCAACAGGAACACAATACTGCTTGAAAACAGTATTATTTAGCTGTGATCTTCTGTAAGGTCGAGATACTACCCCAGTCGGGCTGCTCCAGATTTTGAGCAGGAAATTCCTGCTGTGCCCTACCTCAGTTGCAACTGTATACTATTAACGTGTAAATATTATCCAAATATATAACCCCACCACTTGAGACCATCCTTATAAATAAAAAATCTATAACTATTTCTTTCCAAACATTAAAACAGACATTTGTAGCAGTACAACACAAAGTACACGTTTCTATGCCACTTAAATACATTACTCGTACGCATCATCATCCACAGTCGTTAAATTCAGAGCGGTGTAATTACAAGGGATGGACGGGCTAGACGATTATTGCGACCAATTATTGCGGCCGAGATGCGAGAGCCCTTGTTAAGGACCTGTAGTTTGCACGTAGTGTAAGAACTGGCAAATACTGTAGCAAACTTGCTGTGCGGTTCATATATTAGTAATGGAATAATATCGCATACGTTTTGGGAGGTAGAATTTTTTTTACAAATGGGTGGATCATAGCTATTGGCTGCTTTTTTCGTGTATTATGTCACTGCTGGAGGAAAAGTATTTATACAAATCATACAGATATTTGTCGATATTTGGGCGTTTGTGATTATGTGCTGTTTTCGGACATCGGACAAAGGATTTCGTCCTATAGAGGTTTCTGTTAAAACTTTTCATTATAAAAGTATAGAAAATGTAATAGTTAGAAAACAACGACACTTATGATGATGATACACGCTGTATTAAAGCACTTTGCGGCAAAAAAATCGTCCAGAATTCCAAAACTGTGCGCGTCCGTCTCCAACCGCACTGCGCAACCGCACTGACCTGGCTACTGCTAAAGACCCAAGCATAACTTCTACTCAACTTACATAATACACTTTAATAGTTATAGGTACTTGGCAAATATATAAACTATTTACCGTTAGGTTGTTACGATAATAATAATACTGATTAATAAAATTTGTTGCTAAATTTAAAGTTTATAATATTCAAGTTAGGCTGTTTTTCGCGAAGATATTTTATAAACTGCGGTCACCAACCCAGCGTGGTGACTATGGGCAACACACATAGGTTCACTCCATTTTTGGCGCGAATTTGTGGAGGTCTATGTCCTGCAGTGGATAAGCTGAAATGAGGATGATGATGATGATGATGATGATGATGATGATTTTGTTATTTATGATAAGTCTGTCATCGTAACTGATAAACATCAAATTGCATATATACCTACGGTCCAAGAACGTTGAAATATCTAAAAAATATATCTGTATGAAATATCTAACTATTTTTAAAATAGAAATTATTTAATTTCTAATAACCCGCCACGGGTAAATGGTGGGAACACTCGAATAGACCTCAAACCATAACATATTGAATTCAACGGATTACAAGTACTGAGATATTATTATAATCAAGACAGAGATTCTAATCAATAATTTCGCAGACGATATTAATCACAGATATCAATTATTTTAAATTAAAAAAAAATTCTAATGCATTTTAGCTTAGTAATATTTCCATTTCAAAGTAACATTTTCATACAAACACACGCAATCGGAAGCAGGCTTGTTATATTTTACAAAACAAATATTTCGTAACATAGAAACAATCTAGAAGGATACGGAAGCATCTCGCCCACTTCTTCCGTTTTTAGTGGTATGCATTACGTTAGTTCGACGTTGACGCAGTAATTAGAGAAATTTCAAAAGCTATGAACGTGATTAATTTTAAATTATCAATTATCTAATCATCTTCCATACATCCGATCATTTATCTAACGTATGCAAAATTGACGACGCGTTAGCGCAACGGTCACAGCACTGGTTTGTGGCTTTGCGTTAGCGGTCGCGGGTTCGATCCCCACACAGGAAAAACATTTTCATTAGCCATACAGATGTTCACCGTGGTCTGGGTTTGTGTAGTCCTTGTGGGTCCCCCCACCGTGCCTCGGTCCCAGTTGTTATCATCTGCACCTGATAGCGATCGTTACTCATAGTGGGGAATATATCCGCCAACCCGCATTGGAGCAGCGTGGTGGATTCAGCTCTGATCCTTCAGCTACATGGGGAAAGAGGCCTATGCCCAGCAGTGGGATGTTAATGGCTGAAGCGAGCGATGCAAAATTTAAAGTAATCTCAGTTTCACAACACCGCTCCACCGAAAGATGTAAAGCACTATTCTAAAAGTGCACTTTTAAAATTAAAAAAATAAAATAAAAATAGTTTTTTTTCGAATCCGTACATCCATAGAATATTGGTGTATTAGTACTATTGACTGATTTTTTGTATGGTTTTTATTACTTCTTTTCTTCTCTTTCTCATCATTTCATATGAATACTTATGCATATATGATGTAGTTGTTTGTGTTCGTCTGTAACTGTGATGTCAACAAATATATATAATTCCCACACGTTCCCAGTGACAGTAATGGACGAAGATGTCATCACATACGTATACAAAGCATTTTTCCCCTGCCTTTTTCTTGGTAATTAATCCAGTCTGCTCAAAAATATATGTCACAGAAAATTAACCCAGAGCGCTCTGCAAGATAACGAATATGAAACGTTGATAAAAATCACAATTTTCCCGACGATTAACTTCAATACCGAAGCGACGACTACTAACACACATCACGGACCGTGTAAATTATTTGTAAACACCGTATCCAGCTAAAGTTGTGAAATACGAAGCGGATCAGTCGTGAATAGAACTCCCACGCTCCAGTTTCCCGGTGACCTAAAATCCTAGACCGCCTCACACCGCCGCCGGTTAGCCGCCTCGCAAACATTTTAAACTAAAAGCTCAATTATCTGTTACGTTAATATTTGATACCGCATCAATACTCCTAAAGCCTTCGACGAACAATCGAACACAGTAAACAAGCGTTTGCGTTTTCATTTTTTTTTAAATATATTTATCGATTTTATTTTTATTCGTATACGGTTTAAAATAAATTAAATTTAAAGTCTGCTTTTTACCTTATGTTAAAACCAGGTCACAGTATTAAAAACTCTTTAAAACTCAAAGCTGAATATAGTCAAAGCTTTGAAAAAAATATTCGAGTAATATGTGAACGGTTAAATGGATATAAATAAAATCTTACTTTACACGACTCAAGTGGAATGACCAATCCTTACTTTCTTTACTGAAAAGTAAATTTTATTTTACTTAAATTCTACCATTACAATTAAGAGAAACTCACGATTTATATTTAACTAGTTGTGACTAACGGTTTCATCCGCGCACACTAGAACGTTCCACCGAATATTCAGAATTATAATATCCTTGTATCCTCTGTTATCGAACTATTTGATAGTACAAGGAAATTCGGTAACTTTATAAATGTATTACTGAAACATTTCTTAGGCCCCAAATCGGAACTAAATGAATCGAACAGTTCTGGCTAACCGTCCCAGTTAACTACCGCTGCACGAGTCAAAGCGCCCGCAGTCGAAATGCAAATCACTTCGAAACGTCTAAAGTTAAAATTATAGCAACATCGATTAACATCGCCGTTGGGATGTTTGTAAAATAAATAAAGTTAATAGAGAAATTAAACAAGAAGTAAAATTAACGAAACGTAACTCTCTCTCCCTTTCTATCTTCACTAACTTATATCTCCCTCTCAACTTCCGTTCACTTCACCCGATCACACTTTTTGCAACGCTCTCGTCACACATTCACCAGCTAACTCCTCAAATAACAACAAGCATAGCCTAAAATCGATAAAGCGCAAACTAAAGAGCAAAGCAAGTGGCAAAAAAGAATACGGTGGTCCACCTGATGGGGTCACTAGTTACAACGCTCGTTAAAATTAATAAACGTAATATTCTTAAATCGAGTTTGCGAGTATATAAGGATGAATTTTTCTTATTTTATCACGCAAAATCAAATCAAAATAACTTGATTCAAATAGGCCTTAAAAGCACCGACGAATCGTCATTTTTACTATTTCAAATATTATAATATACACTTAGATAATCCAAAATATGGCACAGAATTCTTCCGTCCCAACATTACCACTGGGTCAGAAATAGCGCAACTGGAACCGCAAGATAAAGTTAGTCACACAGGTAAAGGTAAAACAGAAACAAATAAAACCAAATAATCGTAAAAATCAAGCAGCCATGAAACCACGTAATAAAGTCACCGCGACTTAGCATCCTCGCATGGAACCCGCTTCGATCGAAACCTCTCTGGGTCGTACATTGTTCGGCCTCACAAAGAATTCTCGAAGAATGATCTATGCAGTTTAACGGTCTAGACTACTTACCAGAATTTTCTAAGCGATCACTGCGAAAATGTTACGTACGGTTACGAGTTACCATAATAACGTTTCATATTATAATATAACGTTTTCATCAATTTTATTATTATTCACACATCAATATTTTACTAATCATTTTTTTATGTCTAAGACTGCAAACATAATCTCTAATAAGTTTTTCCGTACACCCGGATAATCAAAACTTACGAAAGTTTATTTTACACTTAAGTTACTGATAGGATTCATCAGCACGAGAAAACGGAGTCCAACAGGGTCTGTCTTACCTTTTCTTAAACCTACTATTAAACTACAACTTTTGGGACTCCCAGGTTGCAAATAATAATCTCTGGCCGAATGAGTAGTTTAATGAAGAAAACGAAAAATGTATTCTAAAACTTTTATCCGTTAAATAGCGTTAATAAATAATAGGCGTATATAGCGCTATACATCGGATAGCTCATCAATTGGTTAAACGGGGCCTACGTATTTCTCAAGCGTAAGTGCGAAGTAAATACATATATAACTAGCAAGATTATATGAGCTTACGGCAAACAAAAATCACAATATTTCAAGCCTCCATTTTAATGTCCAGAATAAGTAACACCTACACCTAGCAATAAAAATTACAAGCATTATCTCGGCAAGGGTTTTCGCCCTACGCGTAACATGTCCAAATGATTTATGAAGGGCTCATAGTAACAAAATTATTGTAATTCAAAAATATATTTAGTACCTTCGTTGAATGTGAGGCGTTTATTTTTATACTAAAACATGTAAAGCTTAAGTTTTGTTAATACTACTCAATTAAGTATAAGTAGAAACAAATGACCGCTTAAAAAAAACTGAATTTAATGTAAGAATCAATATTACGTGTAGTAAAAATAAATTATTAGTAAGTTACTTATGTTACATTGTAAAGTGATAAATTTTAAATCGTAATTTTTAGATATATTTCAATTAAAAATTCTTATTTTGATGTAACAAATTTTAACAAATAGTCTACAGTTAGAAGTCATTAGCTCAAACACAACACAACACACGCACACACAGACCTTGTGCAGTGCCGGCATTTTCATACTTCGATTTGAGCTTAGCCGCCGTCGCACGCGCATCCGATCGCACAGAATCTATAGTAGAAGTGCGCGATGAAAACGAGAGGGTAGTTGAAAATGTAGATGAGAATGATGACCCCAGGCCGAGGCCGAGTGTGGTGCGGTAGCGGCGGCGATACATTCTTCACACAACGCGTCCTACTCGTCCGACGTCTCGCGAACGACTAAACTTTTCCCTGCGCTCGCGCTGCGCAAACCCGGAAAAGCGAACGTGGTTTATTACGGGAGAGCTAGACGAATTGACGCACAGACATGCAGTAAAAAAGATTAAAAATGTCTATTTAAATACTTAAGGGAATTCTGTTTTTCGATTTCGTTTAATATAGCGCCAAAAGTGTGCGTTATATTGAAAAATAAAATGAGTTTTTTTTACTTCAGAAAGTCTTTCTCGTTTCAATGAAATTAAACGCTTATTTTAATGAACACCTTCTACTACACGAAGAAAGAGGCCTATGCCCAGGAGTGGAATGTTACAGGCTGAATCGTTATCGTATCGTTGATATACACATAATATTATAAGGAATAAATAAAAAAACACTTCCTTAATTTATGGAGTAAGAAGTATCCTATGCTACTACTAATACCTTCAAGAATATGTGTACAAGTCATGATGATCGGTAAAGTAGTTTTCGCGTGAAAGCGTAACAAACAAACTTTACGTTTATAATATTAGTAGTGATTTATTTAAACAGTATATCTGTTAGTATGTGTATAAACATAAATAAAAGTTCCCTCTCTTTCATTACATTTTTTTTTCGCCTACCCTTTATTTCCTTCTTTCCTCTTCTTCCAATTACTCAATGTCCACAAGATATATTGAGATTTTGGAATGGTCGTAAATTGCCCAGGGGCACCCAATCGTGTGATAGAATTACTGACCTCGTGTGTGACCGATTACTGTTAATTTATTGGGGAAAAAATAAAACAAATGGATATTGATTGTTTGACTGATACAGAAAATATTGGGGTCTTGCAACTATCGAATAAACTGAGAAAGTATTCCACATCTTATTCTAACAAAATAAATTAACATACTTAACCTAATAGTGTTGTCTGATCCTGTAGGCATCTCAATGCCTGCTTTAAATATCATATATATATATATATATATATATACACTCAAGTAACGGAAAGCAGGGTAAACTGTAGCGCAAACGGGCTAGTCATTAATTTGTCATTAGTCTCGAAAAACAAAATCAAAAACAGCTTTATTCAAATAGACTTCAATAGCACCTTGGGATCGTCATTTTACAAATTCAAATTTTTATTATTTATAAAAGTGAAGGAGAACCGGCAAGAAACTCCGCAGTTACCCTTGTAAAAATATATATAAACTGTATTTTTATATAATCTTTTTTTATATATAAATATCTTGCATGAAATACAGCGTCACTAAGTCCACGCATCTTTATCATTCATGTAATCCTGCACCGAATAAGCTTTAGCTATTGCCCTTGAGCATTTTTTAATCATATATTATATAATTTATATATATATAGAAAGTAAACATTAATAACTTAACAGCACTAATCCTCTTCCTAAAGTTTTTCACAGCTGTCTATTTTGTTACCTGTTTACGCGAATTTCACTCATATAATGAAACAACTTTTTCGGATTTTATCGCGGTTTATTACAATTTTTAGATGCCCGACGTTTCGGATACTTTACAGCAACCATGGTCACGTGAGGACTCCCTAGAGTCCCTTGAGATCCCTTGAGTACACCCCTTGACCATGATTGCTGTAAAGATTTACTTGCAACGACTGAACCTTGTTTTATGTGCCCATAATAAATAAAATTAAAATAATGTAACTGCCTTTAAAAAGCACTTCGGACTTGATATTTTACAAATTATCATGCATGGTTAAAGTGAAGGTTAAAGGAAAACTTTTAACTGAGGTAGAACGCAGCAGGAATTTCCTGCTCAAAATATGGAGCAGCCCAACTGGGGTAGTACCTCGACCTTACTTCTGTTTTCAAGCAGTATTGTGTTCCTGTTGGTGAGTAAGGTGACCAAAGCTCCTGGGGGGATTGGGGATTGGGTCGGCAACGTGCTTGCAATGCTTCTGGTGTTGCAGGTGTCTATAAACTACGGTAATCGCTTACCATCAGGTGAGCCGTACGCTTGTTTGCCGACCTAGTGATATAAAAGAAAAAAGCTATAGCACCGAATTGAAATGTAGATTTTGTAGTGAAGAACCGGTAAAAAACTCAAAAAAATATATAGGTAGGTATACTTCGTATATTGATATGTTAATTTAATGCATACACTATCTAATCGCTTCCACGAATATTGTATTCAAATACCGTCATTGATAAATTTTAATTTGTTTAATCTTTATACTAATACTAGCTTTCCACTCGCGGCTTCGCCTGCGTAGATTAGGTACATGATTTGGCAGTTCCGTTTTCCCTCGTTAAAACACAATCTAGTCCAGTCACTCAGTGATAACGCAGCCTTCTCCCGATGAAGGAATTTTAAAATCGTTTCGAGTCGCCCGGCGTTAGACGCGATCAAACGGAATGAGCTGATATGGGGCGCTCCAGCCCACTGGTGATGTTCTTACATTACTTAAATACTTCTTCGCCCTGCTGATCAGACTATGTTTCTTAGAGGCTAGTTTAGCCTTTTCTTCCAGATGACCACGAAATTGCACATTGCTCGATATAACGACGCCAAGTATTCCAGTACTGGCCGAGGCGGTTAGGGGAGTGCCTTCAAATTTGAGAGATTTAACGTCAAGACAACGAAGGAGTTGACGTCTCCACGTCTCGGCTGCAGGATGCTTTGCTCGAAGAAATATTAGAATGTTAGAATTTAGAATGATTTTATATAATTATAATTTAGAATACTTAATTAATTATAAAAGGCTTTTTTATTTTTATTTTTATTTTATTTTATTTAATTAATTATAATAGTAATGACGCATTAAATTAGAATTTGTTTTTGCCATTGTATCAACTCATTTGTATCGTTTTTCTAGTATATCATAATAATTAAAATACAATTGGTTTTATATAACTAACTTTTCCTTAGTCGACACCTTTCAGAATACACCATTAAGTTATTTTCTGCTATTTTTAGTTACTTATCTCTTATCAAAGTTTAATTCACAATATCGTATAATATTAATTACTTACCAATTATAAATAATTATTTATATCGTTAAAGATAACGACGTAAAATATTAAATAAGTCACTACAAAACAACCTAATTAAAATTTCTCCATTTATCATTCAATTAATCTATTTTTATTTCTACGACGAAAAGCATAAATTTCACAAACCGAAAATAAAAAATAATCCCATAAGTATTTGATAATGTTTACAAACTTAATCCTTTAAAAAAATTGTAAAAGCACGGTGAGTTACTGGCTACATTGTTTAGATTTCAATGTACTGTTTACAAAAGGAAAACAAATAATAATAAAAAAACTACGACATTTTTTTCAAACCGTTTAAAAATTCACGACGCACGCTCAAACCGACTGCTTCACTGATTGTAAATTTAAAACAATATAATCTAGTTCGCCAACAAAAAAAAAAAGTAAAATAAAATGTATAAAAACTGTCAGAATGTCTAAATATTTAGTTCCCATACGCTATTCTATTTCGGTTGTGTGTGGTACGCGATAATATGTATAAAACATTGCGTAATAGTCAAAACACGTTTTTTATTTTAACCTTTGTTACGTTCAATTTAAATAAATCATACACCAAACCGTTTTAATTAAAATTATTTGCGTATAAACTATACTTATAAATAAAAGTGTTAGTTTAATTACTATTTTGTACACTAAAATTACCTACTATGAACATTTTGATGGGAGACATTTTATAATTTACCTAAATTGAGCCAACTGCCTTTTCTTGTTACTCTTTCTCTGTCTGTATATTATTATACATACAGAGAAAGTTTAGTTAAGTTATTTATAAAACTTTAAAGCAAATGATTTTTTTGTTCATTTTTTATTCGCTGAAATTAGATGAAAATATAATTTATAAGCTATTATGGAGACACGATTAACTTATAATAATTGTGTTTGCTGGCAAACGAAAAAAAACCGACTTCAATTACATCGACAAGTAATACAACGTAGGTAGACGTATAAATAGCCGAGTAAACTTGTAATCAGATCTCGATGAAATTTAAATGTGGCCATAATGATAAAGCACGACTGACTTTGTCGCACTGAAGACTATAATATATGTCCGTATATCGTGTATACCACCAAAATACTAAATAAATTAAAATTAAACATGATTTAAGTCCATATTACGACTTAAAACACTGAATAATTTTTGGCCTTAAAATTCAGTACTCTTGCAAAAATAAAATTGGATAGCCGCACACAAAGTTGCTTAAGCAGATAGTTCGCAATATCGCTTCAATTTAACACTAACTTCACCATTTCTCCGTGTAGCAGAAATGATCGGAGCTAAATCGAATATCGAAATAATTAATTTAATATAATTATGTAAAAAGTAATAGGCAAATACGTGGCGTGTTATTAAACAGTTTCCAGTTTCCACCCTATTCGGTAATACCAATACACGGTTATAACTGTATGCCAAACGATTAAATCAATAGTGTCAGCATTGGCAAAATGCCGACTGGGACAAACGCTGTGTTATAATACTATAAATCGTATTCTATAGTTCTTGTTAAAAGAACTATCAAAAATTTCATTCCTTTGTTAATCTCTGGTTATTGAAAAATATTCATAATAAAGACTAATTACTTGCTATTAAACAGACAATTTTTTTAAACTGATGTAGGACATAGCAGCAAATTTTCTGCTCAAAATATACAGCAGCACGACTGGGGTAGTACCTCGACTTTACAGAAGATCACAGCTAAATAATACTTCCTGGGGCGAATTGGGGATAGGGTCGGCAACGCGCTTGTGAAGCTTCTGGTGTTGCATACGTCAATAAGCTACGGTAATCGCTTACCATCAGGTAAGCGGTACGCTGGGTTTCCGACCGAGTTGTATTTAAAAAAAAAAAACAATTACTAATTTAAGTAATAATATAAAAGCGAAAGTAACTCTTGTCTAACTAGTAAGCTATACGCCTGAACCACTAAACTGATTTTGATTATATTTCGTATAAACATAATAAATAATAGACTAAGCCTAGGACAGATGTATGTCAACAAAGAATATTTCATAAGACTTTTTATGAACAATTTTGATAGCGATAACCAGTAAGTAACTCGTCTTTTTAAACGATTTAAAAAATTATGTAAAACTTTGAATCTACGAAATTATTAAAATTATCATCTTTAGTGTTTTAAAAACCAATTTCAATAAAACGATTTTTTCCGAAAAACCGTGGAAGATAAAAAAAAATGGAAGTATTCACACCTTGAAAGATAAGTAATAAATACATTTATATGTATACCAGTATAAATGTTATGGAGGTAAGGCACAGAAGGATATGTCCTCTCATATGTCCTCAAAATCTGGAGAAGTCCACGTGGACCTCAACCGTGGAGAAGATCACAAAATAAGCTCTCAAGTAGCATTGAGTTGCTGTGGTAAGAAAGGTTGCCAGAGCTTTTGGGAAGGGTCAGGGGTTGAGTCAGCAAAGCGTTTGTGGTGCTACTGGTATTTCAGGCGTCAAAGGCTACGGTAACCGCTTACCATCGGGTAGGCTGTACGCTTGTTTGCCGATATAGTCATACAAAAAAATTTGGAACTACCAATCCAAATCTCAAAAATAAAAAATATTTATCATATCTCTTAACTTAAGGAAATAATTATAAAATCTATAATTTACATTTCAAAACAGAATCGTAATACTGATGTATGATAACAAAGTAACAAAAAACCTGTTTTGCTTAGACTGTAGTTTATAGGAGTTTATACCAGGTTTTTTAGTTAAACCGCTTTTTGTAATAATCTTTAATGTTTAAACACTCAATTGGTTTTAATATAACAAAAGAGATTACATTGGCATCTTAACTTATTTCATACAAACTATAAATAGTACAATGTACATGTACAGATGTGTTATTATTACGTTAAATACCAACATTATGGGATTTACTAACTAATATGTAGGCACTAGCTCTGTCGTGGGCAATTAGAAAGGAATTTATAAAGAACAGATGCACTGATCGTGCCACCTAGCATCGTCGCTATCGTTCGATAGTCACCTACCCTCACTTATTATATTACTCGAGTTATTTTGACGAGTATAAAATGAACGGTGCAACATTCCGCGGCCGGTTAATGTTTTGTTTTGTGCTGTCTTAGCTAAGTTTACTAGAATCAATGATATAAAATTATAATTTAGCAATAAATTAAAACAGGGATATTCCGGTATGGGTTATTTACCTTTATAAAACGGTACTTATCGAATCAAAATAACGGTAAGAGAATCATTCGGTAACCGAATCATATCGGTAATACAGTATCGAAATAAACCGGTAGTAGGCACTTTTTGGCGGGTAGAATTGAAACTGTCAAGACGTGTTTTTAACTGCTCCTCAATTATATTATAATTTATAGTGTTAATTTTATATATTTATGCTATAATAACTATTCCTTGCCTTGGTTGACTATTACTTCACACTCTCACTCACTAAACAAAATGGATTCATCAGTTGAACTAGTTTTGAAGACCATGGAGGAGCTCTCTTCTTCAATAAATAGCCGGATGGAAGAGTTCGAAAGGCACATCCCTGCTACTGCACCATCCAACCCCACCGTTAAGACACTTAGTTCGGAGTTCTTCACATTTAAGACATTGGTGTGGAAGGCTTTGAGTGTGCTGAAGGCCCAAGTAGAACTCTTAATACTTGGCCTGGATCGCGTGGAGACACACTCACGCAGAAAAGTTCTACTTCTGCATGGAATCAAGGAGGATCCTAGTGAGGATATAATGAAGAAGACTCTCGAGGTGCTAGTCGATCGTATGAAGCTGACGGGTGTGAACCTGGATTCTTTCGAAGCCTGTCATAGGCTGGGTGCTAAGAAAGACAATGCACGGCCAATTCTAGTGCGTTTTTCTTCTCTACAGCTTCGTGCCAAGGTTTGGAGATCGAAGACCTCATTGAAGGGGACTCAGATTAAGTTTTCTGAGTTCCTCACCAAAACTCGTCAGGACATATTCGCATCGGCTCGCAATCACTTTGGACTGAGAAAGTGTTGGTCAGCAGATGGTGTTATAATTGTTCTGCTGCCGGATAAATCACGAGCAAAGGTAACATCGACCTCTGAGCTGAAACAATTAATTTCGAAGCATCCTAAAGTTTCCACGTCGCAAGTTAAGGACGATTAGTGTTTATGTGCTTTTACTCATCCTGGTTTGTTTATTTGTTTTTGTAATTTGTATAGTTATCGGTTCCATGTGGGTATATTCATCTTTTCTTTCTTTTTTCACTTTTTAACGTATGTAACTATCAATTAATTATTTATTTATATATAATTAAAACTCAATTTATAATTACTACCTGCTACCTATTGTTAATATTGTTATTATATCTCATACGTCAAATGTCAATTCTGTCACTGATGTCAAAACAATTGCGTTCGGATACTCCACATGGAACATGTGCGTATGATAATTTAGTCTACTAATTGTTTTTTTTTTTTTTTCTTCCTTTTTTGTTTTTTAACTGTATTTATTGCAGTCAACCCATGGGTGAGGATACTGTATTTCAGTCAGTATCAGTGTATTTTAGTTTCAGTATTTCAGTATTCGTTTTTATACTTTATTATTTTTTATTTTATTTTTTTATATTTCATTTGGGTCTTATTTCATATTTATAAATTATTATTTTTTTTTTATTTATATCTTTTTTTAAATTATTTTGAGAGAAAATATGATTGAAGATGATTATTTCACTTGTTCTTCGGATGAATTCGAGAGTGCGGAAAATAGTTGCAACACCTCTATTTCTGATTCCGAAACACTAGCAGACAAATTATCTCATGTTTTTACGAATCAGCGGAATTTCTTATCCTTGGTGCATATCAATGCGCAGAGCATACTTGCTCACTATTCTGATCTTCTCACATCTTTTAGCACTAGCACTGCTGATTGCATACTTGTCTCTGAAACCTGGCTTAAGCCATCCATCCCGTCCACTAGTTGCTCTCTTCCTGGCTACCAACTATTCCGTAATGATCGTACGGATCAGGGTGGCGGAGGCGTGGGAATTTTCCTTCGCAGCTGCATCCCAGCTACTGTAGTTTGTTGCTCATCTTCGCATGTATCAGGGACTCTTGAATATCTTTTTGTAGAAATTATCATCAACCACAGAAAACTCCTATTGGGGGTTCTTTATAGTCCAAATGACAAAGTTAATTACTTTAACAACCTGGAGAATATTCTTGAGAGCTTAGTTCCTAATTATGAGCATATAATTTGCATGGGCGATCTTAACACATGCCTTCTAAAAAATGATAGCAGAGCACAAACATTACTTTCGCTTACCTCTTCTGTTGATCTTCACCTCATACCTATATCTGCTCCTACTCACCACTTCCCTAACTCAAGACCATCCCTTATTGACTTAGCCTTTGCCTCTAACCCCAATCTTGTTTCATCTCATGGACAAATGACATCCCCTTTCTCCTATCATGACCTAATTTTCCTAACATACAAAATACGTCCTCCCAAAATCAGAGACAAAGTTCTCCTTCAGCGGAATTTTAAGCAGATGGATCTGGAACGTTTAAGAGAGGATGTGAGGAACATCGACTGGTCAACTATATACAATGCAAATGACATCAATACCATGGTTGAATCATTTACTGCTGAGCTGATTAAGATCTATGACGTACATGCCCCCATTAGACCAGTACGAATGAAACGGGCGCCAGCCCCATGGTTGTCACCTGTCATTAAAAAGACCATGGCTAAACGTGACAGGGTCAAATCTGCATATAAAAAATTGCCGACGGCTGATAATTTGTCTAAATATAAAACTCTACGCAACCTCTGCAACAGGATGTGTAGGGATGCAAAACGTCGCTACATTCATAACTCAGTTCAGAATCGTACCCAAGCGCAAGTTTGGAGATTCTTACGGTCGCTAGGAGTAGGCAAACCCTCTGATGCTTGTCAAAGCTCAGTGGATCCTAATATTTTAAACACTCACTTCACCACTCCACCTCTCACTTTAGACGCCAATGTTAAATCATCCACTCTTTCTATTTTAAATAGTCAGGCTCCTACCGACCTACCTCAATTCTTCTTCAAATCAGTCAATGCAGAAGTGGTAAAGAAGTATGTCCGCTCTATCTCCACCAAGGCCATTGGTAGTGACAATCTCAGTCTTGAGATGATTCTTCCGGTGCTGGAGGACATTGCATCTGTGATCACGCACATAATTAACTTCTCACTGTCATGCAATGTTTTTCCTTCGCTCTGGAAGAAGGCAGTTGTCATTCCACTACCTAAAATCTCAAATCCCTCCTGTCCTGCTCAATATCGTCCTATATCTATCCTTCCCATTTTATCCAAGGTCCTGGAATCTATAGTTCACCAACAACTCTATTCTTACCTTATTTCCAACTCTCTACTATGCCCCTATCAATCCGGTTTCCGTCCTTCCCACAGCACTGTTGGAGCGCTTTTGAATGTGACGGAGGATATTCGGTGGGCTATGGATAGCACCAAGCTCACTGCAATGATTTTGTTAGACTTCAGTAGCGCTTTCAACTCTGTAGACTATGACATACTTCTTGGCACTCTTCGTGCAGTTAACATCTCCCCCACTTGCATTGGCTGGTTTCACTCATATCTTTCGGGACGTCAGCAGTCTGTAACGACTGATTTTAACTCATCGAATTGGTTGACCCTTACTGCTGGTGTCCCACAAGGCGGCGTACTTTCCCCGTTACTTTTTTCTATATTTATTAATAACATCTCCAGTGCTATTTCTTCTCCCTTCCACCTGTATGCAGACGATTTACAAATATACCGTCACTTTGGACTGGCTGAGTTGCATGAGACTATCAATCTCCTTAACAAGGACCTAGCTGCAATCTGTCAATGGGCCAATTCGTTTGGACTTATTATAAATCCAGCAAAATCTCAAGCAATAATTATCGGTAGCACCCGTTTGAGAAACCGTATTGCCTGGGAAACAGTACCTCCAGTCTTGTACTGTGGCACACCGATACCATACTGCGACAAAGTTAGAAACCTAGGCTTGATTTTGGACAAAAACTTATCGTGGATAGCTCATGTCAACGAAGTCAGCCGAAGGATGCACTACACCTTCCACTCTCTTAAGCGTCTCCAATATTTTCTTCCCTTTCAAACCAAAATTCTGCTTGCGCAATCCCTTCTTTTACCTATCCTCGATTATGCAGATGTGTGCTATTTAGATGTGACAAAGGAGCTACTTAATAAATTAGAGCGTCTACAAAATCTTGCGATACGCTTCATCTTTGGTTTACGTAAATACGATCACATCACCCAATTTCGCACTCAACTTAAGTGGCTCCCAATCCAACTTCGCCGTGATATGCACATCCTTTCTTTTCTCTATAACATACTCCATGACCAAAATGCTCCCTCCTACCTTCGGTCCCGTTTCCTTCTTTCTCCTACCCCAACACGATCCAGAAGGTCTTGCATCACATCGATGCTCGAAGTCCCCAGACATAACACCAACTTCCTCCTCAATTCATTCACAATACGCGCTGCAAAACTTTGGAACCATCTACCGAGAGTGATCCAAGACAGCACTTCAATTTATGCTTTCAAGGACAGGCTAAGGAAACATCTTCTCTCCGAAGCTATGAATCTCTCATAATTGTTGTACTCTCAATATATGTATGTATGTATGTATGTATGTATCATGTGTATGTATGTATATGTGTATGTATTTATGTATGTATTTATGTATGTATATGTGTAGATATGTATGTGGGTATGTATGCATGCATATGTGCATGTAACTGTGTAAGTATTTAAGTATATACGTATTTTATATCACAAATGCGCTTATGAGTCCCGCGATAACATTTTCTCTCACCACCATGGGTAGACTGGTAGAGATCTCTTACAGAGATAAGTTCGCCCTTGCCAACATTTTTTTGTAAACTTGTAATTATGATTTTTTTTTTTTTAAAGTGCAATAAAGAATATATATATATTAGGCATAACGTTCGCGTCGTAAGTTTAAGCGGGCAATTCCCGTTCTTGTAGCTGCGCTGCGCTAGCTCGGATTGCGGTCCGAACGTACACCATATCTCTATCTCATTCGCTCCCGTGTGTTGCGTGATTTTACTTAAAACTTATTTATTTATGATAGACGACAGGCCCCGGGCGTGGCGCGAGCAAGTTTTCATCTCTTTTTCGCGTTAATGTTTACATTGCATATAACGAATAATTCAAAACAAAAAACTTAATTACTTTCATAGTTAAAGAAGCCAGTCTTATGAAAAACCAAGCATTATCAATAAAAGCAAAGGAACATTACAGATTCTTCATTTTAAACGATGGCTCACAGATTTTGTCACCCTCTGTTACTTCTCCGAATCATTTAAAACCGAAATACATAACGTTATATTTCGGTATTACAGTTTAATCGGTAACCGTTTTATTACGGTTTTGGAACCGAAATAAAACGGTAACCTTTTCAATCGGTATCCGATTCATACGGTAACCGTTTCAAACGGTTACCTTTATGAATCGGTTTGGCGAACCCTGAATTAAAATTAAATAATCATGTCAAATATTTTCAACTAACTGTAGCTTAAGCGGCTTATCCCACTATTGTACTGTCAAAAACGGACCGTCTCCGGACTTATACACTTTCAGTACTTGTCATTGGCAAAATCATCGGCGAAAAGCTGATGGAGCCATAGTTTTTTAAGAAAAAGAAAAAGAACGGTTAAACATCGGCTAAGGCAGTCTTGGCTCTGGCTTGGCACAATGCACTTGTTGTATTCTGCTAGTAGCTTAACCTAGACTCTTTTAATAATTAATTTGTGCAAACGTTGATACACGTTGATGCGCATCTCAAAGAGGGCCTCCTTAAACATACACTTAGGTCGCAAGTCCTAGGCACTGCTCTGAGTTACTTCCTTTGCCACACGATGGACTCGGCACCCGCATGGTGAAACCATCGAATGCTAAGAAGTTCGGCCCCCTCCCCATTAACTTATAACTATCTTCTGTTACCTCGTATTGAAATTAACCAGTCTGACCACCTACTACTTCCGACAAATATATATTCTGTATTCATTTATATGTTGGTTGTAAATAAATATCTTATAACCTACACAATCGGTCCTCTGTTTGTATGGTAAGCCACTTAATGCTTGTGTTATGGGCAACAGCCGATAGATATAGCTAAATATGTTTAGCTATATCAATCGGAATATAATGTCAATTTTTTAAGCAGAGAAATAGTATAACAGAGTACGTCACAAACAATAACCAACCTTTATTTTATATAACCCAACATTCATATTGGGTTAATTTTATAAAAGATTTCTCAGATATAAACAAAAATATAATCAATTTAGAAATATAAATTATGTAGAAACAAATGAGTTTATAATTATACGTTCATTAAAAAAAATACTGCTTTCAATGAACAGGAACATAGAACATTAGCTCATTACTTTTATATGGTTATATTAAACTAGCTGCACCACGCTGTTACACCCACGTTAATTTCCGATCCCGTGGCAAAGGCGAGATAAATAGTAGTAATAGTAGTTTATGTATGTACCAAGTTTCATTAAAATCTGTCCAGTGGTTTTTGTGTGACAGTGTAATAAACATACATAAATACATACATACATCTTCAAAAACTTTCGCATTTATTACATTAGTAAGATGAGATAAGAAATTTTCTTCATATTCAATTTATTATAAGTGTATAATTACCAGAGTGTTATCATGAATAAAATCACAACAGATTATAATTTATCTTTTGTGTTTATTTACTCTCTGCCTAAATATGGTTGCTTATCACGTAAATTACCTTATCTTGAAAAACAGGCGCATTCTAGTATAATTACCATGACTTTATTTCGTATTAATTAATAATACTATAACTTGAAATATATAGAAATATAAAAGTATTACTGTTTTCTGTATCCAGTTTGAGTCTTATAAACAAGATTCTTTTATGTAATTCTCAGCAAAGTATACATAAAGAATTTAGTGAAATATTAAGATATATTGTACATAATTAATCATTGTGAAATACTGGTAAATCGAACTTCTCTTTTTATCTCTGAACAAGTGATTATGCGATGACTTTTATCTTTATTTTCTTGATACACATGTAATCTCATGACATCACATGTTAAGTAAATATTGACATTTCAAAATAAAATTTTACGTATAGTATAAAAACTGAGTAATTTATTATTATAATTAGAATTTAGAATTATTATTTTTAGAATTTTGATTCTAAAAATAAATGTACTCACCGTTTAGAGACCAAATGTGTGAAGGAAGTGAATGTGCTGCATACACTCTGCCAAGAGCCAGCGACGTGCCAGCCACCTGCCCTGCCTCCTCATTCGAACTCGAATCTGTATCCGGACTGGCGGCCGCGGATGCTTCGTAACTTTGAGAGTTAGGAGGAATGGCGATAGCTTCGTGGGAAGCATGTAAATCGGGCACTGAGGATAAAGATCTCGCACGCTGCCTGTCGTTCGACACTTGTATCCCTGGTATCGCTCGCAGCAAGCTGAACCCTGCACCCCCGGATACCACGTCCGAACTTGAGCTCGTTGAAAATGTCCTGGCTCGAGGACTCTGCCCCCCGTTCGCGGTGCTAGCCTTAGCGCCCATTTCGATGATGTTACGCAAATCACACTTGTCACAACCGATCTCCAGGATCACGAGAACAAGCTAAATACGACACCCGCGGCGCCGGAAGACATTGTACAAAACACGACCCGATTAAAAGAAAAACAAACGCTGGACGACTAACTGAAAAACGTCGCTAGTATCTACTTGTAAACAGCGTTGCATGTGCCGTCCTGCAAAATTTTGACAGGTTCCATATGTGCTAATCGATTTCAAACGAAATGTATCGATATCACAACTTAATAAGTTTTCCTATAGATGTTTTTTTAGTTTAAACGTTATAGACATTATTTGTATGACTCGTTTCATCGTAAGAAATTTAATTTGCAAATATTATTTTCAAAGAGAAAGTAATTGTATACATGTTGTGTCATGGAATTTACACAAAATAAAAATAGGCACTCATTATTCTCGAATATCATATCTTTTCTATAACTAGAACAATGAAAATTTAAATAAATATTACAAAATAAGGAGTATTTTAAAAAATCAATAATATTTTGATATCATGTAATCGATTTCAACAATGTGAAAATACGAACATCGATTACTAGGTACTACTGCGTAATTCCCTTGTAATCAAAATTTAAGTGTATGATTGATTGTTTGAAACTTTGAAGTCAAAATAAATATTTTGCACACGAAAATAAATATTTTTAAAAATATAGGTACTTAAATTTCACAACAAATTTAAATTATGTTAAAAGTATATAATTATGTACCTTCCTGTGACGTCAAACTTTCAAGTCAAGTTCATAAGCTTGAAAAAATAATAATACAACTATAAACTACTATTATTAACCGACTTCCAAAAAAGGAGGAGGTTCTCAATTCGACTGTATTTTTTTTTTTTTTTTTTTTTTTTTTTATGTATGTTACATCAGAACTTTTGACCAGGTAGACCGATTTCGACAAATTTTGTTTTAATCGAAAGGTGGTGTGTGCCGATTGGTCCCATTTAAATTTATTTGAGATTTAACAACTACTTTTCGAGTTATATCTAATAATGCGTTTTTACTTGACGCTTTTTTCGTCGACCTACGTTGTATTATACCGCATAACTTTCTACTGGGTGTACCGATTTTGATAATTCTTTTTTTGTTGGAAAGGGGATATCCCTAGTTTAGTACCATGATAAGGAAACCAGGATCTGATGATGGGATCCCAGAGAAATCGAGAGAAACTCTTGAAAATCCGAAATAACTTTTTACTGGGTGTATCGATTTTGATAATTTTTACTTTAATCGAAAGCTGATGTTTATCATGTGGTCACATATAAATTTTATCGAGATCTGATAACTACTTTTTGATTAATCTTTGATAACGCGTATTTACTTGACATTATTTTCGTCACCTTACGTTGTATTATACCTCATAACTTTTTACTGGGTGCACCGATTTTGACGTTTCTTATATAAATTAAAAGCTACTATTCGTCACGTGGTCCCATTCAAATTTAATTGAGATTTGATTCGTAATTTGTGAGTTATATCTAATATTGCGTATTTACTTGACGGTTTTTTCGTCACCCTACGTTGTATTATACGTTATATCTTTTTACTGGGTGCACTGATTTTGATCTTTTTTGTATAAATCAAAAGCTAATACTTGTCATGTCGTCCGTTTTAAATATGATTGAGATATATTGAGCAATTTTTGAGTAATCTTTGATGACACGTATTTACATGGCGATGTTAAGACGACTGTGGTCATGTTCAATACTTTGCCACAACGCCATCTATCAAAATGTTATGAAATTACTTCGTTCACTATCGATCAAATTACAATATTCCACTAGAGTAGAGAGTAGCAGTTTATTCGTTATAAATATATTTGAGCTTTTAATTTTTGAGTTATCGCTAATACTGGGTATTTACTTGGCTATTTTACGTCGACCAACGTTATATTAACCTCATTACTATTTTACTAGGTGGACCGATATCGATGATTCTTTTTTTAATCGATAGGTGGTGCTTGTCATGTGGTCCCATTTAAATATAATTGAGATTTGACTCGAACTTTTTGAGCTATATCTGATATGGCGTATTTACTTGACTGTTTTTGGAGTTTTCTCCTTAAGAATCGATTTTCATTTAAGGCCCCGGAATGAAAAAATTGAACAGTAAAATCTACTGAACGAATGACCTTGTTAGAGATGGCGTTCAGACGTTTTCTAATAACGCAATTAGGTTCCTATAGATGGCGTTATTGCATTCATTTATTTACAATTTGATATAGTAATAATATATTTCTTATACTAGTAAGCCTTTTTGTGCCTATTTAGACAGTTGATCTGAAGGGGTAAACTCCAGTCGTGCATCGGAGCTGTGTGAAAACATGAACATTACATATTTTTAATAAAAAAGACATAAACCGTAATTCAATATAAATCCGCTTCAACTAAAAAACCCGCCGTAATAAGCGATGTCAGCGCTTCGCGCGAATCGACGACGGGCCTTTTATGAAATTTCTGCCTACAATCGCTAACAAAATGTTAGAAATAACAGTAGAACATTATATAATTCTACAATTTTATAATGTCGCGTTATATGGAATACGAACAAAGTATTACTATTTTTTCGTCGATCTACGTTGTATTACTCTTCGATGTAATTGAAGTCGGTTTTTTTTTCGTTTGCGAGCAAACACAATTATTTTTTTATACAACTCAATCGACAAACAAGCTTACAGCTCACCTGATTGTAAACGATTACCGTAGCCTATAGACGCCTGCTAAAAGCATCGCAAGTGCGTTGCCAAACCCACCCCCAATCCCCCAGGAGCTCTGATCACCATACTCACCAAGTCACCACAGGAACACAATTCTATTTAAAAGCAGTATTATTTAACTAGTATCTTTTGTAAGGTTGGGCTGCTCCACATTTGGAGCAGAATATTTCCTACTGTGCACCTTAGTTAAACTATTACTATGGGATAGGCTTCATAATTATGAAATCTATTTTATTTTAACTACTAAATTACAAACGTTTAACATTGATTTCGATCTGAATTTTATTCGAATATTTTAGTCTGTGTATTTTCTCCAACTCGCCTGACAGCTAGACAGTAGACATTGACATTTCTTCTACGTTTACGACAGATTACTAGGAGTCATTGTTGATTTTGTTTTTACAAAATAATATTCTTGAATTGAATAACTTAAATGTAGGCAAGTGCTCGGTTTATAATCTTATATTCAAACATTATTCAAAGTAATTAATAGGACTAGAATAAGTTTAAAAGTGATTTCAATATGAACTCTGCAACCGTAAGTATTTTAGCAATAGTGTTTTCAAAGTTGTTCTAATCCTCATAAATTTATTAAAACCATGCCAGATATCACTGTTAAATGACTAACTATCGTATAATCTATAATAGCTCTTTTAATTTGCACTTTTTTTAAGTTCTTACCCATAAAATCGTTGTGTATTTCACCTGCTTTGCACGGCTTGAGCTGACGTAGATATGTTGATACGCTATTACAGCCAGGTGTGCCGCAGGTGCCGCTGCTCGACGACGACACTATAGCTTTTGGAGAAGAGGAAAATGCTAATAAACAGTTCATGTAAGTTTCCATAACAGAAATCACCTGTTAGTAACATTATAATCATGTTTATATTTGATTGATTTCCAAGCTAATGTTGTTTGTTATCTGCGATTGATAATAACTATTATGTAATATATTACAAATTTAAACTTTTTTAAAAATCTAATATTCATAGTTTATTTCGTGAATAATAATTATCTCGGTATGAAATGAAATGTAAATATAGTAGTTTTTAACATTGTCGGTGATTTCACTTAATTTTTTATTATCATTAAAAAGACGGAGACGAGACAACGGATAGACGGAGCTATTATTAATAAAAGAAAGTTTTGGAAAGCAATATCTTTATCTAAAGATTACTGTTAAATTTTTCTAATTGATTACTTGTTTATTGTTTTCCATTTTCAGACATCCCTACATAGTATTTTTCCACTTAGTCTTCAGAAGTGCAGCTATTGTAGTGTACATCTTGTGCGGTTGGTTCTCCGATTCGTTTATAGCGAGTTTTGTTTTGGTCATACTACTTCTGTCTGCTGACTTTTGGACCGTTAAGAATATTAGTGGTAATACTTATTATATTATTTTAATTTGCTTGACAATATACAAAATTCTATCACTGTTTAATTTGCCATAAACATAAAATTAAAATTCATACTTGACAATACTAAATACTGAAATAGTAATATTTTTAATTAAATATCTAAAATTAAGAAACTACAATTACAATTTGTGCAATGTTTGTAAATATGTGTGTCGTAAATCATCATCATTATAATTTCAGCCTATTGTAGTCCACTGCTACACATAGGCCATCGCAAGTTCGCGCCAAAAATGGCGTGAACTTATGTGTGTTGTTTATATATATATAGAAATTTATTCATTTTTGTACCCTCAAAAATGCCCCGTATGTCTAATTTCTGATATTAACAAATTGTTAATATAATTTTTAGGACGTTTGCTGGTTGGTCTCAGATGGTGGAACTATGTGGACGATGATGGAAAGTCACATTGGGTGTTTGAATC
This sequence comes from Melitaea cinxia, assembly GCF_905220565.1. Taxonomy (NCBI): domain Eukaryota; kingdom Metazoa; phylum Arthropoda; class Insecta; order Lepidoptera; family Nymphalidae; genus Melitaea; species Melitaea cinxia. Next base: position 16,204,258 of record NC_059407.1, on the reverse strand, counting down.
CAAACAGGTAATGTTTTTTGCTGTGGTTTGTGTTACAATTGATATTTTGAAGTGAAACTTCTTCACGCGCATTTGACTTGAGGAGTAAGCTGGTGAATACGTGACGAGAGCGTTACGAAAAGTGTGATCGGGCAAGGCGAATGGAAGTTGAGAGGGAGATCTAAGTTAAATAGAGCTGAAGAAGTTTTTTACAGTCTTGTGGTCTAAAGGAAATTCGTTTTTTATTTTTTTTGGTCTCCCTTTACACGGCAATCTGTCCCATGGGGATAATTATCAATAGGTCGGTTGCAATTGTACTAGATCGTTCAATAAGTCCCGAGACTAACCTGGAAATGGCGCATATATTAAAAACTCTTGATTTTTAAAAAGTACTGGCTATCAATACAAGAATATGTGTCAAATTTTTAAAAATGGAACAATAAAATTATTGATTTTGAAACATTAAGTGACGCTACGGTTGTAATTTCGATACAATGGAAAAAAACGAGTTTCGCGTGTTGATAAAACATTGTTTTTTAATGGGAAAAAATACCGTTGAAGCACAGCAATGGCTTATAAAATGTTATGCAGGATCAGCTCCCTCTAAAACAACCATTTGTCGGTGGTATGCCGACTTCAAACGCGGTCGCATGGACACCAATGATGGGGAACGCTCAGGTCGTCCAAATGAAGCAGTGACTCAACAAAATATTAACCAAGTCCTCAAAATCGTATTGGAAGATCGGAAGGTAAAAGTGCGAGAGATAGCCGAGATAGTGAAGATTTCAGCTGGTAGTGTTTTCACTATTTTACATAAAAATTTGGCCATGAAAAAGCTTTTTTCTAAGTGGGTGCCGCGTTTGCTTACAACTAATCAAAAGGAACAACGTATCAATGATTCAGAGCGATGTTTGGCGCTGATGAATCATAATAAAAAGGATTTTTTACGTCGGTATGTAACAATGGATGAAACCTGGATATACCATTTCACTCCGGAATCCAATCGGCAGGCAGCGGAGTGGAGAGCGGCTGGTGAAAGCCGCCCGAAGCGTCCAAAGACTCAGAAATCGGCCGGTAAGGTTATGGCGTCTATATTTTGGGATGCGCAAGGAATACTTTTCATCGACTACCTTGAAAAGGGGCAAAATATAAATAGTGACTATTAAATGTGCTTATTGGAGCGATTGAAGTACGAAATTGCGGATAAACGGCCTCACATGAACAAAAAGAAAGTGGTGTTTCACCAGGACAACGCGCCTTGTCACAAGTCCGTGAGAACGATGGCCAAAATTAACGAATTGGGCTTCGAATTGCTTCCTCATCTCCCTTATTCGCCAGACTTGGCCCCCAGCGATTACTGGCTGTTTGCAGACCTCAAAAAAATGCTTCAGAGTAAGAAAGGAGAATGATACGATTCCATACTTTTTTGGGCCAAAATGTAATGAAATGAAAATGGTATCAATTAATGCATTTAGGCTTATTGTTCCCTCGCTGAAAATTATCTATATTTTGGCTATCTGAGAGTGGAGTTATTAGACTTTTTGTAATTGAGGTTATGTTACAATGTCTATAAAAAAACCCGATCACTAAGTTCTTGTAGCACTAATGTTTGTTATATTTAGTGAAGAATGTTTGAAAACTCATTACAAATACTGATATACACTGTAACTATAAATAAATATCAGGAATGGACTCAGAATGCATCGGAAAACAGTAAACACGAAACGAGTGACGGACACAGTATTATTGTTAGCCAGCTGTCAAGGCTGTCATTAAGAGCCATTTCACAAAAATCGGTAACAATCCGCGAAATTGTAATATTTTGACGTCGTTAATCTCAGTGTTGGATGCAATAATGTAATTTATATTCTTGAAATATAATAGAGCAAACCTTTGTTGTAGTCCATAGTCAGATCAGAATTTTGATTTATATTATGTGTATAAAATTATTAACCTTTTCATCAGCCTCCTCCCTGGGTAAACGGTCGCAATGTATACTTTGAAGTCCTACTTTTCAATAACCTCTACGTTGAAACCATTTTTAAAAAATATCATAATATGTGGAATATAATTTTGTTGTCCACTATCATAGATTTTTATTCCATTTGTATCTCTATTAAACGATAAAAAAAATTTAAAGTTACGAATATTTTCCAAATAAGTACAATTTTTAAAGCGATATTTCTCTTAGAAAACTAAGAAATTTTAACGAACTATCTTCATCAAAGTAAACTTACATCATTAAGGAATACAAAAAAAAAATAATTAAAAGATGTAATTATTTTTAATACATTTTATATTAAATAATAAAAAGATAGTATATATTGCCACGCATCAAGCCCGGTAAATCAGTCGAGCGCTAGCGCTCTTAGAGGTACGGTCCACGCCAAATTCTGCGCAGCCGTCTCTTTCGCTCACACGCGCCAAACGCCTGTTGTTATAGCGGATAAAACGCATTTGATACTTTCATAATAAAATATAAATAAAATAAACATATTACGAAAATGACTGTAAAATAATATAATGATAATTTCTGTAAACAAATGGATAATTTAATTTTCTTTTCTCACACTATCAATACAAATAGGCATTTCAATCTGTTTGTCTTGTTATTTGTTAATTAATATGTTTGTCGGTGTCGATGTCATTAAATGCTTTTTTATTCATATCGTAAATATTAGATTCATTCGTAAACTGAAAAAACTAAATCAATTAAAAAAAATTGTTTCATAAAATTGATTTTTTTAATTTTATTTTAAATTTATTGACTGTTGTTATATAACATACTTAAAATTTTTAACAAATTAATTATGTAAAAAACATTTTATACCATAGTTATAATTTTTATTATACATCAGAAAATGATCACGATGGTCTTTTGGTTGTCACACTATACGTACTAGCACAAAGATCGCGCGGCTCGTACGACTCGCGCGATGCGACCAAATTTACCTAAACTTGCAGAGCGTAAAATTGTGAAATGGCTCTTAAAAATATGTTTTATTTTAAATCAATATGAAATCGATAATCGTTTTGGTTTATCAGATATTAATTGATATTTTCGATATTAATGTAACTTTATTTGAAATGCACATTATTGTTTACAGCTTTAATTGTGCATCTAAATATCTTGAGTTAATTAACTAGTGCAAACATTTTCTTTTTGAATTCTGTATTCGATTATAATTGAATCGATACCCAAACAATTTGATAAAAACTATCTTTCTCAATTTTCTCCGCTTCCAGATTCAGAATTGAGCTGATATTTTATATTTTAAAATAAAAAAATATGACCAATTTTTTAAACCATATCTCTACTTATTACATTTTGGCCCAAAAGTCCCCATCTCCTTTGACTCAAATAGTGAAGTTATCGCAGCAACGGAGGCTTATTTTGAAGCCAAAGACAAATCGTTCTACACACATGGGATAGAAAAGTTAGAAAAGCGTTGGAGGGACTGTATCGCTCTTGGAGGAGACTATGTTGATGAATAAAAATTAATTTTATAAAAAAGACCTTTTTTTAGTACTTAGTCTCGGGACTTATTGAACCACGTGTTAGGTAATTGCTACTTGACTTCATACTTCCGCTTATATCTATACTAATATTATAAAGCTGAAAAGTTAGTTTGTTTAAACATGCTAATCTCAGGAACTACTGGTTAATATTGAAAAATTATTTTTGTGCTGGGCTTTAGATAGTTCAATTCAGTCTTGTCTGGGATTATATGTGTGCTCTTGTGGCTATGCAACCTTTATTGGTGTGACAGTGGTCATCTGAGTAACTTTTTTTTTGGTGTGGATACAATAATTGACAAAAACGTCTAGTGCTAGATGTTTTTTTTTTTTTTTGTAATAAATAAATGGTTGCGAAAATTGCCCTCTTACTATAGTTAGTTTTAAACTTCTGTAACTCTTGTGATTTTGTAAACAGGTTTTAGTTTATCTTTATTTAATGTTGTGCATACATTTAGTTTAAATGCATGTCAATCGAGTGTCATTATTAAGCTCAATAAATAAATTCAATAAAACGAAACAGTATCAAATTAAATTCATTTTTTTTCTAATTTTGTCTAAAAGTTCACACATATAATCACGCGCATGACCGATTGAATTATCTATATAACATTTAATTTTACGGCACGTCACTGCAGGAGAGTTGACATAAATATCAAGGTATAATGTATGGGGTAGAGCACAGTAGGAGATATCTTTTTCTAAATCTATAACAGCGTGAATGTAAAAGTTCCTCAACATAACAGAATTGTTTCGGGCGGCAGGGACACGTCCAATGCCCGCACTGTCGTCCTGGGACAATCTCCCACTCATTTAACGTACGCCCCTGTAGCAACTTGCGCTGGTTACGTACGCCACCACACACCCCTGGAGTCTAGGTCGTTTCCTTGCGTGCGGCTTCATCCTTCTGTCCGTTCTTCTCGAACGCCACCGTAAACGTCGTGGTGCTCTCTGTGTTCACAGTTCATGAGTAAGTGCTCGAATCCGACATAGTTACTATGCCTGATGTCGCTGACGCAGAGGTAACCCTGCCGGCCGAAATAAGAATTTAACGGCCAAATAATAGTGTTGTGTCCCATAGTAACGTAACCTGAACTCCTAGGATTGCTCTGACCATATATTTGTTTGCCGCCCGAACAGTACTAATAAAATGTATTTGTAATAGGCAGAGGTTTACAAAATAAACGTTTGTTCCAGAGTCGTGTGAACCGCAACGAAAGTCGTCTGTTTTGGATGGGACTCATACTATGTCCACTAATCTGGTCTGGCTTCTTCATTATCTGCCTATTTGGACTTAAATTTAAATGGATGGTATGTGTTTAATTTTGTTTGGCTAATAGTTTTCAATTAACTGTGTTGTTAATTAATTTTATTTTAAGGAATATTTTAATACGTTTTTAATGAACTGTAATTACTGTACTGTGTGGCTACGGTACTAAAGAATATAGCCACCCCTTCCCTTCCCGTGGGTGTCGTAAGAGGCGACTAAGGGATAACACAGTTCCACTACCATCTTGGAAATTAAAAAGCCGACCGATGGCGGGATAACCATCCAACTGCTGGCTTTAAAATACACAGGCCGAAGACGGGCAGCAGCGTCTTCGGTGCGACAAAGCCAGCCCTGCGGTCAGCAAACCGCTTGAGAAAGCGTGGTGACTATGGGCAAAACACATGAGTTCACGCTATTTTTGGCGTAAACTTGTGGAGGCCTATGTCCAGTAGTGGACTGTAAAGGCTGTAATGATGAACTGTAATTTATTTACAATATTTTATTTGCATGTTTTTCAAAGTTATTTATAATCTAATTTTTCGAGTTAGGGGTCATCCATTAATTACGTCATACGTTAAGGGGGTAGGGGGCCAACTAGGTGTGAAATTGTGTGATGGTGGTGTGGTATCCAAAATTTTGTGACATCACATTTCTAAATATGATACATCTAACTGTAGTTTTAAAACGATATTGCAACTCCATACCTATTAACGATTAACTTAAAAAATTTAAAATTTAAATTGTTTTGTTTGGGAGCCGAAAATAAAAGTATTTTGATAATGTTTTATAAATTTTCATACTTAATATTGATTTTATAAAAAAAAATAATAATCGAGGAAGGGTGAGAAAAAAAGGTCGAAGTCCTCAGTGAGGCTGGAAATCAAAGTACATTGTAGAAACGTCAATAAAATCTAATCAAATCACTTTTTTTACAGCTATTGGTCTTAATAGCGTTAACATTGACTGGCGCCAATCTATACGGATATGTCAAATGCAAATTTGGCGCGAAAGAGAACCTACAGTCCGCGACCACAGATTTCGTGAAGAAGCAATTGTTCCAGAACGCGTCGTCCTTCATGTTCGCGCAGCCCACGCCGCCGACCACTGGCAACACTGGCGTCGTGTAGATTATTAATGTATTCTGTGTCACTGTAAATTATTGTTTAAATATTAAATTATAAGTAAAATGTGTGCTTTATTTGTGTACCTGTATATTTTTTGTTTCACCTTATTTTTTTTTAATTAATTCAGAACATAATTATAAAATTAGTAGGATTGACATAGACACAATGACAATTTTAGACCATTACTTTATATTATTTATTGCACTAAATAATTTAAAAATAGTCGTTGTAACTCATGTACACCTAATAGCAATCGTTACTCATAGTAGGGAATATATTCACCAACCCGCATTGGAGCAGCGTGGTGGATTGAGCTCTGATCCTTCTCCTACGTGGGGAAAGAGGCCTAAGCCCAGTTGTGGAATGTATCTGTACAGGCTGAAGCGATATTTGTAAACATACAAATATACATATACTACGTATGTACATCTCATATCTGTGGTGATGTTGGAGAGCAGATAGTTCTTTAGATTGTTTTTAAAAGTGGGCAGCGATGAACTTACTTGAATGAATCTTGAGAGATTATTCCAAAGGTTAGCAGTGCGTACAGAAAAGTAATTTAAAAGAAAGTTGCTGTTATGCTTATAGGAACTTCGAGCATCGTTGTTATGCAAGACCGTCTAGAGCGTGTGCGGGTAGGAATCAATTTGAAACGGGACCGAAGGTAACGAGTAGACTATCGTGGTGTATGTTATAAAGGGAAGAAGCTACTTAAATTGAGTAAGAAAATAAGAGATGCAATCATATTTGCTTAAACCAAAAATAAAAAGTATTGCAAGATTTTGTGGACATTCGACTTCAATTACATCGACAAGTAATACAACGTAGGTAGACGAAAAGAATAGTCAAGTAAATACGCATTATCAAAGATTACTCCAAAATCTGTAATCAGATCTCGATGAAATTTAAATTAAAAATCATCAAAATCGGTACACTCAAAAAAGTTATGCGGATTTTCGAGAGTTTCCCCTCGATTTCTCTGGGATCCCATCATCAGATCCTGGTTTCCTTATCATGCTACCACACCAGGAATATCCCCTTTCTAACAAAAAAAGAATTATCAAAATCGGTTCATAAACGACGAAGTTATCCCCGAACATACATTAAAAAAATATACGGTCGAATCGACTGAGGAGGTTCCTCCTTTTTTTGAAGTCAGAAAAAAAAAGAACTTACTTATACCGAGTTGTGAAAGACTATGAGATCTATGATAATTTGGTCTGCATTTGTTCATGTTTTTATGAGGTTTATGAAATTTTTTCCCATAGGGTACCAACATAGATGTACCGTTTTTATCCTCAGGTCAGTGTGCTCCAGTGGCGCAATCGGTTAGCGCACGGTACTTATAGGGCAGTGCCTGTGAGCGATGCCGGGGTTGTGAGTTCGAGCCTCACCTGGAGCATTTTTTGTATACTAATTTTAAATATAACAACAATGTCTGTGTCTGCGGTGTCGTAGCTCTCGAACGCATGGAACGATCGATGGCATTTTTAGGCTGAAAGTGAATTTTTTTACAGTAGTTCTCATCTATGTTTGTTAAAAATCAATCGAGCAGTTTAAAGAGTATCATCTCATTTCCAAAATGATGTAAGGCATTTTCGGCGTAAAATTAAATTAATTTTTGTTTTCGTACGATTCTTATTTGCACATATAATAAAAAAATAACAATTATACGAAAATAAAAAGGGCAGGAAAGCTCTCTAAAAGAAAGGAAGGGAGGAAAGAAGAATAGCTCTCTTCCCGTGGGTGTCGTAAGAGGTGACTAAGGGGTAACACAGTTCCACTACCACCTTGGAAGTTATAAAGCCGACCGATGGTGGGATAACCATCATAATGCTGGCTTTTAAATACACAGGCCGAAGACGGGCAGCAGCGTCTTCAGTGCGACAAAGCCAGCCCTGCGGTCACCAACCCGCTTGCCCAGCGTGAATACTATGGGCACACACATGAGTTTACGCCATTTTTGGCACGAAATTGTAGAGGCCTATGTCTAGCAGTGGACTGCGATAGGCTGAAGTGATGATCATGAAGGTTATTTGCGAAGGACTTTTCTGATTTCAAACTTAATATTTATGCTTTTATTAATACTAGCACATTTTTCTTTCTTTCTTAATATTTGACGACATAATTTAAAGATCCGCAATTGGTAGAAGAAAAAGGGCCTACCAAGGAACACGTACCGCTTTTACCCAAAGTGCAGTGAGCTCCAGTGGCGCAATTTGTTAGCGCACAGAACTTATAGGGCAGTGTCCGTGAGCGATGCCGAGGTTGTGAGTTCAAGCCTCATCACTTCAACTTAATACAATCCACTGTTCGAGCCTCATCTGTGTTATAAATTTTTACTACATCGTCAAATTCAAATTTTACTTAAAAATATGTTTGTGTGTACCTACTACAGCAGTTTTAGCGTTTTTTTTTTTAATCTATTTATTTATGTATAAATAAACGCCTCACACTCAACGCCCCCCACTAGGATTATCTCCTGTCTCGGAGGATACGGAAACACGCACAATACACAAGCACAAACTCCCAGACCACGGCAAACATCTTTATGGCCAATACAAACGTTTTCCATGTGCGGGGATCGAACCGCGTCGTCAAAGTCCCAAGTACCCATATATTAGTGTATTATCTATGAAGTCAAGCGTTCATTTGAATAAAGAGATTCGATAGAGTACCACACGGGATTCTTATAAAAAAATTATCGTGTCATCGTTACATGGGTCCAGTATTGTAATGGCTGTTGTCGTACTTACATAGCCGTTCTTCTTGTTTGGTCATAAGTGGTTTTAGTTCCTCAACTAACGAGACCACGTCAGGTAGGGAAAGTAATCCCGCGGATCAGCAATCCCGCATAAATTAGCGGGATTATACCTGCAGGATCCGAAAGATTTGCGAGATTTTATTTTTTCCAGCCTGAATTCGTATAATAATACGAGTATTTAAGGTACGAACAGTGTTGAATTTCTTAGTATAATTATACTATTTGTACTATTATTTCATGACTTGCAGTATGTAGTACCGTAAAGCTATTACGCTAAGATATTACGCGAAACATACCAAAATTGTACCTTCAGGTCGATCAACTTCATTTATTGGTCGAATTATTTTGTTTTTATTGTTTACCCTTCCATATATCCGCGAGAGAACGAAAGTAACCGACATAGCCCACAGAATTAACAAGTTGAAGAGGCAGTGGGCTGGTCATCGTTGTCGTAAGACCGATGGCCTTTGGAGCAGACGGGTCCTGGAGTGGAGAGACCGCGTCTTGGCAAACGCAGTGTGGGATGTCCTCCGGCCCGTTGGACCGTCGATCTACGTAAGATTGCCGGTGTAGGCTGGATGAGGATTGCGGAAAACCTATGTCCAGCAGTGGACTGCAATAGGTTGAACTGACTTCCATATAAAGAAGTTATTTATCAGGCAATAACGAGTCAGTCGTTAAGAAGCTCCGGGGATTTCCTATGTAATGTTTTACCAAGTAATTTGTATACTGATGTACGTAGATATACAAATCCTTTGTGTTTTACTATCTCGGTCGTTGTGACTAGGTAGGATGGATGTATTTTATGTATGAGTGTGAGTGAGACGTTGATTTACGTACAAATCAATCAATTTTCAATTACGGCAAGTCAGCACTCGGGGTCGGATTTTCCTTCCCCCACGCGGAGGGTGGATTTAGCATTACATTGTACCAGTTGTTATTTCTTTCAACCAGGCATGGAAAATTTTATTGCCAAGTTGGCTTCCTGAGTCTATTCTTTGGTATTCTTTTACACTATACCATACTATATTGAGATAGATCGCTGTATTAGCGATAAGGCCGCCTGTTGCAACTGATACAAATTCTATTTTTATATATCATTTGTTATGCTGTTAAAACCTTGTATTAGTGTGCGAAAGTGTAAATAAATAAATAAATAAAATATATTGAATATTGTGTACGTCTAGAATTTCTGGCATGTTCTTGATGTGACGTTGGACCTTTTTTATGTGGTGAAAATACATCATGGATACCACTCCAGCGCCGTTCACAAAAGCAATAAATTTTGAGAAATATGAAGAAAAATTCTATTCGTTATCTTTTGTATGCGTGAAGCGCCTTTCGTCAAAGCAATAAAAAGTGCACAATACACGTATGTTATCGTAGTCAACTAGATTCAAACAGAAGTTATAGATAAGGCACAATTTAAAGAAAAAATTATTTGTAATAAAAGAGATATTTATTATTATTTAAAAGGGATTTAAATTACTATGAAACACGCTTTTTTTAAGCAATAGTGTAGCTGTTAACTTATGTTATTAGTAACGCAACAAAGTATTCCGTTACTTTAACAGATTCACTATTATCACTAGGAAGTTGGCATAGTTAAATAAAATATGTTTACGACCCAGGTCAGAGATCCGTAATTATTAAATCGATGGAAAAATGAACTACCAATGAACATCTTCCGTTTTTGCCGACTGTACAGCGAGCTCCAGTGGCGCAATTGGTTAGCGCACGGTACTTATAGGGCAGTAGCCGTGAGCGATGCCGGGGTTGTGAGTTCGAGCCTCACCTGGAGCATAGTTTTTACTACACCGTAAAACAGATTTTTTTACGTTGTACATTTTTTATTTACATTAAATTTTCATGTAAATGTACAATAATATTTTAAAGCACGTGTAGTCTATTATAATTAATTATATTCGTTTTGCAATAAAAAAAATGACTAGCCAAATTAGTCACAAATATTTTCAGGTGTACTTATTTCATATTTCCATCGGAAGCAAAAAGGAATATATATATATAAAGATGTGATGAAGATGATATTTCGATTATGGCTGAATTTTCAGTAGGTTTGTTTAAGAAACTTGAATTTAATAATTATATTTATTAGTATATAGTAGTTATAAGTAAGTATTTCTATCTGATAGCCATCACAGCGATAACAATCGCACGACTTACCTAATTAAGATAATACCTAGAAACTGAAATCCACTAATTAATATTTTTGATTATTATAAAGTTAGTTCAGTGACTTAAATATGTAGTTTTACTTTTAATTTTCACTTTTTAATACACGCATCTTACATCGCTTTCATTTAAACCCAAGTAATTGCAGCACAATCATAACATTGAAGACAAAATAAAACCTTGAAATAATAAAAAAAGTAATGTGATCTATTATATAATTAAAAATAAAATTAGTAATGAAATAAAAAAGATTTAAATACTTTAAAAATTTATGCTCCAGGTGAGGCTCGAACTCACAACCCCGGCATTGCTCACGAATACTGACGTATAAGTACCGTGCGCTAACCAATTGCGCCACTGGAGCTATAGCAATCAAGGCGAAAATTTGATACGTATACTAAGATAGAAATATTTAATTGTGTTGAGTGACGTACTTCTTGACTCTTGTTGTTAAATGTCAAAATCGAATGGTAAAAAAGTGTCGAATGTTGCATATTATTCCAATAAAATACACAGAGATTTCATGTACATTGTAGAAAGAATGTAAATTTATTTAATATATTTGCTAAATATATTTGAATACTATAAGAATTTATTGTTTTTTGATTATTGAACTGAAATTCCCTAAAGATAAACACAAAATGGAATGTAAACGTCATTTATGTGCTTCAAAATTTGTTGTGATATTGTTATACTAAATAAAATTTAGTTTTTACGATCTGGTGTTGTAGTTATAAGTGGAGGAAGTTTATTCTTTTTTTTAAGTGTCTGATGTTTTCACAAAATGAATTGGTTCGACACATCGGGGCTAACGAGCCTGGCCAAGTCAGCACTTAAGGAAGCACAGAAAACAATTGATAAGGCGTTAGATATTCAAGATGATAGTAGTGAAGAGCAAGATGAGGAGGCGGCTGGACCCTCGACTTCAAAGTCGTCTCCGGGTACTGGCAGCACACCACAGAAGGACAACTCAGATTTTTTTTCATCCTGGGGTCTCACAGTTAGCGCCGAAGGCGGTGACCCTATTTCGATAAAAGAGCAACCCGTAGTGACAGAAAGCCCCTCAAAATCAAACTCTCAAAGTCTTTGGGGATCTTTTGCTGGCTCCTTTTTTGAACAACCTAAAACTGACACAGATACGATCGTCCGACCTCCTAAAGCGAAGTCTATGAACGTTATTTCTGATAAATACGACAGTCAGGACGATTTGTTTTCGAAAAGTCAGCTTGTTATGTCTGATGGTGCGGAGTGTCTTAACACAACAAAGGAAGAGTCAAAGTTTGATGAGAGACGTAATTCATCTATGTCAAATGTATTGTCGTTTATGTCCAGTAGAAACAGTTCAGATTCAGTGGAGGTGTTGTCTCACAGCTTGAAGTCTACTCCTGATTCTGAGGCTGCATCATGTCACTCAGTATCCCATAGTAGCAGTCTTGGTTTGAAGTTGAATTCAGAGTCTGTTGAAATACTACCTGATAGTCTTGTGAGCCCAAGTTCAATAGAGTGCCTAGGTTTTGACAGCTATGCTAGCGACATAAACAGCAGCACATCTTCAAATTTGTCTCCAGCTGATATGTCAGATAAAAAATCAACCCCAGTCGGGGAAAGAACAGAAAGGGTAGAAACAGCTGATAGCGTCAGCCTGGTTGCTGATGATGATGAAGATACAATGTCCTATAATTCTATATCTGAATGTACCGCCCCCACTGTACTGGATACTGAGGATAAACCAATAAGTCCATTTCCTAAAATTGCCAGAATTGACCCTAGAAGAGGTAACGAGAAGGAGGTCACACTTTTAGAACAGCAATTTATACCTCATAAGATGCAAATAAGTGAAAACTCCTCTAATGATGGCTCCTGGTCTGATAGGACACTGAATGCTGATAATGACAGTGTCACTCAAGAAAATCCTGTAGATGAAATCAAGAGGAATGTTGATCCAGAAGATGTATTAATGGAAAAGCTTAGTGATTCTTCTTCATTTTATAACGTCAATATATCAGGTGATTTATTAAGATCTGAAAGTTCTGCTTTCGTTAATGTTGAGAAAAAGCAATGTAGCCCTATTGAAAGTAACGACTCATCACAGAAAGAAGCCAGTGTGAAAGAGAGGACTTCACCAGTTAGCTCTGATAGCAAGAGTGATCTTGTCAAAATTGGTTCGGATAGGACATCAGGGCACACATCAGGTGATGAACTGGAAACTGCCACATCATCAGATATAGAAATCATTCCGAGCCCCAACGGAGACAGTAGCCATGGATGTAGAAGCAGCCCAGGAAAGTATGGCTTTAAGCAGAAATTGGACGGTGCAATTTCTCCTAACCTTGTTGATTTAGTATTAGGAAAGAATTTGGCTACTAAAATCCGTGGTCACACTAGAGAACTCTCTGAAGCCTCAGTCCTAAGCAACACAAGTGACGAAAGCCAGGGTTCAGAAAATGATCGGTTAATGAGAAGACTGTGCGAGATGGCTGAAATATTAGATGCCAGGGAAAATAAACTAATGGAAGTTAGTCGGAGTAACGCAGAGCTTATCGAGTGTAATGCTAATTTGAAGAGCCAGGTGGAGTCCTTAATGGTTAAACATGAAGGTAGTGACATTAATACTATAACAGAGGATTACACTCAGAGGATGTCTGCTCTTGAGAAAAAATTCCAACAAGCTATTAGAGAAAAGGCAAGTACCAATAAAGTTTTTTGTATTTAATATTTATTTGTCTAAAAGGGATGTGTCAAACTTGCCGGTAAGACTTTAGATTAAGAACCGTCGAATTATCTAAGTTCAAAATTTGACCGTTTATCGGCATAATTTCATTAAAAAAAAATAACCCTTACCTATCTAACTACCAAATTAGACTGTTAACATAATTTGGTTACAAAAAAAAAATAACCCTAACCTATCTAACTTCAAAATGCGGTTCTTAATCTAAGGTCTAGCCAAACTTGGCTTTTGCCCCATGTGTTCTAAGTATCTCTCTTGTGTCTTAAAGATCTCTATCTAGCGGTAATTAAGATCTATTACTCCATAACATAACTTCTCTGTTTACTATGTTCAATTTCTCATCCAGTAAGAACAAATAATAAGAAAACAACTGACAACAAAAACTGTTAAAATTTAATTTTTTTAAATCCTCTACTAGTTTTAGTTAGCAAAGTAATCTCGACTAGAAAAGCGAATGAATCATGTTCAGTGATATTATCTTTGTATTTCGTTATTCATATTTTTGATCAGGATCAACTAAGGAAGCAACTAGACTATATCAAAGCAGACATGTCTCGCAAGAATTCATCAGATTTAGAAAATACATTGAAAGAAAAAGATGAGATGATCGCCCAACTCCAAGAAGAAGGTGAGAAGCTTGCACGTCAAGAGTTGCAGCACTCCAATATCATCAAGAAGCTAAGGGCCAAAGAAAAGGATAATGAACAGGTCATCAAAGCGCTAAGGTAAGCCTTAAAATTACCGAAATTGGCTTATATACTCAGGATGGATCATATGTGACAAATACACATACATTGCCATACAAATGTCACATAAAATACAGTATTGAGACATTACTTAGAATTCTATTTTGCTTTGAGCCATCAAGAGTGAAAGAGACTATCCTACATCAATAGTACACTAAATTAGAATGTCAATTACTAGGTTTCTTTATTTAAATAGCTACAGTTTGTGGTCATAGTTATACCTCGCATATATCAGGTGCGAATGACAGAAAGAATAATTAATATTGGTACTTACTAATAACCAAAGATAAACCAAACACAAGTTTCCTCAGTAGAATATTATTATAGACATGTTTTGTGATGTTAATTTCAATTTCAATTCAATGCAAAAATTTACTTCAATGCCATTGCTCTGACTAAACCCAGTGTTTGCGATTTATTACAGAACAGACCAGTAACCTTCATTATATAATGATATATAAATATTCCCACAGTTACAGTACAGTTTTATTATTAAAATGGTAGGTTGTAAACCATGCACTTATTGATATATTGATAGTATAATCTTGTTAGCTTATCAACTTATAAATATTATATATTTTACTCTGATTTTATACAAACATAAACATATATATAGTAAATATGATATTAGGAAAAATAATAAAACACTTGTACAGCACTATTTTATTCTCGAAATATGTTTTGAAGTTAAAGAATTGTTTGTGGTACGCTAGGGTCTTCTTAAATTGGAGACATCATGCTCTTGAAGCGAAGACTCCATATGGTTACTATCCGCTATGTAAATCACTTATATATATAACTGGCCCCTTAGCACAGCTAGTCTGATTGGTGGACCGTACCCAAAAAAATATCAATTTTAACCTTAGGAACAGATGACTGTATGTTAAACTTATTTATTTGTATCTAGGGATAAAATAGCTGATCAGACAGCTGAACTGGACCGCATGAAGCGTTCTCTAACCGCCAAGGAGGAGTTAGAAGTGAGCCAAATCGAAGCGGTGTACCGGCTCACAACCGCTAACAAGAAAATGGAAGCAGAATTAGTTGAGGTGAGACAGATTCTTTGTACAGCCTAACCCCCACTTACTGGGGGCCGAATTGATTCAGCCTATAACATACCACTGATAGGCATTAGCCTTACTCTCCATGGTCTAACTATTAACTACATCTCTGTTAAATTTCAAGCTTGTAGCACAAACATTTAAGAACTTTCATACAAACTTCGAAAGCTCTTAGAAGTTAATCCGGTTCTTTCCCAAAATAGGAAATAGTAGTAGTAAACACGTGACATTGCAAGAAATTTGATCGCATATAAAAGCCTCCTGTCTGTTCCAGATCTTCAACTATTTTTACACAAAATATGTTTAGTATGTATATTGTTATACGGTTGAGTAATTTTAGCGTGAAAGAGCAAAAAATATTAACTTGCTTTTGAGTTTATATGTATATGGATATTGATTTGTAATTTTTGTTACAATAAATGTATATGAAGGTAACATAAATAAAAAAAAAGTATATGGATTTTGATTTGTAATTTTTGTTACAATAAATGTATATGAAAGTAACATAAATAAAAAAAGTGTACAATTAAAAATTAAATGATTTGCCTGCATTAACGTTAATTTCAATGTCATCTTTTTTGCACTTCTTCAAAAGACTTCATTGCAACGAAATTCAAATATTAAGTGTATGATTATCTTGAAATATATTATAAATATAATAAATGATATAGTTTATCAGTAATTATAGTTTTTATGTATTGCACATTTTTTGTAGTATTCACGTTTTTATCACAGTATTGTTATCAGCGTTTGTTGTTCTAAATTTATATATTTTTATTTTAAAAGGTTTCTACTTCGAGTACACTAGTATTTGGCTACTCTTCTGTATGCTTATTTTTGGGGACTAGGTATACCCCGTTGTGAAACCGTACACGTGGCCGGCCACCTGGAGCTTCTTGGCGTAACTTTGTCATCAACCCTCGATTTTGGCTCATACATAGAGGCAAAGGCTCAAATGCTGCCAAAAAAACTGGGCGTCCTCTCGGGGGTGAGACAGTACTTCACTCTGGAACAGCTTGTAAATTTATATCAAGCGCAAGTTCGATCATGCATAGAGTACTGCTCTCATCTTTGCGATGGCTCAGCCAAGTACCAGCTGGAGCTTCTTGAGTCAATTGAGAGAGGAGCCAGGAGGCTCATCGTCGATGATGCACTCGTCGCTGCAAAGCTGCAAAGCTTGCATCATCGGCGTAGGGTGGCCGGCCTGTCGGTTTTTTATCGGATACACTTCAGAGAGTGTGCGCAGGAACTTCATGACCTGATTCTCCCCTCCCCCCTCCATCATTGTACAACCAGACGCTCTGCGTTACGCCACCCTTATATGGTTGACATTCTCCCTACACGCACTAAGCGATTCGCTAGTACATTCTTGATCTGTACGGCCAAAGAATGGAACTCTCTACCAGTGTCTGTGTTTCCGGAAAGCTATAACCTGGGGATCTTTAAGTCGCGAATGAATAGGTTACTTACAGGTAAACGTGCTCAATCTTGATCGCATTTTTCATTTATCATCAGGTGAAATAGAGGTCGTACTGTGTGGCTACGGTACTAAAGAATATAGCTACCCCCTCTCTTCCCGTGGGTGTCGTAAGAGGCGACTAAGGGATAACACAGTTCCTCTACCATCTTGGAACTTAAAAAGCCGACCGGTGGCGGGATAGCCATCCAACTGCTGGCTTTGAACACAGGCCGAAGACGGGCAGCAGCGTCTTCGGTGCAACAAATCCAGCCCTGCGGTCATCAACCCGCCTGCCCAGCGTGCTGACTACGGGCAAAACACATGAGTTCACGTTATTTTTGGCGTAAACTTGTGGAGGCCTATGTCCAGCAGTGGACTGTATAGGCTGTAATGATGATGATGAAATAGAGGTCAAACGCAAGCCTATAATTGTACAAAAAAAATTAAATTTCTAAAGCTCGGCGTATTGTAAGGCGCTCTTCACAATGGATCGTATGATATAAAGGTATTCTTAGAATTGTCGTCGAATAATCGTTGTCTCAAGATATTATTCGTCAGTTTTTAATTCTTTACCGTCGAATATGTTACGAGATCCATATTAGGTATTATAAATTTATGTAGCGTGTTTCGTGTGTCTGTTAAACTGACAGCGCGTATGTCGTCACGTAGAGTCGCAGCGCACTAGACGACACGACGCAGAAGCTAGAAAGCGCCCGCACGTCGCTGGAGGCGCTGAAACGCGAGCTGCTGGAGGCGCGGCGCGAGTGCGGGGAGCTGCGGCGGGCGAGGGACGCGCATGCGCAGCTCGCGGCCGCGGCGGAGCGCAGCGCGCGCGACGCGGAGCTGCTGCGCGCCGAGCTGCGCCAGCTGCGGGCGGAGCGCGCCAGGGGTGAGCCGGCCTGAGGGACACTGACTGCCCGAGTGGCACTGACTGCCCGAGTGGCACTGACTGCCCGAGTGGCACTGACTGCCCGAGTGACACTGACTGCCTGAGTGGCACTGACTGTCCGAGTGACACTGACTGCCCGAGTGGCACTGACTGTCCGAGTGACTGACTGTTTGAGTGACACTGACTGCCCGAGTGACACTGACTGCTTGAGTGACACTGACTACCCGAGTGACACTGACTTCCCGAGTGATACTGACTGCCCGAGTGACTGACTGTTTGAGTGACACTGACTGCCCGAGTGACACTGACTGCTTGAGTGACACTGACTGCCCGAATGACACTGACTGCCCGAGTGACACTGACTGCCACATTGATACATACATGTATTATATCTTTTCTATGTTATCTTATTTCTCTATGTTTTAATATGAAATTGCTGTCAATAATTTGCGACCGAACTTTCTAATGTGAAATGACTTGAAACTCCACTACTCTTGCTGTCACTGTCATGCTAATTTTTGACATATTTTACCATATGTGCGCTTCTCGAGCGTGAATGCACAAAATAAAATAAAATAATATTATATAAACAATAGATAGACGTGTATAATATGTTAATTTCGGTCGCAGAGGAGCAGCGCTGGGTGTCCCGCGAGGAGGCGCTGCGCCGCGAGGTGTGCGAGGCGCGCGCGGCGTGCGAGGCGGGCGGCGCGGAGGAAGCGCCCGCGGCGCTGCTGGCGCAGCTCGCGGCGCTGCAGCGGGCGGCGCTGGAGCGCGAGCGGGCGCACGCCGCCGCCGCGCAGCAGCTCGCCGCGCAGCTCGGTACTGCGCCACTAGTGCTGCGCTTGCGGCCCCATTATCTTCCTCACGTTTAATCTGTTGCACGCAGCTGACGGCTTAATGTAACACGATAGCCACTACTTTCAAATTAAAAATAGTCATCAAAATTGATACACCCAGTAAAAAGTTATAAAGTGACAAAGTCGAAATACAGTAAAATTGAGAACCTCTTTATTGCACACACAAGAACATCATGAAACACCGTTAAATACCGTTAAACATCACTAAATATAAACTTGTGTGTGTGTCTCGCGCAGCGGAGGCGCAGGCCGCAGCGGCGGCGGCGCAGGAGGGCGAGCGCGCGGCGCGCGACGAGCACGGCGCGTGCGCGGCGCTGCTGGACGCCGCACAGGGAGAGCGCGCGCGCGCCGAGGACGAGCTGCTGCGCCTGCGCGCGCTGCGAGAGGCGGAGCGCGCGCAGCTCGCCGCGCTGCGCGAGTGAGTGGCGCGGCCGCACGGCTCACACTGTCTCACACATACATACATACATACATACATACGCGCCGAGGACGAGCTGCTGCGCCTGCGCGCGCTGCGAGAGGCGGAGCGCGCGCAGCTCGCCGCGCTGCGCGAGTGAGTGGCGCGGCCGCACGGCTCACACTGTCTCACACATACATACATACATACATACATACGCGCCGAGGACGAGCTGCTGCGCCTGCGCGCGCTGCGAGAGGCGGAGCGCGCGCAGCTCGCCGCGCTGCGCGAGTGAGTGGCGCGGCCGCACGGCTCACACTGTCTCACACATACATACATACATACATACATACGCGCCGAGGACGAGCTGCTGCGCCTGCGCGCGCTGCGAGAGGCGGAGCGCGCGCAGCTCGCCGCGCTGCGCGAGTGAGTGGCGCGGCCGCACGGCTCACACTGTCTCACACATACATACATACATACATACATACGCGCCGAGGACGAGCTGCTGCGCCTGCGCGCGCTGCGAGAGGCGGAGCGCGCGCAGCTCGCCGCGCTGCGCGAGTGAGTGGCGCGGCCGCACGGCTCACACTGTCTCACACATACATACATACATACATACATACGCGCCGAGGACGAGCTGCTGCGCCTGCGCGCGCTGCGAGAGGCGGAGCGCGCGCAGCTCGCCGCGCTGCGCGAGTGAGTGGCGCGGCCGCACGGCTCACACTGTCTCACACATACATACATACATACATACATACGCGCCGAGGACGAGCTGCTGCGCCTGCGCGCGCTGCGAGAGGCGGAGCGCGCGCAGCTCGCCGCGCTGCGCGAGTGAGTGGCGCGGCCGCACGGCTCACACTGTCTCACACATACATACATACATACATACATACGCGCCGAGGACGAGCTGCTGCGCCTGCGCGCGCTGCGAGAGGCGGAGCGCGCGCAGCTCGCCGCGCTGCGCGAGTGAGTGGCGCGGCCGCACGGCTCACACTGTCTCACACATACATACATACATACATACATACGCGCCGAGGACGAGCTGCTGCGCCTGCGCGCGCTGCGAGAGGCGGAGCGCGCGCAGCTCGCCGCGCTGCGCGAGTGAGTGGCGCGGCCGCACGGCTCACACTGTCTCACACATACATACATACATACATACATACGCGCCGAGGACGAGCTGCTGCGCCTGCGCGCGCTGCGAGAGGCGGAGCGCGCGCAGCTCGCCGCGCTGCGCGAGTGAGTGGCGCGGCCGCACGGCTCACACTGTCTCACACATACATACATACATACATACATACGCGCCGAGGACGAGCTGCTGCGCCTGCGCGCGCTGCGAGAGGCGGAGCGCGCGCAGCTCGCCGCGCTGCGCGAGTGAGTGGCGCGGCCGCACGGCTCACACTGTCTCACACATACATACATACATACATACATACGCGCCGAGGACGAGCTGCTGCGCCTGCGCGCGCTGCGAGAGGCGGAGCGCGCGCAGCTCGCCGCGCTGCGCGAGTGAGTGGCGCGGCCGCACGGCTCACACTGTCTCACACATACATACATACATACATACATACGCGCCGAGGACGAGCTGCTGCGCCTGCGCGCGCTGCGAGAGGCGGAGCGCGCGCAGCTCGCCGCGCTGCGCGAGTGAGTGGCGCGGCCGCACGGCTCACACTGTCTCACACATACATACATACATACATACATACGCGCCGAGGACGAGCTGCTGCGCCTGCGCGCGCTGCGAGAGGCGGAGCGCGCGCAGCTCGCCGCGCTGCGCGAGTGAGTGGCGCGGCCGCACGGCTCACACTGTCTCACACATACATACATACATACATACATACGCGCCGAGGACGAGCTGCTGCGCCTGCGCGCGCTGCGAGAGGCGGAGCGCGCGCAGCTCGCCGCGCTGCGCGAGTGAGTGGCGCGGCCGCACGGCTCACACTGTCTCACACATACATACATACATACATACATACGCGCCGAGGACGAGCTGCTGCGCCTGCGCGCGCTGCGAGAGGCGGAGCGCGCGCAGCTCGCCGCGCTGCGCGAGTGAGTGGCGCGGCCGCACGGCTCACACTGTCTCACACATACATACATACATACATACATACGCGCCGAGGACGAGCTGCTGCGCCTGCGCGCGCTGCGAGAGGCGGAGCGCGCGCAGCTCGCCGCGCTGCGCGAGTGAGTGGCGCGGCCGCACGGCTCACACTGTCTCACACATACATACATACATACATACATACGCGCCGAGGACGAGCTGCTGCGCCTGCGCGCGCTGCGAGAGGCGGAGCGCGCGCAGCTCGCCGCGCTGCGCGAGTGAGTGGCGCGGCCGCACGGCTCACACTGTCTCACACATACATACATACATACATACATACGCGCCGAGGACGAGCTGCTGCGCCTGCGCGCGCTGCGAGAGGCGGAGCGCGCGCAGCTCGCCGCGCTGCGCGAGTGAGTGGCGCGGCCGCACGGCTCACACTGTCTCACACATACATACATACATACATACATACGCGCCGAGGACGAGCTGCTGCGCCTGCGCGCGCTGCGAGAGGCGGAGCGCGCGCAGCTCGCCGCGCTGCGCGAGTGAGTGGCGCGGCCGCACGGCTCACACTGTCTCACACATACATACATACATGCATACATACGTCTTACACCGTCTCACTTACACATACATACATATAATCACACCTCTTTCCCGTAGGGGTAGGCAGAGACCACTTCTTTCCACTTGCTACGATCCTTACATACTTCTTTTTGCTTCGTCCACTTTCATTATTCATTATTTATTTCATTATTCTTTTCTCAGTTACACGCTATACTCTATTGACTCTTGTGATAATGGTAGCTTCGCTTTAACTATAAATTAATCGAATAAAACAAATATAATTTCGATTTGTACAACGACAATTCAAAAGTGCTTTTGAAGCCTACTTGAATAATTTTTGATTTTGATTTTGACTAAAGGTATAATTGCCGCGATTGATTCAAGCAGCATCCCACTACTGGGCATTGACTTCTTCATATAGGAGAAGAGTTCCATCTTTCAATACTTTTTTTTTTCATATTCAGATTTTTTTTATTAGCCCACAAAACTGACTACAATCGTCTAATATAAACATATAAAGTAAAGGACAAAGTGTAAAGTATGTATGTACAATTGAGTCTACTAGATGTGGACATAGCATGCAATACAAAAAAAAAAAAAACTAAAATCAAAACAGGTAACTTAACAATAATGCAAAATCAAAAATTAGGAATATAAAATACTAAAACACATGCAATTCAAATAATAAAAGAAAAACAAATTAAACATTTCAATATAAAAAAGGGAAAATTCATTACAATTGAAACCTAAAATACTGTAAAACAATGTACAATTTAAACACGTAGCTCATTATACAGCTTACTTTTAATTGTAGCTATACTATCACAAAAGATATCTATTACGTCTCTCTTTCCATTTGCTAAAAACTGCATAGGAACTGCCGAGGAACAAGCAATTTAAGGCATTCAATCAATTCAGGTGGGGTTAATCGATACCCCTTCAGAAGTTTAGACAGGAAAACGATATCCGCGATCTGCCTACGGTCCTTTTTTCCTTTTTTTTTATGTTCGACTCTTAACTGCGTTCCTTCAAATGGGTTTTGTAAGTGTAATAGACATAAAAAAGCATTGGACGGTTATGCAGAAATACATTTTCAGAGTAGCTCGTATATTAAGAAAAAGCAAAAGTTAAAAAAGGGCTAGGATTTTTTTAAAGGAATGCAGTTAGGATTTAAATATACTATATTTTATGTGTACATTGAAATTTCAGTAAGACTGACGAATTGGAGCGTTTACGTGCGGAGAGTGAGAGAGAGATAGCGGCGCTTCGTGCGAGAGTGAGTGAGATAGAAACACAATTGGCGGACGAACGAGTCGCACTCGATACCGAGAAGAAACGAAACGCTATATTGCAGGTAATTTTTAGTTTAGTTAGAGAGAATTCTGAGAGCCTAAGAGAAACTTGACTGTCATTTTGTAGCAGAACAAATAATATTGAATTTTAAAATTTACTTCCTTCTTGCAGGAGCAGATATCGACGCGAGGGGACGTGTCGCCCTCGCCGTCTGTATCTTCAGATACGTTCACAACTTCCTTCTGGCAGACGGTCAGTACTATGATACCTTCACTGTAAGTGAAAAGACTATTTACATTATTTAAATTTGTTGTATTGAAGCTCGTTCGAGCATGAACAAAAATTAACGTAAACTAGAATACACCATGTATACGTAGGTGCTAATTGTCTAACATAATGAGACGAACTGACCGACAGGAGGAGGGGCACTCGCTGGTCGGTAGCGGCGGAATGGGCGCGAGCGGAGGCATGGGCGGAGTGGGCGTGGGCGTGGGCGTAGTGGGCGTGGAGGAGGCGCTGGCGGCGCTCACGCGGCGGGACGGCGAGCGGCGCACGCGCGACGCAGCGCTGGCAGCGCTCGCAGCGCAGCGCAGCGCGCTCACCGCGCAGCTGGCGGCCGCGCACGAGCGCCTCGCCGACTACCAGGTGCGCCGCACTGACCACCTGGGTGGGACCACTGAGCTAAGTGCGATGTGGCTGAGCTAGGCCACAGCACGAAATTTCTTGCTCAAAATATGAGCAGTCAGTACCCCGACCATACAGAAGATCACAGCTAAATAATACTGCTTCCAAGCAGTGTTGTGTGCCTGTGGTGGATAAGGTGACTAGAGCTCCAAGGGGGTAAATTCGGCAACGCGCTTTCTGTGCTTCCGGTGCTAAGCGTGCGTAGCTGGTATAAGCTACGATAATCGCTTACCATCCATATGAGCAGTACGCTTGTTTGCCGATCAAATTGTTGTATAATAAAATAAAAAAAATGTCCGCAGAACGTGCAGGAGCAGTACGACGCGCTGCTGCAGATGTACGGCGAGAAGGAGGAGCAGCTGGCGGAGCTGCGGCTGGACCTGCACGACGTCACGCAGCTGTACAAGCAGCAGCTGGACGAGCTCGTGCGCCTCAAGCGCCTCGCCCGATAGCGCCCGGCGACGAGTGCCACTGCCGGCCCTGCTGACACGGCTGGCCCTGCTGACACGGCTGGCCCTGCTGACACGGCTGGCCCTGCTGACACGGCTGGCCCTGCTGACACGGCTGGCCCTGCTGACACGGCTGGCCCTGCTGACACGGCTGGCCCTGCTGGCGCGGCTGGCCCCACTGGCACTGCTGACCCTACCACCCCTACTACCGAGTACTACCCTTTTAATCGCTATACGCGATCTTTGACGATACAAACTCAACTGTCCACTTCTGTCTCAGCCGGCTCTACTCCACATCTTGACATAAATAGGCCTCAATCGACAGGTTTTTCCACGTTTGTCAGCAGCCGCAGTCGGTGGGACTATACGTGCTGCATCTCTCGATATTATCTTCTTTGAATACCTTTACATTAATATGGATAATTTTTCTTCTCTTTAAGAATTTTCACTTCACAATTAGATTTATAAAACTAGTGCAATAATATTTCACAACGGCATCGCTGAAGGTGTTGTTTGTCTTATAAATATATAATAATAATTTTATTTAAACACAAATTGCTAGCAACATATCATTTTCTTATAGTCATTTCATGATTCCTTAAATTTAATTTATAAACCCTTTTAAATATTAATAATTATTTCCCATATGCAATGTAAGCTCTATCCACAATACATTTTAAAATCTTAAATGTGAAAGATATTATGTTATTACGAATATTAATATTATACACATTACAAATATAATTGAATCGAAGAATGAATAATTGTCGTCAAAGAGGTATTAGAACATTATATTATATATTAAATGCCTATTATTATTGAATAGACCTTTAATACTAAAAAATTAGAAACGAAGCATATGATAAAAGTACTTATATGTCGAGACGTGTTAAACATATGAAAAAAAACTTGGAAAAATAATACATAGCCATATATATAATATAAAATTTTGAAATAAGTCATTGTATATAAATAAAATATATACCATTTCTAAGTTGAAAATAATATTTATTTAAAAAGTTTCATCGATTAAATGTTACGCATTACTAAATGCAGTAAACATTAGTTATATTGTAAATAGCTGATATTGTGATATTATAGATTTATTGAATTCATCAGGATCATTGATGTAAATAATGTTATGTTAAACAACCATTTCTAGAATACTATTTTCTCAGTAGCCATTTTGTTTTACTTTGTTTGCATTGTATCTCTTATTCGTCACATTATTTTAAAATTATTATGAATGCGCTATTTGCCAGGTGTTCATCCCTAAAGATATAAAATAAATATTATTAAAATGATGTGTTATTGGTTTTTTATTTTGGTACCCTTTCGCATGATTTTTTTTTATTATTACATAACACTATTTATTAAATATTTAAAAAAGAATTATATTCCATTTAAAGTTGGAATTTATAATAATTAGCAAACCTGGACTACGCTATGTGTGTGTATTGAAGAGTAACTTGCAATAAACAGTTCCGACGAAATCACGGTCTTATTAGACCGTGGACGAAATTATATTTGACATTAATGTCAAATATTTCGAAAACTACAAGAGGAAAATCTTATCAAAATATACCTTTATAAAGTAAGATATTGTGTTACACGTGCGCATTTTTTTGCTATTTTGGACTGGGATGCTGACCCATATGAGAGTTATTTTATAAGGAAATCAACGATTGCATCGAGCTATAACTTAAATCCAGAGTAATATAATGTAATAATTATTTTTATTTATATAACGAGAACTACCACTACATATTAAAAAAATTATAGTAAGAATGGTTCGCTTCAAAAAGATGAATTAACCTTTTGACCGCCATAGTCAACAAGGGCTCGCGTGTCCTGTGCGCCAACGACGTCTATAGGGGATAAAAAACCCGGACCACAAAAATATTAAATAAAATTATTTAAAAAATATTTCTAGTATTTTAATTCAACATTTCTGAAAATAGAATATCCCTGCAACATTTGAGTATAAAAAACAAGTCTTTTAGAGCTACACGTACTGAGAAACCTTGAAATAAAAATATGCATTCTTATTCCACGTAAATGATATGTCCAAAACGCCGAAGTCGTTATAGTTGACCGCTAGGGATGTGACGCAAGAGGTATAAATAAATAAATATTTATAATATACACACACCGTCATTCTGTTCTTAAAGTAAGCAATTTAATGCTCGTGTTATAGATAACAGCCGACTGGTATAGCTACATTTTTTTTTGATAAACTTACATATAAATAATACATATATAAATAAATATATATACACCCAGACTCGCGGTGGGAATTGAACCCACAATCCCCGGAGCAGAAACAGGGTCACTACAAACTGCGCCAACGGGCTAGTCAAAATGGTATAGATGTTGTTTAAGCTATTCAAAATTGAACCCAAACGTGTTATATTTTTAACCGACTTCCAAAAAAGGAGGAGGTTCTCAATTCGACTGTATTTTTTTTTATGTATGTTACATCAGAACTTTTGACCGGGTAGACCGATTTCGACAAATTTTGTTTTAATCGAAAGGTGGTGTGTGCCAATTGGTCCCATTTAAATTTATTTGAGATCTAACAACTACTTTTCGAGTTATATCTAATAATGCGTTTTTACTTGACGCTTTTTTCGTCGACCTACGTTGTATTATACCGCATAACTTTCTACTGGATGTACCGATTTTGATAATTCTTTTTTTGTTGGAAAGAAGATATCCCTAGTTTAGTACCGTGATAAGGAAACCAGGGTCTGATGATGGGATCCCAGAGAAATCGAGGGAAATGATCGAAAATCCGTAATAACTTTTTACTGGGTGTACCGATTTTGATAATTTTTAATTTAATCGAAAGCTGATGTTTATCATGTGGTCACATACAAATTTTATCGAGATCTGATAACTACTTTTTGAGTAATCTTTGATAACGCGTGGTTGCTTGACTATTTTTTCGTCGATCTACGTTGTATTACTTGTCGATGTAATTGAAGTCGTTTTTTTTTTTCGTTTGCGAACAAACACAATTATTTATTCTCAGAACAAGGTATGTACAGAATTTGTTGCCAAATAAAAAAAATAACGATTTCAATTTACAGCAACAAGTAAAAAAAAAAGAAAATTAAAATCGTTTAACAAGTAACGACTAGAACGAGGTTTGTACCATACAATCGAAATAAGTGAAACTCTTTTTGAAGTCAGTTAAAATGTCGATATATTAAGAAAAAAATAACAGGGTGTTACAAATTCGCAACGCTGGTTCAGATATACACCTACTATCAACACAAAGATTTTGTAAATGTTTCAAAGGTGGTTCACCAGCTAAGCATGAGCTAAGCATAATATCTCGACATGTGTACCATTATCATAATACGGTGCTTTTCTAATAAATATTTATAAGGGCGTAACTTTTGAAATAAACTTTTATAAAGAATATAAGTTTACTGCTATTTATAATCGACTTCAAAAAAGGAGGTTACTCAATTCGACCGTATGTATATTATGTATGTTCGGGGATAACTTCGTCGTTTATAAACTAATTTTGGTTTTTGAAAGGAGTTCTCAAGATTGGTACCACAATAAGGACACCGGGATCTGATGACGGAATCCTAGAGGAAATCGAAGGGAACCCTCGAAAATCGTAGTGACGACTAGTGCGTTTGTTAATTTTTTTTTGTCAACTTAGTATGATGATTTTTAATCGAAAGCCGATGTTTATCATTTACTTGACTATTTTTATGTCTACTTTTGTATTACTTGTCTATACAATTAAAGTCGGTTTTTTTCTATAAATAATTTGATATTTGAATAAAACAAAATGTGAAAAACATAAAACACATAAATAGCAAATGAATAAAAAAATCAAATCAACTAAAATCAATCAAATTGCCATAATAAATATGATATCGCAAATCTGGCGCATCCCTAGCGTTTCACCATTAATCCGTTTACTACACGCCGTTGGCAAGCATAGACGACACTGGTGACGTCATAAGCGAATAGCGAGAAAAGTAGTGAAGTGTAATATGAACGATACCTTAGAACACCGTCGCATTTTGGAATGCGTCGCATCGATGATTTTAATAATTTACAATTACAAATATACCGTTTTTTTTTTTAATTTTTTTATCTAAAGCTAAGAGCGAAGAATACGATTTTCTTTCTCATTCTCAAAATCATCTGGCAGTATCAATATCATCTCTAACCCCCACTCTCATAAAAGCTTATCTTCTGTGCATTAAGTTAGCCTTTTTGTGTCGTGAAATCAAAGGCGGGATCTATTACTCGGTACTGTTTTAGTACTATTTGCTACCTAAGCGAAAAAAAGTACTTCAGTAGTTGATCCGATGAAGCAAATTAATATAACCGGTGCGGTCGGTGCCAGCCTTAGTTTAAAAGAAATATTTATATGCGTTAAATATTAAGGCTGGCACCCACACCTCTAAATAAATAGTAGGAATATTTAGGTACTTTAGAGTTTTTTAAATATTAACTTTTATTACTCCCTTTTTAGTTGTTTGGATTTGAGGCGTGGCGGTCAAAAGGTTAATAAAGTAAAAAATTAAGTGTGATAATCTTTTTTTTCTACAGTTAAAACGACTAAAATTCCTTTAATAAGTATATGGCTGGAGACATATGGGATATGGGAACAAGGCATCAATGAAATAAAACAAGAATGTGACATACACCATTTATTATATAATAATTAAGAAGCGACACAAACATACAATCGGTGAATGCGTTTTTGGATTCTACAGATAATTCTTATTTTCGAATATTATGCGAGCGCCACACATTCGAACTTACGTTATTTTGACAAACCTTTACTCATATCAGTTGGCGATGAAAATGATATTTTGTAAATATTGTCGACAAGTACATAATATGTTAATTACAATTTTAACTTTTCGCAAATATGTGGCGCAATTCTATTACTATTTTATCTATTAACTAAGTACATATTAATATGAAGTTATAAAAAAAATAATAGTAAATAAAAATACAACTACATGTATAGCGATGTGAGGAATATTTTATTTTCAACGTTAGTTAATGCAACACCTATGTCGAAAATTATTTCGAATCGCAAAAATATATTTTTGTAATGTAAATTAAATTTTAATATTTTGACTGTTTCTTGTTCTCGTTATTGGTTATTAATACTTTTCTTTAAAGAGGCTTTTATGAAAATTAAAATTCGACATATCGCTAGTCCAGTTACATAAACGATAATTCTGCTGTAACTCAAATATTTTAACTAATCAAATATATTTTGTTTTACTTTTACTCTACAGTTTGAAATCTTTTTCCTTCTGAGATGTCATTTATAAAATAAATATAAACGTTTATATAACAGTTACACGGATCAGATATTGATTATTTTTTTTTTGGTTCGTTCATGTTAAACTAGTAAAAATATTTGAGATACAATAACAAAATGGGATTTTTTATGAAAAAATTTTGAGTCTAAACATTAAGGATAAATTGAACAAGGACACACAATCACCGTCACAATCATAATACTAGGAGTTATCGGTTAATGTTATGTTGGCATCATTCACGCTACTAGCACTCGTGGTACATGCATATATAACTATAAAGAGCTTGATTCTCAACTTCATTGACTCAATATTTAGTATAAAGTAATCCAATTGTTTTGATTGTTGCATTCAGAGTAATTTATTAAAACTACAACATTAAACATTTAGATTTTTTTTCACAAATTCCAACTACTACTATTATATACTATTTACTAAATTTTATTAGATTTTTGTCCAGATTTGGACATATTTCATATTTCGACTACAGGCACATTTTGCATTTGTAAAAACTATTATCATGTCATGTTTAATTATTCTAGCTATTTCTATTGAACCTTAATATGATATGAACCAAATAATTTGAAGACAGTTCTGAGGAAAAATTTACTTTGGTTTTCATTGTTTCAATTGGACATATATTCTCCATTATTTTGGTTACGAAATAAGAAATGTACAATTCCAATGAAGTTTGAAGAAACAAGCTCGCACTAAATTACGTTTATAATAAGATACACTTGAATACATAGAAGTAAATGTTAGCAGTTAATATTAACGTTAACATGTCGATTGAAGTTAGACAAATTACTCTACGCGACAATTTCGAAACGATTCTGAGTAGATCGAAAGATTTAGTCAATCATGACCTGTCGTTTCATTTTCTTTAAGATAGTCGAAGCATTTTTTTTTTGTTTTTTGTGTGTTTTTTTTTTTTTTTTTCGACCGCTTATTTTGTGCGCAGTCCAGTATCCGTAAGTAGATGTCATGTTTCGCAGCCCAGTACGGATGCAGGCTAGGAAACGAATAACTCTAATCTCGCCCGCGTCGCTTTACAATTTAACGAACTCGATTCCAACATACGAATATATTAAACGCAATACACCTACAGTCGGGAACTAAACCGAAACGCCGGCCAAACGCGGTGAACGAACGCGGCGGGAAAATTTAAATCGAAAATCGAGTTTTCCTAGTGAATAAGAGAAAAATAAAAACCTGTTCCAGATACGTATCGGACGCGTTGTCTGCTCTTAACTTACCATTAATCGAGAATGGATATCTCCGTTCTCCGTTCCGGATGTAAAAACCGGACACGAAGCACAGCTCTCACAGTCTCCGTCCTGAGTCGGACGTGAGACTCGGCCGTGTCGTCCCGGATTGGAATCGTGTCGGACGCGGTCCGGTGGGTCCGGCGCCGGTCCGGTGGCTCGTCTCCCGGGTGAAGGCGAGAGCTTCACACCCACGCCATCCATCCCTCGTACATCAGGCACAGGTTCTCTGCGCTGGTCGCCTCCGATATTATGTAGTCCACCTGTAATTGGTGGACGATGGTGGTCAAATGGGGGAGAAACAATTCTAGTGTGGTATTACTAAATCGTTACCATTCGTTACTTTTACAGGTGTTAGGAATTATTGTCGACCAGGTTTAATATTTCAAAAATAATTTAAAATTGATCATTTTCGATTTTCGATTTAGAGTATCAGTTACTAATATTATTTATAACTTGTAAAATGTAAGGTTTATTGGTCAAGTATCAAATTTTTATAAGTTACACTGTTTGAACATCACCATATAAATATCATTATTATCTAGTCTAAGCGCAGCATATGTGGGAGTGTGCCGTAAGATGTCAAAGTGTCTCGGGGTGTGTGGAGGTGTGTCCGAGTGTGTCGAAAAGTGTCGGCGTATGTGGTTGTGTCCCGTAGGATGTCGAACCGTGTTTGGAAGTCTTTGGAAGTGTGTCCGAATATGTCGACACAATGGGTCGGTGTGTGTCGGAGTGTATCGAAGTGTGTCGGAGTGTATTAAAATATGTCAGTGTGAGTCGGTGTAAGTTGGAGTGTATGTGGGAGTGTGACGCCATGTATGTGTGTGTGTCGTTGTGTATCTTAGTGCGTCGGTTTAGGTCGGTACTTGTCCGCACGCGCTCCCACACGCCCGCCCCTGTTGTGTGTTTGTGTGTGTGTGTGTGTGTGTGGATGCGCGTGTGTGCGCACGTGTGTGTGTGCGTCTGTGTGCGCGTGTGTGGTGTGTGCGTGTGTCTGCGTGTGTGCGCGTGTGTGTGCGCGTGTGTGTGCGCGTGAGTGTGTGTGTGTGTGTGTGTGTGTGTGTGCGCGTTTTGTGTGCGTCACCTGGTCGTGGTGCGCGCGGCGCGCGGGCACGTCCCGCGCCTCCAACTTCAGCCGCACGCGCTTCCACACGCCCGCCCCTGTGTGTGTGTGTGTGTGTGTGTGTGTGTGTGTGTGTGTGGATGCGCGTGTGTGCGCGCGTGTGTGAGTGCGCGCGTGTGTGAGTGTGTGTGTGTGCGTGTGCGTGCGCGTGTGTGTGCGCGTGTGTGTGTGTGCGCGTGTGTGTGTGTGTGTGTGTGCGTGTGTGTGTGTGTGTGTGTGCGTGTGTGTGTGTGTGTGTGCGCGTTTTGTGTGCGTCACCTGGTCGTGGTGCGCGCGGCGCGCGGGCACGTCCCGCGCCTCCAACTTCAGCCGCACGCGCTTCCACACGCCCGCCCCTGTGTGTGTGTGTTATGTGCGTGTGTATGTGCGTGTGTGTGCGTCACCTGGTCGTGGTGCGCGCGGCGCGCGGGCACGTCCCGCGCCTCCAACTTCAGCCGCACGCGCTTCCACACGCCCGCCCCTGTGTGTGTGTGTGTGTGTGTGTGTGTGTGTGTGTGGATGCGCGTGTGTGCGCGCGTGTGTGAGTGCGCGCGTGTGTGAGTGTGTGTGTGTGCGTGTGCGTGCGCGTGTGTGTGCGCGTGTGTGTGTGTGCGCGTGTGTGTGTGTGTGTGTGTGTGCGTGTGTGTGTGTGTGTGTGTGCGTGTGTGTGTGTGTGTGTGCGCGTTTTGTGTGCGTCACCTGGTCGTGGTGCGCGCGGCGCGCGGGCACGTCCCGCGCCTCCAACTTCAGCCGCACGCGCTTCCACACGCCCGCCCCTGTGTGTGTGTGTTATGTGCGTGTGTATGTGCGTGTGTGTGCGTCACCTGGTCGTGGTGCGCGCGGCGCGCGGGCACGTCCCGCGCCTCCAACTTCAGCCGCACGCGCTTCCACACGCCCGCCCCTGTGTGTGTGTGTTATGTGCGTGTGTATGTGCGTGTGTGTGCGTCACCTGGTCGTGGTGCGCGCGGCGCGCGGGCACGTCCCGCGCCTCCAACTTCAGCCGCACGCGCTTCCACACGCCCGCCCCTGTGTGTGTGTGTGTGTGTGTGTGTGTGTGTGTGTGTGTGTACGTCACCTGGTCGTGGTGCGCGCGGCGCGCGGGCACGTCCCGCGCCTCCAACTTCAGCCGCACGCGCTTCCACACGCCCGCCCCTGTGTGTGTGTGTTATGTGCGTGTGTATGTGCGTGTGTGTGCGTCACCTGGTCGTGGTGCGCGCGGCGCGCGGGCACGTCCCGCGCCTCCAACTTCAGCCGCACGCGCTTCCACACGCCCGCCCCTGTGTGTGTGTGTTATGTGCGTGTGTATGTGCGTGTGTGTGCGTCACCTGGTCGTGGTGCGCGCGGCGCGCGGGCACGTCCCGCGCCTCCA
The DNA here is from genome assembly GCF_905220565.1 of Melitaea cinxia. Taxonomy (NCBI): domain Eukaryota; kingdom Metazoa; phylum Arthropoda; class Insecta; order Lepidoptera; family Nymphalidae; genus Melitaea; species Melitaea cinxia. The sequence continues at coordinate 16,171,190 of NC_059407.1, read as the reverse complement.
ACTTCAGCCGCACGCGCTTCCACACGCCCGCCCCTGTGTGTGTGTGTGTGTGTGTGTGTGTGTGTGTGTGTGTACGTCACCTGGTCGTGGTGCGCGCGGCGCGCGGGCACGTCCCGCGCCTCCAACTTCAGCCGCACGCGCTTCCACACGCCCGCCCCTGTGTGTGTGTGTTATGTGCGTGTGTATGTGCGTGTGTGTGCGTCACCTGGTCGTGGTGCGCGCGGCGCGCGGGCACGTCCCGCGCCTCCAACTTCAGCCGCACGCGCTTCCACACGCCCGCCCCTGTGTGTGTGTGTTATGTGCGTGTGTATGTGCGTGTGTGTGCGTCACCTGGTCGTGGTGCGCGCGGCGCGCGGGCACGTCCCGCGCCTCCAACTTCAGCCGCACGCGCTTCCACACGCCCGCCCCTGTGTGTGTGTGTGTGTGTGTGCGTGTATGTGCGTCACCTGGTCGTGGTGCGCGCGGCGCGCGGGCACGTCCCGCGCCTCCAACTTCAGCCGCACGCGCTTCCACACGCCCGCCCCGGTGGCACTTCGCTGCTCACCCGCTGCACAAAAATGTATCATTTTTTACACATAAATAACCAATGTCGCTTCATTCTGTCCGTTCCGAACTGGCCAACTGAGTGATTGATTGGTTGACAAACTACTGAAGCTAGAGACATAGATGCAGCATACTGTAGCAGACAGCCAACCTTGCTTCCACCGCTTCCCTTGTGTTTGGCATTTATGGACTATGACAAAGAAACCGATTCTATTGACACCTAAGTTGCCTGATTTCTTTGCAGTTATGTCTTATCAACTGGCAATAAAACGAGGTATTGAGGCGTATCTATGACGCAGCAAAACCATTCGAACTTTCAACAAATTAAAACAAGATCCATTAACTTCTAACGAGTTAAGACATTATAATGTAATATTCCTGAAGCGGCAGTGCAGTAAAAATGTATTTAAGACCATGGTCTGCAGTAAATTTTACTGGCATCATAACCTCAAAACGTAGTTTTACCAAAGATATCACCCGTCAATGGATGAGTAAAGCTAAATGTGATCGACCTAAATTAACCCACGAAAGTCGGCTCTCCATAAGTTACTGGTTTAAATCCGGCTCGAAGGACCAAAAGATGTATGTTACACCTAACTTGTCGCTGCTGATTATTGTAAAATAAAAGATATAAAAACTAAAGATAAAAGTGTAACTATATTTTATAATATTTAAAGGCTATGAATGAGCTCACGAGCGCGCTGTATGATGATGATGAAAAATGCTGATTGGGCGATATGTGTGTGTGTGTGCGGTTGAACCGTACCGAAAAACTAATGAACTATTCAAGATTCCGTTTGGAAATTATTTTCTATAGAAGTTACAAAATTACGAATTGCCCGGCGATTTCGCAAAGGCTAACTTTTTATCTGACAGACGTATAATTGTGGTTGCAGATGAAATACTGAAGTCCCGGAAGGTTCTGTGTTATCCTCAACACTGTTTCTGTGTGTTCAGTTGTGAGATAGTCGCGAAGAACATGACTGTGTCCAAAGTTGATTGTTCTCTGCCCCAAGTGTTCCAATGGGATAAGGATAAATTAGTCCAATTCAATACACGAATTGGTTCGTTCCCTACTAAGAAAATCTTATTCACTATGCTGCTCTACAATTCCATAAAACATTTTTTACCATTTCGAGAGATTTTTAGTAAAACCGTTTTAAATTCACTTGTAAAAAAAAGACTTGGCTGGCAACGAAAATTAGTAGGGAAGCCAAGCTAGTTGATTTCATTATGATTATATTCTATCTATTCACCAGCAGTAGGGTATTTACCTTCAAACCTTAGATCCTGAATAATTGAGTACAATGTGATCAATACATATAATAAAAATGTAACGGTAAATGTAAATGTGTCGCTGTCTGTACATTTAAGATGTATGAGAAAAAATATTATTTGGATCATTATCAACGCAAATATCACCCAAAAAAAATGATTGATGGTTTTTATATTGTGGCAAGCTTAGCTTAACATTTAGTATTTATTTCATGTCAATCGGTTGATCAATAAAAAAGTTATGCCAATTTAAAGAATGACGTTGAGCATATAGTCACTATTTTACGCGGATGTTGTCGCGAGCAAAGTTAGTTCCTGACTTATTATTAGTTATAGACTGTCGTCTGTGAGCGGTACGGTCTTGAAATAAACTCCCAGCCGGAGGTTTTTCTTATGACTAAACTATGGGTTTCTTGAAATTCGAAAGGCTTAGCATCGAGCTAGCGATTCAAAGGTTAATTTGGCTAGGCATCATAGTGGTATGAGAAATATAAATCGAATATATAAAATTCTCGTGTCGCAGGGTTTGTAGTTAAACTCTTCCGAAACGGCTTGATCGATTCTCATGAATATTTGTGTGCATATTGAGGTCTGAGAATTGAACAACATCTATTTTTCATACCCCTAAGTTACAAAGGGGAGGGGGGGATTAAGAGATTAATAACATATATGGCAAAATAACGTTTGCGGGGTCAGCTAGTACATATATATTATCATACATACCGTGTTTAACAGGTGTGCGTGCGCCTAAAGCGGTCTGACGAGTCAGTTTCTTTGCACTCTCTGAGCCTCCTGGCAATCTGAAACATAAGTATAATACATTTTTTACTGGTATCTATGTATAAATTTAAAAATAATTAGTTACTAAATAAATACTGAAACGAATAAAACTGTAAAGTTACTACCGTCAGGCAAATTCATTGAGGTGGGACATGTTAGGATATATCGTGTTCAATATCTAGAACAGCGCGTCTGGGGAAGTACCTCAACATTACATAATTGTGTTTGTAGGCAAACGAAAAAAAAAATCGATTTTAATTATATCGACAGGTAATACAACGTAGGTAGATGAAAAAAATAGTCCAGTAAATACGCATTATCAAAGATTACTCCAAAAGTTTTAATAAGATCTCGATGAAATTTAAATGAGACCACATGATCAACATCACCTTTTCATTAACTTAAAAATCATCAAAATCGGTACACCCAGTAAAAAGTTATGCGGATTTTCAAGAGTTTCCCTCGATTTCTCTGGGATCCCATCATCATTATCCCATCATAGTATGTATTTTTCTTTTTCAATTTTGTTTTTTTTTTCTTTTTTCTTTTAGTTCTATTTGTTGTATAATTATCTGATTGCTGTTTTTATGTTTATGTTTTGTGTTTCTCTTAGTAATTAATGTAACTGGTGTAAACCGTTTTAATTATTATAATAAATAAATAAATCAGTACCTGTTTTCCTTGTTATGGTACCACATCAGGGATATCCTTTTTCCAACAAAAAAAGAATTATTAAAATCGGTTCATAAACGACGAAGTTATTGCCGAACATAAATATAATATATATATATATATTATATATATATACGGTCGAATTGAGTAACTTCATCTTTTTTTGAAGTAGGTTAAAAAGAGCGCAGCGTAATATAGTAGCTTTCGAATAGTACTGTGGTCCTGTAGTGAGAAAGGCGGCCAGAGTTCCTGGTCCTCTGGGCTTGTTGCCGGACGTCTATAAGCTACGAAGGTCATTGACCTCCGGGCGAGCCGTGCGCTTAAGTTATCCGTACGGAGGGCAGGAGCGGCGACTCACTCGAGCAGCGCGTCCCTTAGGGCCGGCAGCGCGGCGGCCAGCGCGCGCGCGTGCGCGGCGGCGGCCCGCACGCGCGCCTCGCCGGCCGGCTCCGCCGCCGCGCCGCCCAGCGCCTCGCTCGCCCAGCGCCACGCCTGCGCGAACTGCGCCGCCGGGCCCTCGCCCTGCGCCAAAGTACCGCGTAACCACGGTGTACCACGTGACACGGGTTAGGGGACGGGGGCGAGGGAAGACACAATATATCTCATATTCGATATCGATCTCATATCGATTTAGGTGACCAGAGCTCCTGGGGGGGATTGGGGATTGGGTCGGCAATGCGCTTGCGATGCTTCTGGTATTGCAGGCGTCTATAAGCTACGGTAATCGCTTACCATCAGGTGAGCCGTACGCTTGTTTGCCGACCTCGTGAAATAAAAAAAAAAAAAAAAAATTCGATATATCGAATGTATTTTTTAGTTAAAAGCGCGATTTTCAACCTTTAAATTTGAAATATAGACACAAATAGAAAAAGGGATGAGGGGTCAAAAAAGCTAAAGGATGTCACGTGGTAAATAGACAATGTCACGTGGTTAACAAGACAGCTCGCAGGGTACCTCCTGCAGGGTCCGCAGCGCCCGCAGCGGCCCCGCCAGCTCCGCGTGCAGCGCCTCGCGCGCCGCCGCAGCGCCGCGCAGCGCAGCGCCGGCGGCGCGCACGCGCACTGCAGCGCGTTGGACATCGGCGTCTGCGCGGGTGCGCGCTTCGCTCAGAGCGTTTGCCGTTTCGCGCACTAGTGCCGACACATTGCCCACCTGCGGGAAACCATCTGAGGTTAGTAGCTAATGAAACTAATTACAAAAATATATGGATTTAATAGCGCCATATTACATAGGAGATATTTTTAAATATTTTGAAGTTTACTCCTCAAAAATCGATTTTCATATAAGACCCCCGATATGAAAACAAAATATAAGAAATAAAATTTACTGAACGAATGACTTTGTTACGTTTCTAATAACCCCATCGATCGATAGATGGCGTTACTTGATTCGTTTATTTAGAATTTAATATGGTATTATTTTTTTTCTTAGACTAGTAAGTTTTTTTGTGCCTATTTAGACAGTCGATCTGAAGAAGTGAACTCCAGTCGTGCGTCGGAGATGACACATACTTTTTTAAAAAGTAGTAGCGAATCTTCTTACCGATTTTTTTGCATACGCTACATTTCAAATCAGAGTTAACATTACATCACCTATAATTAATTTATTAAAGTTAAAAATAATTTTAATTTGAATAAAAGTGCTCTTGAAGCCTACTAGAATGAAGTAGCTTTTCTTGTCATTTTGATATGATTTCAGTCAGTCGAGTGATCAAGAACTTTTACTAATGAACGAAGTATACAAATTATTTTATGAAGTACCCATTGCGAGTCGATGTTTCCTTCCGGGTGTAGCATTTCCATGAGTGACTCTTCCACTGGCGACACTTCAAGCGAATACTTCTGCGCCAGCGAGCATGCCTGCCATAGACAAATAATATACAATTATAATTATAATTAAATTGAAATAAAAAACATCATATAAGGTATTTTGGTGTTTTTTAGATTTTCATTCATAGTAAATTTTAGCACCTGCTATTTGACATTAGTTAGTATGACGTTTTATAAACCCTTAATTAAGATGTTTCCCCTCGTGCGTACCTTCTCCCAGTGCGCGAGCGCGGCGCGAGCGGAGCGCGCATGCGCGCGGGCGCGGGCGGCGCGGGCGAGGCGCGCGGCCGGCGAGGCGCTGAGCGCCAGCGCGGCGCGCGCGTGCGGCGCCAGGGCCGCGGCGGCGCCGGCCAGGCGCTGCGCGCGCGCGCTGCGGGCGCCCCAGCCGCCCTCCAGCGCGCGCACCACGCCGCGCAGCGCCGGGTTGGCGCCGGCGCCCCACTTCAGTCTGGAGCGGGGCAGATCGAGTTTCAGTTCCGCATTCAAATTAAAACAACTATGCTTTAGACCACACGACTGAAGTAAAACTTCTTTAGATATAGACCTGCACCGTGTCTCAAGTATACGAAACGTGACAACATGAAAAGAAAAAGGAAATGCATTTGCCTCGCCCGATCACACTTTTTGTAACACTCTCAACACGTATTTCTCAGTTTACTCCCCAAGACAAGCTTGTGTAAAGAAGTTTTACTTCAAAATATCGAGTGTCGATATTTAAATATCAATATCGAATTATCGATTATCGTTCAAAAAAATAAATATCGAAATACCGATATTACGTTTCAACCTGTAATATCCCACTGGGCATAGGCCTCTTCCCCCTGTAGGAGAAGGATCAGAGCTTAATCCACCACGCTGCTCCAATGCGAGTTGGCGGATATATTCCCTACTATGAGTAGCGATCGCTATCAGGTATACATGATAACAACCGGGACCTACGGCTTAACATGCTCTCCGAGGCACGGTGGGGAGACCCACAAGGACTGTACAAACATCCAGATCATGGCAAACACCTGTATGGCCAATACAAATGTTTGTCATGTGCGGGGATCGAATCCGCAACCGCCAGCGCAACAGATACAATCCATGACTGTAACCGTTGCGCCAACGCGGCGTCGAATAATTAATTAGTAATAAATATCGGTATTTCGATATATCGATATTTTATCAACAGTCCTAACCTAAATGACACAGCGATGAACTAAAGCTATACAAAATATATATACGTTACCTCTGGTGCGCAGCAGAGACGAGAGCCTGAGTTTTGTCGAGTGCGGCTTGTAGTTTCTCCAAAGCTGCCAACAACTCCCGCGCGCGCCGGGACAGCGCCCCGCTGGGGTCCTGGGCGCTGTTCAGCACCTGCGGGCCAGCGGTGGGTCAGGAGGGGTGTACCGGAGGGACAGCTTAAAGGCGATTTATCGGTCTCTTTGGTGGTATGAGGTGGGGCGCGGGGCGTGTGTATCACGCGCCGCATGGTGTGCTATTGGTTGGACAGTTCGACGTCGATTCAAAATACTATCGCGCATAAAAGTTTTAAATTACGAAATAGTTTTACATAGAGAAGTGAGAAAAATGATTTATAACGTATAATTTGCGTCATGTAAAAAGAACGCTGGCTGTCAAGATGCGCAAAGGCGATTTGCAGTCTTGCCAACTTTTGAAAAAAACTTTTCTCTGCTGTTTACTTTTTTTGGAACAGTCTTATTTGGTAAACAAACCCCTGTCAATCCTAATTCACGTTTTTCTCGCATTTATTATTCACTTTCACAACTCCATTTACTACTTATATAACTAAAAACAAATATCAATTTATTATTTTTAACACAAAAACTATTAAAACTCAAATTTCGAGAGCAAAGATAATTAATATTTTTGAATATGTTATTTCAATAACAAAAAAAATGTTATTGCTTTTGTTTAAAAAAAATTATAATTTTGTAAAGTGATAATTATTATATTCATTTAGTGCGAATTGTTCGCACAGGTATTTCTAGTATATTTTAATATACCTACCAATAACCATAAAACGAAGCCGCGAGTGAAAGCCTAATTAAAAAATAAAAGAGTAGTACTTTCGTGTCCGAGTATACCCATGCGCAAACACATCCCCTCCAGTTTCTTTCAGCGTTATTTTTACATGACGCGAGTTATGACCGCCTAAAACACCGCCGATTTGCGGGTCCGATTCCCTTCCGGGACGGATATATGTATTAGTATAAATATTCGTTTCCGGTTTGGACGTCCTTGTGGGTCATCCCACTGTCGTTATCGTGAATTTAACTGAGGTAGGGCACAACAGGAATTTCTTGCTTAAAATATGGAGCAGCCCGACTGGGGTAGTATCTCGACCTTACAGATTACAGCAAAATAATGTTGTTTTCAAGCAGTATTGTATTCCTGTTGGTGAGTAAGGTGACCAGAGCTCCTGGGGGGATTGGGTCGGCAACGCGCTTGCGACGCTTCTGGTGTTGCAGGCGTCTATAAGCTACGGTAATCGCTTACCATCAGGTGAGCCCGTACGCTTGTTTGCCGCTCTAGTGACAAAAAAAAGAATGCCCGTTGTCGCTGGGCGGGCGTACCTCGGCGTGGAGGTGCGCGTGCGCGGCAGCGCGCAGGCGCGCGGCGCGGGCGGCGGCACGCGCGCGCTCGGCGCCGCGCTCGGCGTGCGCGGCGCGCTGCAGGCGCGCGCGGCTGGCCTGCAGCGCGCCCGCCAGCGCCGCGGCGCGCACGTCGCGCCCCGCCGCCGCGCCCCGCGCCGCGCGCGCCTTCTCGCACAGCGACTCCAGCGTCACGCTCCACGACGCACCTGCGGGCCAGTGGCTGAAACTTTATCTACCTCGTTGCGAGTTGTACGAACCGAGTCGTACATTAGCCTATTTGCGAATCGGCGAATTTATTAAATAAATTAGTTATTAATATAATAATTATTTAGTACGTTTCGATCTATCGAGGCGATCGCGCGTGCTCGCACACCGGGTCGTTTGATCATTATCAAGAGATCGATAAATTAATTTACTTAATTAATTGTGATTCGGTTTTTATTTCCTATTAACGAGTAAAAAGTGTGTAGAGTCAATCAAGGACGCTACACGAGTGTTCACGTCTGCGCTGCTTCGCTTACGTGTCGTCTGTGTGCGGATTAAAACTCATTTTCGCGTCAGCGATAATACATAAATGTCGTATCTGAGAGACTTTTTTAAGAGCGTTATCGTTTGCACTGTATTTAAAATCAATATTTGTTATTTTTGTACTAGATATTATGCTATTACATTTAAGACTCTTATATGATTTTCTGAACACCTCTTGTTCTTAGTCTTCAATAGTTTTATGTTCTTAAATAAGGTCATCTGTGTAGAGTTTAAAGGAGATGGATACGATTCCATACATTCTTGGACCAAAATGTAATGAAATGAAAATGGTATCAATTAATGTATTAAGGCTTATTGGTCCCTCGCTAAAAATTATCTATATTTTGGCTATCTGAGAGTGGAGTTATTAGACTTTTTGTAAAGTGAGGTTACGTTACAATGTCTATAAAAAACCCGATCACTAAGTTCTTGTAGCAGTAATGTTATATTTAGTAAAATATAACATTACTGCTACAATAAAATGTTATATTTAGTAAAAACTGTTTGAAAACTCATTACAAATATTGATATACACTTGAAACGATAAATAAATATCAGGAATGGACTCAGAATGCATCGGAAAACAGTAAACACGAAACGAGTGACGGACACAGTATTACTGTTAGTAAGCTGTCAAAACTGTCATTAAAAATATGATTTATTTTAAATCGATACGAAATCGATAATTATTTTGGTTTATCAAATATAAATTGATATTTTCGATAGTAATGTAACTTTATTTAAATGCACATTATTGTTTACGGCTTTAATTATGCATCTAAATATCTTGAGTTAATTAACTAGTGCAAACATTTTCTTTTTGAATTCTGTAATCGATTATAGTGGAATCGATACCCAAATAATTTGATGAAAACTATCTTTCTCAATTTTCTCCGCTTCTAGATTCAGAATTGAGCTGATATTTTATATTTTAAAATAAAAAAATATGACCAATTTTTTAAACAATATCTCTACTCATTACATTTTGGCCCACAAGTCCCCATCTCCTTTGCTATTTTGTATAAATAAAAATTTCAAATAAAATAGGACAAAGTTTCGACCCTGAGCTACCGAATTCAATAAACTCTTCGATTTCTCAAACCTCTCTCTGTTTTACAAATAACTTTCAATATTAAGGAAATTTTCGTCAGTATCTTTATGTATCAAATTTGAAGAATTTTTGTATTAAAAAACTATAATCAACAACATCAAAAGCTTTAGCTAAGTCTGTATAATCGGTCAAAAACACTACAAATAGTAAACCGATTGTATTGTATTATTGTCTATAGATTTCATGATATCTTCCATTACCGTTACCAAATTAGTCATTCAGCCTTTTCTACTAAACACCATATTGATTATCTATTTTTATTGCTTTCATGTATGTATATATATCATCTTTTTTTTCATTCATAGGATTGCGAAAAACCGGGATGTCTGGCGCGAACTTGGTGAGGCCTATGTCCAGCAGTGGACTGCAATAGGCTGAACTAACTACTAGGTTTCATGCACCAAGTAAGAAAAAGCCAAATTAATAATTGGAAACTTTTCAATACATTTATATATATTTTAGAGGTCTTATATCTATCTAACATTTAATAACTAAAACTAGTAAAGGTTGTGCCAAATTAGCTCACCTATCTCCTTCTGCTCGACTTCAGCGGAAAGATCAAGATGCGCTCGTCTCAGTAACAAACACAGCGCAGCTGCCAGGGCCTTTGAATGCACGCCCAGCACGCAACGCGACACGTACTCAGCTGTAAACCTGCACACGCGTTTTTTGTACTAAAAAGGTAACAATCAAGTGTCCGGCTGATGTTAAACGGACACCTCCATAGATCAAGTTACGAGATAAACCCACTGGATTATCTAGACTTTATTCTAAAACAACCACTCTGATGTAGTGGTGCGCGTGGGCACCTGAAACAGAGGCGGTTTTCAAGTTCGGTTATTACCGCTCGGGATGGATATTTATATTTGTATAAATATTTATTTCCGGTTTGAATGTCTGTCCTTGTGGGTCTCCCCACAAGGACTGGTGCCTCGGAGAGAACGTTAAGCTGTCGTTCCTAGTTGTTATCATAAATACGTGATAGCGATCGTTACTCATAGTAGAAAACATATCCGTCAACCCGTGGTGGAGCAGCGTGGTAGATTAAGCTCCAGTCCTTCTACAACATGGAGCAAGAGGCCTATGCACAGCAGTGGGATGTTACAAACATCATGTGTGATCACGAATCATTCGAAACACGAGAAAAAACTAGGCTTACCTCTTTACAGGTTTGCAGAGAGCGTTATCATCGTGTAGCCCCAGTGTGTTCGGAGCTGGTGTATTGTTAGCGGTAGTTCCCCGGAAGGCAAAGGCCAGTTGGGCACAAAGGGCGAATACTTCCGCAACTGTTTGGATGCGACGAACTATGAAGATATCTTCAAGGACCGAGCGAAGAGTCGGACTTTGCATTGCCGCCTGAAATGTGGAAAAAGGGGAGATCAGAATCGGATTAGACTTTTTTCTTCTGAGTATACTAGAATATATTTTTCTTTAGGCTTAGCATTTATTGTGTAAATATCTTCAATACAGAGTTACGATCATAAGAAAACATCTAAAGATTATTAAGGTTCAAAAATTTCTTCCGTAGAAGCCTCAGAGGTAATGATAACTTCGCCGCATTTAATATACACATGATGCGAGGATTTGATTTTTGGACTTTTTTCTTTTAAAACTTTATATGCAAGTGGGGTTTGTACTTGTCCATGTATGACCGACATATTAGCCTTATTGGACTTAAGTAAATCTCTTACGATTATTTCATTTACTAAAAATTCTTGCACACTGGCCCTTAAAAATAATTGGAATTGTAATATGATTTTAAATACCCAGTTATTATAACTGTAAAACGGTTCGTTTAGCTTATCTAGTATTAGTATCAATTTCCATCCATTCCTTTTTTTTGTATTTTTTAACATATGTTTGAAGATTTTAGATTAGACTTGCTTGTCTAAAGCGCGTAGTACCTTTAAGAACAATTATATATAACTCACTAGTTGTGCACCCCGGTTTCACCCGCGTTAATTTAAGAAAAAAACACTAAAATATTATATACCCTTAGCCTATATAATAGCCTTTCTCGGTAAATAGACTATCCAATATAAAAATATATATACTTTTTTTAAAATTTGAACTTACTTTTTAACTTTATAATATTAGTATAGATTGAAACTTTTTTAACATGTATCTATTGGTGATTTTTATTGAAATAATAAATACTATAGCATGGCACTGACCGACATATGCATAGCATCATTGATATGGTCAATCTTACGCCAGGCGGGAGGCACTGGCGCTGCTAGGTGGTCAGCCAATTCTCTGGCCCGAAGTTCTACCGCTGCAAATAGCCCATTAAAGCCCATCAGTAGCATGCGTCCCGCTGACTGGCTCTCACTTTCTGGTGATGATGATAGCAGGGTCTCGTAGCGCGACCGTAGCTCCGCGGCTATGACCTGTACTCCTGACGCTGGAGACTGGGTGAGAAATATTAGTAAATTAATGGTTTTAATGACTTTATTTGGGAATATTGATTGATTTTCCAACAGTGGAATTTTACATACATAGGCTTCTTTCTCCAAATAGGAAAAATTTCAGAGCTTATTCCATCTTTGCGCTAGGCTGCGTTTAGGCACATAAGAATAAGAAATGTGTAAATTATGAATAAATAATTCTTCTATGTCACTTAGATGACGATTATAGTGTATCAAAAAGCTGTTACGTTTGCTACATCTGACAAAAATGTTTCCTCAAAATACAAAAAAATATTTATTATTATTATTTCTTCAAAGTTTTTACTACAAATATCATATAAAAAATTAAAAATGGAAAATTGGAAACAGTTCTAAATACAGATTTTCGAGTACTAAATTTGCCTTACCTCCATATCCATGACTAAATATCTGAAGTGCATCTCCAACTGCGTCAGTAGTTCATTCAGAGGTATCGGTGTATTCAGGATTACATTATTCAATTCGTTAATCATCAGCAGTGCAGAGGGGTCTTCCGAGTGCACTTTCTTTATAGCTTCCGGTAAAATTATTGTACTGAAATTGTAATTCAGTTGTACCAAGTCTGCAAGCAGAAGATTCGCGTTTCTCACGCATTCTACAGCGACTGGTAAAGCGGCATCCTCGACTGAGGCCGATTGCAAAGGTAATAGTGATAATAGTTCGACAGCTTGCATAGATAAAGAGCTCATATCGTCCAGGAACCACTCCCCTTCCCTTGATGTTAAGTCCACAAGACAGTCGCCAGCGCTTTGAGCTCCATTCTCCAACATCAAATAACGTCTGTTCAAGTTACAGAGCATGCCAATCACAACATTTTCCAACGCTGATGTAGCCCCCTCCTCCGTCCGAACCCAGTTACTGATATTAGTTTTAGCCTCCATATATGCTTCCTGCGCTAAAAGAACAGCATCGGGACCTCCCTCCGCTTGAAGCCTTTCAAGGCACTTGTTGAGAACTGCTGTGGCTTCAGTGTTTATCTGTTGCAGGCGATAGTTGTATGCAACTATCTGTTGAGAATCGACCGTATTGGATTCAGCATTCACTAAGGCAGCCACTTGATTGGATACTTCACGACACACTTCTGGTGATTTACTTTCTAAGGCTGCCGCCAGATATTTGCGGAACATCATTAAACGATGGTACTCGGTCTGACTCTGGGGATAGTACTGCGAAACGGCTACATACTGTGTCAGAAGTTCTAGACAGGTCCTGACGAGTTGATTCGTCTGTTGCATGCTTTGGTTCAGTTCTTGTTCTGCTTGCTCGCATTGGGATATCATTGAGCTTTGTCCAGCGTTTGTTAAAAATTCTTTTATATGCTCGAAGATTGGCTGTTCCTCGTCTTCATTGGATCCAGAGAACTCCTGAACCCACGTCATTAATTGAGGTCCGTTTAATACTTCAATAGTTGTTGCTAAACTTTCTATCTGTGTATCAAAATCGTTCAAAATTTTCACAAGCGCTTTCATCGAGTCGTCTACAGCGTTTTTAGCTTGTTTGTAGGATGTGTATTTTTGTGAAATGGCGTAAAGCGGATGATCGTTAAGGTTGTTTCCATACGCTTCAATCTCTTTGACGAGAGCCATCTGCTGATGACACATCTGAAGTTTCGCCTCTACGGCCTTTAGTTCCTCGTTTTCCTCTAACCATTTATCTGCACTCTCTGTCACCTCCGGAAGTATCGCCAAAAGTTGGTCTCTGTAATAAAGTGAAAGTAGGTTATCAGAGCTTGTTGCGGTTTGATGAATATTGACAGCAAGTTTTATCCCCAATGTTATCAATAATTCAAATGTATGCCGCAAAAATAGTTGCCTGTTATAGTGAGTAAATTATTTATTATTATCGACATCTCGTCGGTCTCAAATTTGTTTACATCCCATTATTATTGTTTGGATAAAAAACCTAACAATAGAACGCATTACATGAATATTAAAATAGGGTAAAGTATCCGGTTTATAGTAAATATATCGAACCATTACTGTTTTAAACTGTTTTATAACATTTTGTAGTTAAATTTATCTTAACAACTTATTAATTAACGAAAGTTTATGGTAAGCTACGTGAATATGAAATTATAACCCCATATTGTTTTCTCTAACAATATTTAACTTACATCAACGAGCATAAATTTCATACAAACATTTGGGATCTTGGGTTTAACTCAAAATTGCAATACATAATTTAAGTGATGTACCCTTCTGACAGTTTCGTTAATATTCATGGAGCCACCGCATACTATAAGGAGCATATTTAGTTTCGTAAAAACATAGTCCATAAATATCTGTGTTGAGAGGCTGGCGGGGTGTTAACACAGCGTACTCTCACACAGGGACCGACTCGTAGAGATATGTCGCTTGTATTTACTGTAACTCTAAACATTACTAAGTGTGAAGAGTGGTGTGTTATTTTGTTTCGTTCTTTTTATTCCTGCAATATACAATGTGTCACTTATGTGTGAACTAGCATGGTTTCTTTAAAGAGAAAATGTTAACCATGGCAAAAGAAGAGGTATGTATATTCGGTGAACAGTCTTTAAAGTTTGGTGTCAATTTAAATACACATTAATGTAAACATGGTACAATCAATGGCACCGCAGTATCAAAGACAGTAAGACTTTGTATTGATGGTTGCCGTTTATAATTTTAACTAGAGATGAAACGGATATCCGGTAACTATCCGGTATCCGGCCTATCCGGCCTTGTTTTCACTATCCGGCCGGATACCGGATAGTATTCAGTATCCGGCCAGATACCGGATAGTAATTCAGTATCATCATCATTAGCCTTAGTCCATCTATTGCAGACGATTTAGATAGTGTCAGACAGACACTTTGTCGCCTAGGACACTCTTCAGAAAAACACAGAGTTGCCTAAGTTCTGCGCTGCCTTCTCGACCTCACTGACTAGGCCCACAGGAACGACGAGTCGATACGTATGGAGCCAGCTCGGCTGCAGGGGTCTTTCGCATTTTAGAGCTATGCCACGAATGCTTGACGGAGACCCTATTCCGGGTTTCAAATGAAGGTTTCCTTCCCCAGGACCCTGATGGTTTTGAGCTAGGTTTATCCCTCGGTCGCCTTTTACGACCCCCACGGGAAGAAAGGCAAGTGTGTGTGTGTGCGATACACCAAACATCTAAGTTCTGCCGGATATCCAGCGGCCGGATATTCGGCTATTCGCCCACATGGTTGGTCGAATATCCGGTATCCGGTATCCGGCCAAACTGCTATCCGTTTCATCACTGATCTTAACCACGATGTAAATCTAGAAAAACGTCAAGAATGAATTGTTACTTTTTTTATTAAACTATTAAAGGTTTCTGTTACTACAAAGTCAGTACGGGTTAGTGGTAAAACGTAGTTATAGGAAATTAAATTACTTTTACTACTTTGTAATCATAATCATATTTCTTTAGAAATTCATTTTTAGTTCAAACTGGAACAAACTTTTTTTCACATCACTTTCACATAACGTTAATATATAGTTAATTGTGATAGCGTTTATTTATACGGAGCTGCACACTTGTTACATTGTGGATTAAACTCTTTACTATAACTCTAAACCTAACACTTTTTGATATCCTTTATTCTTGCCTAATACACCCATCCACAAAAGGATATTTGTACATGATACGTTACATATTATATAGTATAGAGGTTTAGTTTTAACGTTAAGTGAATCATTCACTTAATCCTTTCACTATACTTTCCAAATCCTTTGAATAACATAAAAATATAATGGATAGTAAAAAGGAAGCCTTCTGCAGACAAGAATCTAAACGTGCATTGAAATGTGACATTTCAGCCGTTATCTTTTGTGTAAAAATTAAAAATTGCATAAAAGTCAAGTTGGGAAGTGTGTACATTAATGTTTTAAATGCTGCATGCGACGTAGAGCTGTTGACATTGCTTCACGGTCGTTATGTCATGCAGCGTTTTGTGATTTAAATATGAACCGACTGACGAAGACAATGTTAATGATAGCATAAAATAAAAAAAGATATACATTCTATCTTTTTTCTATATATGCTATATGTGGATGTGCTTAAAAAATTGGTAAGTATTAACGGTAATTCTTAACGATCTTTAAATTGCACAATTCTGAGTCAAATTAATTTATTATAACAAAATAAAATGTTTTACTTCAGAACACCTTATATAAATTTATGTACATGTGTCACTAATTCCTGCTGAGGTTCTTGAGAGAGAATTAACAAAACTAAATCTTAAGCTAGCTGGCTAGAATTTGAAAATTGAGTATTTGTGCTAGTATCGATCTCGACTTGCAAAACGTTTCGCTGATAATCCATGTTTTTAATTTCATCCATTTGGCCTCTTCGTCAAAACTTATCAGATTACACTGTAGTGGTGTAATCGTATATAAGATAGTATTCTAATACAATAAAGACAGTCTAATATCGAACGTCATTCGTTTCACTTGCCCCTTGTACCTCCGACACTACAACACTACTACAAAACTTCGTCATTATATCAACGATTACTTCTCAAGAATTTTACTAGCTCATAATACTTTACATTTAATCATAATCCCTCTGCTAGTTAAGCTAAATAAACTTACGTGACTTCATTAGCCGTGTGCTTAAGCTCTCGCACCCTGACGGCTAGCATAGCACGCGCTGCACGCACATGCCTCGCACCTCTCTTCTTGCGACCGCCCCCCCACTCCACCAGGGGGTCGTACACGAACGCTTCGAGGAGCGTCAGAAGAGTCTCACGACCACGACGCATCGTACGGAGCACGTGCTCACATGCCAGCCGGAATATGCCCTGTGGATAGAAACGATTGCTTTTAGAAAGTGTCGGAATGTCTGTTCAAATACCTTTATGCAGATAATTTTAGAAATATTTATGAACAAGAATATTTTAAGTAAATACAAAACAAAATTGTGTCCAATTTTTAATGTTTTTTTTTTTTTTTTTTTTTTTTATTGTTCTTTTTAACACATACGCCAAGAGAAAAATCGCATAGAAATTGTTTTACTCAACTGTAGATTTTAGTGATCAATTTAGGGTAAAATGGTTGAATAGATTTAAGATTAAGATCATCATTACATCATTACAGCCTTTACAGTCCACTACTGGACATAGGCCTCCACAAGTTTACGCCAAAAATAGCGTGAACTTATGTGTTTTGCCCATAGTCACCACGCTGGGCAGGCGGGTTGGTGACCGCATGGCTGGCTTTGTCGCACCGAAGACGCTGCTGCCCGTCTTCGGCCTGTATTTTTCAAAGCCAGCAGTTGGATGGTTATCCCGCCATCATTCGGCTTTTCAAGTTCCAAGGTGGTAGCGGAACTATGTTATCCCTTAGTCGCCTCTTACGACACCCACGGGAAGAGAGGGGGTGGCTATATTCTTTAGTACCGTAGCCACACAGTACATAACATTAGAATACAGTAAGATTAAGATGTTTGAAGATAATTATGTCCAAATTTTCAACCGTTGTATTAATAATTTCCTAGGTTTTATACAAGTAAATAAGAAGAAGATTTATCAACTTGCTCATGGAAACCATTTCAACTTCCTTTTCCGGCTAGACATTTTAAACACGTTAGCTCCGATAGAAGCTAAACAAACAGAACCATTAAGCCGAACACAATGAATAAGAGGAAATGAGCGGCGGTTCAAATGGACACATATTTAAACACAGGCTGAAAACTAGCGTGAAATCGAATTGCGGAAATTGTACGTGCATAAATAAAACGGTAGATGTCTGTTTTTATGAGCGTCTTAACAAATAAAACTATTTAAAACTTAAACGAAGTCTTATCAAGACTGGACAGAGTCCTCCACAAGTTCGCGCCAAAAATGGCGTGAACTCATGTGTGTTGCCCATAGTCACCACGCTGGGCAGGCGGGTTGGCCTATGTCCTTGTGGATGCCTATATTCAGCAGTGGTTGACTTAACAGACGTTGCGTGGGTATATATACTCAGGGGCCAAAAGGGTCGTGGGCCTGGCGATATTCTGCGAGAGGCGGCACAAGTCGAGCACAAGAAGCGGCGAAAAGAATCAATTTGTACGTAAAAAAAGGTCAGCTGGAAAAGGCTAAAATGAATTATTAATTTTATTAAATAAGTTATAGTAATCGATTTTTTTCCGAAAAGTCATTCATACATACGCTGCGTTTGTCTTTTTCCCTTAATTTATGGGGCGGCAAACTTTATTGGCCCGACGCGCTGAATATTAAAACACGCCTCTGAGACGTCTTGTAAAACAAATGTAATTGGAATAATCGTTATTCTCCGGATTTTTCTGATTGTCAATGAAATTTTCTTAAATTTTTATCCCATAAAATCAGAAAATTAGAAAACTTAATAAGATCAGAATCATTAAAAAACTTCAGACGAAAATTGGGATAGAATTAGTCTTACTGTTCTGGAAATTTGACGATTCACTTTTATTTATACAAAAGATAGAAAATTTCAGATACGGCTTGGTATTTTGTCTTTGACGAAAAATATTGCGATAACATTAGATACAAGTATTTAATTTCTAACAAAGATGGTTTCATATTTAATAGATCATAAAATAACGATATGACAGTCGTAAAGTTTTTATTTAACTTCTGAACGACAAAATCCAAGGCGCTACTTTTGCCGAATATTAACAATATCGATTCGCGAGAACGTACCAAAATTGATAACATTTAAATGTAGGGCACCGCTTTTAATATCGGAACGGATATAGCTTTCTCTCGAACGCTAGGAAACGCTAATGTCGCTTGTCCGCTTAGTGTTTCAATTAGGGCATCTCCATTAGGGTTTCTGCCAATGCACTTGTCGCCAAACTTTTTAATCATAATCACCAATTTCTTGATGATTCTGTACTAAAAATTAAACTGGGCTATTTCTGTGATTTGAGAATACTTTGTCAATATATTATGTATTCTGTAATTGATTGCTTGCTTGCTTCAGCTTGTAACATCCCACTGCTGGGAATATGCTTCTTTCCCTACGTAGGAGAAGGATCAGAGCTCTCTAAAGTCAAAATGCCTAATAACAGACAAAGTTCCGGATACAGCTTCAACTCTATAAACCTATAATATATTACACACTTATAACTAATTATTAAAAGTGTACAATTTGCGCGAAAAATTTACCCTATTTCATATTCATAATTTAATAGAAAATCACCCTACTTCCCGGAGCTCCCGTGTTCCTTTGATCGTAGTTTGAGAACCTTTGGCAGAGATAACAGACGGTCGTAGTAAATTACACAAGCTTAAATTCGCTGATAACCCGATATTATTTCATTCCGTATAGTTGGAAGCTGCGGCTGCGGTCGTAATTTGGTAGACTTAGGGATTTACTCTATAAATTCTATTATACTTAGATAGCTACCGACAGCTTGGTAGCGTAATGTAAAATAGTATTGAATAAGATAGATTTCTTTAATTTATACAATACTAGCTGACCCGGCGAACTTCGTATCGCCTAACAGTCAATTCCTTAATTTTATTAAATTTTTTTTTTTTAGAATTTTTCTCTCCGTAAGAACCATCCTCGTACTTCAAGGAATATTTTAAAAAAAGAATTAGCGAAATCGGTCCAACCGTTCTCGAGTTTTGCGCTTAGCAACACATTCAGCGATTCACTTTTATATTATAGAAGATTATCGATACCTCATTTACATCATTACTTTATGAAGGTGAGAAAATTAACTTAAATATAAATTATGGGTTAATAAGACCTTAAATACTGACTTAAAGTAAGCTGCTTCAAGTCTCCTTAAACCCATAACTTGTTTTTTATTCAAGCAGCGTAATATTTGTTCTTAGTAAATCTTCTTGCACTGTTTGCCTCGCTATATTAAACACTTACTCATGACCATGGGTTGACTGGAAGAAATCTCTTTTAGAGATAAGTCCACCTTTGCCATAAACATTATTATTATGTTGTTTTTACATGTATTTTTTTTTTTTTTGAGTGCAATAAAGTATATATATATATTTTTGTCCGTGTATACTGTTAAGCCCTACGTCTGTCAGGTTTTATATATTAATGGTCGTTTTTAAAGAGAACCATATATATATTATGTTAAGACTTAAATTTATTTGAACGAAACGAAAAAAAAAACGACTTCAATTACATCGACGAATAATACAATGAAGGTACGATTACTCAAAAATTAGTCATTAGGTCTCGATCAATTAAATACGCATTATTAGATATAAATCGAAAAGTAATTGTTAGATCTCAATTAAATTATATCGAAAATTAACGATGATCAATTAAGCGATTCCGTGGCTTACATAGCTATGTTATCTAGATCATGAATTATGATTTGCAGGTAATATTAAATAAATTTACATAACATGCGAATACCTAAGACCTAATAACAGTCGTATCAGTGTTTCTAGAAAAAAAACATTAAAATCATGACTAAGGATACACGAGGAGTTGGCCGGGGTCCCAGATCGCATCCCACGAGACGCCCGAGACATTCCTAATGGTATCTAGCTTTGATATTACATGACTAAACTTATACATCTTTGTTTTAGCTTGTAAATACAAAAAAAATAAATAAAAAATAAACATATACTACAGCTCCGACATTCAGAAAGCTGTTCGTTTTACTTATGAACGAAATTTATCGAATTTTAACAGTCCGTAGTGTACACACGGTAGTATCTAGCCGCTTCCCACTGTCTGTATGCTTAGATTTTTAAAACTACGCAACGGATTTTGATGCCGTTTTCTCTAGTAAATAGAGTGATTGAAGAGGAAGGTTTATATGTATATGTAATACATGCATAATATAGTAGAGGAACACTGATAGTTTTAGAGGTTTCTAATGTGATGTCGTAAAAATATAATTTTTTTTGCGCTTATATTGCAAATATTTATTTTATATTTTATATTTAGTGCCCGTGCGAAGCCGGGTCGCTAGTTGATATTATAAAATTGACGTTTATTTATTATTTTTAAAGCGTCACTTTTGGTATATTCCGAAGATATTTAAAATACGTGAAAATGAAAGAAGATAACATTATTAGTCGAATCTAGGTGTAATATATGTATATTCGTATACGTATTACGATTCAGTCAGAAACATCCCGCTGCTGGGCATTGGACTCTTTCTCCATGTAGGAAAAATATAGCCGAGGACATAATAGGAAGGTAATGTCTACCGAGACATTAGAAATTTTAAGTAACTTAATATGTTGATTATGTTGACTAAGTTAAGGTTGCACATAACACTGGGTATATTACCAAGTTTGTAGTGTACCCATTGTTAAGATAAAACTTTTTTTACTTTATTGTTTAATTTTTTTGCTGCCTTAACTTTCTTTTATTATTGTAGAGTTTTTTTTTAAATTTATTTGTATTATTATTTCTGTAATTGAGATTATTTTGACTTTCGTTAAGTGTGTATATCACCTTATGACGAAATAAATGTTTACATTTCATTTCATTTCATATAGACATAAAATGGATGTCACCTTAAACACTGAAACATCAATGTCTACAAAGTCGCCTACCTTAGTAACAGACGATTATGTACGTTATAAACATATTTACTATCATACTAGCTTTTCCCGCGACTTTGTTTTCGTAGAATAAATTCTAACAAAATAAAAGTTATTGTTCAGATCGCAGACTAAAAAAATAAATAAATTTGTAAAATAAAAGTAGCCTAAATTACTCCTTATTACATCAGCTATCTGTCAGTGAGTCCTGTAAAAATCGATCCAGCCGGTTCATAGATTAGCCGGAACAAACAGACAGACAGAAAGAAAAAAATTGTTATAAAATATTATATTGGTATAGACATGTACCGTGTATACACCCATATGCACTTAGTAAAAAGCGGTTATTTTAATGTTACGAACAGACACTTAAATTTTATTTAATAGAATAGATATATACATAGCTTTACGACACAATGTAAACACAATACAATGTACCTCATTTTTGAAATCTAATAGCAACAAAGACAAATCGGTCGACTTCCATATTTAATAATATTTATCGTATCTCTTATCCAATGTTTGTATTGCCTGAAAACTCTTTGTTAAATTTTAATTCCGTTTGGACGTTAAATTCGTTTTAGGTTGAGGACTAAGAGTGAAATTCAAGGTATTTATTTTCTTCTGAAAATTTAATCGTGGATTAAATCCCGACCTCACTCGAAAATAATTATCTTTTGTGTTCTCTAAATTACAAATTAAATTGGAATTAAAATGGTTGAAACGATACGTGATAACAATTCAGGTCAATCTTAATTGATATTGATGTTGTTTCTTTATTTTTTATATTGATATACACCGAATCTTTCTTTCTATATTCCTTGTTGTTTCCGGGATTGAATGGTGTGATTTTTTTTTCTACGTAAATAAAAAGTTATATTAATCATCCAAAACTTTTATGGGCTGTAATAAGCCACGTTAAGGCCCACATAGGAGGTAAGAGAAACCCTTCAAGTCATCCATTCTGACGGTTGACATAACTCAAGATGTTACAGTAATTATTAATTTTATTAAGTCCTAATTAAGTCGTGATTACGTCTGTTAGAAAACTAAGACTTAATCGCGTGATCCTAACTTTATCATTACTTCTAACCTATGTCCGAAGCGATTGACGTCATCATCTTTCAAATGAAACTGACTTATTTTTTTTTTAAATCAGTGCAGGTAATCTTGATATTATTATGTTTATATAGACCAGATACAGATAGATATTCAAGTCAAAAGCCTGTATTAAATTCACTGCTGGGCATAGGTTTTTCCCATAAAGGATAAATGTTGGGTCTTAATCCGCTAAGTTGCTCCATAGCAGAATTAGTGTCCTAAAATGTTACAAACCAAGCTTTGATAAAGATTATAAAGATAGTGCCATAATTTGGAAGCATCGTTTGACGTCATTATATGATCCCATATATTTCCTAATAACATATTAAATAAATGATACATCCATACACTCACATACCTCAGCATTCGAGACGAAATTATTCGGTCGGTTAGCAACAGATCGTGTACCAGAAAGGGAGTATTTGTGGCTTTCGAGATTCCACGGGAATGTAGACAATGCATGCAAGAGACTTAGGCAACGAGCTGGAATCCGACGAGCCATCTGGTACATTTTCCTGGCTAAAATTCTGATTCAAGATTTGCGTGTGAATATGTTGAGAACCTTGAAGGGCATTCGGCGTTCGCATCGGAATTTTGATAATTTTCTTTATGTAAACAATTAGTCGGAATACTCACGCATTTTGTTCGGTACTAAATAGAAGACGAAAAATCTATTGTCGTTTAACTATTATTGAACTATTATAGTTATTGCCATACTTTTTGACCAACTTCAAAAACAGGTGGAGGTCCTCAATTCGACTATTTTCTCGTGTCCTCATAACTTTTTGATGGGTGGCCCAATTTCGATTATTCTTATTTTTAATGGAAAGGTATCGCTTGTCATGTGGTCACATTTAAATTAAGTCGAAATCTGACTCGCACTTTTTGAGATATCTCTAACAACGCGCATTTACTTGGCAATTTCTTTCGTGCACCCACGTAGTATTACTAGTCCGTGTACTTTAAGTCGTTTTTTTTTCGTTTGCAAGGAAACACAATTATAACGCTATAATTTTCTTGAATTTAGGTATAGTCAACATATCATTTCAGTCGGTTTGTTATCGAAAACCAAACACGTTTCGCATGACAGATCAGCCTCGTAATTGCTACCGTGTAATCCTAATCATCGATATTTGATCTTGTTTCGAACAATCCCGCAAGTCATGTTATTATAATATCATCTAAAATGTATGTACAAATTTGATGATTGCATTTAATAATGTTTAACTGAGGTAGGACACCGCAGGAAATTTCTGCTCAAAATCTGGAGCAGCCCGACTGGGGTAGTACCTCGACCTTACAGATGATCACAGCTAAATAATAGTGTTTTTAAGCAGTATTGTGTTCCTGTTGGTGAGTAAGGTGACCAGAGCTCATGGGAGGGATTGGGGATTCTAGAACTAGATCGACAAACAAGCGTAGATACGGCTCAGCTGATGGTAGGCGACCACCTCAGCTTATAGACGTCTGCAACATCAAAGCATCGCAAGCGCGTCGCCGACCTTTATGACGACCCGTACGCTTATTTGGGTTAACATAAAAAGAACTCGTCAGACGTTACAAATAAAACAGAATCATCGAAATCGGTACACCCAATAAATAAATAAAAAACAATCGAGTTAAGAATCTTTTTTGTAGTCGGTTATAACGGTATGTCATTGGTAGTGATAGAGGCCATAAATAAATAAATTTACATACACACGATCATCTGTTCCTAGGTAAGCCAACTTAAAACCTGATTCTGTATTTTGGGCAACGGTAGATGGATAAACAATTTTATTTTCTTGTTATTAAATACATATCATACAAAAAACCGAGGTATTTGACACCACGACACTGTGGGGGTCGATAAAATTAAAAATTTGTAAATAAAAGCACCTTAATAGTAATTTAACACATTTTCTATAATAATAAATTTGAAATAAAGAAGATTGGCACGAATAGGAAGTGAGTTTTAGATCGACGTCATCGTAATCCGAACATGTTGCGAAGTTGAAGCGAAGCCTGAACCGGTATTTATTTTAATCAAATGGGTCAAGGGCGGACTGTGTTAGATTAAAACGACCATGCACATTGTAGGTATAAAAAATATATCTACACATGATAGTTCGCTACATATTTAATATATAGCGAACTATTTTCTTTTTTTATTCTCCTTTTTTCCTTGTGGATCTCTTCTATTTCACCGTGCCTCGGTTAAAACGTAAAAATTCCCTGCCTGGTATTTATCATAGGTACCAGATAGCGATCGTTACTCATACTTGGGAATATAAGGATAATAGGACAAAGGAGGCGTACGTCCAGCAGTGGGACGTTACAAGGTCGATTCAACCGATCGTCTTTTTTATTCTACCTCATTATTTTTTACGTTGATTATAGTCGAACAAAGTTTTCGCGAAGCGCTTAAAAACATTTGCATTGGGTGATTGTGTTGATGTAATGACCAACCCTAGTAATAACGGCAAAGAAAAAATTAATATTATAAGGACCGAAGACGGGCGGTACTCTATGAAATACCCATCAATCTATTTCTTGTAATCTCCATTCTAAGTGAAATTCGAAAAATTATTTGTGATATTTTAGCATTATTGAAATAATCTAAACAATACGATCGCAACAAAAAAAAAAAAAAAAAAAACTACACAATAATATAACTACAATGAGACATAAGAGCCTATTGTCACCAACAACTAACCGGTCTGTCCTCCACAATCATATTGATCCAATGCTTATAGCACACAAAACGTTATATCGAGTATAATTACAGGCGAGTGCTCTTAGCGTCAATCAAGGCCTAAGACATGTGATTAAGTCGTGTCACGAACCATACCCTTATTAATACCATAATGATTCGAAGATTCGAATAGATTATCGCCTGTAATATGTATGGATGGTCAGGAGAAGGATATTTCTTCATGTTTCATTGTTTTTTTGACGTGACAACGTCTAATAAATCGATGGACGCCGGCTACATGCACGAAAAAGGATGACTCATTGTCCCGTTACGCTCATTGTCCTGTTACGCTTATCTATCTATCTTCCACTCGATTGTCCTATGCGTTCGAGATGTTTTGTTATGACGTTGTCACGTTAAACTATCATCCGTAAACCAACTTTACAGACAACCAATTGTTTTTTATAGTAAAACCTCTTACGTTACGAAAAGTGTGATCAGGCGAGGAGAACGAAAGTTGAGGGAGATATAAGTTAGTGAAGATAGAAAGAAAGAGTTACGCGTCGTAAGTTTATCTTCAGTCGTGTAGTCTAAAGCACACTCGTTTTTTAACCGACTTCCAAAAAAGGAAGAGGTTCTCAATTCGACTGTTATTTTTTTTTTTTTTTTTTTTTAATGTATGTTACATCAGAACTTTTGACCGGGTAGACCGATTTCGACAAATTTTGTTTTAATCGAAAGGTGGTGTGTGCCAATTGGTCCCATTTAAATTTATTTGAGATCTAACAATTACTTTTCGAGTTGTATCTAATAATGCGTTTTTACTTGACGCTTTTTTCGTCGACCTACGTTGTATTATACCGCATAACTTTCTACTGGATGTACCGATTTTGATAATTCTTTTTTTTTGTTGGAAAGAAGATATCCCTAGTTTAGTACTATGATAAGGAAACCAGGATCTGATGATGGGATCCCAGAGAAATCGAGGGAAACTCTTGAAAATCCGCAATAACTTTTTACTGGGTGTACCGATTTTGATAATTATTTTTTTTGTTGAAAAGAAGATATCCCTAATATCTAAGATTTTTATTTTTGTGTTACCCACATTAGGAATTCTAAACATTTTTGAATATCATATCAAAAATTGACCGCTCCAGCGGGGTTCGAACCCGCGTCTCCGACGTACCGTGTCGGCGTGTTCGCTTAAACCGTAATTTAAAATTATCATATCGAAAATTTCGCTCGGGCGGGTGTATCGTTCCATAGCTTAATTGGCTAGAGCGCCGACACGGTACGTCGGAGACGCGGGTTCGAACCCCGCTGGAGCGGTCAATTTTTGATATGATATTCAAAAATGTTTAGAATTCCTAATGTGGGTAACACAAAAATAAAAATCTTAGATATTAAAAATAGCACGGTGTCGTCTCCTGTCAAAGATTTTCATTGTAATATGAAACTTTGAATAGTTACGGGTTTCTGTAAAGAGCTCACTATAGACGGCGCCACGGTTCGCTTAAACCGTAATTTAAAATTATCATATCGAAAATTTCGCTCGGGCGGGTGTATCGTTCCATAGCTTAATTGGCTAGAGCGCCGACACGGTACGTCGGAGACGCGGGTTCGAACCCCGCTGGAGCGGTCAATTTTTGATATGATATTCAAAAATGTTTAGAATTCCTAATGTGGGTAACACAAAAATAAAAATCTTAGATATTAAAAATAGCACGGTGTCGTCTCCTGTCAAAGATTTTCATTGTAATATGAAACTTTGAATAGTTACGGGTTTCTGTAAAGAGCTCACTATAGACGGCGCCACGGTTCGCTTAAACCGTAATTTAAAATTATCATATCGAAAATTTCGCTCGGGCGGGTGTATCGTTCCATAGCTTAATTGGCTAGAGCGCCGACACGGTACGTCGGAGACGCGGGTTCGAACCCCGCTGGAGCGGTCAATTTTTGATATGATATTCAAAAATGTTAAGATATCCCTAGTTTAGTACCATGATAAGGAAACCAGGATCTGATGATGGGATCCCAGAGAAATCGAGGGAAACTCTTGAAAATCCGCATTAACTTTTTACTGGGTGTACCGATTTTGATAATTTTTAATTTAATCGAAAGCTGATGTTTGTCATGTGGTCACATATAAATTTTATTGAGATCTGATCATTACTTTTTGAGTAATCTTTGATAACGCGTAGTTACTTAACAATTTTTCGTCGATATACGTTGTATTACTCGTCGATGTAATTGAAGTCGGTTTTTTTTTTCATTTGCGAGCAAACACAATTATTTAATAAAGAGATATAACTAAACTTTTTTTTTTCATATTTCGCAGCAAATCTTAGTTACTAATGGCTAATTAAACGTAAAACTCATCTTGGAGCTAGTCGTAATACCGCAGAGAGGTAGAGAAGCAGTTCCATTTGTGTTGTTGTATTTTTTCAGCCGTAATGAAATCCAATATATCACTTGACGTGGATAACTGAAATTGCAACATTGGTTATCCAAACACACCTACACTGTCACACTATAATATATTATTGAGTTATTAAATAATCATTATATAATTACTTAATAACGCGATGACTAAGATTCCCATTAAAGTGTTAAGTTATTAGGAGTTTAATAACATTAGTGACATAAATTAACTAATCCATTACGTTAATTTGAAGACGATGTGGTAACAATTAACTGTGTAATTACGTTCGTGTCAACGTTATAATTATTTTAAGTACTATAGTTTACTAATATATTACAAATAAATTCATGACAAAACATCTTCTTTACGATACAGTTTTCTTCTTTACGTTTCAAGTTTATAAGTTATATCGATAGATCTTAAAATTTCACGTGTATCAATGCGAGTATTGTGCAAATCAACTAACTATATGGACTGAACCGGTGCACCGGTAAAAATATATAAAAATATACTGTCTTGTTGTTGTAAATCACCAAATTATATTTTACTAACATTAGCACACAGTATCAACGGTAATTCTTAGACTGAGTTCCCATAGCAGCCCTTCTTAGAGCGCGGAACCATTGCACGGTAGCGTAAATGACAGTCGATCCTGTTTTCTTTTCCAGGGCCTTGGTTTCGATTTTCTCACCGTATTTGGGTGTAATACATTACTATATACATTAATTTGTATAAGTTATTTATAGCTACATTTGTACAAAAAAAGTAGTATCGATCGGTTTTTATTTTAAACAACGTTCGCAATAAGTAACTTCCGTGTGTATATCTATAATATATATAAAAGCGAAAGGTCACTCACTCATCACGAAATCTCCGAAACTATAACACCTACAAACTTGAAATTTGGCAAGTAAGCTCCTTATAAGACATAGACATCCGCTAAGAACGGATTTTACGAAACTCGACCCCTAAAGGGATAAAACGGGGGTTGCAAGTTTGTATGAAACTCCTATGTTTTTGAATTAAGCGACTTGAAATTTAAAATGTATGCTCTATAGATGATGAGAAGGTGTCCAAATAATGTATCTTTAGAAATCAACCGCCTTTTGGGGTTAAAACGGGGGATGGTAAATTGACTCACTCATCACGAAACCTCCGAAACTATAACAGCTACAAACTTGTAATTTAGCAGTTAGGTTCCTTATAGGGCGTAGATATTCGCTAAGAACTGATTTTACGAAAATCAACCCCTAAGGGGATAAAACGGGGGTCGGAAGTTTGAATGAAAGTCTTATGTTTTTGAAGTAAGAGACTTGAAGTTTAAAATATATGCTCTATAGATAGTGAGGAGGTGTCCAAATAATGCATCGTAATCTATATATATAAAAGAGAAAGGTCACTAACTCACTCATCACATGAACTCAAAAACCGCTGAATGGTCTATCTATCCAGGTTGGACAAAGATAAAATTTGGCAGGGGGGTAGATTATAGATAGCAGACGTCCGCTAAGAACGGATTTTTTGATATTCCGCCGCTAAGGGGGTTAAATTGGGTTGATAGTTTGTATGAAACATATACAGCCTGAAAATAAAACTAAAAATGTGGTGTATAGAGAGGTTTTATAAAAATAACTATTAAATTATACTAAATTGTGTGTGTGTATTATAAAACAAAGTCCCCAAAAGTGTATGTGATCGATTCGCTCAAAATCTACTGAACGGATTTTCATGCGGTTTCACCTCTGGAGAGAGGACTCCACCGTTGGCAAGAGGAAGGTTTACGGAACGGCTAAGCCGATTTTGGTGAGAGTTTCAATGGAAGTTTGCCAGGAAAACTTTGTGACACACTAATTTCAACGCGGGCGAAGCCGCGGGCACGGCTAGTGTTAAATATATTTGTATTGTTATTTGTATTTGTATTGGATAAGGCTCTGATCCTTCTCCAGAGATTGATATATGATTTCCTATATATCCTTAACTGAGTTAGGGCACAGAAGGGATTTCCTGCTCAAAATATGGAGCAGTCCGACTGGGGTAGTACCTACGTACCTTACAGAAGATCACAGCAAAATAATACTGTTTTCAAGCAGTATTGTGTTCCTGTTAGTGAGTAGGGTGACCAGAGCTCCTGGGGGAATTGGGGATTGGGTCGGCAACGCGCTTGCGATGCTTCTGGTGTTGCAGGTGTCTATAAGCTACGGTAATCGCTTACCATCAGGTGAGCCGTACGCTTGTTTGCCAACCTAGTGACATAAAAAAGAAAAAAATATATATGGGGAAAGAGGCCTATGCCCAGTAGTGGGATATTACTGGCTGAAGCGTTATTTGTATTTGGTAATTACATAAGTGTCACATAATTAGTTAGAACATTGATAAATATCCGCATTTAAAGGGTTCGGTCATTGAGAGTTATTAACATTAATACGATATTAATTAATTACACCTTTTACGTAATTTGAAGATAATTAGATAGTAACTGAGGTAGGGCACAGAGGAAATATCCTGTTCAAAATCTGGAGTGGCCCGACTGGGGAAGTACCTCGATCTTACAGAGGATCACAGCTAAATAATACTGCTTTCAAGCATTAATTGTGTTCCTGTAGTGAGTAAGTGAGACCGAGGGTAGCGACTAGGTAGGGTCGGCATCGCGATTTCGATGCTTCTGGTGTTGCAGACGTTTATAAGCTACGGTAATCGCTAACAATCAGGTGCTTACTTGCCGACCAGTACGCTTGTACTTGTAAGGAACTTCTTTCCTACCTGGTGTCCCATGACACCACATAATTTTTTTTTTCGGAAGTCGTGTTGTAATGGCTATTAAAATCGACATTTTTTTATACTACAAAAACCAATTTATTCATTAGAAGTTTACAAAATAACATCACCTGATATAATATAGCGGTCAGCTCGTAACAAAATACTTGATATACTCATTCTTTTATATTACGCGTCAGCCTGTAATATCCCACTACTGGGCATAGGCCTCTTTCCTCATGTAGGAGAAGGATCAGAGCTTAATCCACCACGCTGCTCCAATGCGGGTTGGCGGATAGATTCCCTACTATGAGTAACGATCGCTATCAGATGTATATGATAACAACCGGGACCGACGGCTTAACGTGCTCTCCGAGGCACGGTGGGGAGACCCACAAGGACAAACGCCTAGACCACGGCAAACACCTGTATGGCCAATACAAATGTTTGTCATGTGTGGGGAGCCAGCGCAACAGGTACAATCCATGGCTGTGACCGTTGCGCCAACGCGGCGTCGCGTCATCTTTTCATCATTATTTTATATATATTTTTTAAAATAATTATCATAAAATAATGCGCAAAGTCCTCGTCTCAAGGTTGCGAATTTGAATATTTTAAAATTTATAATAAATCTTTGGTACCAGTGTGGAGCGCTGTGTACACGAATGCTTTTAGTCTAATGGACTATCCCCCATTTGCAGGGATTCGTTCAACAGAATCATTTTGAGGGCAATTACTCGTGGATAAATAAAACTATTCGAATGGATTTCTTTTTTATCATTTCGCATACTTTATAATCCCTAATAAAATTAAAAAGTGAATGTAAGTTTATTTGTTACGCTTTCACGCGAAAACTACTCGTACTAAACCGATCATCATGAAGCTTTGTACATATATTCTTGGAGGTATTAGAAGTAACATAGGATACATTTAGTAAAAAAAAAAAACGAACGAAGCCGCGGGTAACGGCTAGTCTAATATAAATTTAAATAGCCCAGTTTGCGTAGTTTGTAGTGCTTTCTGTATATAGGTATAATATTTGTATTTATATGTGTACCTTTTCTATGTATATTTATTTAAAAAAAACATTTAGCTAAAACAATAGGTTGTTACCTATAACACAAGCATGAAGTATCTTACCTTAAAAACAGACCGTGTGTAGATGTTATATTTATTTATTACGGCAATAGCTTCCCATCATTTGAGCTTCACTTTTGCCAACCTAGTTGGATAATAATTGTGTTTGCTCGCAAACGAAAAAAACCAACTGCAATTACATCGACGAGTAATAAAACGTAGATCGACGAAAAAATAGTCAAGTAACTACGCGTTATCAAATATTACTCAAAAAGTAGTTATCAAATCTCAATAAAATTAAGTAAAAACGCATTATGAGATATAACTCGAAAAGTAGTTGTTATATCTCAAATAAATTTAAATGGGACCAATTGACACACACCACCTTTCGATTAAAAAAAAAATTGTCGAAATCAGTCCACCTGGTCAAAAGTTCTGATGTAACATACATTAAAAAAAAATACAGTCGACTTGAGAACCCCCTCCTTTTTGGGAAGTCGATTAAAAAATATATACACTGCCTTTATTGTAAAAACCAGCCTCATACTAAACTAAATTAATTTTCTAATAATAAATATACAAATATTCGTTCAACAATCTTAAAATTTAAAGCATAATGAGACTCGCTCTCTAATCCATACTAAACCCCCACATAATACATTATAACTAAGAAACACATAATTATGTTTTAATGTTTTCTTTGTGAAGTCGTCTGCTTCTACCAACGCGTAACTACGGCAAATTTCCGAGGTCGAACTTAAAACTTACCGTAGATGAAATAACAAATTAATTCCAAAGTATATATGCGGTCTAATTGTATAATGTATAATAAAATAATAATTAAAAAAAAAACAAAAAACCCGCCTGCGTGAAGAACAACTAATAGAAAATCAACTGAAAAAGCTGGAACAAGATAAAAATTCAATATGCACACAAAGTCAGCGAAATAAATAGAAACAGTATCAAACATTTTGTGGTGTACATTTAAAATATATTAATACGGTAGTCCTTCGAAACTTTATGCAACGTCGTACATAACATGCAGTCGGAGACATGCACAAAGAGAGAATGATTTGACTTATCCTTCAATTTCATGCCTCCGACTGCATATTATCTATGACGTTGCATAAAGTTTCGAAGGACTACCGTATTAATATATTTTAAATGTACAGCACAAAATGTTTGATACTGTTTCTATTTATTTCGCTGACTTTGTGTGCATATTGAATTTTTATCTTGTTCCAGCTTTTTCAGTTGATTTTCTATTAGTTGTTCTTCACGCAGGCGGGTTTTTTGTTTTTTTTTTAATTATTATTTTATTTATGTCTTTTTAGTCAGACAAATTACGTAATCGGTTCAATTAATTAAAACAGTTTACATCATGTGGTTGATTAAGTAAATTTTTAGGGTCAAGAGAACTGATAGCAAGCCCGGAGAAAGATCTCACTCTGCTCAAAGCAACGTAAGCCTGACCTTTAGCAAATAGGTGACTGCTTAAATCAACAACTATTAGTTTTAATATAATGAAATTATTATTAAAATTATTTGTTTGTATTTGGTATTATGTATTTGTTATTAATTTTATTAATGTAATTGTAAATTGGTGTGACATTAATTAATTTTTATTTGTAATTTTAATTGTATGTTTTTTTTTTAACCATTGTATTTTATTTGAAAGGCTACACCCCGAAGTTGATCGTCGCCTAGGAGGCGAGTTTGACATGGCATAGGCGTGCGAAAGAGCAAAGTCCACATTTTTTAAACTTTAATATTGTATTTCTGTCTTAGTATTACGGTAATAATAATCATGATATACCTTTTTAAAATCCTTGTATTGTGCCCTTCAATTTGATACCCATATTGTAGTATTCGAGAAAAAAATTTTTTTTTTCATTAAATACAATGGCTTCGCACAGCCGCCATGTTTGATTTTTTTTAATGTCACCTATCTAAGAACACTTGGGCAGCAAAGACGAACCTAACGATACCTCAGTTATGTAAATCCGTTTAGTGGTTCTGGAAATATGAGGTAGTAAAGAATATTACATACATACATACATACAAGATACGCGCGAAAAACATAACCCTCCCTTGGCAGTCGGGTAATTAAACAGCATATAGGTAACAGAAGAGAATTAATTTTATATTATTTACTAGCTGTGACCCGCGGTTTCGTACTCGTTAAAATGAGGGGGGAAAGTAGCCTATATCCCTCCTTGATAAATGGACTATCGAATTAAAAATGAATCTTTCAATTCGAACCAGTACCTAGTTCCTAAGATTAGCCGACCGATGGCGGGATAAGCGACGAAATGATGAAGATTCGTTTATTGATTGCTGCTTAAAATAGGTTGAATTAAAATGTTTTTTTTTTTTTTTTTATTTAGGATATTCAAACAATTACTGTGTGGTTACAGTAAAGAATTTAGCCACGCCCTCTCTTCCTGTGGGTGTGATAAGAGACGACAAAGGGATAACACAGTTCCACTACCACCTTGGAACTTAAAAAGCCGACCGTTGGCGGGATTACCACCTAACTGCTTTCTTTGAAATACACAGGCCGAAGACGGGCAGTAGCGTCTTCGGTGCGACAAAGCCAGCCCTACGGTCATCAACCCGCCTGCCCACCGTGGTGAGTATGGGCAAAACACATGAGTTCACGCCATTTTTGTCGTGAACTTGTGGAGGCCTATGTCTAGTAGTGGACTGCGAAAGGCTGCTGTGATGATGATGTGATGAAGATTAGCAAGTTTAAAAAAAAAAACTTATCAGCTTTATATTATTAGATATTTAAAAACTTGTCGAGTTCCGCCAGATACAGTGTCAGCTGAAAAATGCATCCGGCGTAAATGTTTTTTTATTTTTTTGTTCTTGATGTAAATAAAATATACAAAAGTAATATACCGTTCAAAAAATTCTTCAATGTAATCAACAACTTCAAAATTTGTGAATAAATATTTATCATACAAATACAACACATATTTATCATACAAATACAATGTGCTGTGTGGCTACGGCACTAAAGAATTTAGCCACCCCCTCTCTTCCCGTGGGTGTCGTAAGAGGCGACTAAGGGATAACAAGGTTCCACAACCACCTTGGAACTTAAGATGCCGACCGATGGCGGGATAACCATCCAACTGCTGGCTTTGAAATACACAGGCCGAAGACGGGCAGCAGCGTCTTCGGTGCGACAAAGCCAG
Organism: Melitaea cinxia; assembly: GCF_905220565.1. NCBI lineage: Eukaryota > Metazoa > Arthropoda > Insecta > Lepidoptera > Nymphalidae > Melitaea > Melitaea cinxia. The sequence continues at coordinate 16,136,684 of NC_059407.1, read as the reverse complement.
TACTGCGGTCACCAACCCGCCTGCCCAGCGTGGTGACTATGGGCAAAACACATGAGTTCACGTTATTTTTGGCGTAAACTTGTGGAGGCCTATGTCCAGCAGTGGACTGTATAGGCTGTAATGATACAAATACAAATATCAATCGCTGCAAATCGTCGCGCTCGTGTACACACGAGTACACGCACCACAACACCAGAGAGGTCGTTGTCAGTGTAGCTTTCGATTATGGACAAAATAACTTTAAAAAACTACAAGTCTCACTGTGTAGTGTATTCTAATCTCATTGTCTCTTTTCCATTAATGTGCTTCTGTATCGTGATGCATTTTCGTTTCATCGAATTTCAAATCAACGATTTCAAAGAACTTTCACTTAAATAATTCATAAGATATAAAATATTAAAAATGACAAAATTGAAAATCTACTTGATTATGTTCAAATCTCTGGAGTTGTAGCGCAATCGTCAAACTTCCAGCATCAAATCCCCGCAGCAACGTAAAACTTACAGCTCGAAAACTTACTGAGGCGAAGTTTTAATGAACTGTCGCGTCAAGTAACGGTTGCCTTTTATAAATACGGGATTAAAATCACTTAACTGTTCAAGAAACTGTACTCCCTACTTGTAACGAGTTTCATTCATTTAATAAGTACTTTGAAAAATCATTTTTGATGAAAAATATATCTGTAATAATATTAATAAAGCTGAAAGCTATAGGTAATATTTTAGTATGTTTTTGCCTCAAATAAACGCAGGCCAAAATCGCGGGTCAGAGCTAGTTTTGTTATATAAGTACTGAGAGTAATTGAAGTAGCGAATAACGTAATGTAGTCACCAAAACAACATTTGTCTTACGTCGATAGTAACTAAAGACTTCAGAATTCGGGATGAAATACTTATTATCGGAGTAGAAAACGAACAAAACCGCGAGGAACATGTATAGTAAAGTTTTTTTTTTTTAATATTATATACGTAGAAATGTATTCGAGTTAGTTTAACAACGACAACTATGTAATTGAAAAAATTGTTATGAAAGAAGTATTACAATTATCATGTGCTACTACTCTTTTTATACGATTTTTTCACTCAAAATCAAAAATAACTTTATTATATTAGGCTTTAAAACCACCTTCAATTGTTCATCACAAAAATTAAAATTTTAATCATCATCGGTAATTTGTATTGTATTGTATTGGGCTCGATTTTCCGCATTTAGACGCAAGGGTGGTCCATTGTGCGTGAAAAGAGGGCCGACTAGTTCAGCCAGCCCAGCTCCTTCCAGAAGCTCAGAAGCCTCCTGGGGCGTTCACAGGCTTCTCGGAGCGTCCTTATTTCTTTAAGGATGGTAGCCCGGTGTGCGCCCACTCCCTCGCATTCCAGGATTACGTGGGCGGCTGTTTCTTCAGCAGCCAGACAGCCCCTGCAAAGAGGGCTGTCTGTTGCATTCATGATGAATAGTTGGTGATTAAGTGCTATATGGCCGGTAATCGTGCCAACAACTATTCGGATGTCCAAATGGTTAAGACTGAGCAGTCGGCACGCTAGGTGCGGTGATATCATATCGGTAAAAGTAAAGTAACAATCGATACGGAATGTTCATTCTGTAGAGACGAACGGGCATAAACTCCGCAGTTACTCTATAAGTAAAATTAACTGTGTTATAATACAAAATTAGTAATATCTTGCACGAAATACAGCGTCACTAAGTCCATACATCTTATTCTTGTAATACCGCAACGAATAAGCTTTATTAATTTCTTTTAAATAAAAACTTTGCGTTAATTCTCATACTTCCTATTCGCTTTAGCCTGTAATATCCCCATGCTGGGAACAGAAATCTTTCCCCATGTAGGAGAAGGATCAGAGCTTAATCCACCACGTTGCTCCTATTACATCATTAAAATATCATTAAAATAATTAATTAAAAAGTCATACGTTCTATTATTAATAGACCCTACAATACGTCATTAACAAATGCCATATGGTATCATACCCGCTACGAATAACAATGCTACGAGGTAGAGCTCTACGAGCGTCGTAGCGGTGCTACGATCACATGCGAGCTACGTGCTACGTCTGCTATATTTCAATATTCAAAATTGCATTGTATTTTATTGTAACTATTACGTTATTACAAGACGTAAAACAAATTTACATACAATATCTTTTTGAAATAAAACTAAGTTTATTACCGTTGTTTAGATGACTCTGTGGTGTGGTAGTCACAACTTGATGATGCATTGAAGGTTGCGGATTCGATACCCATACATGATAAATACTAAGACATACAGATGTTTGTCGTTGTCTGGGCGTTGTAAATTTTGTATATTTACGGACATCCGACACATAATTCTTATTTAAGAGGGGAGCGGGGTGGGGAGTTTCGAAGCGTTAATTTTACTTAGTTAAGCATTATTTACGTATTTTTTATTTTATTTTATTAAAAGGCGATATTTTCAAGTATTGAATAAACGGTAAATTTAATTTTAAAATAGCGAAACTGTTCACGTTTCTCATTCTGTAAACTCATTTTATATTTGAATACGTAAGACGACAAATGGAATTCGTAATGGCAAATTTCGAAGAAGCACTTAGAGAAATGTAAAATAAAGAATTATTATTAATAGGACGATTATTATTGAATTACAAATCTTGTGAATTAATTCGTTAGCGTGTCTTTATGTCTCCTAGAAAACGATAAGTCTTAAAATGCAAAATATATTTGAGTAGGTTTACGCAAGTATGTATTTTTTTATCATGTATTTATATTATACTGGCTGTGCCTCGTGATTTCACCCGCGTTGCTATAAATAGCCTATAAGCCTTCCTTGGGAAATGTACCATACAAGACGAAAGGAATTTGTCGATTTGCACCAGTAGTTCCTGAGATTTAATTATTTTTGAAAAATGTTGAACGAAATTTCTTTTTAATAATTAAATATTTTTTAGATAACAAATCGAAAATACTTAAAAACTCTGACCTACGTTACTAGTAAAGATATGCTCTAAAAATACAATTTTGTGAGATTTTATATATAAATTTCAAATTTCCATATTTTCCTTTAAGCGCAGATTACGTTAGCGTACAGCCCCGATGCGATACGCCACGTAAGAATGAAATACGCGCCTTGTTCGTACATTTTATTATATTACGCTGGCTCTGGCCCGAAATTCCGGTGTGATAAAATCTCGTATTTAAATAAAATAACCTCTATTATACGAATATATTTACCGTCGCTTATATATTTAATAATTTGTTGTAGTTTGACTCATTTTAATGTCAAAACAGTGAAGTTCAAAGAATTTAGGTGAACTGAGTCACGCTCTGTTGTTCTTTTAGTAATTTTAGAATATTCTATTTTAGAGGATTTCAACTTAACAAGTGTTTTGAAAATAAATGTCTATTTCTAAATTAGGGACACTCGGGAGTGCATTACAATACAGTAATCGATTACACATCCAAAGGAACTAAACAAAACTAACTGAGGTAGGGCACAGCAGGTCTGCTCAAAATATGGAGCAGCCTGACTGTGGCAGACCATACTGATCACAGCTAAATAATATTGTTTTCAAGCAGTATTGTGTTCCTGTGGTGGGTAAGGTGAATAGAGTTCCTTGGAGTGGGGGATTGGGAGTAGAGTCGGCAACGCGCTTGCGATGCTTCTGGTGTTGCAGACGTCTATAAGATACGGTAATCGCTTACCACCAGGTGAGCCGTGCGTTCGCTTGCCGACCTAGTTGTATAAAAAAAAAACGCGAGTATTATTTCAAAGCACGTGTAGAATTACACTTAAATTTTAAACTCATCAGTCACTTATGAACGTTACTTTTAATCTCTATTTAACATTGAACAATTTTGTACTCTCTATTATCTATTAAGCTGTGTCGTAATAAAGTGAAAGGTCATAGATGACAAATTTAAAAAAGCTGTCATTTACATACGATCTGTTACAAAATTCATGCTTTTTAAACACGACTTATTTTAATAAAAATATAATTTGTTTATAGCAAATAATTCTAACAATATAAACTCATGTACCGTTTGATAGTTAGCTATTAATATTTATCAAAAGAAAAAAGAAAACAAAAAGCTTTAATAGCCAATTCAAAGAGCAAAATAAAAATTAAAAAATATTCTCTTAAAAAATATTTGCATTCAATAAAAGAAAAATAACAAAACAAATTACATGAAATTTTGCGCATACGATAATACATTACAAAGAATTCAATTACGAACGAAATATTTAAGAATACCGTTTGATAATAGAGCAATATTCATTATACTCTCTTAGATAGATTTACACAGAGATCGGATAAGCCGAAATTTCATAAGAAATTTGTGAATATAATACGATATGTCCGACACACGCTAAGAAGTTAAGATTTTATATAAGGCCTTTTGTTGACAGAAGCACGTGTGATCCGTATAACAGTACGAAATAAAAAATTAAAATAACTTTAAGGGGAATCCATTATCTTTTAGTTTCGCAGCTTCTGTAGTTTTGTATTAAGATTATTTGATGAGCCGAATTACGAGCATGACTTTATGTAGCGACCTGTTGTTTTGTCCCACAGCTGGGCAAAAGGCCTGTTCTCCATATTTTAGAAAGCTTGAAGGTTAATAATAATATATACTTTATTGCACTCAAAAAATTGATATAAAACATACAATAATAGAAAGGTTTATGGCAAAGGTGGACTTATCTCTGAAAGAGATTTCTTCCAGTCAACCCATGGTTAATTCAAGACACAAAAATAAATCACTGACGTGGGACACTGCAGGAAAAATCCAGCTCAATATCTGGAGCAGCTCGACCGGGGACGTACCTCGACCTTACATAAGATCACTGCTAAATAATACTGCTTTCGGTGTGTGTTCCTGTGGTGAATAAGGTGACCACAGCTATCCTAGATGGATTGTGGGTAGGGTCGGCAAAGCACTTGCGATGCTTCCAGTGTTGTGGGCGTCTATAAGCTACAGTAAACGCTTACCATCAGGTGCATTTTTAATACATTTATTTTCGTAATTTAAAAGCATATCCTCGTGAATAAGAATAAATCATCGAAGTGCATGTACACGCATAACTTTCGAATGACTGCATCTAATTGGATAATTCTTATTTTAAAAAGAAAATAAAAAATATGGATGTGCATGATCGTGCACAATTCACCAGTCACTTAATTTTATATAACACTAAAAAAATACTGTATCAGAAAGAAAAATCTTAAGAACAGAATCACGTTTAATTTCCTCGAGTTGCGAACAAAACACCGGTTGAAACGAGGCTGTGTAAAGAATTCCAACGCTTCCGTTTAATCGTAATAAAACCGAACCCGACTCCGAGGCGTGAGGGGGGGAGAAAGGAAATTAGAAATAGTATTTTCGCGTCTCTTTGTAAATAGATTGAGTGACACTATTAAGATTTTCGACGAAGACTGTCGCACGTGATGCGCGCTTATTGCCTTTGTTTTCAATCAAAACACTCATAAACTTGAATCTCATATAATGGATTCACTCAAAACTAATGCACTGATTTATAAATTTGTTTAACCAGGAAATTTCTGCGTTATCACTAAATTGAATATGCCATATTTTAACGAGGACGGGGCGAACTTCTAAGCTTATATCAACTTTATCATTAATAGCGCTTGCGCTAATTATAATTATTAGAATTATCACATGTGATTTGAACATATAAATAATACAACAGTTCTGTTGTAGCGGTGCGTATAGGCGCCTAAATACAGGCGGTTTGCGGGTTCGATTCCCGCTCGGGATGGAAGTGGTTTTTGTACAAATATTACTTTTCGGTTTGGATGTCTGTCCTAGTGGGTCTCCTCGTGCCTGTGAGAGCACGCCAAGCTGTCAGCCCCGGTCGTTGTTATAAATAACTGATAGCGATCGCAATACACAGTATCGAATATATCCGCCAAACCGCAGTGGAGTTGCGTGGTGGATTAAGCTCCGATCTTTCTTCTACACGGAGAAAGAGGCCTATTCCCAGCCGTGGGAAGTTAGTGAATCGTAATACATAGAAAAATTTATAATTATTAATTTAATTTATTATATATTAAAAATTGTAATATTTCGATTTTATGCTGAGGGGATATAACCGTGTAGGTGTTTTCGTAGCTATTCTTGCAAAAAGTAATTTAACAAATGAAGTTTTTAAAGTTAGAATCTTTATCAACGTCATGAGAAAGCTTATCGGAAATCGATGAAAGCTGCAGTTTGATTGCAGCTTTGTGCTGAAGCGACTATTCCGTTTGACAACCTTTCTGATACTTACATAAATTACTATTATATTATTCATTGCACTTTAAAATATAATTACAAACTATATTAATTAAATATTTGACTAGCCTGTTGGTGCAGTTGGTACTAGCCTTGCTTTCTGCTCCGCGGGTTGTGGGTTAGATTCCCGCCGGAGTCTGGGTGTAATAGTTGTATTTATATATGTACAATGTCTATGTATATTTATTTAAAAAAATATTGAGCTATAACATTCGGCTGTTACTAATAAGACAAGCATTAAGATGCTTAACTTAGGAACAGACGATCGCGTGGGTATGTCATAAGATATATATTTATAGTGGAATGATTTCGACCAGTCTACTCAAGTTGGTGATAGATTATGTAATTTAATAATAAAAATTAAAAAGCAGTAATTATAAATTACCAACTGTGTTTTCACACGTATTAATTTGAGGAAAAAAATATAATTTTTTTAAAATTATATACACACCCTATTATAACCGGATGGTTATAACACAGCCTATTATAATCATCCTCGGTAAATATGTTATCAAAGCAAAGATAAATCTTAATGAACTTAATCTACCACGCTGCTCCTATAAATACTATACGAGTATATTACTAGTTATCAATAATGATTCAATTCAGTAATAATATATGTATAAATTCAACGCAACTGGTCTCTTCGAATATAGTAAAACTAGATCATGACTGTGGTGAGGAAATTGCAAATACGTGCTCTTTCACATTTAATACTAGCAAATCTATTTTAGAGAATGTAAAATTACTTACTTATTAAGGAAATTCGAATAAAGGACATAATTTAACAACATACTTTAACAATAAACAAAAGAGTATATATGAGTGTGTGTGTCAAATACATCGTTGTGTGTGTAATGTTTTTTTTATTGATTTAATGTATTTTTTAATTAAAAATAATATTAGCATTCTACCCTCCTTTTCTATGTAAACTATAAGTGTGCGATGTTTCATACTGCTCCGTCCGCGCAATTTTCGTAAACGAGGTACAAAGTTTTTGCTTCACGTATTAATATATAGAAAATATTAAAAACAAAAATATGTCGTGTTTCCAAAATTTTGTATGTCTTACTCAATGATATGTATGTTATGTTACAATTATATTTAATATGTTATAATTAAGAAAAAAAAAAACAGAAATAGTCTCCGAAAATACAAGCTCTCAGCGAGCGCTTACAGATGCTTTTAATGTGGAAAACATTTTGAACGCTGTCAAAATGTGTGTATTTGAAAAGTATGGTTTAAACGAACTAGCTATAAATGTTAACTATTTATCACTCACTTACTTTATTTATAACTATTTATCATAGACTAAGAACTTTATCGAAAACAAAAAAAAAAGGAATTTTTATTATGGAATATTCAGTTTGTTACACCTTTCTGAAAGGCTTAAACTCAAGTTACATATTAGTGTGCAATGTTAATCTTTTTTCCATAAACTGATGCATTTCACACTTCGGAGTGTCGAAAAAATATATTTTTGTATTTATTTACACTGCTTATCGATCAAGGTTATTGTATTTATTAATTTATTAGAATAACATCTAAGTGCACTAAAATACAATTGTACTATACACGTTATAACACATACCAAACGCCATTTAAAAACTATAAGAAAACACAAAAAAAATTAACAAATGCACTAAAAATAATAACATTTAAAAAAATAGATATTACCTATTCACGAAGAATAGAAAAGAAATAGAAAGAAATAATAATATTTTTAAACAGCTAGTAGATAGTTGGATATTATTCGCAAAAGCCAACGCAAGACATTGCAGTAAGGACGCCGGTAGCCGTTACGTGAATGACACATGTTTTGAAGTGGCGCCCGAAGTGGGACCTTTTGACCTTTTCTCGAGATCTTCTGCTCTACATTTCAAGGTATTTTTCCTTTACGTGTCGAAAACATTATTACCTCGATGTTTTAATAAGCAATGATATTTTTAAGTGTGTGTTAGGTACATAGAAAAGTAATTTATAAATCAACTCAAGACACACGTTTGTATTAGCCATACAGTTTGTCTTGGTCTGGGTGTTTGTGCTTGTGTATAGTGTGTGTTTCCCGACCCCCGACACAGACTTATTAACACATATTTTAGAGATACATCAAGCCACAAAAGTTTAGCTAACTCTTAAAAATAATAAATTTTTAGCGTTTCGACTGTAAATTTCTAGTATTTTGAAGACGATTAGTCGAGGCTTTGATATAAATATCAGAAAAACACAGATATTAAATGAATAACGTTAAAACCAATGTAAGAAATGTGACTCGACTAGGTGTTCATTCTAAAAAAAAATAATGATCGAGCCTGGCGTATTATGATTCATGACAAGTCTTATGAACTTAGACATCTTGCGTATCAGTCACAACAGCTTTAAAAGGCGTGTTATTGAAACATCGACGCCGTGACATAGATGGATTCGTATTCCAATTGATTTCAAACTTATATCTTATTAAAGTTTTATATGAATACACTTTAAGGTATAGTGATCTTTTCTAAATTTTATTTTTAATAAATAAAATAAAATAAGAAAAATTATCAAAAATTCTACATTAATTTTTAAATTACTAACTGTCATTTCACAAATGATTAACCAAGTCGTGTATTTTTATTGTCATGTTATAATTAATTTTCTATCATTTTAGTAATTTAATATTATTTTCAATTATCCCCACTGTTGTTAGCATTTAAACTATTAATTGTTTTTATTTCAGAATTTTATGATATTGACTAACTTTCATCACAATTATGTAAAAAAATATATTTTTGGGACACAAGTTACACATCGTGTTTGAATCACTCATCATCATCACTTCAGCCTATCGCAGTCCACTGCTGGACATAGGCCTCCACAAGTTCGTGCCTAAAATGGCGTGACCTCATGTGCGTTGCCAATAGTCACCACGCTGGACAGACGGTTTGGTGACCGCAAGGCTAGCTTAATCGCACCGAAGACGCTGCTGCCCATCTTCAGCCTGTGTATTTCAAAGCCAGCAGTTAGGTGGTAATCCCGCCATCGGTCGGCTTTTTAAGTTCCAAGGTGGTAGTGGAACTGTGTTATCCCTTTGTCGTCTCTTATCACACCCACAGGAAGAGAGGGCGTGGCTAAATTCTTTACTGTAACCACACAGTAATTGTTTGAATATCCTAAATTAAAAAAAAAAACATTTTATTTCAACCTATTTTGAGCAGTAAATCAATAAACGAAACTTCATCACATCGTCGCTTAAATTATGTACTCCCATAAAAACAAATGGTCCCATCTAAACTAAAAAAAATGAACATTTTTTATTCGTAGGTGAGTTTCAAACAAGTCGATACAGCGGAGCGAGCGAGCGGCCGCCTGTTAACAACGATAGCGTTAAATTTACATACGTATGGCTCTGTTTATTTGCGCTTGTGTGGAAACACGGGATAATTAAAACAATAACGTATCGGTAATTTAATTGTTTTCTGAATATGTAACTTGTTTTTGTTACAGTGTGTTTTGATGAATATAATTTATAACACAAATGTGAAAAAAAATAACAAAAGGAATAAATAGTTCAGAATACTGTGAATGGCAAACATGTCTACGGTCTGCCCGATTCTAAGGCGGTCATTGTAATAATCTATGAACGCTTGCAACACCGGAAACATCACAAGCGCTTTACCGTTAACCCTTGCTGTGAAGGTAGAACTAATTAGGGTCAGTATTATTTGTAGGCGATCTTCTGTAAAGCTGAACTACTTCCTCGGTTAGGCAGCTTCAGACTTTGAGCTACAGATATATACGCGTATTCCGCTGGACGGTATCTCAATAAAAGCTTCCTAAGGCAGTTATTTAATAGAAATAAAGGAATTTATAAATAATGAAACTTATATAGTCGTATACGAGCTGTAACTAATATATTTAGAAAATATAGCAATTAACAATTGATCGTAAAAGTTTCAGTCACCCTGGAATGAGATTGTGTATAAAAATATCACGCTATGACTCACAGGAGAGCATTAACCATAATATTCAATGAAGTTTAAGTTTATAAAACGTGGGTGAAATAACCATAGCAATTAGGATGTGGCGTAATGGATTAAGCGCTTCCTCTTCAACTGGAAAGGTTCGATCCGGGGTTGTGACAGTTGGTTCATAAATGTTAAATCACTATATTATTACCAATTTATGTTATTATTATTTTTGAAGTAAAAATACGCACGCTTTACTATGCGGAGTAAGCTAGTGAATACATGACGAGAGCGTTAAGAAAATTGTGATCGGACGAGGCGAACGAAAGTTGAGAGGAGATATAAGTTAGTGTTATTGTATGTGTTTTGTGTTAGTGTATTTTTTTTAGACAAGTCGGCAAACAAACGTACGGCTCACCTGATGGTAAGCGACTAGCTTAGCTTATTTCTTACAAGTAACTGACTGAACAGATTGCTTCGTATTTAACCAAATTTAATTATATATTAATTATTCAAATCGTAAAATATTAGTAAAATCTTTTATTAAATCTATATGTATTCTAAAATGTTTAATTCTCAAAAAAGCTTTATTCGAAATCGCTTTCTTGTGTAATTCTATTACATCCGTCGACTCGTGTCGGTGTTGTATTACAAAATTAATTAACTTTTTTCAACTTCACTGCAAATCGATAAAATGATAACAACGCTAATACTGTTTCTGTCGAATACTGAAGCTGTTCGAATTCATTATATTAGATATATTAAACTGGCTGTCAACCCGACGTGGAGCAGCGTGGTGAATTAAGCTCCGATCCTTGTGCTTCTCCTAGATGGAGAAAAGAGGCTTATGTGCATGGGCACTGGCCACTGCAGTGGGTTTCATCCGCGTTTATTTGAGAAAAAAAAGTACTTAATGCCTTCCTCGGTAAATGGACTATCCAACACAAAAAAAATAATAATAATTTTCAGTTCGAACCAGTAATAGTTCCTGTGATTAGCGCGTTCAAACAAACAAATAAACAAACTTTTCAGCTTTACAATCTATATATATATATATAGAATGAATGCCCGGAAAAACATCCGGGCTTTTTCCGGGCTAATCTCCGAACTACTGGACCGATTTAAATGAAATTTTGCACAGATATGTATTGTAACTTTGCCCAACTTATAACATAGGCTATACTTTATTTCCCGACCGCGATATTTTTATTGCAAAATTGAAAATATGGCAGTATAAAGTTCGCTAGATCAGCTAATATTAACAGATTATCTATGATATTATAAATGTTTAAATATTCGAGTCCATTCCGTTACAATGTCCACATTCATTAATTATCGTAACTGTAATACCGTACCATTATTTCCGTAAAACCCTCCGCGTTATACTCGTAATCGCGAAATTGTAAACTATGAGTGAGACGAGATTTCGCGGCGAAATAGGGATTTAGGGTAATGAAGAATTTTTGTACTTCATATTTTGTAAGTATTTCACAGTTTTTATGTATTTTATTTTCTTTAAATACATATCCTATGTATATATTGTATGAATGCTTTCTTTTACAAAAATGCAAACGCCCAGACCACTGGCTGATACAAATGTTTGTCGTGAGCGGGGATCGAACATGAAACCAACAGCGCAACAGCTATAAACTGGTGCTATGACCGCTATGCCAACGTGTCGTTGAATAGTTTGTATAATATTTATTATTTATTTATACTTTATTGTACACCACAACTACATTTTAAACAATAAACACATTTAAAAAACATTTTCAGACTGTGAAGTACAATGGGCGGACTTATGGCTATTTAGCCATTTCTTCCAGACAACTCAAAATACACGATAACACGATTCAGTTTATATATCCCTCTTCTAGGGGCCTCTTTCTCCGTGTAGGATATATGTTCTATACAATGAAACAACTTCTTCGAATTTTATCGCGGTTTATTAAGCTTTTTAGATGCCCGAAGTTTCGGACACTTTACAGCAACAAGCGTTATTCATCGAGTAATGAAATTCGCGTTGAAATTAGAAAAACGATATGTTCTATAATATATTGCACTGTATATTTTGTTGATCGAGATCCGTTGATATGAATACTTAACAACTTAAACGTAATCATAATATTAGCGTAAATATTAGTTCTCGAAGTTTATCCGAGTCGATAGTAGCAAGTCATGTATTATTCAATATTACGAATATATAAGTGGCTGTGAAGCGTCGAAATATAACGGAGCGAGTTTACGTAGAAATCGATACAAAAGTATACATCGTGACTTGAAAGTGCCGTTCAAAAAACATCGTGCCATAGCGACGTTTCGAATTTTCAGTTTAAAAATCTTTCATGTATTTTTACTATTATAATGATGTTCTTGAAGTCGTGTTCTTTTTTCTTTCTCTAGAACAATCTCGCGTAACATTATATATTATTTCTCAGTAACTTAGTTACTATAGAAATATATTTAAGGGAGTTGAGAATAGCACATTAAAATAAATGAAGAAATTTTTGATTTATCACTATATATATATTTTATTATTTTATATATTTTATTCATTGCTTAGATATTATCTCCACGCTAGATAAAATGCAGTTTTAGCACTACAGTTTTTTTAATAAAAATGTTTTAGCAATGTCATAATTGTGCAAGCTATACCTCCAGCCCACTTGAGGAGCAAACGAAAGAGAATGATATACGTGAAAAAGACAGAAGACTCGGTAATATTAAAATGCTAATCGTTGCATACAGCATTAGTGAACTACGATATACAAAAACTGAAAAATACATGGAAATTTTATTAAATTACCTTTCCCACCTACCATTACGGCGTATAACACTACAAAACGAATTAAAATCGATATTTGACCTAGAATCTCGAAATGCATTCCGTTAAGCAACTGACTGATCCGATCGGTCGCGGGATTGATACCGTCACATGATAAGTTTGTATACATATAGGTCCTATACCTAGTTGATTGTCGTGACCTGGGGGCTTGTGATAGTGTTGTATGTCTTTTTGATCTTTCGACACAGGATTCACAGGATACTGTCTAATCTTAGGGGTCTGTTAGCTCATTCGAAAGTTCCACCGTCGTTATCCCGTCTTGCGAACTGTCAAATGCGTGAAATTAATCGCTACGTTTGGTCAAATTTTAAGATTAACATCGCAGCTAGAGTTTTAATTTTATTTATATACACAATTACACAACAACCGTCCAAATTGACGAAATCATATTGTTTTCAAGTAGTGCCGTGTTCCAGCGGTGAGAAAGTTGACAGAGTTCCTGAGATGATTGGGGGTATGGTCGGCAACGTGCTTACGATGCTTGTGGAGTTGCAGGCGTCTATAATCTACGGTAATAGCTTACCATTACATGGGCTGTATGCTTGTTAGTTGTATAAAACAAAAACAAAAAATCGTTGTCCCGTCTTGCGAATAGTCGAAGGCGTGAAGTTGAAGTAATCAAGAATCGTGTGTCAAAAGAGGACAACATATCAAAGTGAAGGAATGAAAAACTTTATTTTAAACGGAAGGACGTTTTATCTTGAAGAGAGGTTTGTCGGAAAGAAAATTATACAATACTTATATGCCGTGACGTTGAAGAAGCGGAAGACGAGATCTCATCATAATAATATTCGACTTAGTTGCATCGCAATTACTTGCTGAGACTCGCCATTTGTTTTTGTCGACACGATATGAGTGCAGTTAGGATGTCTGCAAACATGCGACAGTTTTTATTTAGATTTTAGAGTTTAATACATAAAAAAACCGTATAATCTGTGGTACGATAACGCTGAACAATGACACCGTGAGGGTTTTTTTTTAAATATAATTAATATACATCCACGGGCTTTTGAAACCCATGTCCTTTTTTATTTCTAAAACATGCTATTTTTTTAAATCAAGGTAGGCGTTAGTCAGCAACATCATTGTTTAAGTTAGACTAACTTAATGTCTTCAACAGAGACGTGAATCTACCGACCGGTTCTTATTCTAACGTATGATACAATGTTTTTTTTTTTGTAATTATTCTATTATTTATTCTAGATGTATAAATTTATCTATGATTTTTTATTTTTAACATTATTTTCTTTTTTTAATTTTTTTTTCAGAAAAAATCCCTGTGAGTATTTAATATCGCGGTAATAAAATAAGTAAGTAAACTTTAGTTGCGTATCAGAGCAGACGAACCCACGTTTTTCTTCTGTTATTTGCCTTAGAGTGTTCTTATGTGTTGTTGTTTATAAATGTTATTGTTTATAAATAATAAAAAACAATGTAAGATAATATCGATTACTTCCTCATTCTACGTATTGCATAGATTAAAAAAAGAAAACTAAAAACAAAATAATTTAAAAGGTTTTCAATGCACTTTTTATCCGTCATTTTTCATAATCATTATCTATTTCACGACGTTTTGATTTCACTAGCGCTAATTATACTAAGAGCATGAAGTGTTCTGTTCCCGTGAATTATTTGACAAACAAACATAAAGAGGTAACTTCAAGACAGTCTGGTCAGTATCTTAAGACAGTCTGCCGTGTGTAGTATTCCTACTTCGTAACCGAGACCGCTCGCCTCCATTAGTCGTCATGAAACCAACACTGACTGATGGTCGGAGCTTACAGTAAACGAATTTGTGAACGTATTTACTTCGAGAACAGAGTAAGCATTTTATGATCTTTTTCTAAGGGTGTTATGTAATGTAAAAAATGTAAGAATATATGTAATATGTGTAGTAATTATGTAAATGTAAAATGGACATAATGATTTTCTGTAACTTGATCATCTGTCAAGATCTAAGTGTTAGATAATTAAGGTTTAATTTTAAAATATGCGTAATGTATATACAAAAGCGACGTATAAAACAAATTTTTTAAATTATCTATATGGAAGTCAATAAAAGAGCCCGGATTTTGTACGTCGAGAAATTCAACGTGTTTTGCCTTAAAACAAAAAAATAAAAATAATAAATAATTGTGTTTGCTCGCAAACGAAAAAAAAACCGACTTCAATTACATCGAAGAGTAATACAACGTAGATCGACGAAAAAATAGTAATACTTTGTTCGTATTCCATATAACGCGACATTATAAAATTGTAGAATTATATAATGTTCTACTGTTATTTCTAACATTTTGTTAGCGATTGTAGGCAGAAATTTCATAAAAGGCCCGTCGTCGATTCGCGCGAAGCACTGACATCGCTTATTACGGCGGGTTTTTTAGTTGAAGCGGATTTATATTGAATTACGGTTTATGTCTTTTTTATTAAAAATATGTAATGTTCATGTTTTCACACAGCTCCGATGCACGACTGGAGTTTACCCCTTCAGATCAACTGTCTAAATAGGCACAAAAAGGCTTACTAGTCTAAGAAATATATTATTACTATATCAAATTGTAAATAAATGAATGCAATAACGCCATCTATCGGAACCTAATTGCGTTATTAGAAAACGTCTGAACGCCATCTCTAACAAGGTCATTCGTTCAGTAGATTTTACTGTTCAATTTTTTCATTCCGGGGCCTTAAATGAAAATCGATTCTTAAGGAGAAAACTCCAAAAACAGTCAAGTAAATACGCCATATCAGATATAGCTCAAAAAGTTCGAGTCAAATCTATTTAAATGGGACCACATGACAAGCACCACCTATCGATTAAAAAAAGAATCATCGATATCGGTCCACCCAGTAAAATAGTAATGAGGTTAATATAACGTTGGTCGACGTAAAATAGCCAAGTAAATACCCAGTATTAGCGATAACTCAAAAATTAAAAGCTCAAATATATTTATAACGAATAAACTGCTACTCTCTACTCTAGTGGAATATTGTAATTTGATCGATAGCGAACGAAGTAATTTCATTACATTTTGATAGATGGCGTTGTGGCAAAGTATTGAACATGACCACAGTCGTCTTAACATCGTCATGTAAATACGTGTCATCAAAGATTACTCAAAAATTGCTCATTATATCTCAATCATATTTAAAACGGACGACATGACAAGTATTAGCTTTTGATTTATACAAAAAAGATCAAAATCAGTGCACCCAGTAAAAAGATATAACGTATAATACAACGTAGGGTGACGAAAAAACCGTCAAGTAAATACGCAATATTAGATATAACTCACAAATTACGAATCAAATCTCAATTAAATTTAAATGGGACCACGTGACGAATAGTAGCTTTTTATTTATATAAGAAACGTCAAAATCGGTGCACCCAGTAAAAAGTTATGAGGTATAATACAACGTAAGGTGACGAAAATAATGTCAAGTAAATACGCGTTATCAAAGATTAATCAAAAAGTAGTTATCAGATCTCGATAAAATTTATATATGACCACATAATAAACATCAGCTTTCGATTAAAGTAAAAATTATCAAAATCGATACACCCAGTAAAAAGTTATTGCGGATTTTCAAGAGTTTCTCTCGATTTCTCTGGGATCCCATCATCAGATCCTGGTTTCCTTATCATGGTACCAAACTAGGGATATCCCCTTTCCAACAAAAAAAGAATTATCAAAATCGGTACACCCAGTAGAAAGTTATGTGGTATAATACAACGTAGGTCGACGAAAAAAGCGTCAAGTAAAAACGCATTATTAGATATAATTCGAAAAGTAGTTGTTAGATCTCAAATAAATTTAAATGGGATCAATCGGCACACACCACCTTTCGATTAAAACAAAATTTGTCGAAATCGGTCTACCTGGTCAAAAGTTCTGATGTAACATACATAAAAAAAAAAAAAAAAAAATACAGTCGAATTGAGAACCTCCTCCTTTTTTGGAAGTCGGTTAAAAATGTTGACATAAAGAGCATGAACCGCGCCATATTTTCTTAAAATAAAAAATAATAATAATTAGGAACCATAAAAAGAAACAAGGTTGGAGTCGTGAGGACCTCGAAGTTCCACCTTTAATTTAACTCGGGCTATTATAAATAATTGAAAAAAAAAAACATAATTGCGTTTACTTGGTATTGTTTTAATAAACTTAAGGATTATAAGTATGTTTTGAGAGTAAATTGTATTTACGGTTCGAATTTCACTCTCCTAGTTCACATTTTATATTAAATTTGTAACTATATGAACAGAACCGCTTTACTATACCCTGTCCTGTACCCAAAGGTTGTCTGGAAGAAATCGGTATTTTAGCTATAAGACCGGCTTTGTACATATTCCCTTTAATTGTATTATTTTTGTTTCTATATACCTTTGTGTTTATTATATGTTTGAAAATAATACAAATAGATTTACAAACGCACAAACGCGTCAGATACGCTTGTATACGTACATCTCGGTTGTTTGGATATATGTACCACCTGATAGCGATCGTTACTCATAGCAGGGAATATATCCCTCGATCGAGTAGAGTATCGTAGTGGGTTAAGCCCTGAACTTTCTTCTACATGGAACTATTCCCAGCGAGGGATGTCACAGGTTGAATGGTGATAATAATTCCATTTAAATACATTATGGAAATAAATAGAATATCATTTCAGAAATAACAAGCTACACAGACACGAAATTATTGCATTCACACACATTATACATTCAAGAAAAAAAAGGGTTGAATATCAAATACATAGTAATTCTCAAGACCATACATATCTAGGTACTTCAAGAGCTTACATAATTACCGCATTCAACCTGACAAGAGCTTCCATAGAAGATGTATTTTTACACCTATCTCATTCTGTATTCCCCGAGCTGCACGCCTAATGAATATATATCTTACATTATCTTGATTGCTTCTCGCTGAACACACAGACAGATGAATAAATAAACATATAATTACGTATACATTGTGTACTTTCGATAACAATTTTCATGCATCGAATATTTTATAATAATAAATTTAGATTGATAAACAGCAACTGTGTTATATATAGAATGTTTAATAATATTACATATGCTAAGCCTCTCCATAGATGCTAAAAGCGACTTTTAGTTTGTATATACGCTTTATACTGGATGGCCTATTCTACCGCTTTCTGATAAAATCTAAACGTAACTTATTTGCAGGATAAACTTTATCCACAACTGGCGAAACAGGCCCTTATAATATTTCACTCACTTCAGCCTACCGCAGTCTGTTGTTGGATATAGGCCTCCACAAGTTTGCACCAAAAATGGCGTGAAGTCATGTGTGTTGCCCGTAGTCACCATGCTGGGCAGGCAGGTTGGTGACCGCAGGGATGGCTTTGTCGCACCGAAGACGCTGCTGCCTCTCGGGCTGTGTATTTCAAAGCCAGCAGTTAGACGGTTATCCCGCCATCGGTCGACTTTTTAAGTTCCGAAATGGTAGTGGAACTGTGTTAGGCCTTTGTCGCCTCTAACGATACCCACGGGAAGAGACGGGGTGGCTATATTCTTTACTACCGTCACCACACAGCAGTATAATATTTATTTATACATATTTTTAGCATTCAATCAATTCAAAACAATATAGTTTCATAACAAAAATGACAACAGGGCATCACGACGGACGTTCGTGAATAAATTAAACGTCGGCGTACAATATTGTAGCTTACGTGTCATTGTTTGTGACACGAACGTGAAATTTATTGTTATCAATACACAATGATGTTTATTTCCGTCCGTAAATCATTGGCTGTATTTTAAAATTTCACGTGATATTAATTTTATTTATGCCATGTGGAATTCTGTGATTTGCGATGATCGACTATATTTACATTAACAGTGTAATAATTACAAATTAATAATCGTGTTGTGATTTTTGTTGATACGATAAAAATACTGTATCATACCAGCCGTGTGGTTTCGGCCGAGTAGAATAGCACCATCCCCTTTCTTCCCGTGGGGGTTGTAAAAGGTGACCGAAGGATAAACCTGGCCCAAAATCATCAGGGTCCTGGAGAAGGAAAACTTCATTTGAAACCCGAAATGGGGTCTCCGTCAAGCATTCGTGGCATAGCTCTAAAATGCGAAAGACTCCTGCAGCTAACTGGCTCCGCACGTATCCACTCGTCGTTCCTGTGGGCCTAGCCAGTGAGGTCGAGAGGGTGGCGCGGAGCTTAGGCAACTCTGCGTTTTCCTGAAGAGTTACCTAGGCGATACAGTGTCTTTCTGACACTGTCTAAATCGTCTGCAATAAACGAACTAGGGCTAATGAGATCATTCCAGTCAAATGTATGCTTAATTATTCGTTTTCAAATATTGTATAAATTTAGTCACTCAATTATTTCCTGCGCGATTCCACTTTCCTGTTGACTGGCGACAACCAATCAGAATCGAGGAGTGTTCTTACCATTTTTCTTAAAAAATCCGGAGACAGTGGATGAAAGTCATTCGATTACCAGCGCAAGAAGCCAATACAGCGTACTCAGTAAGTATATTAGTTATCACTTAAAAATGAAATCAGTATCGAATCAGCGTTTCATTTCTTCAAAATCGTTCAATAGTATCTAAAACTATTTTACGATTAATGAGAACTAACTAAATTGATAAACTTCTATGTACAATTAGCCCTTAATTTAACAAACTAACGACAAAATTTAAAAAATTCACTACTCGACTTGGTTTCCCAAAATTCTCGCCAAATACCCCGATTTTCTAAATCCTCGTCCAACCTCCACCAGCGATCTTACGCAAATCGACGGTTCAGTTTGCCAGAGGAGGCCTCACATAATGCGTTTGCTGAAATCAATTTTATTAGCTACATTTGATCGATCCGTCCATATTGACAAGAGTTTACTGGCGTACATACTCGTACGTTCCTAACTAGTTTGTTATCACGCCGTAAATTTAAACAATATAATCATATAAATCCTCACAATACAAACATATGTTTCTAGCTTCTATTGCCCCGACTTAATTTTAAACGACTCTCCGACTCTGATGAGTCAAAACAAATTGCGTTTTTTCAGCAACGAAGCTGGTAGAATTAAGCGAGGCGACTGAAACGATTAATAAGGGGCACACCGACCGATGTAATTTGAATAATGTCGATCAATCCGTGTCTGGATGGTCGGAATGCAACTAATTTAGCACGAGGAGCCACCCCTGGATTTAATATGGCGTTGAGGGGTCAGACAATCAAGGCGCACATAACAACGCGCTTGCGATGCTTCTGGTGTTGGAAGCGTCTATAAGCTACGATAATCGCTTACCATCAGGTGAGCCGTACGCTTGTTTGCCGACCTAGTAGTATAAAAGTAATAATAGTAATAAGCGAAGTATATGACGTTTTGTAAAATACGGTAAATATTTACTTTTATCTTATTATATTGTGTCTGTTAAAACACCTTTTTTCAATGTAAAATTGTAACTTGAGCGCGGTTTTCTCTTGAATACTAAGTACGTCTAGACGTCTTGGTTACGTTCAGAGCAGTCAGCTTTCAATTTCGTCTGGCTAACTTTTTTTTCTACATTTAAATCAACAATAAAACAAAATAAAAGGGCCAACGCCAATGAACCATTAGAGGCGAGATCTCGGTGTTAATGGGCGAATTTTTTTCTTACACTTTTGAAAGATATTATTACAATATTCTAAAGTTCTTTATTTAAAATTTCTCTTTTAGATAACGCTTGGGCGTATTTCCAACACATTTTAAATTAAAATATATTATTTGGAGTTTTATTTTAAGTTTCGTGTTATTGTGGCACATTGCTGAGGTAGTAACCTAGTTACGCTTTTCTTTTCTATTGCTGTCTATGTATATCCGTTCTATTTTTTTTTTTGTTCTCTTTCTTTTTCTATTTTCTCATATATTTCTCTCTTTCTTTCTTTCTTTTCATTCAAGCAATTTTCAAGACATTTTTTTCTCTGACTATAATCTAGCTACCAAACGCAGGAACGCTAGGCAAAGATACCTTTGAAACCAGAGATGAAGTCTGAAGTGAAGTAATTCTCCCTTACTACTCTACTTTCTATTGGCGGGTTGGTTTCGCACAGATTCACCAACCACGACATTAAACTCTATATAAAGTACATGTTTTGCAAGATAAGGAACAATTTCCTTATTTCAGTACATTGTACAAATCAAAGGCCATTTAAGTTATAACGACGAATTGTGTAATTAAAGTTTATGGAGTGCCGTCAAGAGAAAAGCAATAAGGCTTATTCACATACTGCCAGTCGTAAAATTCAATCCTTACAATTGCTCCAAGCACATAAAACATGCAGTCGTGATCACCGTCGAGAGCATGAGGGTATTTACCCTTATGATCCGGTGATGTTTTACTTTTATATAATTGTGTTTTTTATTAAACGAAGAAAAATTCCGATTATCAATTCACGAAGATTCAGCCTGTACACGCCACTACTGGGCATAAGCCTAATTCCCTATGTAACGATCGCTATCGTGTATATGATAACAACCGGGACCGACAGCTTAACGTGCTTTCCGAGGCATGGTGCGGAGACCCGCAAGGACAAACATCTAAACCGGAAAGAAATATTTGTACAAATACATATATCTATCCCGAGCGGGAATCGAAACCGCATAACGCCATTTATTAGGCACGCACATGGCACACGCACCACTACACCAGAACGATTGTTTCTATTACAATTTACACCCACAAGTAATACAATGAGAAGATCATCAACATTTTCGAAAAAATAGTAAAACAAATACAAATTATTGGGGATAATTCAAAACTTCATCAGATTTCTCTCAAATTTAAATATGACCACAGAAGCACCAGCTTCAAAAAAAAAAAAAAAGAATCACTAAAATCGGTACACACAGTAAAAAGTTATGAAATAACACACACAAAAAAAATACAGTCAAAAGGCACATACGAACAGTCGAATTGAGAACCTCCTCCATTTTTGAAGTCGATCAATAAATACAGACAAAAGTTGATGTCCTTTGAGAAAATTACGCTAAGATATTCCCATCAAACCTGAACGGTTCGACAGTGTAGGTCGCGTATATGGCGAGGTCACCGGTTCGATTCAGTCCTTGGCCCATTTTTGTACATTGATGTCACGAGCTTTTAACGTCTCAAATAGATAGTCTCAGATGTGGGGACATGTAATGGCGCATTACGAGGAATACGAAAAAGCGCCGTTTCCTAAACCAAGCTTTTTGCTATTAATATATTGGAATTACAGCAGCAGTAAAAGTAAAAAAAAGCAATTTTTTACAACACCTTTAAATTGCTGAGATGACTTAAGTTCACGTACCTTATTCTTTATTAGAAACTTAGAATCAATCGAATATGATTCTGAGTTTACAAATATATAAATAATATAATATAAACATTTATAAAAATATGTACATACGTCTCAGTATAAATTCTGAGATACATACATTTAATCTCCGTGCACACGTAATCTAAGCTCACACGATCTCTCTAAGCCAAACGGTTATTAAACAACAATGAGAATCATACATGTTTCAGACTACAGCGTCATACTGTTTACGGACCGACGACTCTTTTGATACGTAAAAGTATTGTTTATTAATGACAACAATAAAAAAAGCATGTTACACACTATACTTACATCCGGTTCCTTTATTTTATATATGAACTGTTTCTCATTGGTATTTCCTTCGAAGACTAAGCTGAAACCGTTCATATAAAACCACCAGTAAATATACACGTACGGTCTGTTATGTTACCGAATACATTAAAAATATTGTATTTACTACGATCAAAATGTAACGTGTCACGTTGAAAGCTCAACGGTACGACTGGCTCGCAAGGTTCCCTCATTAGTAATGCTCTTGACCCGTTTCGGGGGTCGAGGACGAGATCGTCTTGCAAACAGCATTAGGAGAACTTTAGATATTATACGACTACTGTTAACACTGCCACGTGACGTTTTATATGTAATATCTAAGATTTTATTTTTGTGTTACCCACATTAGGTTCGCTTATACCGAAATTAAAAAGTATCATATCGAAAATTTCGCTCGAGCGGGTGCATCGTTCCATAGCTTAATTGGCTAGAGCGCCGACACGGTACGTCGGAGACGCGGGTTCGAACCCCGCTGGAGCGGTCAATTTTTGATATGATATTCAAAATGTTTTATATGTATATAAAATATTTTTTATTTTATATATTCGCTGCTTTACCTAATACGTTAACTGAGGTAGGGCAAAGCAAGAAACATAACGCTTAAAATCTGGAGCAGCTCGACTGGGGAAGTACCTAGACCTTACAGAAGATCCCAGTTAAATAATACTGCTTTCAAGCTTTGTTGTGTTCCTATGGTGAGAAAGGTGTCCAGAGCTCCTGGGGGCCTGGTCGGTAACGCGCTTACGATGCTGGTAGTGTTGTAGGCATCTACAAGCTACTATCGCTTGTTTGCCGACCGCTTGTTTATTTATCCGATAGATATCGTTATATCTTAGATAACTATCTGAATCATTTCAAATACCTGCAAAACGGGTCAATGATATTAAATTAGTTATTTTAATTTACTGTTTTACAAAACTAGAATTACGAAATATAGCTCATACTCGTAAACTGCTAAAACGTGCTCATTCATAATCGACGCTCTAATTGTCTCAATATTGTTAACAAGTTGAAAGCTAGGTATAGAGTTTACAACAGCCACTTCTACACCCACCAGTTATAAATCTACATTGTATTTCCTAATTCACTTTATCGTTAGATTCATATCATTCAAATTATACATTTTGAATGAAATTTTAGGTGATTATTTGTGCATCCGTTATTCCTGATACACCCTAGTAGGTCTGTTGGGCGTTTAGATTTCCATCGTGACTATTACAAGCGATTCAACTGCGGAAGCAGCCGTCATGTGGCAACTCAATTTAAAAACACGATAATTATACCTGATAGCGATCGTCACACATACTCGGGAATTTATCTGCTAACTCTCACTGTGGAGCAGCATGATGGATTAAGCTCTGACCCTTCTCCTACATTGAGAAGGAGGCCTACGCCCAGCAGTGGGATCTTACAGCCTGAATTGTGTAGTGTGTGTTATATATAAATGTATTTTAGTGGACCATGAACGTATAAAAACTTTATTATATCCGTTCTTTGTCCGAAATATATATGTATGTATATATTCAGTATCGACTTCGGTTGCGGGTTCGAACCCCGCACATGACAAACATTTGTATTGGCCATACAGGTGTTTGCCGTGGTCTGGGTGTTTTTGCAGTCCTTGTGGGTCTCCCCACCGTGACTCGGAGAGCACGTTAAGCCGTCGGTCCCGGTTGTTATCATGTACACCTGATAGCGATCGTTACTCATAGTAGGGAATATATCCGCCAACCCGCTGGAGCAGCGTGGTGGATTAAGCTCTGATCCTTCTCCTACATGGGGAAGAGGTCTATGCCCAGAAGTGGGATATTACAAGCTGAAGCGTATCTACTTACGTCAAGTATAAATAGAAATCAATATTCCGTAATTATATTCAAATATTGACAAAGACGGATATCCTTTATGACGTGTAAGGCTTATCTCATTCATGTACTAATTAACACCGCATGTAGGTCTTGATTTAGCACGAGCTAAAACACTAATCACTGTAACCACAGAAATGGTATCGTAAGTCATGCGACTATGGAGGTATTATGTCGGGCAGAATAATTATTGCGTTATATGAATGAAATCACAATAGCGGACTGAAATTAATACTGGAATATTTATCTATACTAATATTGTAAAGAGAAAAGATTTGATTGTTTTTTTTTTTTTTGCATAGAATAGGCTCCGACGCTACTGAATCGATTTGAAAAATTCTTTCACCGTTAGGGAGCTACAGTATCCATGAGTGACAAAAGCTATATTATGTTTTTAAAAAAGGTTAGGGATTTTTTTTTTTTTGAAATTTTAATTAAATACCCGTGCGAAGCCGAGGCGGGATGCTAGTTTGTATTGTGTTGTTTTTTATATAATTTTGCTTTTTATGTTATTCAAAGTTTTTATTTCAAAAAGCGAAGTTCCAGTTCTTCACTCAAATTTGTTGAAGCTTGTTTCGTGTAATTTTGTTAATAAACAACGTATAATAATCAAGTTACTTCTATTATTAATATGCAAAAATGTTTTAAATTTCAACTACAAAATTATTATATACTTTATTGCACTCAAAAAATACATGTAAAAACAACATAAGAATAATATTTATGGCAAAGGTGGACTTATCTCTGAAAGAGATTTCTTCCAGTCAACCCATGGTCATGACTAAGTGTTTAATATAGCGAGGCAAACAGTGCAAGAAGATTTACATTTACATTACAATTATTCGTTTTAGGAAATAAAAATATTTTTATTCACGCAATAATATCGTTAAAACTATTTTTATATATTTTTAAAATTATAAATGAATAAATATATAGCTACAGACAAAATCAAACTAAACTCAAATACTCTACGCTTCAGCGTGTAATATCCCACTACTGGGCATAGGCCTCTTTACCTTAAGTTTATTGTCTATGTCACTGGAAAATATTAATGTACCATTACTATATTTAATATATATAAATATAGCTAAATCTACATCCAATACCTTTAACGACCACATGAACCACCAACTACCGTGAGACATTCACCAGCTTTCGATTAAATAATTGTGTTTGCTCGCAAACGAAAAAAAACCGACTTCAATTACATCGACGAGTAGTACAACGTAGATCGACGAAAAAATAGTCAAGTAACTACGCGTTATCAAGGATAACTCAAAAAGTAGTTATCAGATCTCAATTATATGTACCACATGACAAACATCAGCTTTCGATTAAATTAAAAATTATTAAAATCGGTACATCCAGTAGAAAGTTATGCGGTATAATAATACAACGTAGGTCGACGAAAAAAGCGTCAAGTAAAAACGCATTATTAGATATAACACGAAAAGTAGTTGTTAGATCTCAAATAAATTTAAATGGGACCAATTGGCACACACAACCTTTCGATTAAAAAAAAATTGTCGAAATCAGTCCACACGGTCAAAAGTTCTGATGTAACATACATTAAAAAAAAAAAATACAGTCTAATTGAGAACCTCCTCCTTTTTTGGAAATCGGTTAAAAAGAATTATCGAAATCGGTTTACCCAGTAAATGTTATAAGGTACAAAACATAAAAAATACAGTCGCCTCCTTTTTTTTGAAGTTGGTTAAAAAGCACCAGAAGTTCCCCTCAGTTATATACGAAGTTAGACTTCTTGATATATATTTTAGTCAATTTAGTTCGTTTAATCCACTCAGAAGCACGAAGGTTTTAAAATTGTCCTTAATATGAAATACTCCCTAGACAATTGTACAACTTTCCGTGATTATATTGTTCATATACTCGTTTATATGATATGTCGTCTTATACTTGAATGCCTTATAAATGAATAGTATTAATACCTTATAGCAAATAAAACGTTATATACAACAAAAATAAAAAATAAAAAATTATTTTGCAAATTTTTTATCATTAGAGTAGTAGTAGAGTACACTTGATAGCGATCGTTACTCATAGTAGGGAATATATCCGCCAAGCCGCATTGGAGCAGCGTGGTGGATTAAGCACTGATCCTTCTCCTACACGGGGAAAGAGGCCTATGTCCAGTAGTGGGATATTACAGGCTGAAGCGCGATTTTCTAACTATTGTCCTGTACTGTTTTATTTTCCTAAAATTGAACAATATTTCAATCTATTTAATAATTAAAGTATATGTTCTTTTTTCAGGTGAACTTTTTGTGGGCTTGTATTTTCTCTGTTTTTTCTTTTCAGCTAACATCTTATGTTTTGTACTAATTATATCATTGTTGAATGTGCCCGGATAAACTCATGTATTATCAAGCCCTGTCGACGTAACGTTACGTACGGCCGTGTCGACTGTTCAAGTTATTTATAAAACGCCCTTGCCAAGTTGTATATATAATATTTAGGGTTTGAGGCGATGCCAAATCTCTGTGAGATATTGTCGAAGTGATTCTAAACGGGCCATTAGTATGTGATAAATGCAAACAACGCGTGAACTTCGTGATATTTTTGATGTTTGTGTACATACATATTAAAAGAATTATACAAAAAAGTAGTACTTGATTATCCTTCTCTGCAGAATCTACACCATAATCTTTGTATTTCTGTTGTGTGATTACGGCAATGAAGAATTTAGCCATCCTCTCTCTTCCCGTGTGTGTCGCAAGAGGCGACTAAGGGATAACACAGTTCCACTACCACCTTGGAACTCAAAAAGCCGACCGATGGCGGGATAACCATCCAACTGCTGGCTTTGATATACACAGACCGAAGACGGACAGCAGCGTCTTCGGTGCAACAAAGCCAGCGCTGCGGTCACCAACCCGCCTACCCAGCATGGTGACTATGGGCAACACACATGAGTTCACGTTATTTTTGGCGTAAACTTGTGGAGGCCTATGTCCAGCAGTGGACTGTATAGGCTGTAATGATGATGATGATGATGATGATGATTTACTAGTTTTAGTTATTAGACGTTAGATAGATATAAGACCTCTAAAATATATATAATTGTATCAAAAAGTTTCGAATTATTAATTTGTCTATTTTTCAGTTTTATTTTTTCACACCAGGAGTTCACGCCATTTTTGGCGCGAATATTTTGAAACAATACAATGACTAATTGACATATCCTTTTCCCTTGACACTACAGATAAACGGATTACATCAAGGCTGTTTACACGCAATATGGATTCAATTATAATATATCTAGATGCAGATACTGTTTTATGAATAGTTACATTATACATAGGCGCCTGTGGGGGATTTGGGGTAGATCGGCGACGCGCTTGCGATGCTTGTAGTGTTGCAAGCGTCTATAGGCTAGGATAATCGCTTAACGCGGTGAGCCTTACAATTGTTTGTCGACCTAGTTGTATATAAAAACACGTGTTTTTAAAACCCTTTGAATTTTCTAGTGCACCTATGCAAATAACTGGCAGTGGGCTGGTCATTTGTGTCGCAGGACCGATGGTCGTTGGAGTAGACGGGTCCTAGAGTGGAGACCGCGTCTTGGCAAACGCAGTGTGGGACGTCCTCCGGCCCGTTGGACCGACGATCTACGTAAGATTGCCGGTGTAGGCTGGATGAGGATTGCGGAAGACCGGGATGTATGGCGCGAACTTGGGGAGGCCTATGTCCAGCAGTGGACTGCGATAGGCTGAAGTGTGTATGCAAATAACTAAAAGCATGAAAGTCGTGGGCACAGGCATGTAGGTTTGCCTAACGTAACGTTTAAATTTTAAATGTTATTGTTAACGAAGATAAAGACGCCTTCGCTAGATAAAGAACTATTTTAGATTTGCTATTTAAAAAAAAACTGCTCTGGCCGCAGTAGGTTATTTGATTAGCTTTACATTATAAAAATAATATATTTTGTGGCGGTCACGAGTTCAAACTCCGCTGATCGCAAGCGTTTGTATATTTCGCCCATACAGATGTTTACCGTGGTCTGGACTCTGGGCGTGTGTAGTTGTTTTCAATTTTCAAAAATTTGTAATCATAAAGTAAATCCCTTTTTAACACCAACACAAACGAACTCACGCTTCAGGTATTTTAGGATACTAAACATTTCATGCATAATTCACGAACCATAATTAACATTTAAACTTGATTAACATATCATTATTTCTGTTTTATAAATACATTATTATTGAAGTTGATGAACGGGTTTACTTTGACGTTGTATACGTGCTCCTGTTCACGTTAGATACTTGTGACTTTTACAAGGTGATTCACATAAAGTGTTGTAATAAATTATTTACACATGATTTGACTGTCGCCAAGATTGAACTTAAATAAATTATGTAACACATGTCTTATCAGAGTTAATATCACGATCACGATTTAGTTTGTAACATCCCTCTGCTTTAGGCCTCTAACTCCATGTTGTAGAAGGGTCAGAGCTTAATCAACGACGCTGCTCCATTGCGGGTTAGCAGATACGGGGGTTGACGGATACTGCGGTTTAGCGGATAGTGCAGGTTGGCGAACGAGTTAATATACTCGTATTTATATTGGTTTGGTATTTTATAGGTGCGGGTTCGATCCCCTCTGTGGCAAGTGTTCCTATACGTTATACAAATGTTTTCAGCGGTCTGGACTTTGTTGTAACTTACGTTACGAATATACCTATCATTCTACTGAAGATGTGAAGTGTAATTGGCGTATATTATTTACTTTTCCTGGTGTTGCAGGCGTCTTTTGGCTACAGTAATCGCGTACCATCGGGTAGACAGTCACGTCAGGTATGTCAAATTTTCCCGTAATAATATTTTAATATTTTAAGTACAGATAACAAAAAATCGAAATCAATAAACGTATTTTATCAGCAAATATTAACATTAACTATTAACGTTATCGTAATTGACATTGTATTAATTTTAAATTAAGTCGCCTGAGATTCACGTACGCCTTGGGGGAGGTTTTTGACACGTGTATGTTCTAATTTATTTTAATGCATGACACATGTAATATGTGACTTTGCTTTTAAACAATATAATCTTCATAAAACTATGAATATATTTAATTCCTTTTATTCGTTATTTAAAATCATTTCAAGGTTGTCCGTCAAGCAAAAAAGCCTACGTACTTTCCTTGCCTACGTTCTTTTTTAAAGTTGGTCCTGTGTTTAGTCGTGAAATATAACAAAGAGACTTCTCTCGACTTTCTAGTTCTAGACATTGTTAGGTAAAAAGAAAATATTTATCGTAATATATTACGTTTGTTATATGTTTCTATAAGATCATATAATCCAAACCTATAAATCCTATAACCTTTCCATTAAGTCAGTTCCCAAGATAAGTAAAGAAAAACATAAAACTCTTTTGTTTTAATATAAATAAACGGAATTATTGAGTAATGCGGATATTATTTCTTACGGCACTTACATACTGGTTTGTTAAAAGCTTTAAGTACTAAAATTCACTAATTATAAATTACTGTTTGAATTTGAACTTACGAAAGTCAATAACGATGTACGTGATTCCCGCCACAAGGCCATCACGTCTCGTTATGACTGAATCTTAATTAAGGATGCAGTATGCGCTGCTATTCGTCTATCGCTGTACACTCTATTGAAGGGAAATAAATTTGAGGTTTCTTACTGTATCGCAAAAAAGATGTCTCTAGTAAGTATTAATATACGATTATAATAATAAATTAAGTATATAAATAATTAATTATAATTCCCCTAGCAAGATTCGAAGCAGAGATACTGCTTCGGCGCTTCGAAGAACGGTGTAGAAGCCGACTATATCAGAACCAAAAACAATTTTTTGTATAAACAAGAATATCCACTCCGAAGCGGAATCAAATCCGTTTCCATCGGCGTTTAGAACATTTGAACTCACTCCACAAGAATGGTTTTCGGTCATCTTACGTAAATGTTGAAACATTATCGTTACAATGTAAATATAGAGGGATTTATTTATCAAGACGAAAA
The DNA here is from genome assembly GCF_905220565.1 of Melitaea cinxia. Classification (NCBI taxonomy): domain Eukaryota; kingdom Metazoa; phylum Arthropoda; class Insecta; order Lepidoptera; family Nymphalidae; genus Melitaea; species Melitaea cinxia. The sequence goes on along the minus strand of NC_059407.1, from coordinate 16,106,058 downwards.
TAAATCATAATTTATTCTCTTTTTAAATATACATCGAATACTTTGAAACCTCCTTTAAATTATTAAAATGTTTTCATTCAATCTCTCTTTTATGAAAAGTGAATCGCTAACGTTTATGTTACGCCCTTTATTAAATACTTGCGCGACTGTGCCACGCGGTTTCACCCGCGTAGTTTCCGGTCCCGTGAGAAAGTCGGGATAAAAAGTAGCCTGTATTTTATTTTAGATCTCCAGCTATCTACGTACCAAGTTTAATTGAAATCGGTCCAGTAGATTTTGAATGAAAGAATAACAAACATATATACATCTTTACCATTAATATAATCCGTAACCGACTAATACGCTTTAGCTATTACATTGTTTTTAATACAATAATAAAGATTTTTTTTATATAAGCATACAATCCGCTTAACCGTACGCGAATGCCATAGCCTATGAAGACTACATTAGGAGACATATATTTGACGTAATGTAATAACCAATTGTGGGGCTATAGCTAGAGACAATACGTAAAGTAAGTAGCAACAGATACATTATTCAAACCTAATAATGCATGGTCTTTGAGGCTATCGGAACAAAATGCCCTCAGAATATACCACCCGTGCTCCTCTCTGGTGTACCCTTAAAAATGGTGGAGCAATTCAAGTATTTAAGGCATATAGTTACCAGTTGTCTCAGGTTTGATGCGGATATTGAGAGGGAGCGGAGGGCACTGTCAGTTAGAGCGAACATGTTAGCTCGAAGGTTTGCTCGTTGCTCAGCCCAAGTAAAGATAACGCTTCTAATTAACGGCTGACTATACAAAGAAAATATACAGTGACCTCCGTGTCGTCTACAATAATGCATTCAGGTTACTGTTGGGGCTGCCCCGATGCTGCAGCGCCTCAGGCATGTTTGCAGACGCAAGAACCGACTGCTTCCACACCACCATGCGTAAGCGATGCGCATTTTTTGTGTGTAGAGTTAAGGGCAGCCAAAGCAGTGTGCTGAAGATGATCGTGGAGCGTTTCGACTGCTTCTACCTCCGGCATTGCTGCGATAGACACATTGCGATACAAATGCCGGAGCGAAAGCTTTATATATTAATTATTATTATTATTCATATTTGACATTGTGTTATTGTAATTAATTGTTTCAGTTTTTTATTAATATAATGAAATTATTGTTAAAATTATTTAGTTTTATTTGGTATTATTTATTATTAGTGTGATTTTATTATTGTATTATTGTATTTTGCAAATAATCGTGACATTCGTTAATTTTTTTTTGTTGTATTTGTGTTATAAGCATTGTTTAAGAATAATTATTTTATGGGTCAATTGTTCCCTGAAATAAAGAAAATTATTATATTATAGACGGACCTACAGTAATTAACTATATTTCATAATAACGTACCGTTTATTCTATTATTTAAGTACAGTAATATTCCCAATTCCCAGTGTTATTATTACGATCGCGTTACGCAATCACCTCGTAAATATTCAGTGTAGCCACCGTTTAGACAAACAACGCGATATTTACAAACATTTAGGAGCTGTTTACAAATTTTACATAAAGTTTAACCTGTTTCGCTAAAATCAATAAAACTACAACATTACAACAATATAGATAAATCATATTTATTTATCTGTTGGATATGCGTCAAATAGCATTATCCACAATTAGTGAAACTGGCCTTTAATCAACGGATAACATCTAAATAATTATCCAACTCAAACATAATGGTCTTATTTAACGCCTTCACAGCGGCTATAACTTCAAAGGTCGTACGATAATATCAGACGCATCTTCACAGTTGCATTTCAGAGCTGAATAATTCAATTAAGAAGCAGACTGTTTGAATGACGAGCGCTGCTCGGCGTATCATCGTTTCCACATCGATGGTCGCGTTCGCTATTGTAACGCTCGAGGCGAGGCTTTGTACTTAAGCCATTGTACTGTTCATAAACTGGTATACGTACTTATTATGAATTGTTTCACAGTTCTGTGAAGCTTATTGTAAATTTTCCGGAGTTCTAGTGATGTTAAATTTTGATGTCATCTTGGTTAACATCTAAACTGTTATCATACTAGCGTGTCTCTGTGGGTCTCCTCACCCTGCCTCGGAGAGCGCGTTAAGCCGTTGGTCCCGGTTGCTGATGAATAGATCCGCAGACCCGCATTGGAGCAGCGTGGTGGATTAAGCCTTGACTTTTCTCACACACGGGGAAAGAGGCCTATGCCCAGCAGAGATATTACAGGCAAGCAAGACAAGCGAGGGAATATTTTCTTTTGGTAAAATTACTCAATAAATTTTCATTTTATTTTTTTCAGCATAAGTTTTAAATAAAAGATCAGTAGAAATTTATAAGTATTTACAAAAGTTTTTATGATGGAGAGATAAGCAATATTTAACTACTTGATGAATTGGCATAAAAACAAATTAGCATAAGCAGACGCCGGCGATCGCCAAACTTTCCGAGATCTACTCAGAACGTCGAACCTTTTCATCGGCGCCCATTCATCGCCAACGGATCGTCAAAAATTATAATTGATTTCAACAAAAGAACACTCAGCAGAAACTTAGAAACTTTCCCCTAAATTTTCGTCATTAATTAAAATTCATTTTTGTCTCTTTCAGTACCGTGTCTTACTTTCTCTTATAGTTTTCGATGTCTTTAGTTTGACTTCAAGTTATTTGTGCCTCAAAAGTGGATCTTACCTGAAACGAAAAGAAAATTGCTATTAATAAAAAACAATAAAATATTGATCATTGATCTAATGATAGAAATGATTTTTGCACATGCAGGGTACAGGGGACAGGGTTGCGTTGCTACGCTTTTTTATTTTATTTTTTTGGTCGTACCAACTCAGAAATCTTCTTGGGCCCATACACAACACTTTGCTGAAGTTCACATAATATAATCAAATGCATAGTTTACGATTCTATAAAGGACATATAGACAAACATTCATATATATATATGTCGCAGAGTATGAATACGGAACGTCAAGTGTTTGACTTTGTTTGTGTATTCAGATGATGTCAGTTATCAGCCGTTATAGTGGGTTTTTTTTTAATACAATGATAGGGTGATCGACGCGCCGCTCTTAAATAGCGAGGACGAGCGATGCGAGACACTTCTACTTTGCGTGGCATACAGAAATGTGCTGACATATCATCTGACTTCAGGACTGCCCACACACCTCTTCGACATATATATATATATATATATATATATATATATATATATATATATATATATATATATATAGACTAAGTCGGCAACCAAGGGAACGGCTTGCTTGATGGCAAGCGATTACCTTAGCTTATAGACGCCTGATTTTACCTAACTCATCGCAGGAACACAACACTGATTGAAACCTGTATAATGTGATTTTGTAAATCTTACAATTTTTTTTTATCCTTTATGTCATTAACTAATGATTTATTTTTATTTTTTATTTTTATTTTAAATGTTAAGATATACAGTGTAGAGAAGCACCGAAAAACAACTTTTTTTTCGATATTTCGGAATCTTTCATCTCAAATAATTGTTACTTTTCATTTGAATGCGTGGAAAAATATATTTTAAAAAAAGCTTTTTTTTGCGTTCTGACTGTACCTGAACTTAAAGCACCACTCTTAATTTGGTAAGCAAGATCGTTTCCACATTATATTGTTGTTAGAAGATGTAATTATCTGTAAGAAATATAACTACATGCTAATCGTAAATAAACAACATAAGGAAACATAATTACATTGTAAGACTTCAAATGAGGGTAAAATAATAAAATAACAAAAACAATGGCATATAATTTTTTCTACAAATAAATCCACAAACGAACTAGACGAGACGTCATTAAGAAGTCTTTGACTCGCGAATAATTTCCATAAATAAAGAGTGACTCCGCTTCATTGCAACCATCTGGGTTCTAAATGCGTTTTTAACAAGACGCCGGGGCAACAAAGCGCAGCCTTGGTCGAACTTGGGACACAAAGAGCGAGCTTTGACGGGAACTAGCATTGTACTGACTTTCATCAATATTAAATGCAACTTGAAAATTCTGTAGATCTGAGAGCGGTTTCGAAATTAAATGCATCGTGTTGTGTTACGTCATGTTTTACGTAAGGTCTTCAATATTACATTTTCAGCGCTCTGTTCTGTCTGACACACTACCGACACGATTTCTTATTTATATGCTATTCTCGAAGTTATACTTTTCAAATCAAAATCAAAGACTTACTTTATTTGGATCGTCTCCAAAAGCACTTGTGTATTATTTTTATGATCGTCTACAATTTAAAGCTTAATTGTTCAATAATAGTTAACGTAAGGCTTAGTAGCCTTACTAAACAACGACTCGGAATGAAAATTATACTAAGAATAATCGACGGCAAAATTAACACTAGTTCTTTGAAAGTTACTTATAAAAAAATGTCAATATATCATCTGATAATTGACGTTAGTGGAAACATACATGGCGACGTAGTCACACTATCTGCAGTTGCTCTGACAGTCGCGGTTTTGTTAATGCACATGGTCAATATTTGTTCTAGCCCGGCAGTTTACGTACCCGTTTCAAGATCATCAATACAAGATTCTCATCTGACTAGGGGCTATTTAGAGTAAAACGATTATGGTATATCGTAGCGTGCTGTTTTCATCCTACTAAAAGCAGAGGTAAAGGTAAAGGTAGAGGTAAGTAGGGCAAAGCAGAAAATATCCTGCTCGAAATCTGGAAGAACCCCAATGGCAAACTACCTCTACCTAACAGAATATCAAAGCTAAGTAACTCTGCTTTCAAGCAATGTTGTGTTCCTGTGGTGAGTAAGATGACAGCTCCTGGTGGGATTTTGAGTAGGGTCGGCAATGCCCTTGCGATGCTTCTGATGTTGCAGGAGTTAATGGTAGTCGTATACCATCAGGTGAGCGATAATTTTCTAACCGCGAAAGAATCAATACTGTAATAAATATTAATAATAATTAATTAGAAAGTAATTAAACGAGCAGAGAGAACGTAATCACCGAACAATTATTAGTATAAAACTTTTGAAACAATTGAAGTAATAAAAATATAACTAAGAAAGTTTGCCAATTAGAACCGTAATTATTTGCTATCGATAACAGATACACGGGACAGAGGAGACAGAGCTGAACAAATTGCATGATATAATCCTGCAGCGACGAGACAAGCGCAATAAACGATAAGCGGATATTTTGAACCGAAAGCGAGACAATATTGCGATTTTGTGGATATTGTTGCAGTCCGACATATCATATATATTTTTTTTGTGTTTTTAATATTTATAGATTATCCTCTCTTTAAATATTTAAATTTAGTGTTTTGAAGTGACATTGTCGGCTTGACCGATTCTCATGAAATTTTGTGTGCATATCGGGTAGGTCTGAGAATCGAACAACATCTATTTTTCATACCCCTAAGTTATGGGGGTGGATAAGAGGGTTAATAAAATATTATGAAATTTTGTGTACATATCGGGTAGGTCTGAGAATCGGCCAACATCTATTTTTTCATTACACTAAGTTATAGGGGGGGTGGGGGGGGGATTGAGAAGGTTAATAAAATATGTGGCAAAACAACGCTTGCGGGGTCAGCTAGTTAAACTATAAAAAGTATAATTAATACAGTAAGAGTTCGAAATAATAAACAAAAATTGTCGTTTCTGCATTTTCAGGTGAGTGTCTATAGATTTAAATGATTTTACTTACAATGTAAATTAAAATTTAACGAAATAAAAACTTTAATTTCAGAGCAACGCAATTATTTTTAAAGAAATACTTTATATATTTTATAGTTTATTTACATACTCGTATTTCACTTAGATATCTGCGAAAATAGAATACGAATCATACAATTTTGACTGCACACTTAAAAAGAACAATGCAAATCAAATTCACGAATATTTTTCCTTTATATTAGTTTTGACATCCACTAGTGAAGTCCATTTGTTACTTACGATTAAGCATAAAAGGTTTGACTCATAATATTAGAGTATAAATGAATTTAGTGTTGGGTTTTTGAAACACAAATCCAAGCTGAGTGATAAATACCTTTTTGGGGCACAGCACGTCATTACAGACGGAACTTGGTTTTTTATATTTAATTTTTCACGTCTTTTATTTTGTTTACAAAATAGTTTTTTTTATTTATAATTTTGTTGTACTGGTGTTTTTTTATATTATTTGTATTTAGTATCTACTGCTTATTTCGGTGATCATTGTATATATAAAAAATGTCTGTGATTTGTGCAATGTCCCAAATAAATGTGTTTCTTTCTTTTTTTTAAACACATCATTATATTAGACAGAACCCCTTGTGAAGGATGAAATGCTGTATTCATTAAAGACTTATCTATAAGTTAGTTTAATACAGTTACGTCTAAATATTTTTATTCCGTTCATTTCATTTTGTGTTCATTTCAGTTTGTTGTTGTTGTGTTTCATGTTGAAGCTCCACAGCCCTTGTCGTATATTCTCTTAAGTGTATTAATATAAAAAGCCTTAGTGGAATGATGGAAATATAATATCGTAATTTAATAAAAGTACATACGACAAAAGAGTGTGTTATACGGTTATTTTTTCGATCGGATTTCATTGACGGTTAAAGCGTCTTGACATTTAAATTAATATTGAAGAATGTTAATTTTGTACGATTTTTATTTTTGTGTTACCCACACATTAGAAATTCTAAACATTTTTGAATATCATATCAAAAATTGACCGCTCCAGCGGGGATCGAACCCGCGTCTCCGACTGACCGTGTCGGTTCGATCCCCGCTGGAGCGGTCAATTTTTGATATGATATTCAAAAATGTTTAGAATGTTAATTTTTTTCGTTTTATTGTACATACTAGCTGTGCCCGCGACTTCGTCCGCGTCGAATTTAACAAAAAAGTTGTTGTTCAGTTCGCAGTTATAATATAAATAAATTTCTAAAATAAAATAAGTATAAATAGTAGCCTAAATTACTCCTTACTATATCAGCTATCTGACAGTGAAAGTCCCGTCAAAATCGGTCCAGCCGTTTCAGAGATTAGCCGGGACAAACAGACAGAAAACAGAAAGAAAGACAAAAATTGTAAAAAAAGTTATTTTGGTACATGTATTGTGTATACATCCATATGGATTTAGTAAAAAGCGGTTATTTTAATATTACAAACAGACACTCTAATTTTATTTATTTGCATAGATTTAGAAGTTTAGTACTTATAGCTATTTTGTAAACAGTTAAAATAAGTTACTTAAAGTTCTAACTAAAGATTGTGAAGAAATATAAAATAATAAAAATGTCTGTTAATAATTACCAACCTTAATTTTAAAATTTAATGATTAATATAATATTTCGAAACGGTTGAAGTAAATTATAATATGCACAAAGCAGGCTATATACATACATAGATAGTACAATGTATTCACATATATTCACCAAAACCCGATATTGAAACCAGAATATATACATCAAAAACCGCAGACGCGGTAATACTCGTATTAACTTGCGAAGTGATATCTACGGGTGCTACCATGATAATTTTATATTTAATTGCTTCAGTTAGGAAACAAACATACGGTCCGGCTGATGGCAATACAAGCACATAACCGGCTCCATATCCGCTGTCAACACTGCGCATTCTCAGCAGCTCTGGCTACTTCATATTAACCACGGATGAGTACTGCTTGGAAGCAAAATTAATAAGCCGTGATCTTCTGTAAGGTTGACATACTTCCACAACTGAACTGTTCCAGATTTGGAGCAAGATATTACCAGCGTCATCGGTTCGACAAAGCCAGTACTGCGGTCACCAAGCCGCCTGCCCAGCGTGGTGACTTTGGGCAAAACGCATGAGTTCGCGTTATTTTTGGCGTAAACTTGTGGAGGCCTATGTCCAGCAGTGGACTGTATAGGCTGTAATGATGATTGCCAGCTGTGTTCTACCTCACAAAAACTTACTTCTAGATTTCCTTAATTTTATCCAGCTAGAGCCAGAACTTGAAGTTTGTAGTTAGATACACCGTTGGTTTCCAAAACTACAAATACCCAATTATATAAAACCTTATTTAAGCTAATAGTATCGAAATTTAAGATTCGAGACAAAAACGATCAATGTTACGGCGTCATAAAAATAAATATACATAAAGGGATACATATTCAATAATCAGAATATACGAATTTTACAGCCCCTTGTCAAGTAGATACAGCCGATAACACAATCCAATAACCTCACTCCTTCAACGTAATATAAGTACACATAAAAATTTACGAATGAATTTTCTCTACTGCGGGTTGTAACATTATTTATCTCTCCTACCCTCTCAGGGTGACCACGGGGTAAACGTAAGCAATTTACAAATTAATTTACAGCAATGTGGCACTTATTCTAACAACATTGGACCTTAAGTCCCGTGACTTGACAAGTGTAGTACGCGCGACCGCTGCACGCTGCAATTTCAGTCCATTAGATAAGACTTCTGTCGTGTTTAAGTTTTGTATTAACGGCGAATTGTACTTTAATGAAAAATATTTTCACTTGAAAATGTATTCACATTATTTTTTAATTGTAGTAACGAATATTGACCGTAATTGACTGCAACTCGTGTACGACTGGAGCATTATCTAGGGAGTGTACGTTCACAAGGACAAACTCGGACAAGAAACAAAGATTTATACAAACATACATTCAAACGGGAATCGAGCCCGTAACCTCTCTTGAGTATAGTTTCGCACCACTACAGCAGAACTAGTTGTCCTTTTAACACACAACTCATTCGCAATGAATTGTGTTATATATACGTATCTTATATATAAAATTCTCGTATCACAATGTTAGTTACAATACTCTTCCAAAACGGCTTTACCGATTTTTATGAAATTTTGAGTGTATATCGGGTAGGTCTCAGAATCGGCCAACATCTACTTTTTATACCCCTAAGTTAGTTATAGGCGGGGGGGTTAGGGTATGAACCAATGCCCCCCGTTCATCTATTTAAAAAATCTATAAATTACTGCTTTAATTTATCAAATAAAAAATTACGCAATCTTAGTTTTAAGCTTAATTGTTATCGTTAATTTTTTTTTTTTATACGAGATGTAACTAGTTAAAAGTGAAATTATATGTTTTTGTAAACCTAAGGAACGATAATTGTTGTATCATATTCATCTATAATTTTCTTAGTGGCTCATAAGAAATAAATACATATTTTCTTTTTGCTAAATTTCTTAATATCGTAGAGTTAAAGCCATATTATCTAATTCTCATTGAATCAGACGAGCAGACTTCAATAATGCAATGTGAATCAATTCGTAACAATACCGTGTGCTACTTCGCTTTTATAGAGGAAGTAAGGGCACAATCACAGAACAAACTTTAAAATCATATTGTTTAAATTATTTTACATAAAATTTTATAAACAACTTAAATTAAAAAAAATACAATGATAATAATAAAGATTAAGTTGTATGTTTACAAACACGGAAAAATTTAAATGCACAAATATAAAGTTCGTACAGAACATACTCTTCACTAGCTATTAATCGGGCGACAATTTCAAGAGATTCTTCGTATAAATTGTAGCAGTACAACTGCACTCACAGCCAATACATATACATTTCGACAAACCCTTAAGCTACTACAAAAAGTACCCAAGTCGCAGTTTAAAGGTATTCAGTTCGATCATAGCCTTAGATTTTTTTTGCCCATTAAAATATCGCGGATACTCGGAGACGGAAGTGTTAGGGATATAACAAGCTCTCGGCCAGCAAAAATGAGCACTCGTTTTAACGATATCGACTTGAGCATATTATGTTCGGCTTCTAGTGTTTACCATTCTTCAAGTGCCTAATATATCGTAAGTTTAGGACTTCGACAAGTTTTAATGACTATGTAATACTGTTTCCAGTGTGCAGGACTTTGCTAATCCTTTCAAATCGTTTGTGAAATAGTTCATGTCTATATACATGGTGTTGTCGTGTGTTTTGTCTGATTAAAACTAGCCCAAGTAAGCAGTAAGATTTGCAATAAATAGTATAGAACAAGTGATATAACTACTAAGCTATAAACTTAAGTTTACAGATCTTTTGACTGGCAATAATCAACAATATAAATCATAATAACAATTCTATCACTATTTTACGGAAACAATTAGTACTGACAGTTTTTAATACTCTCCAAGCACGATGGGGAGACCGAGACGTACAATCAAATATTTGTACAAATACAATAAGAGGGTAAATAGAGCCTACAATCGTAGGTTAAGGGGACCTTTGTCGCTACTACACAAGTATATTCGTCGTTCGGTCTTTGACCTGATACAGTTTGCTCGTGTAGTATAAAACAAACAAACGACTTTCACTCGACGACGATTTTTCCAATCCGATCAGATGGATCAGATCGATGAATGCAGATCTAATGGGGAATCTGGTTACATACTGGTGTATCTGCGAATAACCATGAGAACGAAATAAATTTAATAGTGTATGTTATATTTATTGATTTCGTCTGTAACAACCACTGTCACATAGGAAAAAAGGGGGGGGGGAGCTTAATACATCACGCTGATCAATTGCGGATTAGTGGATATATTATTTATTATTTATTTTATTTTATACTTTATTGTACACCACAAATATATTACAAAAAAGCATAAAGATAGTTACACACAGTGAAGTACAATGGGCGGGCTTATGGCTAATTAGCCATTTCTTCCAGACAACCTATTATATATTACATACATATACAGATATATTACATACGTAACGATCGTAACGATCGATGAATAACGACGAATAACGTAGTAACTGTCGCTGTTAGGTGTCTGTGACACGAAAATAAGAACACAGCATATATGTATACATTAAATTCTCGCTACTACGGGTACATATTATTTAATTCTTGCTATCTATGTATTTAGTTGTGCTACGTGTTAAAAAATTGCTTGCTGGGTTAGAGAGTCACCCACAACTCCTAACACGAGACACAAGAGAGAGAGTAAAAAAAATCCTACAGAATCTTAATTTTTTTTTTCAAAACACACAAAATCACCTTACACTAAAGCAAAGCTTAAACCTATAAGAACTACAATGACTCACCCACAATAAATCGCACTCAGATCCCAAGACGGCGAGAGAATCCAACCCAAAAAGAGAAAAGAGCAAAGAGAGCCGCAAACACTCGCCCTGAGGCTTATATACCCTAGCAAACCCCGCGCGTCGCGACACAACTACCCCCTAAGGTGAACCGCAACGTAATACGATACGAGGGTATTCCAAAAAATTAAATCAGTCGCCTAGAAAAAGTAAATAGCAACGCTCGTGCATAACTGTGCTATTATACATCAGCAGGAACGAAACTACGTGCTAATAAAAATATATCGCGTGTAGTTGTGTCGCGACGCACTGTTTGCGGTCCCTTTTTGCTCTTTTCTTTTTTGGGTTGGATTCTCTCGCCGTCTTAAGATCTGAGTGTGGGTGAGTCATTGTAGTTTCTTATAGGTTTGGGCTCTGCTTTGGTGTAAGGTGATTTTGTGTGTTTTGAAAAAGAAGATTAAGATTCTGAAGGATTTTTTTTTACTCTCTCTCTTGTGACTCGTGTTAGGAGTTGTGGGTGACTCTCTAACCCAGCAAACAATTTTTTAACTCGTGGCAATATCTACCTGTAATTATTTCTAATTAACAAACTCGCATACGATAACGATGTTATATAAAATGTATATCCGTTGTAAGATTAATAAAATAAATTAATAAAATAGATAAATTAATAAACGTTTAATTTAATTTACTTTAAGATTAAGACTTTATATTTTTTTGGCAGTAGAGATGAAAGTGTTGTCTAAGAAAAATGTTAATTACAAATAGTATTTAATTATAAGAAGCGACCTTAAAGGTTACATACTAACAAACTCGATACACATATACAAGAACAGGTGAAACCAAGGCGCCATCGTTACACACATATGAATGTAAACAGTAAGTCGTTTTGTGATAAATTCACATCATGAAAGTTAATTAATAATTAATAAGCGCTTCACACTCAACGGATCCCCCAGTAGGATTTTTTCCTGTGTTCGGGGTCCGGAAACACATACAATACACAAACACAACGCCCAGACCACGACTAACATCTATATGGTCGATACACATGTCTGTCGTGAGCGGGAATTGAACCCACGACCGCCAGCGCAACAGCAAGTGCTATTACCGCTGCGCTAACGCGTCGTCAAGTACCATCAAAAGTAGTCTTTTTAAACAACATTACACTTCAATTCGATTCCAAACAGTGTCCACCGGCAATCTTTCTTAGATCGTTTGCTAACACGCTGTCTCCACTCTAGGACACGTCTGCTGTTAGAGCATCATGGCCATTATTCCTACTACACAGGTCGTCCTCGAGACAGTCATTCTTTCGCAGATAATCTAATTTCTAACCGTTTGTGTAAATAAAAGATGTAAAGCAGGTGGACTGTATTTAATGTAGAAAATATATTGCTTATCTTAAAGTTACACTTACAAGAGTAAAATCCCAACAGTGAAACAGTCGTAAACACAATCTTTGAGCATAGAAGAGAAGTAGGGCGGATAACCTAGTATTTTTTGCCGCTATAAAACAACGATACGTGACCGATACGCGCCACAGACTCACGTAATATATAAATCTTACTGAATTAAAGGAAACCTCCCAGCGGCAAGTTTAAGACAGAAGGTAAACGAAAGAAAATAAATATTAATCATACCCTCGGAAAATTTACTATTGCCTTTTTGTATTTAACACGATGTTGTGATCGTCTTATCTTTTAATTTTATTTCACGGATATTCGAAAGACATTTAGCTTCAGGTGCTCCTTAAGCTGGGATTTTGGACTTGGTTCGACTGTGTACGTACAGGCGTACACACTGCCAAACAGATGTTTTTTTTATGCTTCATAAATGGCAAAAAAGCGTATGGTTTCGTGACGTGATCTTGTGTAGTGTTGGGGTAATTCCTCAGCCAGACTGCTCAAAATTTCAAACAAGATATTTCCTGCTATAATCTAGCATTAGGTCCAGAAATATTGAGCGCAGCATTGCTACGCTGAGGCTATAACGATGTTAATTACGGGTCAATTATGGTGAAAGCTTCAAACAGCCAACCTAGTAACTGTGAAAGCAGTATGATAACAGGTGCAAGCTTCATTCCCACAGACACTATCTAAGAATTATTAACATAACAAAAAAAAAAAAACATATATTGTTGCAGGTTGATGTCAAAAAAGGTTTTATTGAAAGTATCCAACAAATTTACCGAATATGAAACCAATAAAGTCGAAAAGGGACGCAGTAACGATTTCTATTTATCGCAGCATCAGCTATTCGGCTCGATTAAAACCGATCGGTTGCCTGCTCCGTTTAATTATAAACGAACCGAGTGAAGATACGATAAGTTAAGGCTTTATAGTAAATTAGATAACATTAACAACGATTCTAAGGTACTGATAAAAGGTAAATATATAATGAGATTTTTCGATGGAAAATCGTTTCCAGATTAAAATAGAAATTAAAGCTTAGATTTTTTTTAAAAAAATATTAATTACTTATTATTTTCAAAGCCTTACAATATAACTTTTTAGATAATTTAGACGCAGCTCGACTGGAGAAGTAACTCGAAATTACAAATGATCACAGTTACATAAAACTGCTTTCAAGCAGTTTTGTATTCCTGTGGAGAGTAAGGTGAGAGGTCTTGACCAGAGCCACCAGAGCTGGGGAATTGGGCGTAAGGTCGGCAATGCAGTCCATCTGATGTTGCAGGTTACGGGCCTCGGTAATTGCTTTCTATCATGTGAGCCGTACGCTTGTTTGTGGACCAAGTTATACTTAAAAAAACTGAGTTGTGTCTGCAAGCAGTGGGCACGTCTCGAAACGTAATTTCATTTCATTCCATCTCATATGACCTTACTAATATATAATGGCAGGTAATGTGAACTTTTCAGAGGGAGGGGATAGCAAAAAAATATATGACCTACCCTTGATAGTACAGATTGTACCGACTTTGAATGTACATAAATCTTTGAACGTACTTAGAACTCTCATGCTAAGTAATCGGCTTATATTTTATCTCGTACGCTAACAATAGATTCAATCTCGGGTACCTGCAGCTACATATAATTTATACGTAGGTATAATCCATATGCAGTATGAAAATACCAACAAATCAAAACCATATCATACACAAGCAACCGACATAAATGTGAGAAAACATTTTCGTAATAACGAAGATGGCTGCTCTATCATGTAATATTATGTGGACACATCGGCTCCATTTGCATTTTAATTGCGGCGTCACCGATGACTGCCCTCGGTTTTAAAAAAAATAACTTCGACGCCTATGTTTCGCCCGTTGAATGAATATTTTTAAGCGTGTCGCTTTCATGGTACTGAAAGAAATTCAAAAATATCTCTGTGATACCTTACTATCAACCTCTATTCACTAATAAGCAAAATTAACTATTTAGCTAAATAATTCTAAGTAAATAAAAATAAACATGTAAAACCTTTTTAAGCCCTTTAAAATCCAAAGCGATATCGACTATGCTAATCGGCGTACTGTCTTATAGACACATCAAACAACACTGATCGAATATTCGCGTGTATCATCTAATCCCTCACAAGTCGCCGGGTCAGTGCATTCCAATTTAGCGACGTTTTCATAACCCTGCAGTTTGCATCTGTGAAACGGAATTCAAAGGAGAATCGACTCTATGCGCTGGAGAGTCAAAGTTAATCAAGATCGCTAAACGCAAATGTCTGTTATCGGATGACTAACTAGATTGTTATATTCGTAGCTTTGAATCGAAAGTGATTTTTTTTGAAATAGGGGCGTTTATCGATCATTTATCAACTATCGAAGATATTGGTTCTCGAATGTTCTTTTTTTAAAAGTTATTATTGAAATTAATAACGATTTTTTTTTTTATATCACTAGGTCGGCAAACAACCGTACGGCTCACCTGATGGTAAGAGATTACCGTAGCTTATAGACGCCTGCAACACCAGAAGCATCGAAAGCGCGTTGCCGACCCAATCCCTAATCCCCCCAAGAGCTCTGGTCACCTTACTCACCAACAGGAACACAATACTGCTTGAAAACAGTATTATTTAGCTGTGATCTTCTGTAAGGTCGAGGTACTACCCCAGTCGGGCTGCTTCATATTTTGAGCAGGAAATTCCTGCTGTGCCCTCACCTTAGTTAAATTTTAAAAGAATTTTAATTATTTTTTTAATTCACTAATTACTTTATAGCAACCGGGAATGTATGTATCTCGCAATAATCTAGCAAAGATTGTGCAATTATTGCTATCAAATTATAACTTAAACGCGATTAAAAGTTCTTGAAATCCTCTTACCTATTTATTAACTTATTATTGTAAAATAATTGGATAATATAACTTTTTACTAAACAATTTCTGTAATTTGGCTAAAAAGAAATAATAGTTGAGTATATTTTGCCTAAAAATAACGAGTCTGAGTCACGAAATGTCAAAAATGTTTCCTTTAATATCACAAAGGAGAAAATAATACGCCTGGGGGCAACGTCGGGGTTAATTTCCCCGAAGCCTTCTCTAAATTATGACGACGAAAGGGCTCATTGTTGGAATTAACCACCGTGAAACAGCCGTCTATGTTACTCGCAATGATGAATAACTTGACTCGGTAATCTTTTAAAAACACATTCTTATTTCCAAGGAGCGTTTTGTCTAAGTAATCGAAATTTCAAAGCGTAAACTAATCGTTAAAGGTTTCATTTTAATTGTTTTGTACTAAGTTTTACTAAAAGTTTTCTTTTTGTAGCATGTAGGCATAAACATCTCTTAATCTATGTGCAAGGATTGTATCAGACAAAAATTTCTTAGAACTTTTTTTTTCATCATAATCGCATTGATGTTATAATTTAATTTTACTTATTTAATATAAAACTAATGTCGAGCCCTGATTTTTAAAAAAATTTGTTGTAATGACATTTTGTAATTAACTCTTCCAAATAAATATCATTAGGGATAGTCAAATTCGGTATTACACTTCATTACTTAAACGTTTTAGTTGTTTTTTATAATATTTATTAATATATCATTAAAAACAAATTATTTAAAATCTTTATTTTTATGTATCAATGTCATTATATATAAAAAAAATTAGATATAAATTTAATCCACTAATAGACTATCCACGATTGCATTTATCAACAAATTTGCGAAAAACAAACATCCACTGAAAGATATCTTTATAAATTACAAAAGAGTAGAATTGACAAAACTCAAAGCACAAACAAAAATAGTCATCGCTCAAAACCAATGAACACAGATTAGGAACTGTACCAAACTCGTATCAGAACAGACTTGAGTTATACTTTCCAAGGGTTAACCAACAAGTGATAAGAACGCAAAATCGATACTAAGTAATATATATCGTCGGCTCTGGCATCGCGCCAGCCCTTAAACCCAAGACCGTCGCTTCCACTTTTCTTCTTATTACTCAAAAAATGTATAGCAAAGCTAAACTACTTCGCGACGATAAATCGTCATAATCCTTCGCTTCTATTTCATTTCGGTGACAAGGGCTGAACCAACAAGCGATAAGAAGTCAACTGTACAGATAGAGCGAGGAGGTATAATCTCTCGACTTGGTCGAAACGAGTCTTAACTCCAGTAACGGAACTCCTATAATCGACGGAAGTGTGAATCAGATTGGAGTAGAGGGTTACATGTGGCATTTGACTAACAAGGGCGGGTTATATTTTGTTGTGTTTGCTGTGTAGGTTTGTGCGATTTGAAAGATTTCAATGGGTTATTGATATCAACATAATAGTGGAAGTTGAATACATTAAGCCACCCTATTTTATTTCGAGGGGGAGTAAGGAATATTCAACATTCACTGTTCAGTACATGAACATAAATTGTAAAATTATTGTAGAATTATAGTGAAAAATAGTGCATCATAGATAATAAAATTAGTTAATTAAATAAGTCTCAAAAAAGGTGTAATAATGGCAATAATTTATCTTTAATATTAAAGTTTTGTGTATGGCAATTTTCCTTTCGCTCTTCTCTCTTGGACGGCCATTGCGTTAACATATAAAAAATTGTGTGCATTAATTTAGAGTCAAAATAATAAAATAAAGTTATTGAGAAAATTAAAGTATGTTTCATTAACATACTTTAGTGGTCCTTCGATTGTTAATTGAATAAAATCAGTGATTCGTCGTAATATTACCCGGCGTGCTTGCTATGAAAGCACATAGTGTCGGTGGCGGATACCTATGGTGAAAACACAAGTTCGTGGAGCATTCATCCTATGCATGGTGCCCAAGAAGTTGCTGGAGGCCTACGTAAGTTCCCAAATCTATATTTGTGGACGAATTTCATACTTTCTTCGTTGGAGTTTTTTCAATTGGTGTGAAGTTGGTTGGGAGTGTGACGTCACGATCAACGCATAAATAGAGCAGCCATTTGCATTTCGTTCGCCGCATCAAAGAACAGCGAGACGCTAACTTCAGCACGAAACGTCAGTCAAGTGTGACAATAGTGTTCTGTGGTGACAATCATCTGTCACTTGCACTTGACACCTCCCGGCTGTCATCCTATAGCTTCGGACAATACATTGTCGTGTTTTAAATCTTTTATAAGTTTATTTCGCAATTGGAATATTTTTCACGTAAACATTATAAAATGGAGACGGAAATTAAACGTCTTAGGATAAAAAGGCGACAACTTAAAGCAATAATTACAAGGATCGAGTCTTTTATAAAAGACCCGGTTGCGCTAGCTGCTGCAAGCAAGGACATGTTGCAGGCAAGAAAGGAGAAGCTTGTAAGTACATTGAAACAATACGAAGAAGTATCCTTAGATATATTGTCAATTGATGAGAAAGACGGTGAAAACATATCAGATGTTGAGGAAAAGTATTTTCAAATTTTGTCAAAATTAAATGAAACCCTAGGTTTATTAAGAAACGGTGAGAGTTTAGCTAGTGTTAGCATTTCTAATTCTAAATTACCAAATATTGATATATGTAGTTTTGATGGAAAAGACTTTACAAAATTTAAATCTTTCATGGACTTATTTTTGGCAGTAATAGATAAAAATCAATCTCTTTCCAATGTTCAAAAATTATTTTATTTAAGAAAATATGTTACTGATGATGCTCTTTCTTTAATTATTAACTTACCGATTGAAAATGAATCATATCCAATTGCCTTAGAATTGTTAAACAAGCGTTATGACAACAGACCACGTTTAGTGTCTAATCATATAAACATTTTGCTAGATTTACCTCAAATGCAAAGAGGAACTGCAGCTATAATTCGGTCATTCGTATCTGATATAAGACAACAATTGTATGCACTTAAAAATTTAAATATGCCCACCGATAGTTGGGATATGTTGTTAATATCAATATTAAGTCGCAAATTAGATTCATACACCAATAGGGCTTATCATCTGGATAAGGTGGACTTTGATCAAATGCCTACTATTGATGGATTTCTGACTTTTTTGGAAAAGCGTGCTATGGCGCTTGAGGATAGCCCCACATTAAAGGGTGCACCTTGCTATGAAGGTCCTCGTTTTAAACAGAGTCCTAAGGCAATAAACACCGTTATCAAAAAAGCTTGTTTATTTTGTAACAGTATGGATCATCCTATATTTTTATGTCCTAAATTTAAAATGAGTACCATAAATGAGCGACTCAATTTTGTCAATTTAAATAAACTTTGTAAAATATGTCTACGTGAGCACAGCGACAAATGTAAGTTTAATTTTAAATGTAAAACTTGTAAACATGCACACAATTCACTCTTACATGAAGAGAAAAAAAGATATTGTAACTTTGCACTCTAACAGACTGTTATTCAATAATGTAACTTCTGTTTTGTTACCTACTATACAGGTAAAGATATTTGATAAGTATGGACAAGAATTTTATGTAAAGGCCCTACTAGATAGTGGCAGTCAAGCTTCAATTATAAAAAGGTCTCTTGTTGAACAGTTATACTTAAGTCCTATTTCTCAAACATGTAATATCATAGGTGTAGGCAACAATAATAATCAGGTCAGTCAAATTGTAAATGTCACATTGAGCTCACTAATTGAAAATACTCAATTTCAGGTAAAATGTCATGTAGTGGATTCCATAACCACAAAATTGCCTCAAAATTATTTTGATTTAAGTAGCTTGGAGATACCCAAGAGTGTTACGTTAGCTGATGTCAATTTTAATGTCCCTTCTGAAATTTCTTTATTACTCGGCGCAGATTTGTACTTTAAGACCTTATTACATGGTCACATTTATTTAAATAATGGATTGGTGTTACAGAATACTCTATTCGGGTACATAGTGGGTGGCTCAATGGCATGTAATAATATAAAAAATGATACTACTTTAGTTATTAACCATGCGGTAGAAAATGAAGATAAGTTGAGTGACATAATGGAAAAGTTTTGGTTGTCTGAAAAAGTTCCTGAGGTGACTAATAAAGTAAATTGTGAATTTCAGAAGGCTGAACGTATCTTCAAAGATACTATGAGTTTAAAAAATTGCAGATTTTATGTAGATTTACCGCTAAAGACTTCGTTAAATATGTTGCATATTGGAGATACATTTACAGCTGCACTTCAGAGATTTTATTCATTAGAAAAGATGTTTCAAGCTCATCCTAGATATTTTAACCAATATAAATGTTTTATTGACGAGTACATATCTTTGGGACATGCTAAAATAGTAGATATAAATGATTATGATGTTTATAGTGACCCTGTTTATTTTCTAGCTCATCATGCAGTGCACAATGAGCATAGCAAGACAACCAAATTGCGGGTTGTGTTCAATGGGAGTCTGAAATCACAATGTAAAATATCACTTAATAATGTCATGTTAAATGGACCAATAGTTCAAAGTGAGTTATTTGATATACTAGTATTATTTAGAACTTATCGCTATACATTGATGTGTGATATTGAAAAAATGTTTAGGCAAATTTTCATTAATTCTATTCACACGCCTCTGCAAAATATTTTGTGGCGAGATAATCCACAGAAACCTATAATTTGTTTACAGTTGCAAACAGTTACCTATGGTTTGAAATCATCTACATACTTAGCTACAAGGTGTTTGTTGGAGCTTGCTTATATCTATAAAGACAGGTTTCCACTAGCTGCAGATGCTATAATTAGAAATACTTATGTAGATGATATAATATGTGGCGCTGACAACATAGATCAGCTTCGGAATCTGAAACAAGAGCTTATACAATTATTAAGCCTTGGCAGTTTTACACTACATAAATGGTGTTCAAATAATACACAAATTTTAGAAGATATACCATCAAATAGGAGGTATTTTGAGCATATTAATATTAATAAAGACAACATGATTAAAACTTTAGGATTAAAATATAATATACTTACCGATTCCTTCGTATTTTCATGTCCAGCGCAAGATTTAAAGTTACTTAAAACTAAAAGGGAAATTTTAAGTTTTATAGGTAAAATATATGATCCTTTGGGACTTATTGGCCCTATAATAGTTACAGCTAAATTGTTTATGCAAAGTTTATGGAGTTTAAAAATAAATTGGGATGAGGCTATACCCTCAAGCCTGCTAGATAAGTGGTATAAATTTGGTGAAAGTTTAGAGAAGATGAATCCCATCAATACTCAGCGTGGTATTGTTTTTGGTGATACTAATAATGTAGAGCTGCTCGGTTACTGTGATGCTTCATTTGATGCAATAGCATGCTGTCTCTATTTAAGAGTTTTTCATAGAGATGGTAGAGTTAGTGTAGCCTTACTGTGTTCTAAGTCTCGAGTAGCACCTTTAAAGAAAACACTCACAATTCCAAATTTAGAACTAAATAGTGCTCTTCTTCTCTCTCAATTAACACACAAAGTAAATAATACACTTAAGGCGCGTTTTCCTTTAAGAACGATTTTGCATTCAGATTCACAGATAGTTTTAGCTTGGTTAGGTAACAAGAACATAAAGAAAAATACTTATGTTTCAAGAAGAGTAAGAGAAATTACAGATTTAACTAAAGATTTTACCTGGACCTATGTCAAAGGTAAAGACAACCCTGCAGATTTGTTGTCGCGGGGAACTGCTCCACATAAATTGGAGGAGAGCTACATGTGGTTTCATGGACCACAGTACTTGTCTGATAAATACTATGAACATATTATGTATGATTATAAATCTTGTGTAGTGACGGATAGTATGCCGTGTGATACCCTTATAAATAGTGATAAATCAGTTAAAAAATTTTGTAATGTAGGACAGTTCGATTTAAGTGAGGATATATTCTATAGATATTCAAATTTTTATAAGTTAAGAAGAATTATTGCACTTATTTTAAGATTTAAAAACAACACACAGAATCCTAAAAATAAATTATGTGGTGCAATAACACCTAAAGAATTATGCACTTCTCAAGTTATGATTTTTCGACATATACAGGAAATACATTTTCATAATGAAATAAAATCACTTACATTAAATAAACCTGTAAAATCAAACTTAAGTAGCTTACACATTTTTCTTGATCATCAACAATTAATAAGAGTAGGAGGACGTTTAGATAATACACCAAACATTTCATATGATAAAAAGCATCCAATAGTTTTACCCAAGTCAGACCATGTTACACATACTCTTATAAATTCTGAACATTTAAGACTGTTACATGCTGGAGCTAAGTTAGTTCTCAGTTCATTATCGCAGGCATATTGGATAGTAGGTGGTATTCGCGAAGTCAAAAAGGTACTCCATAGGTGTATTGGATGCTTCCAAATCAAGGCCGCAACTGCTAAACAGCTTATGGGTTCATTACCTGCAGAGAGAACTACTCCCGCTCGACCTTTTGAGGTAACCGGTGTTGACTTTTGTGGTCCATTTGAAATGAAAATAGCTAGAATTCGTAAACCATTAATTACAAAAGCATATATTGCCTTATTTGTTTGCTTTTCTACTAAAGCAATACACTTAGAATTAATCAGTGACCTTACCACTGAAACCTTTTTAGCATGTCTTCGAAGATTTATATCTAGACGAGGTGTACCTAATAGAATTTATTGTGATAATGCAAAGACATTTAAGGGTGCTTCCAATTATTTAACTGAACTGTATAATCTTTTAGCGTCTAAACATAATATGGACTCTGTACATCATTTTTGCTCTGATAAATTAATTAATTTTAAGTTCATACCTAGTTATGCCCCAGAGTTTGGTGGTTTATGGGAAGCTGGGGTAAAAAGCGTAAAGTATCATTTAAAAAGGGTTGTGGGTTTTGCCTGTTTAACCTTTGAAGAGCTTTATACTATTATTACTCAAATAGAAGCCATATTAAACTCTAGGCCCTTGCTCCCTATGAGTAGCGATATATCTGACTTAACATATTTGACTCCGGGACATTTCCTAATTGGGGCTCCTCTCACTAGTATACCAGAACCGAACCTTTCAGATATTAATATAAATAGACTTAAGTTTTGGCAAATTTGTACTAAAATTAAACAAGAATTTTGGAAATTGTGGAGCAATGACTATTTAACTCAACTACAAAATAGACCCAAGTGGAAATATAATTATGATAATTTAAAAGAGGGTGACTTGGTCATTGTGAAGCAGGTTAATGTGCCATCATTATATTGGCCCATGGGGCGCATTGTTAAAACATTTCCTGGCTCTGACCATAAGGTTAGAGTGGCTGAAGTAAAGATGGCAAATGGTAGAACCTATGTTCGCTCTTATCAAAAATTATGTCCGCTTCCTTTAGTTAACTAGTAGATTATTTATAGGCCAAAGTTTCTTATATCTTTAGAATGGTATAATATTGTTAAAATAATTTAGTTTTAATTTAAAGTTGCATTAGGTTTAAGATGTAAGACTATGTTTAATTTCTCATACATACACATTTTAAACAATTTATATTCTCATACTAGTATAGTTTTGTTTTTTGTCAAGCTTGCCCCGCCAACTATGTTCAGTACATGAACATAAATTGTAAAATTATTGTAGAATTATAGTGAAAAATAGTGCATCATAGATAATAAAATTAGTTAATTAAATAAGTCTCAAAAAAGGTGTAATAATGGCAATAATTTATCTTTAATATTAAAGTTTTGTGTATGGCAATTTTCCTTTCGCTCTTCTCTCTTGGACGGCCATTGCGTTAACATATAAAAAATTGTGTGCATTAATTTAGAGTCAAAATAATAAAATAAAGTTATTGAGAAAATTAAAGTATGTTTCATTAACATTCACGTTCTTATGAGAATGAATACTATAACCATAGTCAGTCATACATTCAACGCCTATTTAACGCATATTTTCCTATTTTTACTTTATACTAAAAATAAACATTAAAAACAAGTTTATTACACTGTGACCCTCGTCATTTTTTATTTTACGCAATAACTGTATTTCTATCAAAATTTCGCCCACATCCTTTAACGGTTCAAAAGATACACCCCTTTAAAAGACAGAGGAACGGAGAAAAGGCGTAGGGGAGACCCTTTGCACGGGGAACCCTAAAAATGCCATCAACCAATCGCATTGAACTGCTCTGTAATCTAAAAATCACCATCCATTTTGTTTATTATTGACAAAATAAAATATTGTGTTTTTATCTTTTTCCTCTCAAGCCTTTGGCGGAAAGGCGATAAGACGTGAAAGCGGCCTACAATAAATCATGAGGACGAGAGTTAAGTGATCTTCGGATATTATCACTGTTGACAGTCGCGTGACTCGGAGAATCTGTTGAGAACATCGTTGTCTGTTTAGCAATACTAATTTTATGAATATTACACTACTGTTTTTCTTTGTCCTTGATTTAATCCTATATTTTCCTATATTACATCTTTCTAACTTTCATTTTTACACTTAAAATATTTCCATAACATCTATTGCATTTCCTATCCAATGCCTAAGTGTCGAACTAGGATACTAAATTACAAATGTATTAACTTGGCGCTACAAATGACAACAATAAACTTCGTTCATACAAAAGTTCATTCCATGTTTCATCTCCTTTGGATAGAATTTCAAAAATCCTTATTTTCAGTTTTTTTTTTTTTTTTTTATATATAAATTAATAGATAAACGCTTCACACTCAACGGCCCCGATAGGATTTTCACCAGTGTTAGGCTAGAAATAACCAAGCACAGAAGCTCAGAACACGGCAAACATTGGTATCATTACAGCCTTTACAGTCCACTACTGGACATAGGCCTCCATAAGTTTACGCCAAAAATAACGTGAACTCATGTGTTTTGCCCATAGTCACCACGCTGAGCAGGCGGGTTGGTGACCGCAGGGCTGGCTTTGTCGCACCGAAGACGCTGCTGCCCGTCTTCGGCCTGTATATTTCAAAGCCAGCAGTTGGATGGTTATCCCGCCATCGGTCGGCTTTTCAAGTTCCAAGATGGTAGCGGAACTATGTTATCCCTTAGTCGCCTCTTACGACACCCACGGGAAGACAGGGTGTGGCTATATTCTTTAGTACCGTAGCAGTACAACAAACATTGGTATGGCCAATACAAATGTTTGTCGTGTGCGGGGATCAAATTACAACAGTAAGGAACGTAATTTAAGATTTAGTATTAACTAATGGTCGTCCAGTGGTCGAAATTCGACCAGAATTAAATTAAATTATAAATTTGAACATTATTAAAAGGTTCAGTTGTCAGACTTCTATAATAATAAACAAAATAGTAGATATATATGCGTGTGTGTCAAATACATGGTTTGTGTGATTTTTTTTTTATTGATGTAATTTATTTTTTATGCATAATTTTAAAATAATACTAGCATTCTGCACTCCTTCTCTATATAAACTATAAGTGTGCAAAATTTCGTACTCCTCCGTCCGCGCAATATTCGTAAAAAGGGTCAAAGTTTTTGCTTCACGTATTAATATATAGATGACATATAAGATTGTAACTCCAAGCCCCAATAACTTTTAAAGCCACATTTTACACTTATATTCGTTTGGTAACTCGAGTTAGTAGGTCAAGTCGCTACGTACAAGCAGCGAAGTGTTTTATTACATCAGTAATCTTGTTCACGTGTTCTACAAAGTTTATAGTAAATAAATGTGGACGACCAGTTATTAGTTTAAATTTGTTGTTTCTTAGTTTTGAAATGTTCCACAAAGATATAAAAGCAAAGCTAAGATTTTGGTGACGCGGAATAAAAAACGAACGGTGAAATGATAATGGTCATAAGATGCATCTTCGTGAACATGTAAGTTTCTAGGGTCGCGTCATTATGGAGGTCTTCCGTTGCTAATTATCAAGGAAAGACTACTGAAATTATTTCAATTAAGTCGTCTCTCAGGCTTATCATTAGGCATTTATCGGAAATTTTCATTCATTGAATAAATAATTAATGTTTTTAACGTTAAATTTTTAGGAGTGTATAGTATTTTTAATTTTCGTAACAATGTTGTAAGGTAATACGGTCAAACAAGGTATGTGTCATATCATCACAAGCTCGAACATCAATAGTAATTTACATTTTAACGAGTAATCGTTTACAGTGGTCGCACCTACGCGTTACGTGCGACCGAACGGATCGCAAACATTCCAACAAGAGACAGACATTATATGTTGATATTTCGTATCGCCTGCCCAGCGTGGTGACTATGGGCAAAGCACATGAGTTCACGTTATTTTTGGCGTAAACTTGTGGAGGCCCATGTCCAGCAGTGGACTGTATAGGCTGTAATAAATGATGATGATGACGATGATGATGATGATGATGATGATGATTTTGTATCAGATTGTTACTGTAAGCAAGAAAACAGAGGTACGGGTACATCGAATATATTTACTTACTATACTATTATCCTTCTCCTACATGGGAAAAGAGGCCTATGCCCAGCAGTGGAATATTACAGGCTGAAACGAGCGATTGTTATGCTGTTATGATACTTATACACGGATTACTTATCATATTATTAAATTGTCATACGAAAAAACAATAACAGATGTATCAAATATTGTTAAAATACTAAATAAAATCAATATAAAGGTGATTGAATCGCAACCGTTTTAACTAACACAATATCGTCGATTGCAGATTGTAGGTTAGTATTTGTTATTTGTTAAATATTTAATATTTAATTTATTCTTGGCGAACAATAAATAATTCATTCATACATTCATTCATTCAATATCAACAATACTGCAAAATAGAAGCAACAAAAATATCTCCTCAGTTGTATCAACATAGTGCAAACATTTATCTTAACGTATATACAAATAAAGGTGTTTGCTCGCAAACGAAAACAGAAACTACTTAAATTTTATAGACACGTAATTACATGGACACAATTGTAGAAGACGAAAAAATATTAGTAATCAGCTTTCGATTAAAAGTAGAATTACCAAAATCTATACACCCAGTAAAAAGTTATGCGGTGTAGTACAACGTAGGTCAACGAAAAAATTCAAATTATGCAAGTCACGATTGAAAATGATACACATAATTGCTTTTTCTATACCTGTCTGAAAAACAATATTTATACACAATCTTTAATAATTATTATAATTTTCATTTTAACCGACTTCAAAACAAGGAGGCTGTTCTAATTATACTCTATTTTTTACGTTGTGTTGTTCGAGTTTAATGATTTTTTTTATTTATTTAAAGATGGCGTTTGTCGTGTGGGTCCCATTTTTTGTTGGATCCAGCTCTAAGAAGTTTGTGTTATCCTTAATAATACATATTAAATTGACTATTTTTCGGACAACCACCATCGTATTACCTGTCGATATAACATAATTTCTTTTCTTGCGTACACATATATAAATTAAAGTTACTTTCAACGAAATTCGCTATCATATATTGCAATTGTAAATGGTCTTTAACTAAGTGATGAACAAAAAAAAACATTGATATTCCGATAAACGTTGAAATCCTTTTCAACCTTTTAAACTACGGCAGAATAAAACCAGAACCTCGTTAGATAGATCGTTCGAAAATGGATTATCAATCGAGGCAAAAGAAAAAGTCTCGACTGCAATCAACAGACAGTTTCCCACGCTCCAGATCAATATTGATATAATGAAAATGCAACGGGTCGCTGTATGTACATGGAAGATATATGGGAAAAAATGTTATTGGGATCTTTATCAAAGCTATAGATGTGCACTCAAAACAACGATTGTTAAAATTTTTGTCTGTTTGTCTGTGCGTCTGAGCACGCTATTCTCAGAAACGGCTTATCCGATTTAGATGTAGTTTACACTAATATACTGTGGTAAGCTTCATTTACACATTGTTTGTTTAATGTCAATCGGATCATAAATATAAAAAAAAAAAACAATTTAATGAATCACGTTGAACATCTAAACACCCAAAAGACGACGTTATATTCCAAATATGCTGTCCAAAGTCACTATTCCACGCGGACGAAGTCGTGGGCACAGCTAGTTATAAATAAACATACACACACACAGTCGTCTGTTCCTACGGTAAGTAACTTGTATGCCTGTGTTATAGGTAACATCCGACTATTATAGCTATTTTTTTTTAGGTAAGTTTAGACTAAGGCCACTAAACTGCGCCAAAGGGCTATTTAAAACATACACGTAAAATCCACAGACTTTAATTTGATGACGATTTTCGGAATCAGGTCGCCATCTTGACACTAACAACGGATGCTGCTGGGACACATACATAATTATGTTCTTGTATGCAGACTACGATATTATTGATCTATGTTGACCGATATTAAGTCTTATGTAATATCGTAATTTTTTTATAAGAAACTTAAAGATACTGACTTGAAAAAAGGAGGTGGATCTCAATTAGACGATTTTTTGGGTGTTACCGTAGAACTTTTTACCAGATAGACCAATTTCGATAATTCTTTTTTTAACCGAAAGGAGGTGCCCATTGGTCTAATTTAAATTTGATCGAGATATGACAAGTAATTTTTTAGCTATCTCTAATAATGCGTATTAACTTGACTATTTTTCATCTACGTTGTAATACTGGTAAATGTAGGTACCTAATTGAAGTTGTTTTTTTTTTCGTTTGCGAGCGATTGATCTATTATAATAATTAATTTCTTTTATATGTCGTTATATTTAATTTTTTAGTCAGCAGAGATATAGCCTTTAATTACATTTTCTAAACAGCCTACTTTTTAAGAAAATAATCAAAAAAATTATAAGACGTCTTTGATCATTTTGTGAGGGAATAAATTATTCATAATAACTTTAATTTTATTTAATTGAGGAAAGTTTTAGTTTTTATAAATTTTACCAACGGCCCCCAAACTTTATAATGCACAGCATAAAATTATATCTAAAAAAAGTTGTTAATTTTGAGCTGATTACGATGCAAATAAATGTTAATTGAACATTACACTTTACGATTTAATTTCCTTCACATTTTAACGATTCTTCTAGGGTTTCGACAAGAAACATTACAGTGAAAAGGCAACGAATAAAAACTTTTTAAGGAATAATAAAGCACCATTTTTACAGAAACGCGGTTAACCCACATAGCTCTGTAAGGTTACATCCGCCGAGCACGAAGTTTCTCATAAGTCTTAAAAGTTAAGACACGTTCCACGTGTCTGTCCGCGGGCCAAGGTTACGAATTATACGTTTTAATAAAACGCTCCTCTCATTCGTAGCGCGTTACCAGCTGATCAATACGAACACCCGCCAGAGCCGTATGTCGGGCCTCTCGCGAGTTTTAAATTTAACGTCGCTTTGTAATGAATATAATTTATCCCACTGCTGGGCAAAGGTCTCTCTGTCCATGTAGAAGGATGCTAGGTTAATCCAACAGCCTGCTCCACTGCGAGTTGGCACACGAGTATATACACCTTATGAGTAACTATCGTGGGGAGACCCCCA
The DNA here is from genome assembly GCF_905220565.1 of Melitaea cinxia. Classification (NCBI taxonomy): domain Eukaryota; kingdom Metazoa; phylum Arthropoda; class Insecta; order Lepidoptera; family Nymphalidae; genus Melitaea; species Melitaea cinxia. The sequence continues at coordinate 16,077,166 of NC_059407.1, read as the reverse complement.
AAACAGGCATCCAAGCCGAAAACAAATATTTATACATATACAAATCCTCCAATCAATATCTACTCCGAGCGGGAATCGTACCCGCAATTCGCCAGTTTAACTCAAATTAGGTAGCAAGAAAGCCACTACAGTGGTAGCCTTTTGTCCAAACTTTTTCGAGACTAATGAGAGTGAACTTTTAGGATGCGCGCGCACACTGTCACAAAAAATCGACACCCTGAAGTTAGCTAGTCAACGAAGAAGAAGTTAACAACTTGAAGTTAGTTAGCCAATGAAGTACAACTTCTAACGTGTGTACATAAGTACACACACACTTTTTTATTCTTTACGAAGATTTGACTAACCATCAGTATGTGAAATGACATATTTACTATTTGTAGAAGTAATATTAGCTGTATAGCCATTCCGGCTAGAACGATTGCCAGCATATGTTCCCAACGTTTTCCAGTTTCCAAAACGGTCGTGTCGCCGGTTGACCGGGATTACTACACGAAAATATTTTCATTGCCCGGGCGCTTTACAGATAGCTAAACATGTTCGCTAAATGAAACTTTACTTAACTAACTTACTCGATTTTTTTTTTTTTGCTAAATGTCTTTTGTTATATATTTTTATTAAGGGGTTTTTTTAATTAAAAATGGATATGTTAGCCCTTTTCGTATACAGTTTTATACATCGCTAAATTTCATAATTTAAGAAATATTATTGTAAAAGAAATATGAAAAAGTAACATGAAAATTTTCTAAGAGATGAAATGAAATTATAAAAATTTCAACTAATTCGACATTAAAGTTTAAACAAAAGAGAGCAAAAAGAGCCCCTGTTGAATTATCTTAAAGGAACGACTAATACCATTATTCTTTCACGAGATAAGGAAGGATTTTAACGCGGAGAGGGCGGGACGCTAATTACTGAATTACTTTACTAATGCCACCTAACTTTTATTGCGAAATACTTTCAAATTATACAAAGCAACATTAAATTTTATATTATTGATTAATCTAATATATAAAATTCTCGTGTCACAGTTTTCGTTGCCATACTCCTCCGAAACGGCTTGACCGATTTTGATGAAATTTTTTGTGCTTATCCGGTATCTATGAGAATCGGGCAACATCTATTTTTCATCCCCCTAAATGTTAGGGGTAGTCCACCAATAATTTTTTTTTTTTTTTTTAGACAAAATTTTTAATTTCTATTTTTTTATGATACAACATTAAAAAATACATACAACCCTAAATTTTCAACCCTCTACTATCAACCCCTATTTTTAAATAGCGTTTAGCGGCAAGACAACGTTTGCCGGGTCAGCTAGTAAATAACCAAATCAGCACTAAGGGGTGAAGAGGGGATGAGGGTCTACGGAGACGTAGCCAATAAATATTTAGAATTGGGTTCCGACTCTTTTCCTATAGAGAGAAGGTCTAGATCTGGATCTGGAATCTGGATTACAAGCTTAATCAACCAGTCAATTAATTAATAAACAAATGAAAAAGAAAGAAAGACATATATTTGTTTGTGTCAAATCGCACATTTTACAGACATTACAATAAAAAAAATCACTTAAGATACAAAAAAAAACGAGTGTACTTTAGACCACACAACTGAAGTAAAACTTCTGCACAATAGACCTGCACTGTGTCTTATATATACGAAACGTAACTGGCTATGAGAGAAAGAAAACGCGTACCCACTCGCCCCTTTCTCTCTTGCTCCGTTCGCCTCACCCGATTACACTTTTCATAACGCTCTCGTAACACATTCACCAGCTTACTCTCCAAGTCAAGCGTGAACTTGATTATCTTATATTAACAGACGTCGTATATGTTAGGGATGTTTAGTTGTACATATGTGTGTAAACACAGAACAATGGAGTCACGTAATAAGCAGTAAGGCTGCGGGCGTTGAATGCACAATTACGTTTAAACAGTTTTACACGATCTGTGTTACTTCAGACGACACCCAATAGGATCTTTTTCTGTTTTATTTCTCTAACTTTCAGCTTTTAAAAGACACTTTCAATGTACTATAACTTTCGTGAAACAACGCCTGACGTTACTCAAACAGAATATTACCTCGTTCTTATGTATATATATATATATATATATATATATATATATATATATATCGTTTTTATTATATATCACACTCAATTAATAACTATAATAGATCATTAAGGATAGGACAGTCCTCCCGTGACTATGGTTGCTGTAAGGTATCCGAAACGTCGGGCATCTTAAAAACTTAATAAATCGCGATAAAATCCGAATAAGTTGTTTCATTATAATGAGTGAAAATCGCGTAAACGTTAGAAAATAATATATAATAGATCAGTAAATTGTAATACTTTTATACTATACTATAATAGATCAGTAAATTGTAATACTTTTAGCATTAGTAGAATGAAGTATGTCAAAATATATGTAAGCACCGCTATTTTGACTAGCCCCTTGGCGCAGTTTGTAGTGACCATGCTTTTTACTCCGAGGGTTGTGGGTTCGATTCCCACCCGGAGTCTGGGTGTAATATACATATTTATTTATATATTTATATACGTATTATTTATAAGTATGTTTATCGAAAAAAAATATAGCTATGCCAGTCGGCTGTTAATAACTCAAGCATTAAGTTGCTTACTTTAGGAACAGACGACCGTGTGTGTGTGTTGTGTAAATATTTATTTAATTATTTTTTTCAAGTGAAATTTAAAATAACGCTTACTAACTACTAAAATGACCATAGGTAAGAAAATTCTTACAAGAGTCAAACCTGTAAAGTATGCGTTGGAGTTCGTTTTCAAATTTATGGAAACTGTTTCCCAAATACTCAATACAAGAGAGGTCGTGTCCGCGTGTCACAGACACGATCATAAGATGTTATGAAATAAGTTTAAGCTTGTTTGTCTCAATATAAACTTCTTACTACCTAATTGTTTGACGTTCATTTTTTTAATATGTACGATTTTACATTAGGAATTCTAAACATTTTTGAATATCATATCAAAAATTGACCGCTCCAGCGGGGTTCGAACCCGCGTCTCCGACTGACCGTGTCGACGCTCTAGCCAATTAAGCTATGAAACGATGTACCCGCTAGATCGGAAATTTTTGATATGATGATTTTTATATTCGGTTTAAGCGAACCGTGGCGCCGTATATAGTGAGTTCTTTACAAATCTTTGACAGGAGAAGACACCATGCTATTTTTAATATGTACGATTTTATCATTTTTTGTTCATTTTTCTGCATTTTCTTGCCTGTTTTTTGTTTTTATACTCACTGACTCAGTTCACCAAATTTTCGTATTCATAAGTCATGATACGAGACCAGAATCTTATTGAAATTAAGGAAAATCCACCAAAGGAAACATATTTATTATACACGTATGTTATTGTAACGTACATAAAATTTGTTGATTTTTCTTTACTTAATCGATTGTTTTTACTTCGTCTTTTAATATATTAAAATACAAATTGTGTTTTTCCGTTTACACAAGTATCGATCATTATTATCGTGTTTTGCGTACATCGTATCGCGTTATCAATTGTAATCAGCACACCGGAGTTAATACAATTCGTCATTTTCGTAAACACTATCTGCCCTGTTCCCCGAGCTACCATTCTTATGTTTAAATTGAAAGAATTTATATAACTTAAGACGGAGATACGGCGAAAAAAGTATTATAAGGCACCATTAAAGTTATATAAGCAAATGGTAATTTAAATGTTAAATTAATAAAAAATATAACATTAATATCAGGTGTGTTTTATCACAATTTCGCGTGATCATCCAGCTTACGCGTGCCATTATTAGTCATTTTATCACCTGTTTACATAAAATTCAATCTCCGAAGAACGTTGTAACCTTCCATCATTGTTTTAAATTGCATTTCTCTTTGAGAATTTGTAACAGAAAACATTTGGGTGACAACATCGAACTTAATGATTGTAAAAATACAAAACAATTCTTGCTTTATTTAACAAAGAAATCAATCAAACATCAAAAATATAATACAATACCCTTGAAAGAAGATTAAAATCAAACCATATAAAAGCAGACGACGTCGAGGGTATAGCCTATTAAAATCTATATTTATAAAACAAAAACTTTGTACCTTTTTTTCTGCGTGATAATTGCGCGAACGGAGGAGTATGAAATTTCGCACACTACACAATACATTAAGTCAATGAAAAAAACATTACACACGCTACCATGTATTTGATACAAATAAGCATATATACCTATACTCTTGTTTCTTATTATAGGAGTTATAGGCTTTGACAACAGAATCTTAATAAAGTAAAAACTTATAATTTAAACCAATTTAAAATTATACATAAAAAATACATTACATGAATAAAAAAAAACAAACACTCAACACCATGTATTTGACACACACACGCATTTGTTTATTATTATAGAAGTATAGTCTTTAACAACAGCACCTTAATAATGTTCAAAGTTATAATTTAAATCAATTATGGTCGAATTTCGACAGCTGGGCGACCACTAGTATTAATAAACTTATAAAATAATTAAATTATTAAATAATAATTAATATTAAATTATTAAACTATTAACGTTAATATTATATTCAAGTTGTATGAAGAAAAAATACCTACCGTACACAGTCGCTAGAGTAATAATCCATATTTGTATGTGACCTAAATATGGAACGTCCCAGTTTTTTGAATACCCAAAATTCATTCGGTAACGCCGAGTGGCCGTGTATCGCGGAATTTAATAAGCACACTGTACGGTAAAGTCATCAGAGCACCAATTTTAATACAATTAGAGAGACACGTTGATAACTATATCGCACTTTTGTAATAAATGAACTTTTTAAAACTTTTTTAATACTGTTAAGTAAAAAATTTAAATTACATTTTTATTATGTAAAAAAATGTAAAAAGTATAAAGACTTAATTATAATAAAACAGAGCACATAGCACATAATATATACAATTATTACTATATAAATAATTTAAATTACATTAAACTAAAAAAAACTTAAGTATATACATACATAATATAATAACTAAAAAATATTATTAAAAGGAATCCCTTTAGGCAAGGTTCCGAAGATATTTGTTATAATGTTCATGTTAAACGTACTTTTCGTAACAAACCGACCTGAAAGATATATTTTACCTCCTGTTGCTAAAGCCTAACTAAAATGGGGCACAGCAGGATATTACCAGTCCAAAATCTGGAGCAGCCCGACTGGGGAAGTACTTCGACCTTACAGAAGATCACAGCTAAATCATACTGCTTTCAAGCAGTATTGTGTTCCTGTGGTAAATGAGGTGACCTGAGCACCTGGGCGGTATTGGAGATAAGATTGGCAACGCGCTTGCGATGCTTCTGGTGTTGCAGACGTCTATAAGCTACGGTAATCGCTTACCAGCAGGTGAGCCGTACGCTTTTTTGCCAACCTAGTTGTAGATAAAATCCTATCAGTAGCTTACAGTGACTTAAACTTTATCCAGCCATCTGAAATTTCGTAATTAGTTTTTAAAACACTAGTTAGTCGCCGGTCTCTCTCTATTAATTTCTTTTAGTATGTAATAGGTCGGTAGGTAGGTCATGAATCAAAATTTTATTGATATATAGTCAAATAAAGTATAATTGGTTTGATTATGTGAGATGGTATTTTAAAAATAGTCTTGTTACTGAATTACCTAACAAAGATTTTTGTAGCTTAAGACATCAATGCGATTACGATTACACCTGTGACATCCCAATGCTGGGCATAGACCTCTTTCCCCATGTTAGAGAAGGATCGGAGCTTAATCCACCTCGCTGCTAAGCTTCGGGTTGGCGGATATATCCCCTACTAAGAGTAACGATTGTTATCAGGTATTTATGATAACAACCGGACTCCACAACTTAACGTGCTCTCCGAGGCACGGTAGGGAGTCCCACAAGGACGGACATCCAAATCGGAAAGAAATATTTGTATAAATTCTAAAATCCATACGAGCGGGAATCGAACCGAAAAGCCGTCGGTGTTTAGGCGCCTACACTCACCACTTCACCATTCAGCGTTAGACATAAACATAGCATATTAACGAAATTATATTTTATTCACAGTATTTTTGACATAATTATACTCGTAGTAGATACTATACTGTTATTAAACTATCAGAATATAAATGCTAACTCAAAGCGAATTTCCGTAACAAAACAACTTATATATAAAGCTCGTTTTAAATTTTTTCACAAAGAAGGCTCAAATCGCCAAACAATTCGCTCCCGAAAGGGAACGAATAATGTTGATTTTATTAAAAAAAAAAGGAAAGTAAAAAGTCGTCGCGTGGGTCACACATTTGCATATCCTAAATATTTTTTATCGCAAAAATTGTCTGTATATTTATGGATATTTATATTTGCTTAAAATCTGGAATAGCCTAACCGGGGAAGTACCTGAACCTTGCAAAAGATCACTATTTATAGTTAAGTTTGTAAAGCGAACAAAGTAACCAGAGCTCCTGTCGATAGTTGAAGATAGGGTCGGCAACGCGCTTGCAACGCTCTTGGTTGCAGGCGTCCATAGGGTACGGTTATCGCTTAGGCTTGTTGCTTCACATAATAATTAGGTCTTATATTTATATACTGTATTATATTTATACTTACATCTACCTATTTTTACACTATCCCGCACTGTATTATAAATCATCTTCTCTCACCTATGCTTGTCTGGAAGGATTGCTTATCTTTCTAATTTTTATTTAATTTTTTTTGCTACTATGTTTTTTACCATGTGTCTTTTATTACGTCTATGAAATATAGTAATAGATATATAAAGTCATATTAATTAAACACGAAATTATTCAACAATATTAAATAGAGGCATCTCTGTACCGAATGTTGTAAATTAATTCGGACGAGTCTCGCCGCTGTGTTCGAAACTCGACGTATTCATCTGAACGTTATGAACGATTGTGATACATTGGCCTATTGTTCTGTTATTAACTTTGAAACGAATTCGCGAATAACGTGTTTCTATTTGGAATGTGTAATTACTGGCAACAATTCGTCTGAGTTAGTTTATTTGATAATTATTACTCTTTAGACTCCAGTCTAAGAAAAATGTTTCGACTTCGACTTGTATTCGACTGTAGTTTTGTTTTATGTGTATTACCGCAGAACTTTTTACTGGGAAGATCGATTTCGATGATTCTTTTCCTTTTAATCAAAACGTTTTGCTGGTCATTTAAATTTAATCGAGATCTATCAAGTACTTTTCGAGTTATGTATATCTAATAAGGCGTGTGGCTACGGCAGTAAGAATATAGCCACCCCCTCTCTTGTGGGTGTCGTAAGAAGCGACTAAGGGATAACACAGTTCCACTACCACCTTGAAACTTATATAGACGACCGATGGCGGGAAAACCATCCAACTGCTGGCTTTGAAATACACAGACCGAAGACAGGCAGCACCGTTTTCGGTGCGACAAAGCCAGCCCAGCGTGGTGACTATAGGCAAAACACATGAGTTCACGTCAATCGGCGCGAACTTGTGGAGGCCTATGTCCAGCTGTGGACTGCAATAGGCTGAAATGATGATGATGACGATGATGAATAAGGCGTTGTTGTGATTACTTGACTATTTTTTCGTCCACCTAATTTGTATTATGCCTCATAACTTTTTACTGGGTGTACCGATTTTGATGATTCTTTTTTTAATTGAAAGCTAGTGCTTTTCGCATAGTCCTTAAGTCATTTAAATTTAATTGAGATTTGATAAGTACTTTTTGAGTTACCTCTAACAATGCGCGTTTACTTGACTATTTCGTGTACCTACATTGTATTACTGATCGATATTAAATTCAGTTTTTTTTTTTTCGTTTGTAAGCAAACACAATTATGAATAGTTATAGACTTGAGATCAGGGTTTATACACGTCGACAGGTAACAATTATAATCGACGCCTACCTACGACGGTTAGCACGTGAGTGTTATATGATTATTGTATCCATTCATGTACATTTAAGGAAAAGGAATATCTTCAGCTGGTGAAATGTATATTTCACGTTTTCTTAATGGAAATCAATCCAATTATATTTCAACGGTGAGCCAATTTATTTTATTTATTACAAGCTTTTGTACCCGCAGTTTCAAGTGGAATTTGTTTGTGTTCAAGTGTAATATATATATACGTGTTTATCTTATAATAAAAAATGAGATCTGTACCCTGACTTCAGTCCACTGCTTACTAACATTTTTTAAAGGCACGCCTAAAAGTACGACCACGATTTACGCCCTCAATTATGTTTTAAAAATTTATGTTAAGGTTTTTACATTCGTAAAAAAAAAACACCAAATATCTCAAAACTGAATACGTAACAACTTCACAATAAATTATTTTAACAAGGTAAAACAACAAAGGCGAACCGAACGAGACGGTAAACGATAAACGCAACGCAAAATATCTTTGTCCCCACTCCGTTTCTTTACAAACAAACGTCTTCGACGAGACCCTTAATTCTTCAACCCGCTCGTTATCGAAACGGACGTAATTCAAACAATTTCAATCCGAAAACTTTTTGTTCGGAGACCGTGTAACTTGGAGGTTCTTTCGCTGAAGTTTCTAAGACGAACACTTGATTATTTAATTGGATTTTTACAATACCAATACCATCAAGATATTTATTATACGAAATATTAAAAACTGAACTACGCAAAAACATTTTCCTTGTATAGATGAAAGGTTATACTTTTTTTTTTTATGTCACTAGGTCGGCAAACAAGCGTACGGCTCACCTGATGGTAAGCGATTACCGTAGCTTATAGACACCTGCAACATCAGAAGCATCGCAAGCGCGTTGCCGACCCAATCCCCAATGCCCTCGGGAGCTCTGGTCACCTTACTCACCAACAGGAACACAATACTGCTTGAAAACAGTATTATTTTGCTGTGATCTTCTGTAAGGTCTCGACCTACCTGCCCTCTCCTCTCTACCTGTACCTCGGTACTACCCCAGCAGCAGTAATCTACCGCGCTGATTCGCTGTGACTTAGGGGATGATTTTCTGTCATAATTAATCTATATAATAAAACGTGAAGCCAAAACTTTGTTTTCAAATGTTTAAGCGAATTTCACTCACTATAATGAAACAACTTTTTCGGATTCTATCGCGATTTATTGTTTATCAGTTGCCCGACGTTTCGGATACTTTGCAGCAACCATGGTTACGAGAGGACTGACTAATATACCGCGATAAAATTCGAAAAAGTTTGTTCATTATAACAAAAACTTTGTACACGTTTTTACGAAAATTGCACTGACGAAGGAGTATAACATTTCACACACTTATAGTTTATATAGAGAAAGAGTGCAGAATGCTAATATATATATATATTTAATTATTACATATACATATTACATTACACTACCATGTATTTGACATCACAAAGTATATTGTGTTACTTATTAAGTTAAAGTACCTATCTCCTACTATTTTACGAACCTCAAGAACCGACCCAAGAGTAGACCCTACTGTGGGCCGAGTGTGTATTAAAAATATAATTTTATTATCTGCCACTGTCATTAACCTAAGACGGACACTGAATTAAAACGCTATTTTCGGGAGTCTTGTACTGTCCCTTGAGTACCAATATAGGTTAAGTGACATTTATTTCTGTGATATTTTTAGCTTGTATATATTTTGATATATTTCTTTTTCTTTACTTGCTGATATTTTTATATCTTAAGTTTATCTGCATACAGCGCGTTACAATTTCTGTTTTTCTAATTTAATATTAAATTTCAAATCAATATACAATAAATAGAGATTTTACATTTACTAGTACTATTTAAAAAAAAAACCACGGCGTCAACAGCTACTTATTTATTTATTGCCATAAACATACTACCACTACCAGTTCATTACCTAACCAGATAGCACATACTAAAATATTTTAACAAAATAATCACTAACCATAAGATATAACAAACAAAGCAGCCCTTGTGGATTCAGATTACAATAGAATAGGTCCACCTGATCTGACAGCCGATTTAGACGGCGTTTAGCGCGAGTGAAAGCGCCGTCTGTAGCAAATTCATATGCACTACAGCTACATCATACTAACCCAACTATACCACATTAATATTAAAACTAAATTAAACTAAATAAGTAAAGTCAGTTATCCGTACGATATAATGCTGTATGTGCAGCACGTACTTATCGCGGAGCACGAATCTTGTTAGGAACGCGTTACTTCTGCACTGCACGATGAATTTAAAGATGCCGAGTCAGCGACGTTGAAAATTATGCAAGTTGATTTCAAGTGGTAAGTTATCAAAGTTAAATAGGTAACTACGTATTTGAAGAAGCTCAGCAGGTCGTCACATCAGAATTTAAATTTAAAACCGTCGGTGGCTTCACATAAACTATAATATTCATAGTATAAGAACTTATGAAACGTAATTTATTAAAAAAAATATTTTATTTTATTTGGAATAGACTTATTATAAGTATTGGAGTCAGAGTTAGAATTATTATTTGCGTAGTCTGCTGTATTATTCTAAGACTCAATTTATGCATATATATACAACCGAAAAAAAATTATTAATATAATCTGGCAAACAGTCCAGTATGAACACAAACTGCATGCGCAGATCTGAACTCCGTAACGACACACCGAAATAACAGCGATCTCGGCGTAGCGCCCGTAGCCCGTAGCTCTACAAAGTTCGTAGACGTCTACAGCGATCGGACTGAACGTAGCTGTGATAATTATATAAGCTCAATTGCGAACTTCTTGATATGCAGTATTGATGGTATTATTGTAGAAATCAATCAAATATTAATTATATAATAATATCATAACACAGTTCTCATTATATCCTCGGTGAGATTTTTAGAGGAGCGTAAATAATTTTTAGCGATTAGGACATTTTATATATCAATTCATTACAAAATTTATCCTGCAAATAAGTTACGAATAGACTTTAACAACAGGAGGTAGAATAGACCTTATAAATATAGTGGAATTTGATGGTAAAAATATAAAATAAAAAAAGCCTTCCGACACCGTTTTCCGACAAATAACGTTATCAACAACTGGTGAAATAGGCCCTTAGTCAAACGGAAACAAACATCAAGTTACATAAAACTTATAAAATAAAACAATAAGAACAAATTTATATTTTGGTTCTCGTAAAAAGTTAAAATTTATAATTCCGCTCATGTATAGATTTAGGGCAGTTACAATATAATTATTACATACACATATTTTGAAATAATAAATCGTCAACCATCATGTTTATGTATCCTATCCCTACGTCCAATAATAAGAGACCAATAACCACATATAGTAACAAAGATTCATACTATTTACCGAATTTGATACATTTTCTATACTCCTTGTGTCAAAATTTTATCTCTATTAGCCCAAGTCACGTTTAAATGAATATAATAAGAGTTATTCGAAACGGTCGTAAGTCGACTGTCAAGTGAATGAAAAGGGTTGCCTCAGTCGATCCACGTTAATGCAGATAGCATCTTTAAAATAACATTTCTTGTTCGAAGAAGATATTTATTGATCTTTTTATGTATTTTGTATGTTTGGGCAAAGTGGGAATTGGACACTTGATTTAAATAATATATTTTTATCCATTCGTGTGTTATACTTTTCTTCTCCGATTCTCTGATTTTACTACCCTTTAATGAAGTTTTAAGCAGCTATAAATGTGGTGATTGAATTAGTAATGTTGTGAAAATTTAAATAAAAACGACGTATGATAATTGTTAAACTATCACGTGGGAAGAGTATATTTGTTAGGGTTTTGGTAGTATGCATCTTTTGGGGTAAACGTATAAACTACATGTCCTTCCGTCAAACAAAAATTTTATTCGTGTTCGAGTACAATTAAGTTGACTAGCAAACATTCATCTTTTGGCTCTTTTTGAAATACATATAAAACTTTAAGGGTTATAAAATTGAATGTGTAAAATCCACATTTCCTGTATATCTATACTAATATTATAAAGCTGAACAGTTTGTTTGTTTGTTTATTCGTTTGTTTGAACGCGCTAATCTCAGAAACTACTGGTCCGATTTGAAAAATTATTTTACTGTTAGATAGCCCATTTATCGAGGAAGTTTATAGGCTATATATCATCACGCTAAGACCAAAAAGAGCGGAGCACCAATGAAGAATGTTTCAAAATCGGGGGGTTCTTCTTTCCTTTTGAGAGCTTCCGCTGCGTGCGCTGTGAAAACAGTTAGTTTCGCAAAAATCATGTATGACAGAATTGAACCTCTTTAAAAGTTCTAAAAAAAGTCTGCGACAGCATATATCTATCTCCTAAAATTGACTCACTATAACCTTTTTTATGCTAACTAAGTTTGTTCTAAAATAATGTATTATTTCGAAGATGTTTTTATAAACGTGATATTAATCCTTATCTAAATAAATACGTTATTCATTACAAGTATTTAATTTAAAACAAAATACACTTTTACATAATTCGATTTCAATGGGTACCTCAGAAGATATCGCAGTTTTAAACTAACATCGCAGCAAAATAATGATCTAGGACCTATTGCGCGCGCATCTGTTCCACGCGGACGAAATCGCGCGCAGAAGCTAGTAATACATAAAGATATATGCTTCCAATTTATTTCCCAAGGATACATAAGTATAGATAAAAAAATATACATAATTGTGTTTGCTCGCAAACGAAAAAAAAACCGACTTCAATTACATCGACGAGTAATACAACGTAGATCGACGAAAAAATAGTCAAGTAACTACGCGTTATCAAAGATTACTCAAAAAGTAGTTATCAGATCTCGATAAAATTTAAATGTGACCACATGATGAACATCAGCTTTCGATTAAATTAAAAATTATCAAAAATAATAATTAAAAAAAAACAAAAAACCCGCCTGCGTGAAGAACAACTAATAGAAAATCAACAGAAAAAGCTGGAACAAGATAAAAATTCAATATGCACACAAAGTCAGCGAAATAAATAGAAACAATATCAAACATTTTGTGCTGTACATTTAAAATATATTAATACGGTAGTCCTTCGAAACTTTATGCAACGTCGTACATAACATGCAGACGGAGACATGCACAAAGAGAGAATGATTTGACTTATCCTTCAATTTCATGCCTCCGACTGCATATTATCTACGACGTTGCATAAAGTTTCGAAGGACTACCGTATTAATATATTTTAAATGTACAGCACAAAATGTTTGATATTGTTTCTATTTATTTCGATGACTTTGTGTGCATATTGAATTTTTATCTTGTTCCAGCTTTTTCTGTTGATTTTCTATTAGTTGTTCTTCACGCAGGCGGGTTTTTTGTTTTTTTTTTAATTATTATTTTATTTATGTCTTTTTAGTCAGACAAATTACGTAATCTGTTCAATTCATTAAACAATTTACATCATGTGGTTGATTAAGTAATTTTTTAGGGTCAAGAGAACTGATAGCAAGCCCGGAGAAAGATCTCACTCTGCTCAAAGCAACGTAAGCCTGACCTTTAGCAAATAGGTGACTGCTTAAGTCAACAACTATTAGTTTTAATATAATGAAATTATTATTAAAATTATTTGTTTGTATTTGGTATTATGTATTTGTTATTGATTTTATTAATGTAATTGTAAATTGGTGTGACATTTATTAATTTTTATTTGTAATTTTAATTGTATGTTTTTTTTAACCATTGTATTTTATTAGAAAGGCTACACCCCGAAGTTGATCGTCGCTTAGGAGGCGAGTTTGACATGGCATAGGCGTGGGAAAGAGCAAAATCCACATTTTTTAAACTTTAATATTGTATTTCTTTATTAGTATTACGGTAATAATAAACATGATATACTTTTTTAAAATCCTTGTATTGTGCCCTTCAATTTGATACCCATATTGTAGTATTCGAGAAAAAAAAATTTTTTTCATTAACTACAATGGCTTCGCGCAGCCGCCATGTTTGATTTTTTTTTAATGTCACCTATCTAAGAACATGTGGCGACATCTATCGCGCGAATTACGAACGACTACAAACTACGTAATTAGAGAAAACTGACGTATGCTACATCACGCTATCAGAGTTTTCAAAGTGATTAAGTATATATACAAGATCCCGACAACAACCGTCGGGGGCGTTAGCCCGCCAGACACAACTTCCGTCTGGTTGGAGGATCCTCCCTTTGCGGTGGCGAACGAGGAACTGAACATCTTGTTCTTCTCATCCCTATAACTGGTGACCCCGAACATGAACATCAGCGCAACCTTCATTGTCATCATCACTTCCTCAAGCTTTCGAGCAACGAGTAGCATCCAATATCTACGGCTTCAGCCAGCCAGCATCTACGGCTACTACGGGTATCCTGACCACCAGCATGCAGCGGACGCGCATTCCTGGTCATCGCCCACAGCCTTCTCAGCGATTTTGGCACAGCACACTGCACTTCGGCCGGTCAGCAAGCAGAGACGAACTTCTCTCCTGGTCGACGCAGCAGCCAGCCACTACGCAGCACTGCACCACTCCGACTGACTGGAGCATATGCAGCATCACCGCAGACAGTTCCGACTCACCGTGAACTATGCGGCATCTGGTTCCGACTCACTGGAACATCACTGGCCCGGCAAGCATCAGAAGATCCTATGGACGACTCAACCAGCTATCGACCTCCGGTCTCGGAGGGGAGTGATGTGGCGACATCTATCGCGCGAATTACGAACGACTACAAACTACGTAATTAGAGAAAACTGACGTATGCTACATCGCGCTATCAGAGTTTTCAAAGTGATTAAGTATATATACAAGATCCCGACAACAACCGTCGGGGGCGTTAGCCCGCCAGACACAACTTCCGTCTGGTTGGAGAATCCTCCCTTTGCGGTGGCGAACGAGGAACTGAACATCTTGTTCTTCTCATCCCTATAAACACTTGGGCAGCTAAGACAAACCTAACGATACCTCAATTATGTAAATCCGTTCAGTGGTTCTGGAAATATGAGGTAGTAAAGAATATTACATACAAATATACATACATACAAGATACGCGCGAAAAACATAACCCTTCCTTGGCAGTCGGATAAAAATCGGTACACCCAGTAAAAAGTTATTGCGGATTTTCAAGAGTTTCCCGCGATTTCTCTGGGATCCCATCATCAGATCCTGGTTTCCTTATCATGGTACTAAACTAGGGATATCTCCTTTCCAACAAAAAAAGAATTATTGAAATCGGTACATCCAGTAGAAAGTTATGCGGTATAATACAACGTAGATCGACGAAAAAAGCGTCAAGTAAAAACGCATTATTAGATATAACTCGAAAAGTAGTTGTTAGATCTCAAATAAATTTAAATGGGACCAATTAGCACACACCACCTTTCGATTAAAAAAACATTTGTCGAAATCGGTCCACACGGTCAAAAGTTCTGATGTAACATACATAAAAAAAAATACAGTCGAATTGAGAACCTCCTCCTTTTTTGGAAGACGGTTAGAAAAGCTGTCTTAGCGCTAAAAGAGCGACCTCTTGCGGACAAACTTTGAGCTGATAACTTAAAAAGAATTATATCATATACATAGACCATATGATGAATGAATTATTAGTCCGCATCATGAGTGTCACTAAAGAATTTAGCCACCCCCTCTCTTCCCGTGGGTGTCGTAAGAGGCGACTAAGGGATAACAAGGTTCCACTACCACCTTGGAACTTAAGAAGCCGACCGATGGCGGGATAACCATCCAACTGCTGGCTTTGAAATACACTGGCCGAAGACGGGCAGCAGCGTCTTCGCTGCGACAAAGCCAGTACTGCGGTCACCAACCCGCCTGCCCAGCGTGGTGACTATGGGCAAAACACATGAGTTCACGTTATTTTTAGCGTAAACTTGTGGAGGCCTATGTCCAGCAGTGGACTGTATAGGCTGTAATGATGATGATGATGATCAGTGTCAAAGTGTTTCTATCACAAACAAACAAATTTTACGCATCTATTATAATATAATAAGCAAAGGAACGTTTGAATATCTCAAAGTCACGTTTCATATTCAGTAGTGAGCTTCCAGTGCGGCACTATAAGTAATCATCTTATTTCACAGATGGAATAAATTTTCATATTTACGGTAATGGACGAAATAAATTGCGCTACAGATGTTTATTCTACACTCGAAGATAATAAATTGATTCTTATTTCTAAAGGATAGACTACTTCAAGATTTCGTTCAATTTATCATTTGTACTATTCATTTGTTCTTGCAATATATAATAAATAATTACATTTATTATAAATAATGTAAATAAATATTAAATAAATAAATATAAATACATGGTCGTCTGCTCCTAAGGTAAGCAACTTAATGCTTGTGTTACAGGTAACAGCCAACTGTTATAACTATTTTATTTTTTGATAAATATACATTGAAATATATATGTATATATGAATACATATAAGTAAATATAAATATTACACCCAGACTCAGGAGTGAATCGAACCTGTAACGCGCGGAACAGAAAGCAGGGCCAATACAAACTGCGTCAACGGGCTAGTCAGAAATATTACTGTTGTAACAAACGGATTATGAAAAAAGTTTTAGTAAAATATTTAATTACATTTAGGGAAACTTTGAATTTCATAAATTCATTATTAGAAGAAAGCCATTTTTAAAAGATTCGTAAGAGTCCAGAACAATGGAATAAAACTTAGAAATTCTAGCTTTAGACAATTGTAGAAACGACGTTTAATCATTTCAAAAAACTTTAGAAACGCGTCCTTGATCAGCTAAATAATTATATTCTGGAAAATATAATGTATAAGCTAAATAATTGCTGGTAATTGCTTAATAAATAAGGCTGTTAAGTATCAAAATTGAAATCGGAAGAAATTTATTTCAAGGCTTTGCATTTACATACATACATACTCGTACATTACAAACTTTTTATCGCAGTCCACTGGTGGACATAGGCCTCTACAAGTTCGCGCTAAAAATGGCGTAAACTCATGTAATTTGCCCATAGTCACCACGCTGGGCAGGCGGGTTGGTGACCGCTTTGCATTTAGTTGGACTAATTAAATAAAGTAATTATAAAATTAAAATAGGTTTGGTGATATATTTTGCAAATGTAATCATAAAAGAAACATAATGACTTCAAAATTTGACAAAAGTAACAAAAGACTACCTTTTACAACCTAAGCTCGGCAGCATACAATGAATGTATAAGAAAAAATTCTATATCGAATTTTATTACAATTATTTGTAACAAAATCAATACCAACAATATAAAGCTGAAGTTTGTTTAAGCGCGCTAATCTCATTAACAGCTTGTTCAAATTGAAAAATTATCTTTGTGTTGCATAGCCCATTTACCGAGGAATGTTATAGGCTATGTTTACCTTAAATTAACGCGGATGAAACCGCGGGGCACAGAACGAATAACGAAGTTGATATAATTTCCTTTATATCAACATAATCATCATCATCATCATTTCAGCCTATTACAGTCCACTGCTGGACATAGGCCTCCACAAGTTCGCGCCAAAAATGGAGTGAACTCATGTGTTTTGCCCATAGTCACCAAGTAGAATAATCTTTGTTAGTAATTACTATCTAAAATATAAAATTCTCGTGTCATGGTGTTAAAGATTGAACTCTTCCGAAACGGCTCGACCGATTTAAATAAAATTTTGTGGGCATATCGGGTAGATCCGAGAATCGGCCAATATCTATTTTTCATACCCCTAAGTTATAAGGGGAGGGGGATTAAGCGGGCTAATAACATGTATGGCAAAGAAACGTTTGCGGGGTCAGCTAGTATAATTAGTAAAATTGTTGTTAAACATAATTGCAATTTAAAAGTTGATCACATTCACAATGACTGACATTTGGTAAATGTTAGGACGCAAAGCAATCAGAATCATTTGTTTATTCATACTTTCCATTAAGTCTGGTGGATTACGATTAGCGGAAACGGTAGCTTTAGGAATGTAATTCGTAAATGTGTACACACCTGCGTTACCGATTTGAGTGTAGACACTTAAAACTTGTTAATTTATGTGATGGTAATTTAGCGAAAAATTATTGAAACGCTGTCCCTATTATTTCGATGAATACAGCGTGTACGGAAGCTTTTGAAGTAAAAGTTTTTTACGCACGCTTGACTTGGGGAGTAAGCTGGTGAATGCGTGACGAGAACGTTACAAAAAGTGTAATCGGGCGAGGCGAATGAAAGTTGAGATGGAGATATAAGTTAGTGAAGATAGAAAAAGAAAGAGTTACGTTTCGTAAGTTTTACTTCAGTCGTGTGGTCTAAACCACACTCGTTTTATTTACAACACATAAAAACAGTATCCGCCAACCCAGATTTATTTTTTATTTTTATATATATAACCAAGTCGGCAAGCAAACGTACAGCTCACCTGATGGTAAGAGATCACCGTAGCTTATAGACGTCTGCAACATCAGAAACATCGCAAATATTCCCCTTCAGGAGCTCTGGTCACCTTACTCACTATATGAACACAACACTGCTTGAAAATAGTATTATGTAGCTGTGATCTTCTGTAAAATATTACTTTTAAGATGAAGAGAATAATTGACCGTGCACAATTTTGTAGCTAACATGCTGTTACCAAAATAAAGTTTACATTATTTACGACAAACAAAATCATTGATATGGAATCATGTCCGAATTCTGTCTATAGTAAGCAAGATCATTTATATTATTTAAAGCAAACGTTAAATATAATACGATAATACGATGGACTTGTGTAGGTTATTACGCAAAGATGTGTAGCAGTAAGCATGTTTAAAAAAGTTCGCGTCGTCTATTCTAATATATTGTGGTACATTATATACACACTGCCAATGGACAAATTTACAACATGGGGCGGGATGATAAAAATAAAAAATGTGATCCTGCAGAAATGAGATAAAGCGACTTTTGCTAGTTTTGTAAGGACGAACTTCTTTATGTTTTTACGTATTTTTTTTTTGAAGTTTAACTTTTTTAGGCGCATGGGGGTAAAATTTTTACGGATGAAACGCACGAAGATGTGCGACGTTTTGATGTAACGGCAACGTTTTTTGTCAAACAACAGAGCCACCTAGCGTGTACTATAGAAACTACAAAGGCTGTTGCATTAATATCGATAGTATTACATTGCAAACTAGATGGCGCTGGAATGGAAATCTTAAGCTTTAGATTTGTATAAATATAAACGAAACTTAAAAATTAGTTTGCCAAAGAAGTTTCACTTCTGAAATGTGTTCTGACTTCATATGCACGCACTTTTTTATAAATGTTATTCTGTTTGCGAGCAAACGAAAAACAATTTTTTATTAATTACATCGACGACGTACCTAGTTGTTGTGAATTAAATACGCATTATTAGGAATTACTTGAATAGTACTCATCAGGTATCAAATCTAAACGGGACCACTTGACAAGCACCAGAGATCGAGGAAATTTTCGTAAAATCAATACTGTTAATATTAATACTTTTATATGTCGACCTTTTAGAATACTGGCAGCTGAGGCTTCGATATAGCTCAAGGCTTTATGTGAGCAAATATTTGTTTAATTTTCTGGGTCATTGTGCGTCTCGTCTACCACACAAGCGATAGCCGCTGTTGCTATCTCACACATATTTATTATATTTAAGGACATTGTTGTAGGTTAAGGAGTTGGTGCCATTTTGAAAGTCCTTATTTACAAAATTTGTATGATAAGTTTTTATTGTATCTTCTACCGTACCCATTCTTAAAGAATTTATCCTTACACTATATGACATATTTTTCTAAGACATATTTTTTAAGTTGACTTTGGCTCGGGGTCATGTTCTCCGCGACACCGCGCAACGGAAAAATTGGGTGTACGACTACATGGTGTCCCATGGCCCAAACAGAAAACTCTGTCCGGGCAATTTTTGTAAAAAGGGGTACAAAGTTTTTGCTTCGCGTATTAATGTATACATAACGTTATAAGGGTTAATGATTTTATATGAACCAAGCTGAAAATCGTCATTAAACTCTTTTGTAATTTTTTTCCAATATAAATTTCAATAATAGATAATCGCTGAGCAAAAGAAAAGGCTTCCGAGTCACCGTCAAAGATGACGCAACGAATAAAATTTGTACCTCGTAAACCCGCACCCTCTATGAAATTGTACAAGCAGATGTGCATTGTCAGCGAGTTTAATTTTATATATTTATGATTACGTGGGAAAGTGAGGCAAAGAGATTTTTATCCAATTAAAAAAATAATTAAAAACTTCAGTCAAACGAAATTAGAATCATAATCAGATTTACTAGGTTTACCTTATTAAAGGAAAAGTATGTTTTACCTAGATTTAGTATTTTTAGTTTAATGTTTTTGTTTTTTTTTTTTGAAACTAACCAAGTTGTTGGCAATAAGTAGATGGTTTAAAGTTCAAACAGTCATGCTGTTACATTGCTAATTGCTTGATACGTATACATTGTACATGTATAAGAATGGGAACATGGAACAATGGAAGCATGACTGAATGATAGTCGTATCAGGCGGATTTTTACGCGTTAATTTGAGGACGAAAATAGCCTACACCTGTCCTCGGTAAATGGGCTAACTTAAACTAAAATAATTTTTCAATTCGAAACCTTTCAACTTCAAAATATTACATAAATCACTTAAACGATTTATCGAAGTGGTCAAAAAATTCCAGAACGAGTTAACTTTTCATTTACTCGAATAATATTCTCAAAAACAACGCTATGTATCTTTATCGGATACTTCACATCCGTCTCAATAACAAGATATCTTATAGATAAATAATTAATATTAATATATGTTTTAACTTTACTAATATATAACTAAAGACTACTTGTAAGTACGTGTAGACATTACAATTCTCGCTCTTATTATAAATAACTACAATAATACCAAGTCTTAATTAACATTTTGAATTATTACTTCAATCCGAAGGAGCCTGCATCTGTCTGGGACAGATGAAAGCCGGCGCTGATATTGTTTTGTCAGGCTTTGTAACGCCCACTCGGATTCAACGAGATAAAAAAAAACGTTATTTCCATTCGAGTGAGTTCTAGAATTTTATAAAAATATTTATATTTTCTTCTTAAAATTATTTATAACATAAAATGGTTTTTTTTTTCATTTTTTATTAAACGTTACGCAAACCGCTGTGCTGTGTGGCTACGGCACTAAAGAATTTAGCCACCCCCTCTCTTCCCGTGGGTGTCGTAAGAGGCGACTAAGGGATAACAAGGTTCCACAACCACCTTGGAACTTAAGAAGCAATATTGATTATATTGAAATACACAGGCCGAAGACGGGCAGCAGCGTCTTTGGTGCGACAAAGCCAGTACTGCGGTCACCAACCCGCCTGCCCAGCGTGGTGACTATGGGCAAAACACATGAGTTCACGTTATTTTTGACGTAAACTTGTGGAGGCCTATGTCCAGCAGTGGACTGTATGGGCTGTAATGATGACGCAAACCGCTCGTAACTAATTGACGCTGACAGCATTTGAAATAGAAATCTTTTTAGTTACTTTTGTATTTTCCTCCTCTTTCTCACTCTTTCTTTCTCTCTCTCTCTCTTTATCTCTCTTTCTTTTTCTCTCTCTTTCTCTTTCTTTCTCTCTCTCTCTCTCTCTGTGTGTGTTCTTCGTGTTTTATATTTTTTTATTTTAACCACAGTTTAAGGATTTCAAATAAAATAATAACTACTAACGTCTGATACTAAACGTCGCATTAGAATTATTTTAGTGAATATATTTTTTGTATTTTGTAAATGACCACATTAATTAACACGGCAGTGACTCTATGTTTTCGCTCCAGCATTATAGTTTCGATTATCACTCAAATGAGTGTACACACATTTTTAACCGACTTCCAAAAAAGGAGGAGGTTCTCAATTCGACTGTATTTTTTTTTTTTAATGTATTTTACATCAGAACTTTTTACTGGGTGGAGCGATTTCGACAAATTTTCTTTTAATCGAAAGGTGGTGTGTGCCAATTGGTCCCATTTAAATTTATTTGAGATCTAACAACTACTTTTCGAGCTATATCTAATAATGCGTTTTTACTTGACGCTTTTTTCGTCGACCTACGTTGTATTATACCGCATAACTTTCTACTGGATTTACCGATTTTGATAATTACTTTTTTGTTGGAAAGGAGATATCCCAAGTTTAGTATCATGATAAGGAAACCAGGATCTGATGATGGGATCCCAGAGAAATTGATGGAAATTCTTGAAAATCCGCAATAACTTTTTACTGGGTGTACCGATTTTGATAATTCTTTTTTTATTGGAAAGAAGATATCCTTAGTTTAGTACCATGATAAGGAAACCAGGATCTGATGATGGGATCCCAGAGAAATCGAGGGAACTTCTTGAAAATCCGCAATAACTTTCTACTGGTTGTACCGATTTTAATAATTTTTAATTTAATCGAAAGGTGATATTTATCATGTGGTCACATATAAATTTTATTGAGATCTGATAACTACTTTTTGAGTAATCTTTGATAACGCGCAGTTACTTGACTATTTTTTCGTATATCTACGTTGTATTACTCGTCGATGTAATTGAAGTCGGTTTTTTTTCGTTTGGGAGCAAACACAATTATTACATTAAAAAAAATTTGACCGAGTATGTAGTAAAAAAAAATTATCGCAAGCGTACATCGTCAGTATCACATCAAACGTTAAAAAGCCATTAAATTTATACCGTTTAGGAGCCAATGTATTTGTACGAGTGTTTTACGATTTTCTAAACTATAAATACTGGAACGAAGTGGGTTACATGTCGTAAAATTAACTACTGTGCCATCTCCGTTTGTAACGCGTGCATTAATTTTTTTATGTTCCACCCTTATCTGTTAAGGTCTACAGTTAGTAGGGTCGGTTGAAAAATTTATAATTTTTTAAAGCCTGATAGTATTAAATCTCTTAGACAACCTTCAGACAAAATAGAAAAATTTGGAGCAGCCCATGGAGAGCGTCTCAACCTCATACAACACAGCCAAATAAAAAAAAAACTGCTCTGAACTGTTTGCGTGCGTTTTGTGTATTGTAATGTCGGGATTAGGGTTAGGGTTTAGCAACTGCGATGCTTCTAGTGTTTTTCATTCAGGTGTCAGGAGTGTTCATCCTCGTATGCTACAATAACCGCTTAGAATCAGGTGGGACGTATTCTTGTATGCCACTCTATTAATATAAAAAATAAATAATTAATAAATAAACGGTTCACACTCAACGGCCCCCAGTAGGATTTTCTCCTGTGTCGGGGATCCGGAAACACACATAAGCACAAACGCCCAGACCACGAAAAACATCTATACGTATGACCAATACAAATGTCTGTCGTGAGCGGGGTTCGACCCCGCGACCGTCAGCGCAACAGCCGGTGCTGTGACCGCTGCACCAATGCGTCGTCCTAAGCTAACTAAAAAAACCTCACTGTTCGTCATCTCTCTCTCATTCTAATCTCTTCATTTTATATCAAATATTGTTTACGACATACGCATCGATTTTACGACGCTTCGATGTTTAGATCGGGTGAAGTGGTTACTAAGGTCTTAGTAGTCGCCTAGACATATCATGTCGTTTGATTAATCATCGTCTAATATCTCGATCAATCACAACCTGTCTGATAGATAGTTAATCGTTTCATTATTACTCTGACACATTCGTATGAAAACGTGATATATTTCTTGGTTAAATATTAATCACATCTTCATTGAAATTCCTCTACTATCATAAAGATGTAAACAAAAAAATAATAATAGTGGACTTTATGAGAGCAGTAGCAGTAAACCAAATTTGGTTTACAATTATTGGTTATATATCTATCTGTATGTTTTCCTCGCCGTCACATAAAATCTGCTGCACGGAATAGTCCAAAATCAGATATAAGACTATCCAAACGGTATACGAAACGATATGGAAACGGAATCAAAAATTATTACTCACCAATATAAATCGTACTTTGAAAGCATTTTTCAATCGAAATTTAATAATAAAAAAAAAAATTGTTAATTAGATACTATCCAGCAGCAGTTAATTTTTTCTTTGTACTTTTTTTTAACATTTTTTTTTATTTACACTTTTATTTCCTATGTCCACCAGTGGACTGCAATAGGCTGAAATGACTGACTGACTGACTGACTGACTCTTTTAACGTATCCAATATGTATATTCTACACAATTCACTGACATATCAAAAATTCCAATATGAGGTCGCGTTAACAAGCGAATGAAAATTAAAGATATGAAAACACAAATATTGATTTTGTATTATTGAAGCAACATGGACTACTGTTTGAAACCTAAATAAATAATCAGCTTTATCACAATATGACGATACGGTTTGTTTTTAGTCCTCGGATATATCACATGAGTAAACAATTCAAACGGGTTCTATATATATATACTCCTACTAGCTGACCCCGCTAACGTTGTTTTGCCACAAATGTTATTAACCCGCTTAATCCCCCCCCCCCTTTATAACTTGGGGGTATGAAAAATAGATGTTGGCCGATTCTCAGACCTACCCGATATGCCCACAAAATTTTATTAAAATCAGTCGAGCCGTTTCGGAGCCGGTCGAGGCGGGTTCAATGTTTAACACCATGACACGAGAATTTTATATATTAGAGATTATGTATGTTTGGAGATAACTTCGTCGTTTATGAACCGATTATAATAATTCTTTTTACTGGGTGTCCCGATTTTTATGATTTTTAATTTAATCGAAAGCCGATGTTCATCGTATGGCCACATTTAAATTTCATCGAGATTCGATTACAACTTTTGGAGTAATCTTTGATAGCGCGTATTTACTTGACTATTTTTTCGTCTACCTACGTTGTATTACTTGTCGATGTAATTGAAGTCGGTTTTTTTTTTCGTTTCCCATCAAACACGATATTATACAACTAGGTCGGCAAACAAGCTTACGGCTCCCGTGATGGTGAGCGATTACCGTAACTAATTAAACACCTGCAACTCTAGAAGCATCGCAAACTTGTTGCCGACCCTACCCCGATCCCGCGAGCTATGGTCACCTTACATAACACAGGAACAGAACACTGCATGAAAGCAGTATTATTTAGCTGTGATCTTCTGTAAGGTCGAGGTACTTCCCCAGTCGGGCTGCTCCATATTTTGAGCAGGATAGTTACTGCTGTGCCCAATACCGACTTCTCCATAAGGGCACACAGGGCCCCCAATCTTCAAGGGGCCGATTCGAAGGACCGACAATTTCTCTTACACATTTATTATCAAAACATTTTTGTCGGGCACATTACACCTTTTTCACAGATCAGTAATCTTATCAGAAGGTATTTACAAGGCATATATACCTACTACGCTATTACATCAATGGTCAATTAAAAAAATGTTATTATAATTCGCTTTTTTTACTTTCCAAAAGGGTCCCAAATTCTTGTGTGCCCAAGGGCCCCAGCCTAGTTTGAGACGGCCCTGGCTGTGCCCCAACTCAGATTTCACACTATTGCAAAAATTCACGGTGCTTATTATTATTATTATTCACACACCTTATAACAACCGGGACCGACAGTTTAACGTGCATGGTGGGGTGTATGGTGGGAGACCCACCAGGATAATAACTATTTATATAAACATAAATACCCACTCCCAGCAGGAATCGAACCCACGACAGCCGATATTTTGGCGCCGCCGAAAAGTATGAAAGTTCTAAGTTATAGTTAAGTTTTTTTTTTATGTTAGATCAGAACTTTTTATTGGATGGACCGATTGATTGTTTTTTAATCGAATGGTGTTGCTTGCCATGTGGTCCCATTACTCGGGATCTAACAAGTAATTTCGAATTATATCTAATAACACGTATTTACTTGATTTATGATTATTTTTCTAAGTTGAATACGTTGTATTAGTTGTTATTGAAGTCACAATTTTCACAAACACTTTTCGATAAGTTGGTTTTCTTAACGCAACTTGAATAAGTGTGTTTTTTTTTGTAATAATAAAAATTGTGAAATTGCAATGAATAAATTAACTAGTAAAGATACCAAATTTCATACCAATCTTAATTAATATAAAAGGTATCACGTTTTTCCCTTTTATAAGCCTCTATTGTAAAGTTCACTTTTATGAGTTAGCTTAGTATAAATTGCTAGTGTCGATTTAATAGACAAAACTACTTAACTGGGCTAAATTTCAAAACTAAGCGTACAATATCTTGTTTTTAATGTATGCGTTAACCTCGTTTTTTGATTGGTGGTCACTACACTAAACTCACTCGGTAACACATTACCTTATATCTAAACTAGCGACCCGCCCCGGCTTCGCATGGGTGCAATGCTGATACTAAATATAAAATAAATATTTGCAGCGCAAACACAAAAAAAATGTGTTAATTTACGGACATCACAATAGAAACTTCTAAAGCTATCAGTGTTCCTCTACTATATTATGCGTGTATTATACACATAAAACTTCCTCTGGAACCACTCTATTTACTAAAGAAAGCCGCATCAAAAATACCTAAGCATACAGACAGCGGGAAGCGACCTTGTTTTATTCTATGTAGTGATAAGAAATGATTTAGTCAGTAAACTAAAGTAACAAAAAGCGACAAGGGGACCGTACTTCTGTAATGATAGCACTAAATAAAGGGACTAAAACCCTACAGACTTATCTACAAGTACAAGAAGACATAATTATAACAAAAAAAGTAGTCATAACGAAACAAATTGCAATAACATTTTATTTTAGTTAAAGTACTGTTTGTAAATGAACATTACGTCAGAAACTCGTATTAGATAACGCAATACTTGAGAATGTGGTCAACCTTAGCGGCAATGAAACACACGACGAGTTCCAACTCATCTCGCCTCAAGTACATGACCTATGATATTGTTGATTTTTGTCTACTTATAATCGCTAAACATATAATTCAACAAAACGATAAAATATGGGATAAAACATGGCAATGTTTTTACCTTACCTTTTGAAATCTTTGTGAGCAGTTCCAATAGTAGACACAGATTTACTAATAACAACCGTGTTTGGATTGTTTTCTATCAAATCTTGGCCAAAAGTCTTGTTAATGACAACTCAAAAAATGTTTTTAAGACAGCTACAGCAGAGCAGTTCCAATAGTAGACACAGTATTATTTATTTTATTTATTTATTTTATACTTTATTGTACACCGCAAATATATTACAAACAAAGCATAAAGATAGTTACAGACAGTGAAGTACAATGGGCGGACTTATGGCTAATTAGCCATTTCTTCCAGACAACCCATTAGTATACTAATAACAACCGTGTTTGGACTGTTTTCTATCAAATCTTGGCCGAAAGTCTTGTTAATGACAATTCAAAAAATGTTTTTGAAGACTGTATTTTGACTAATATTGACCAATAATGTTACGTTTCGGATAGGTAGCTTCAACTCATATTAATTAACGTTTTAAGTTACCGCGTCAGTACCATAATAATTGAGTAGGAATTGGTTAAATCGCATTGCGCAGTAAAATATTAAGTAAAGTAACCTACAGGTCAAGGGCTCACCTTGATGATTAAATAAAATAATACACTACGTATTTACTTATACAGGTATTTAATTATTGAACTTTGAACTGTACTGTGTTATGAATGCTATAAAGCTGTCGCCCGTAACTTCTTTCTTGAGAAAACCGTTCCCATTGGAATTAATAATTTTTCCGAGGCAAAAGTAACTTTAGACTATTCTTGTTTTTAACCTAGCAATGTGTCTAACTTCATCTATATTTTTTTAAACAACCATGGACTTTTAAGTGCCAATGCCTTTTTTATTTACATTTTTATTGTCAAAACGTTGAGACGTATTATTTTCAACACTGCATGCTTCAAATTACGAACTAAATCTTAGTGTCTCCAATTCGATGGTAAGTCCAAACGTGATCGTGAGATATATATATAGTGTAGGTAAATAATTAAGATAAGTATTTACGACTATGGCTTTTTTTTCTACTTCATCTATATTCCTTTAACTGTCCTGGCGTGATGGAGTAACCAACATCCATTTATTTAACTTCTCTTTCGTCTTTATAATATTGTTAAGATAGGCTACATTGCTTCTAAATGATAGAGGGCTACGACGATTGAAGTACTGTAAATATTAATGTATGTAATACTGCGTGGATCATATAGTCGTAAATATAATTCAATCCAAAAAGTCTTATACGTATATTTTGTTAACTGTTTATCCCATAATGAGTCTATCTTCCATTTGATTATACAAGCTTTCTAGTTTAGGTTCTTTTATGTGAGAAAATAAAGTATAATGATACATACTTATCAATTTATCAATAGATTCACTACGTAACAAGTCAAACGTAACCAGTGACTTGCTAGTGTATACATATCAAAAGATTATAATGATAATTTAATGATAAATAAAGTTTAATAAACATGCTGACATCATAATGACGTGTAGTCACACGTTTTGATGTCACAGAAGTGTGCACACAGTGACGTAACACTCGCTGTACAAAGGTAGATTATAAATACACATATAAACTTGTTATTCTACGGGATTTACCGCGATTTTCACATTAAAACTTATGGTGTACAGGCAACAAAAGCACCTTCGAATCGTCATTTTACAAATCAAAATTTTAAAGCGATTATTATTTTCAAGTGAAGCTACCACCGATTCGGAAAGTAATTCCGCAGTGAAGAATCGGCAAGAAACTCCGCAGTTACTGCTGTTGTTGCATTAATATTATAAATCTTATAATTTTCTTTGAACGCACTTATCTTAGGAACTACGGATTCAAATTCAAAAACTCATACAAATCATTTATCGAGGACGGCTATAAGCAATATAACATCACGATACGACCATTGGGAGTTTAGCACCTATGTAATTTAAAATAATTATCACTTAAACTTAAAAGTGAAACTACCGCCGATTCGGAATGTAGATTCCACAGAGAAGAATCGGCAAGAAACTCCGCAGTTACTCTTTTGAAAATAATATATAAACTGCGTTTTAGAACAAAATTAGAAACATGTTGCATGAAATAAAGCGTCACTAAGTCCACACATCTTTATCAACTATGTAATCCTGCACCAAATAATGCGCTTTATTTATTAATTTCTTTTTAATAAATACTTCAAAATTATGTTGAGAAACATGCACATGTAAATACTATTAAAACATTAATATTGTTATTAATAATATATTCATGAATTATATGGCTATATTAATAATATATGGAAATTATTACAAACCATAAGATACTGAATGACAACGAAACGCTACGGGCGTTGGGTGATGACACTATAATCTACAAAGCCTTAGTCATACCGTTGACTAAATTCCATTTCACGTACCTCTACACACCGCTGTCATAAAGGATAACTCTTTGATGTAACCCTTTGGTATTCCGCCTGATAAGTGTCAGTTAACACTTTAACCACTAAGAAAATATTAATCGCATCGTTAAAAAATGGACTTCAATTTACATTGACTTATAGTAATACAATAAGAACATCATTCGCGTCGCTAAAGTTAAAATAAAAAGAGTTGATTTCTGAAAGTTATGTCACATGGTTTGGGGAATCGTCAAAAGTAGTCCAGAATCGTTTGACATGAAGTAGAAGGCGTTAATATAGTCTCACAAACAAGCCGAATCTAAAGGAGCGCAACTGAGGAAGGGCACAGCAGGAATTATTATGCTCAAAATCTGGAGCAGCTCGCATAGGGAAGCACACAAAATAACAGCTAAATAATACTGCTATACTGGTCGGGATCGCCCTTTTATGCTTCTGGTGTTGCAGGCGTTTATAAGCTATGGTAATCGCTTATCAACAGGAAAGTAGTGTTGCCCAAATGCAAGAACAAGACGAGACTTAGCCAGTCTTGGTCTTGGTCTTGCGCCAATACACCTGGTCTTGGTCTTGGTCGTGGTCTTGCGCTCCCAGTCTTGGTCTTGGTCTTGGTCTTGCAGCAAGAGTCTTGCAAGTCTTGCAATTACCTATTAGTCTATTACTATTTTTATTAAAGTTTACTTTAAATCTTAGAAAAACGTATTAGAATTGGAACATTGTGAGCTTGAATTAACATAGCCATAGTAAAGATCAAGCAGATTAATAAATAACTGAAGATTTGATAAGAAATTCGAAAAATCAACTGACCTATATGTCGTTTTCCATGGAAGTAACTGTTTCTTAATAAACATTTATGATTTATAAGCTTACATTTGCTAAAACATGTAAAAAAACAAATTAATTACAATAACTTGACTGTATTTTAAAGAACAATACTTATCTGTCTAGAAAGAGATTGAACCCTCAACTTATAAGAAATTTAATAAAAGAGTTTAATTAGATAGTTTTAGATAGTTTAATAAAAGAGTTAATATTATAAAGCTGAAGAGTTCGTTTGTATGTTTGATGACAGAAGTTTTAAAATAAATAAATAAGTCCTGAACGTCACTATACCTATATATAAGCTATGGTAATCGCTTATCAACAGGAAAGTAGTGTTGCCCAAGTGGGTTGCCTTTTTTCGGCTACCCACCTTAAAAGTGAACGGTTGTGTTTGTTATCATCTCTGCTAAAAACTAGTAAATTAAGTGAATAGTGTGTTTAACCAACTAACTATCAGAACTTTTTCCTAACGAATACTACGGGACTCGATTGTGATATTGGGATTTCTACAGAAGATCGACAATAAGGTGTTATTCGGAATTGTGTATAGTGGTGCCTACGTACCCGCTTGTTCGATTGTCGCCGACGTTGTTTATTGTGCTTAGTGTACGTTTAATATAATCTCTTACAAATTACAATAATGGCTGGAATCTGTGAGGCCTGCAAGATCACCATAACGGTATCACAAAAGCGTATCAAGTGTGCCCATTGTACGCGCCTATATCATTCGGACTGTGTCGGTTTCAGCAATGATTTGTCAAGATCTCAGTGGAAGTGCCCCTTATGCGTGACAAGCTCTCGTAAAGTCGGGGATAACAGCAACACGCCGGTGCGCACAGCCTCGAAAACAGCAATTATTAGGGATGGCGTGACGGCGACGCTGTTGGACCCGCCACCACCAGCCCCTGCGTCGTCGGTACAAGCTCAGTCTGCATCACCAACAGCGAAAACCGCTCTGCCTCCAGCCCTTGCACCTGCTGTTCAGGCCATGGAAGATACAAACTTAATATCCCGTATAGGCTCCATGATGGACTCCAAACTGAGCCTGTTAAAAATAGAAATAATTAACGACTTAAAAAATACGTTACTCACAGAAATCCGAAAAGAGATAGTGGCTGTAACTGCTAAATATGATCTCCTTGAGGAGTCTCACTCGAAATTACTGGACGAACATGAATCCCTGATGAAAGAGTTTGCTACATTACGAAATAACTTACTACAGACAGAAGACAAGTTGTCAGAACTGCAGGGACAGTTCAGTAAACAGCAACAAAAAGCGAGACTCCTCAACATTGAAATCGTAGGACTTCCCGAAACCACTGGCGAGTCGCCGGTTGAACTTGTTACGAGAATCGCCAATCACGCTGGGGTCCAACTTCAGCCAGATCAAATTCAGTCTGCTCACCGCGTTCAGCCTATGCGTAAAATCGAAGGCCGACCAAAACCAATCGTTGCAACACTTCAGAGTAGGATGTTGAAGGACAAAATTATCGCGGGACTGCGTAGGGCGAGGGGGATTGGTACCAAAAATCTAAACTTGGCCGGTCCTGACAGGAAATTCTTTGTTAATGAACACCTAACCCCCGAAAATAAACAACTTTTCAACGCCGTAAAAATCCGTGCTAAGGAAAGGTCGTATAAATTCACTTGGATAAGGAATTGCAACATTTTTCTGAGAAAAAACGAAGAATCTCCTGTCATAACCATAGCTACAGAAAAGGATTTGCAGAAAATAATATAGCATTGATGCTAATTCCGGTCCCTATTGTCGTTTTATGTAAAATGAAGTCGTACTCACTATGTATTATTTATTGTTGTTCAGTCTTATCCCTCCACTGTAGGCACACACCTTACAACACGTCACATTATACCTCAAAATTATATATACATTCTAAAACACATACGCATACACTACTTTTGTACATCACACAACGCATTGATTCACATTTACACTGCATCTATACAAATATCATGATTCGTGCTTATCGTATAAATAAAAATTGCATCTGTTGTTATCAGCGATTTGATATACTACTCTGTAGTAATTTACTAAACGCACTAAAAGGGAAAAAATATTTATACTTAAAATGTAATATTCCAGCTCCCATGTTCATCCCACTGTATGTAAGTAACCTGCACTCATTTAATCATGTATATTTTAACTCGAATGCGATCAAAGTAAAACAAACTACATTTTATTACATAATAAAAATATCCCAATGCCTCAGTTAAGCTTATTCTATCAAAACGTACGCGGCTTACGTACAAAAACTGTGCAATTCAGAAATAATCTATTAACATGCGATCACGACGTTGTGATTATCACTGAAACATGGCTTAAAGAGGGTTTCTATAAGGGTGAACTGTGCGATGACCGCTACGACCTATTCCGATGCGATCGTAACGAATCTACATCTTCCAAAAAGCACGGCGGCGGTGTCATGCTGTGTATAAAGCAGAAATTGCGCGCGCGCGAGCGTCCTGACTGGGCATGCGCAGGCGTCGAGTGCCTTTGGACGACTGTCGCAGCGACTGCACTGGACGCTCGCGATAAGCGCAACTTACATATATGTGTAGTATATATTCCACCTGACGATAATCACGTCGAGCGTCTTAACAATTTTACGCGTCAGCTAACTAATATCGTATCATTACATCCTAACGATCATTTTATCATAGGGGGAGATTTCAATATCTCGCATATTATGTGGTCACCATCGGGCCACACGACCCAAAGAAGCGTTTCTACGGACTTACAATTAGCGACTGATTATTTAATCGACTCATGTAACCTATCTGGATTTTGTCAATATAATTTATGTATTAATAAATGTAATAATATTTTGGATTTAATATTTAGCGATACCCACATTGATGTTTCTCGATCTTCTACTGCGTTAGTCTCTGAGGATGGCTATCACCCATCTTTGAATTTAAGTGCTCCGGATCTTATGTTGCCTTGTATTAAACGCGAATCTTTTATAAAGTATTGCTTCTTTAAAGCCGACTACTACGAAATCAATAACTTTCTACGCAACTTTGACTGGCATACAATACTTCAGGGAAATAGCATAGACGAAATAACTCAAAAATTTTACCAAATTATTAATAAAGTCATACATGATTTTGTACCAAAAAAATCATTCCACCAGACAGATAAATTTCCCGTTTGGTATTCAAGACCCTTAATACGCGTAATAAATGACAAACTCCGAGCGCATAGGCGGTGGATTCGGCACGGTAATCCCAGAGACTACGATGAGTTTTCTATTCTA
This sequence comes from Melitaea cinxia, assembly GCF_905220565.1. Classification (NCBI taxonomy): domain Eukaryota; kingdom Metazoa; phylum Arthropoda; class Insecta; order Lepidoptera; family Nymphalidae; genus Melitaea; species Melitaea cinxia. Next base: position 16,043,718 of record NC_059407.1, on the reverse strand, counting down.
CGTAGGCGACAAAAGAAAATCCAAGCAAAATGTTACGATTCGTATCAAGAATATATACAAATAAATCTTAAGAGGAACCCTAAATACCTGTGGTCATACTTGAAAACATTACGTAGCAACAACACAGGATACCCCAACGTACTAACATTAGGTGACAATTCTTACCGATGTGAAGCGGACGCTTGCGAAGGTTTCAGCCATTTTTTCGAAAGTGTATTTCAAAAACCAGCTTCTCAATATAATCTCCCACCACTAGCGGAATCAACTGATACAATTCATAGGCTAAGCTTCTCTGAGGATGTGGTTTTAAAATTGCTAAAAAGTATTGATCTTAACAAGGGCCCAGGTAGTGATAAGATCCCTCCAACGTTTATAAAAAACTGTGCTTCTTGCCTAGCTAAGCCATTGACCTTAATTTTTAATCTTTCTTTAAACGTTTTTGGCACTTTTCCTAGTATCTGGAAAGAAGCGTTAGTTATACCCATTCATAAAAGTGGTTCCCGTGGTCGGATTGAGAATTATCGGCCAATCTCAAAATTAAACTTATTTTGTAAAATCTTCGAAAAATTAGTATACCAATCTATAAGTCCGTTAATTCTCTCTTCGATCCCGGATGAGCAACATGGATTTATGAAGAGGCGTTCTACTGTAAGCAATTTAATGGTATTCACAGATTACATCTTTCGCTCAATGGATAGTGGTATTCAAGTTGACGCTATATACACAGATTTTGAAAAAGCGTTCGACAGGGTTGATCACGTAATTCTGTTACACAAGTTGCATGCCCTGGGTATAAGGGGTGACCTATTTAGATGGATAAGCTCGTACGTAACAAATAGGAGTCAAGCCATAACCTTGGGAAGAGTGCAAAGTTCTTACGTTTCGGTTATTTCTGGAGTTCCTCAGGGGTCTATACTGGGTCCATTACTCTTCAATGCGTATCTCTACGATATTGGTTCATGTTTAACTTACTCTAAATTTATAATGTTTGCTGACGACAAGAAGATTTATTTAAAAATTAATAACATCACTGATTGCCACAAAATACAATGTGATCTAAATAATCTATACATATATTATTTAACTAATCGTATCACTGTAAACACAGCTAAATGTCATCAAATTACTTTCACTCGTAAAAAGAATCCTATATTATATACTTATGCTATAAACAATGTCCCCGTCGTAAGAGTCGATTCTGTTCGAGACCTAGGGGTGATACTAGATTCCAAAATGACTTTTGTAAATCATATCGATACAATAATTTCTAAAGCATATAGTCAACTAGGTTTCATATCACGAGTTTGCAACACATTTAAAAATATAGGTTGTATCAAAATTTTATACTTCTGCTTCGTTCGAACTATACTGGAATACGCTTGTAGTATATGGGCCCCTGTATACAATGTACACATCGACAGGATTGAATCACTCCAGAAAAAATTTATAAAACTTTTAAATTTCAAAAGTTACAGAATCTGTCCCACCTATGTTGATTCATGTAAACACTACCAAATAGAATCCCTATCCCAACGTCGTAAGCAGTACGACATTATCCTATTGCATGATATCGTGAGTGGGAAAATAGATTGCAGTGAGCTTTTATCCCAGATTGAATTCCGAATACCATCAAGACGCTCTAGACAACCAGACGCTCTAACCATTGTTCCAAACACCTCGAGTAAGAACTAATTACGCACGTAACTCGGTCCTCTGCCGTATTGTCAATACGTATAACACGCAGTATCCAAACTTAGACCTCTTTTACCTAAGAACGAAGACGGCACTTAAAAAAGAAATCAAAATGATGCATTTTTCGTAGTATTATCAAAAATATTCAAAACCAGCACCTACAGATTTATACACAAACCCACACTAACACACCTTCATCTTACATGCACACACCTACACGAACACGCATTCACCTTTTCATGTCTTACACTCACCTCTAACTGCAGTGGAGGATACGGAACATAGCCGTTTACTTTTCATTACTTTCTGTTATTTTTTAAATATAGTGTCTAGTTATGTAATTTATAAAGAATAATATTTTTATATATCAGTGTGATCCTATTTTGGCCATATTTGTAAATTATATTGTAACATACTATTGTAACATAACGCTGTCGGATTGCCTATAAAATAAATAAAATAAAAAATAAAATACCTCCAAAGTTACTATTCCTCGTGGACGAAGTCGCGGGCACAGCTAGTAAATACTTACTCTCATCATCTCTCTCAGAGATATTCGGGCTGGTAAGTAATACAAAACTCTTATCGCAGGCTTTTTATTTTATTAGTAGGTAAGTACCTACGCTTTTTATATTATTTTATTAGTTTTGTAGAATTTTTTTACACGTTTCAAGTATATTTAAAAGTGGCTACAATATTTATTAAACGGGTGATATTTGAACACTTTTTGCTATTTTTTCTTGTAAAAACTTAAGAAATATAATGACTAAATGTAATAATAGTACCTAAGTAATTAGTTTAAAACCATATAAGTAATCAATATTATAATATATACTTACTAGAATGAATTAATATGACAGCTACTACCTATCCTTACCATTTTATCCCAATCATAATACTACTTGCGTGATCAGTATAATGTATTCATTTTCATTCTAAGCACTCTGAAACTTATTTATTCTTTGGAACACCTGTAGGTACTCTTAAAATTCGAAATTATTTTGCATGAGTATACCTACGCCCTATGGCGGCAATCAAATAGTGTCAAATGTTATGATTTCGGCGTGGCGGCAACGATTGTTTTAGATTTCAAAAGAAGCCGCCGGCGCGTGTATCATAACCATGTACTTCCGAAAAGCGGCAAATTTCTTTGAGAAGTAAGTACAAAACCTTTGATGCCGCATTATCAAAGTGCCGATGGTTAAAACGTAACTATGCATGCACTCAGTTTGATTTTAATAGATATTTTTTTATTCGCTATGTTTATGGTATTAGTCGTAATGCGCATAGGTCCAGTTTTTCATATTCTTTGATACAGTTTTTTGCGTCTCATAGAATTCCTAAGCGTACCTACCTATACACCGAACTGTTACACCTAACTACTCAGTGAAATAGCGCTAAGTCCTAGCTGCAAGACGCAAGAGTCTTGCAGGCTATGTCTTGTTCTTGCTCAAGTCTTGCACGGTCAGTCTTGGTCTTGGTCTTGCTAAAAATACGCGGTCTTGTTCTTGGTCTTGGTCTTGCAAAAACGCAAGAACAAGACCAAGACTGCAAGACCAAGACTGAATTTGGGCAACACAACAGGAAAGCCGTACGCTTGTTTGCCGACCTATTTGTATAAAAAAAGCGCAATAAAATTTTTCAAGTCTCTTTATTTCTTCTACGAGTAAACCCAGTACTTACTCATTTTGATATATTACAAGAGCGGTTGAATTACCTGTTACATACTGTTTTAATGTTTGTCATACCGCTTCGTTATAATTAAAACAGGTTCCGTTTTTCTGTGTCAAATTCTAATTAACAGCAGAGATCCCTTGGCTATTAAATATGGAATTAGAATTTTTTCATTACCAAGGGATCTCAATGTTTTTTTACGTTGTAAATACAATTATTTTAAAAATATTTCATAAGACCATTCACCCTAATAATATAAGAAATGCAAAATATTGTGAGGATGGATATATGCATGTGTGTGTATGTTTGACACTCTTTCACGCAAAAATTAGTGAACGGATTGTAATTAAACTCTTTACGTAAGTAGCTGGGGATCCAGATTAACAAATAGGCTACTTTACATCCCGATATTCCTACGGGATTTCAAGTTAAGCGGGTAAAACCACGAGGCACAGTATCATTATATAACAGGTAGATTTACCTTTGGCCGAAAGCCTTTGTTCATTTTAAAATTTAAGTGAAGAACTCTGAAACTAGACGCTCATTTAAATTTTATAAATTCGGAAACACGTGCGTTTAGGGAAATGAAATAAGTTGAGTTTAAATTGCTATTATGTGTAGCTTAAAATTTGCAGTACACATAACTTTATACTGCATATTATATCCTACAATACAATAAATTTTATAAAATAATTCTTATCTTTCTATTACGAACATATACAACGTTCCTATTTTTTGATTACATGAAATGTTAAGGCATCGTGCAAAAACGTTCAATACAAATGTTGTTTGCCATAATTATATAGAGTAGTTTAATTTCAACCATTGACACAAAAATAACTTTTTATTTCGAAACGGTAGTTCCCGAGATTAGCACGTACAAACAAACGAACTCTAAGGAACTTTATAGTATTAGTATTGATACTGATTGATTGATCTCCTTCATGTCAGACATTGTCGAAATCATCCGTGCTCTTATGGCGTTATTGGAGTGCCCTTAATCAAAATTAATGACCGAGTAGAAAGATAGATAAATATTATCATTAAAGGGTTATTAATACATGACATATAACTTCACACTAAAGCTTATAAAGATATCTAAAACTCTCAGTAAATATAAGCCTCAAGTATTTTTAAAAGGCTATTAAAAAACATTATAAAAGTTATAATTATTACAATTCGAAATTTAAATAATGAACGAATTACGTCTTAAAACTTTGAAAACTATCCACAACAAGCAAATAAATTCCTTTTTTAACCGACTTCCAAAAAAGGAGGAGGTTCTCAATTCGACTGTATTTTTTTTTTTTTTTTTTTTTTTTTTTTATGTATGTTACATCAGAACTTTTGACCGGGTAGACCGATTTCGACAAATTTTGTTTTCATCGAAAGGTGGTGTGTGCCAATTGGTCCCATTTAAATTTATTTGAGATCTAACAACTACTTTTCGAGCTATATCTAATAATGCGTTTTTACTTGACGCTTTTTTCGTCGACCTACGTTGTATTATACCGCATAACTTTTTACTGAATGTACCGATTTTGATAATTCTTTTTTTGTTGGAAAGGGGATATCCCTAGTTTAGTACCATGATAAGGAAACCAGGATCTGATGATGGAATCCTAGAGAAATCGAGGGAAACTCTCGAAAATTCGCAATAACTTTTTACTGGGTGTACCGATTTTGATAATTTTTAATTTAATCGAAAGCTGATGCTTATCATGTGATCACATATAAATTTTATCGAGATCTGATAACTACTTTTTGAGTAATCTTTGATAACGCGTAGTTGCTTGACTATTTTTTCGTCGATCTACGTTGTATTACTTGTCGATGTAATTGAAGTCGGTTTTTTTTTCGTTTGCGAGCAAACACAATTATATTTTTTCTAGTAACTTCATTCTTATTTTTATTATTACAAGTCTAATCACATTTCAAACTAATCCCGAAGAGTAAAAGTCACTGTCAAATGAAACTCAACAAACATTCATCAATTGAAATAAAGGAAAATGAAACAGGAAGCTTATTAAAAGTTAAGCTTTGTTTATAGTTAACATAAAACAGAAGCGTAAGAAGTTTAATTTTCCTCTGAATTACTAAGAGAATCAGATAGGCCAAATTAATTAAAGAACGAAATATAGAATCGGTATATCTATATGTGTATAAATGTATACGCTTACGCGTAATATCTCACGGTTGGGCATAGGCCGCTTTTCCCATGTAGGAGAGGAAGAGCTTAACCCACAACGCTGCTCCATTGCGGGTTGGCGGATATATTTCCTACTATGAGTAACGATCGCTATCAGATGTACATGATAACAGCCGGGATCCACAGCTTAACGTGCTCTCCGAGGCACGGCGGGAAGACCCCACAAGGACTGCACAAACACCCAGACTACGGCAAACATCTGTATGGTATCTGTAGTATAATAAACATGTATATTTTTTTATATTTTGTGCTTTGTTATAACAAAATATTAGCTACGGTTATTTTTTGGTTGGCCTAAAAGTTGACTATGTGGTATGATTTCAATAGGCGTTAACTAACCTTTTTTCGATTCATTAGTTAATTTATATTTTATTTTATACTCTTTATTGTACAAATAAAAAAACTGTGACAACAAAGGCGGTCTTATCGTTAGAAGAGCGATCTGTTCCAGACAAAAGTAGGAATTTAATATTTTGATGGTTAAAAAAAATTAAAAAAATATACCACCAGGTTGCCAAGCAAGCATACACTCCGCCTGGTGGTAGGCGGTTACAGTAGCCTACCGATACCAACAAAACCAGGAATATCATCATAGGATGACGAAAAAGCTCCTCGGGAGTTCTGGATATCATACTGACCACAAAAACACAGGACTATTTAGAAACAGCATTATTTTTATTATATTTTGATGTGATCTTTAAGATTCAAGCTTTTTCTCCACTTGACTGCTCAATATTTGTGAACAATACATTTCCAGCTATCCACTTTTATTTTTAATATATAACTAGTTCGGCAAACAAGCGTACGGATCACCTGATGGTAAGCGATTACCGTAGCGTATAGACGCCTGCATTACCAGAAGCATCGCAAGCGCGTCGCCGACCCTATTCCCAATCTGCCTCAGGACACTACCCCGATAAATAAAGTCGATTAATATTAGGTTTTGTTGTACTCGATGACAGATTAAACATTATCTGTGTACAAGTATTCCTATCAGCATTTATAATCATTAACGAATACACATTAACACGGATTTATCTATACTAATGATAATTATACTTTATGATAAAGCCGGCGAGTTTGTTTTTCTGTTTGCATGCAGTGTTCACGGGATCTACTCGATTAAAACATATGTACACAATGACCTATCCTGTATATAGAGGAAAGTTAATTATCCCTAATCCCTATAATATAAATGTGAATCTAAGTTTGTTTGTTACGCTTTCACGCGAAAACTACTTAAGCGATCATCATGAAAGTTTGTAGGTACACATATTCTTGGAGGTATTAGAAGTAACATAGGATACTTTTTATAAAAAAAAATCACTGTGAGCGAAGCCGCGGGTAAAAGCTATTCTTTTACAAAAAAGTAAAGCCTGTAATACATAACCCTTCATGAGTGAAACTAACATGGATGTTTTTTTTTATGTCACTAGGTCGGCAAACAAGCGTACTGCTCACCTGATGGTAAGCGATTACCGTAGCTCATAGACACCTGCAACACCAGAAGCATCGCAAGCGCGTTGCCGACCCAATCCCCAATCCCCCCAGGAGCTCTGGTCACCTTACTCACCAACAGGAACAAAATACTGCTTGAAAACAGTATTATTTAGCTGTGATCTTTTGTAAGGTCGAGGTACTACCCCAGTGTTACCCCATGTTTTGAGCAGGAAATTCCTGCTGTGCCCTACCTCAGTTTGAAAATGTCTAGTAAACTATATTAACTTCTTTAAATTCTTCCTGTATTACTTACCACTATGGCTCATGTAAATATAAATATTACACCAAGACTCGGGGTAAGAATCAAATCCAAGGTCATGAAGGAAAAAGCAGGGCAATACCAACGACGTCAATGGTCCGGTTGACGAGTAGCAGATTTACACATAAACTGTTATAATACCTATCACTTCTACTTCAAAATTGTTTGTTTACGATATACACTTATAAAAAAAATCATAAAAAAATATTTACTTGATTTCATTTTCAGTATTTTATATTATTATGACAAATTGGAACTTTTTAAAAAATAAAACGAAGATCAGATTTTCATCATCAAACGAAAAATATTCTCATACAAATATTTCGTTGATTCAATATTTGAGAAAAAAGTAATAAATTTCCATTATCCATTCCATTCCAAAATCTTTGTCAAAGAACGAAAGACTAACGAGTGTAATAACGGGCGTCTATTATTTAAAATGAAGGTGAGAAGGAACGTAGGACAGTCGAGCGAGCTTCAATGTTTGGGTAGGATTACACTGTCATCCGTTATACGTGAAATTGAAAAACCAAAATTGTATTACGAGGTAAAATGACGTTTAGTTTCACAACGATTGAACCAGTTTGTAAACACCCTCATGTTTATCCGTATGTATGGAAGAGTTAAAGGTCACTCAAAATCATGGAAGTATCAAGATTTTTGTATATTAAAGTCATAAATATCTTTTACTAGCTACCGGGACAGACTTCGTTGTGTCAAAAGTTAATAGTTTTTTTTTTTAAGTATTATATTACCTTCCGTGAGCCTTACGGAACATAAAAAAATAAATGTGCCAAATTAGTCGAGCCATTCTCGAGTTATGCGCTTAGCAACATTCATTTTTATTTATATAGATTATTAGTTTCAAGTCAGGGTGGGGAAAATGTCCACTTTGCCACACTGTAAATGCGCCCATGCTCAAAACTGCTTAGAGTGACGTTGCTATGAGTAGTAAGTATGAAAGATAGGAAGGTCGCTATCAAATGTCTATAACGATAAGAGAGATCTAGAATAGATTTTATAATAACAATAGAAAACGAGAAGTTTCCTACTATGAATAATAAAAGTTATCAGGTCTCTGTGGTAACAATAAGGTCAGACATACAGTACGAAATTAGGAGGGCGGGAACGAACAAAACTTACAAGCAGATCAGAAATAAATATTGCGCAAGGATGAGACGCAAAATCGTAAAGGATTCTAATTTTTTTTTTTGTGCAGTCCTTGTGAGTCTTTTTTTATAGAAGAGGGGGGGCAAACGGACAGTTGGCTCACCTGGTTGTGAGTGAAAACAACATCCACAAGCTACATCAAAGGATTAGTAGACGCGTTGCAGTCTCGGGTCTCCCCGCCGTGCCTCGTAGAACACGTTAAGCCATCGGTCCCGGTTGTTATCATGTACACCTTTTAGCGGTCGTTACTCATAATAGGGAACATATCCGCCAACCCCCATAGAAGCAGTGTGGTGGATTAATCTCTGATCCTTCTCCTACATGGGGAAAGAGGCCTATGCCCAGCAGTGGTATATTACAGGCTGAGAAATAAATATTTGTACGAATACGATTATATATCACAAGCAAAAAGCGAAATCTTGACAGTCAACCTTAAAGCGTTTTCTCTCGCCATTATAAAATTAATTAAATTATTGTTATTAATTTCGCAACTATATTGACAGAACCTTCAGCTATTAAAATTGTAATTGAGTTTTATCATTGTCTTAATGTACGAGTGAGTTATTTGATAAGTGAATTATTCATGTGAGTAAATAAAGAATATGAAACTTAGGGCCGTTTTCATATACATCTATCTCTGGTCTTGCGCAGTAGCTGTAGATTTTTGACACAATTTGTATGGAGCTAATGTCAAAATTCTACATCTAGTGAGCAAATTCATAGATAGAAAACTTAAACTGCCGTTAAACTATATAACACGGTCTAACTTGAATTTGTACTTACACTCGAGAGCAAAGAAATCGCACACCCCCTACATTTTCATTTTGACCGCAAGTATTTTTTTAATTTAATGTTGTTTGCATATACAACTTGAATTAAATTGAAGTACACATTGTTAGCTTTCTAAAAACCCATTATGTGTAGCTTTGACCTTCGAAGTCATTACAATAGCAACAAAACAATAAAATTACCCAAATTCGTTCGTTCGGGTAGTTCGGTTTGTAAGACTTTGAGCAGGTATAAAAGGTTAAGGGATGATTGAAATAACATCATTTACATTTCAACTTGCAGTCAGAAAGGTCCTTTACCGAATACGTCATCATTCTGAACAAGAAAATGGATACCACACTGGAAGCAGCATCTCAAGTGGTTGCACTAATTGAAGCTGGACAGAACCAAAGTCAAGTGGCTCATCAGTTAAATTTGAGCAGATATGCTGTTCGACGTGTATACGAGCGATATCAACAAACTGGTAGCTTTACCAGGCGACCAGGATCAGGCCGAAAACGTACGACAACTCAGCACGATGAGTTATCTTGTGACGACATCACTGCGAAGTCGCCGGTTAATTGCAGTTCAACTCGGACAGCAACTCCAGGAAGTTAGAGAAGTGGAAGTTAGTCGGTGGACGGTTAAAAGAAGACTAGCCAAAGGAGGCCTGATAGCGCACAGAGCAGCAACTGGCCCAAAATTGACCCCAGTACACAGACAAGCGCGCCTTCAGTTTGCACGAAATCACCTAAATTGGACAATGGATCAATGGAAGACAATACTGTTCTCTGACGAAACCAGGATTTGTCTCCATGGTAACGAAGGACGGAGTAGAGTCTATCGAAGATGTGGTGAGCGTTTTTCTCAGTGCTGCATCTCCGAACGGGTCTCATACGGCGGTGGTTCGTGCATGTTTTGGGGAGGCATTTCACTGGAAGCGAACACTGAACTTGTGTTCATCACAGGGGCCGATACCGACCGTCGATCGGGGGATTGACTTCCCGACGTTACATCGAGGAAATCCTGACATAACATGTTGTGCCTTTTTCCGCATTTATCGGCGCAAATTTCGTTTTTATGCATGATAACGCAAGATCACACACCGCCGCTATAGTACGCCAGTACTTGGAGGAGGTTGAAATACCCGTTATGGCGTCGTCTGCTCAAAGCCCTGATCTCAATCCTATTGAGTACTTATGGGATGATCTAAAGAAAAGAGTAAGGGCAAGAAACGCACCGCCGACAGGTCTAAGAGAGCTCCAAACCGCAATCAAGGAAGAATGGGACAGCATACTGCAAGTGTTTGTAAAAAAAATTATTTCTACAATGAAAAATCGAATGGAAGCGGTTATTCAGGCTAGGGGGGCAATACCTCGTATTAACAAATCATTGTCTTCGAAAAAATATTGTTTTTTTGACCTTTTATACCTGCTTAAAGTCTTACAAACCGAGCTACCTGTAACGAGTGAATTTGGGTCATTCTGTTGTTTTGTTCCTATTGTAATGATTTCGAAGGTCAAGGCTATACATAATGGGTTTTTAGAAAGCTAAAAATATGTATTTTAATTTAATTTAAGTTGTATTCGCAAACAACATTAAATTTAAAAAATATTTGCGGTCAAAATGAAAATGTAGGGGGTGTGCGATTTCTATGCTCTCGAGTGTATATTTATAATCTTTTAATCTTCAACTTATAAAACCTTACGATTTTAAAAATCAAATCTAGGTTATGCCTCGTCTTTTAAGAAAGAGTATACATTATATTACCTACTGCGCCGCTTCTCTACGGATTACAGTTCTGAAAATCGCTACGACGTACGAGGCAAACGTTCCGTCAGATATTCGTGGCTCGATCTGAGCCTGAGAATTTAAAATCTGAAAATACTTCGAAATTAAGTGACCCAAATGTTAACAGCAACGATATGTGTATTAAGATATGTGTATTAAGATATGTCTATTTAAATCATTGTTATTACCTGTTTTACCGGTTTTTGATGAAGTTTATCTCGCATATAAGATACTGATAAGTCTTATCAAACGGAGGTAAACTGGTCCTTAAAGCACTACTTGCTACTACTATATCTTAACACATACAACAGTTACCGACAAAGTGGACTTCGATAGTGGTATCTGTCAGATGACGTAATAAGTTAGGTAACTTTTTAAACCAATGTAACAGGCCTTTAGAATATAAAATATATAACCACGTACTAATGAAACTAATCATAATTTATTATTATAATCCCGAAAACAGAATAGATTATAAATTACCATTGTGACCTATTTTTGTCAAGTTTCTTTACCGATAATATTGTATTATGAAATAAATTCATCCTTAGTATTATCAGCAACTCGAAGGTACGAAACTTCAACGCAATTATACGTTGAAGTTATATTAAGAAAAACGACGCGCTGTCGTACGGGATTAAAGATTTTTCGGAGGAAACATGGTTATTGGATTATAATCTTCCTTATTTCCTTATCTTTATATTAAAGAAATTTACATTTACTTTTTTATTTACTTAAAGCATTTTTGCTATATAATAGCGAATCTTGTTACACGAATATCTTGTAACTGACTCCTGATCCCACTGCTGGGCATAGGCCTCTTTTCCGCTCTCTAATTTCTAAGATGACTATTTGAAAGTGCTTTTGAAGTATATTTGAATAAAACTATTTTTGATTTTGACTAAATAACCCAAGAGCCCGAGAGGGCCAGACCTTCATCATTATAAAGCTGAACGTTTCCCAGCGCATGCTCCCAACACAGGTTGGAGCAATGACCACAAATGAAGTTCAGCTCATGGTTACTTTGGCGGATACCAGGTATCAACAGGCGGGCAAAGTGGCAACTAACGTCATTTCTTATGCGTAATTTTTTAATATTCTGTCCGAAGTAATATTAGATATCACGTTAACCAGACCCACAAACTTTTGTAACTAAACTAATGTCGTCGTATAAACACTGAACTTTATACGTGTCGCTTGGGTACCTATTAGAAGATTTTTCTTCAGTAGCCGGTCAATTTCGATAGCAAGGTTGGCCGTGGGTGCGAGTGCGAAGTAATTAAGTACGCCTTTGATACCTGGTATCTTCCAAAATAACCATGAGTTAAACTTCATATTTGGCCATTACTTCTTGGTATTGGGATCACGCACTGAGAATTTTTCAGCTTTTATGAAATGACGAAAGTCTAGCCCTCCTGGGCTCTCGGTCTAAAACATTAGAAATACATTTGCGCACACAAACGTAAATTAAATAAAAAACACGTACGCCAACTGCTAGTTGCTATGACAACTGCAATAAGTCAGAAAATAATTATATGCACCAAATATAACTTAGGCACATTTAATCTGCATTTTAATGTGCCCAAATTTATAAGTTTCAATATGAGTCAGTGTAAACATAAGGGGGGCCATATAAACAGTCATTACAGCTTATTTTATGGCAGCTTCTCGAACACGCAATAAAGTTATCGGCAATCATAAAAATTTGTGTCATCGCGGCGCCACCACGTTCGAGATAAGGTTCTATTGTTAACTATAACGTATAAAACCAATTTTTGACCGGCACTTGCTTGATTTATAATACGTGTGTGGCAAACAAGCCTGCCACAGCAGAAGCATTGCAAGCGCATTGCCAACCCTACGCCAGACCCTAACCTGAAACTTTATCCACCTTACTCACTACAGGAACACAATACTGCTTAAGAGCAGTTTTATTTGGCTGTGATCTTCAATAAGCTTGAAGTTCTACTTACAAACACCTACAGATCTTCAAAGTACGAGGGTATGTCTCCTATTAAATGTTATAAGGTATCCGTTTGATAATAGAATAGTTGTAATAGAATAGTGTCGGAATTTTAAGTCACATTTTACGTGGGACGATCAGATACGTGACGGAGAGGAGGGAAGGTCTTACATAAAAGTTACAAATACGAATATGGCGTAGTTCTTCCGTTGTATTATAACGGTGAGCGGAAACGTGCTCACTAATGGCGAATTTTATGTATATATTTTTAATGCTATATTTTCGTGTATTTAAAAATCAGCGAAAATCTGAATATTTAGAGAATTTTTAATAGAGAATTTTATTCGTCTATATAAGATTTTAGATTAACATGGTTACTTCTATTACGAAAACAAGCGTACGGCTCACCTGAGTTTGTTAATTGTAGGAGAGGTCTGTGTTTAATTCTATTTTATTTGTAATATTTTTCCTTCTAATGATCATAGTAATACGCATAATTATGTATACTGTTAAAATAATTAATTTTAATAGGGTCTTCTAACTATACTTCCTAGGGACTACTGATTAGATCAACGGCCGAATGAACGGATGGACAGGCAGCGGTGTCTTAGTAATAGGGTACGCATCATATTTAGATGAAGCCCTGAAAAATATCGTGTTTAATACCCTATTAGCGTTTGATAATGCGTTGTATGTAGCTGCCACAGAAATTGGGGTTTGTGCTAATAATGGTCGCAGATTTGTTTCCCACTCGTCAGAAATCATTGCAGAGGCTATAGAGATGGTTATCTCCCGCACAGTATTTCATCCCTACCGTGGGTTATGGGTGTTAGTTGTTTAATATTTTATTAATGTTAATTTTTACTTACTATAACACTTAATAATTAAACCATGATTCCATAATCTCTCTACATATTCTTTATACCTAAGTCTACCAAAAACGTTATTAAATTTCGCAATTTTTTAATTATTAAAATGTAACATTTTCGTTGATATTAATTAAAGTTATGTCCGTTTGATCAAGTCTGTGAAATTACAAAGAACTGTATATTTACACAAAAAATAAATTAGAAAATTGTATAACAGAATTACGGTTTAAACTTTCGCTATAAAAATATAAACTCGTGTCTCTTGTTAATTATGCAGACACGCGGTGTATTCTGAACTATAATTAAACGGACCGCTGATTAAAATTTTTAACATTTTCATTTCTAATCACATTATTATTTTGTTCCTTGAAAGCCTAACATAAAACATCGACATCAACTTCATAATTAGGGAAAAAATCGAATTTAAAGGAGGTAAGAGTGAAATCCATTAAGAAGTTATTTAAATTATACCAACCTCGGGATATAGGTAAGTAGAAAACAATAAAAAGATTATTTATAATTGATTAGAAAAATGCTGACACATTCGCTGAAGAACTCAAGAAGTATGGGAACCCCGTCGCTTGGATCCACACGGGAAACAAGCCCAACACGAGCACTAGCTAGGTCTACACAAATACTACTAAAATAAATTTGATATGTTCGGACATCAAACCCGCGATAACTAAGTACATTAATAAGTTTCTGTAACAACTACGCAAACGCGCCTTTGCGGAAAACTACTGAATTATATCACCATGCAGCTCACATACACGAGTCCTACAAACTCATACAAATCGTTCCATGTATCAGCCTTGCGTGCCATTGACATTGGAACGAGCTGGCAAACTGCCAGCGAAAGCCGCCATGGCGATACCATAAACCGAATTCATATTAACCCTTATTTATGCTACAATTTTTCTCTATAAACATTTTACAATCGACAGAGTTTTACTTTTATTGAACAGAGGTCTTATATATTTTACATTTCTCGACTTGTTTGAGTAGCTACGATGTTAAGTTCATTTTTAGTTGAAAAATATATTCTTTTTTATGACAATAATATTATAAATATATATAATTATTACTACATTTATGTAAATAGAAATAAATAGCTGAGTGTTGTCAAGCACGTTTAAATCAATTCAACGGTTGGATCAATTCTAGTCGATTTTTTTAGTTTTTTTTAATAATTTTTTGGAGTTTCTTATGGATTTAAAATCGAAAAAACGAGCAGAAAATTATCGTGTCCCCCCGTGACCATGGTTGCTGTAGTATCCGAAACTTCGGGCATTTAAAAATCCGAAAAAGTTGTTTCATTGTCATTAGTGAAATTCACGTAAACATTAGAAAGGTGACATCAATATTTATAGTCAAGGTTCCACTAATTACTAATACATAATAATAGTTTTTGTTTGATACATATCGCTATACCTATGAAAATCGTAGTCCACTCTTGGACGTAGGCCACCGCAAGTTCGCGCTCAACTTCCTAATTCTCCGCGGTCATCATCCATCACGAAATAATTACACCAATCGTATTAAATCATCCTATATATATAAAATTCTCGGCGGTATAACGGCTGGACCGATTTTAATGAAATTTTGTGTGCATATCGGGTAGGTCTGAGAATCGGCCAACATCTATTTTTTATACTCTTAAGTTATAAGCCCCCCCCCTCCCTTATTAAGGGAGCTAATAACATATAAGGCAAAACAACGTTTGCGGTGTCAGCTAGTATCATATAATATAAAACAAAAAATATGGCATCGTCCGTTGGTCCCGCATTTCTGACACGTCCGCGCACACCCACTGAACCGAAGCAAGGCAAATTAAGCTCCATTCACTATCAAATAAGCGACGAAAACTTTCCCCCGCAGTTGCGTGCCCACATGACAATTTACAATCCACTTTCTATATTAACTATATTTAAGTAATTTTGGTTTCGATAGATATAATTTACAAAATCTACCGGAGTTAACCTAAATTTTCCAAACGTATTAATACTTCTATTTAATCGATACTTTTGTACTCGTCCATAGCTTAGAAATAGTAGGTACTACTAAATTTATTCAAAAACGTCGACAGGCAGACTCACATGGATGTTACCACTGCTGTACGAAATCTGAACGCTATGTACGTTGTTAAATGTAATGCTTTTCACTTGGATACAAGAATATATAAATGTTCGTGGAATATTACTTTTTAAACATTACAATACAAGTCCATTCCGAAATCTATTTAAATCATTAGGTAGTTATACTAATTACATTTCCTTATGATACCAGAGATCATAATACTGAAATCCGCAATTATCTGCTTCAGCCTGTAATATACACCTACTGGGCATAGGCCTCTTTCCCCTCCCCATGTAGGAGAAGGATCAAAGCTTAATCCACCACGCTGCTCCAATGCGGGTTGGCGGATATATTCCCTACTATGAGTAACGATAACTATCAGGTGTACATGATAACAACCAGGACCGACGGCTTAACGTGGTCTCCGAGGCACAGTGGGAAGACCCACAAGGACTGCACAAACATCCAGACCACGGCAAACACTTGTATGGCCAATACAAATGTTAGTCATGTGCGGGGATCGAACCCGCAACTACCAGCGCAACAGGTACGATCCATGGCTGTGACCGTTGCGCCAACGCGGCGGCGCAATTATCTAACTTTTGTTAAAATTTGACCGACTCGTGCCTGAGTTTCAAACTGGCGACAATAATCACCACTTCGCAAGATTAATAACCATTCCCCCAATACGTAATTCGAGATGAAGCACGGTGTCACAGTGCCCCCAAATTACTGTTATCGACTGGAATAGCACTGAATAAAAATTGAATACTATATATATGTATGTAAGGGTTTTTAGTTTAAAATGCTTATAAATTTCATGATTATTATACGTATTGCTATGAGTTAACCTAAAAAACACATGTCACGTTTTTTTTTTAATAGTTCTGTCGAAGTCGTAATTGACTATCGAGTATTGTTTGAGTACTTTTTTGTTTTTGCATTTTTATAGAATTATATGAAGAAAAAAAAAGTTTTACGTTTTAATTTTATTTTTCAGTATGGAACATTCTCCGGCCCGCAGGACCGACGATCTACATAAGTTTTACGGGTATAACGAAATGTATAGTCCAACATTCAAGCACGATTATGCATATTCTAAATCAGTCATATAAAAAAGTCACCCAAATCTTATCAAAGGCGAAACAAGAAAGAAATAAACTAGACGTGAACAAATAAGCATGGAATAGGTTCAAATGAAAGTTGCTTACACACACTAAATCAAAACTTTCAATGAAAACTTCCAACGCTTATTAAACCTGTAGCATTTCTTGGGTACAGTCCAAAACCTAGATTGTCAAAGTTCCAAGGAATTCTTCGACGATAAACATCGCCACATTTAACTTAGTAAAATATTTAGTTTGCTCACCGTACCGGATATACTTCAACAAGTAACTCGTATCCAGCTTACCTGTAACAATAATAAATTCATAAATATACAAAGTAGAATAAAAATATAGTATAAATAACTGACATATAACATTCATATTTTAACCGACTTCGCAATTCGACCGTGTATATACCTATATATTTTTTATGTGTGTTCGCGGATAACTTCAACGTTTATCAAGCGATTTTGGTTATTCTTTTTTTGTTAGAATGGAGATATTCCAACGGTGGTACCATGATAAGGAAACCAGGATGTGATGATAGCATCGCAGATAAATCGAGGGGAGACTTCGAAAATCGTAGGGGCGACTGTGTCTTTGTTAATTTTGTTCGTCTACTTACGTTATATTACCTGTCGATGAAACTGAAATGGGTCTTTTTCGTTCGCTAGCAAACATAATTATCAGGTTTTAAGTAAATTGGACAATATTGATGCTTATGAAGCTTGCAATTACTGTATTAACAAATCAAACGTATTGAAATATCAGACGAAGCATTATTTAAAACGTATGCTTTGTAACTAAAAGATGAATGAATCGAATTGGTCAACGCGTTATTGTGTTACAACAAAGTAAACATTCTGCGTGTCATCCTAACCAAGAGAACTGATTATACAGGATTTGGGTATAAATAGAATCCAATGTCATATTCACAATGTTACAAATATTGTTTTGAATAGTTATTTCATTTATACTACTGCAACTCTTTTTAAAGATGAGTTGTTTTGTGGGTAGAAATGAGATTGAAAAAAAATTTGGACTGGGGAGGGTACGATGTGATTAGAGAGAAAACAGACGTGGAATAACTAGTGAAAGGTTATTTCTGTTAAGAAAAAAAATTATTGTTTTGAATTTAATCATATATATATACTAGCTGTGCACGCGACTTTGTCCGCATGGAATTTAACAAAAAAAAATATTGTTCAGTTTGCATAGTTATAAAATAAATAAATTTGCAAAATAAAATTAGCCTTAATTACTCATTACTACATCAGCTATTTGCCAGTGAAAGTCCCGTCAAAATTGGTCTAGCTATTTTAGAGATGTGACGATCTAGAGAATAAATACAAAAAGTGGCGGTGAGCCTTCGACCTTCATCAATAATATCAAGTTAAATCCGTACCCCATAATATTTAAAAAAATACAGTTTCACACAAAAAAAAAATACATTTTTGACTACAGTATCGACAATAAAGTACCCTCAAATGTATATTTTTTCAATATGGAGGAGTTTCGATAAGTTCGTATAACGGTTATACCAATTTGTTACGATCTCCGATTTCCAGTTGATGACGCATTGACACAGCAGCACTGGCTGTGCGCTTGCAGTCACTGGTTCTATTCCCGCACATGACAAAAATTTGTAATAGGCATATAGATGTTTGTCGTGATCTGGCGTTTGTGCTTGTGTATTGTGCTCTTTTCCGCACCACCAAGACCCTAATGGAAAACATGAGAGAGAATCCTAATGGAGACTTCCACGGAAACTTGGACCTTTCACTTTCATTATATAATAAATTTCATAATAAACATCAACTATTATATACGTAGCTGTCAAAACGTTCCGGCAACTACCACTCGAATCAAAGGAACATATCAAAAGAATAATTTACCGTACCAAACGTTGAGCGTCGCGCAATTGTGGAACAGAGAAGAGAGGGCGAAAAGATAACAATGGAACTAGCCGAGAAAAAAAGGTTTCTCTTTATAACGTATTAACTTAAATATACTTGCTAAAACATATTAAAGTATACTAATAATAGTAATACATTTAAGTACATAATGTATTAAAAGATTTTTAATAAATTACAGCGCAAGTAACGATATTGAAAATCAATTACTATAAAAGCAGAAAATATAATTGTGTTTGATTGCAAACGAAAAAAAACGACTTCAATTACATCGACAAGTAATAAAACGTAAGTACACGAAAAAATTGTCAAGTAAATACGCATTATCAAAGATTACTCAAAAATTAGTCATCAGATTTCGGTAAAATTTAAATGAGACCACATGACAAGCACCAGCCTTCGATTAAAATAAGAATCATCAAAATTGGTACACACAGTGAAAAGTTATGCTATGTGATGTATTTTTTTTAGAATTAGTAATACTCGTACATACTTAGGTACTTTAAGATTGAGTTTCTTTAATTATTTTTTACTTTTTAAAGACAACTCGGGTTGTTGTGTCGGGGTTTTTAATTAACCGACTTCCAAAAAAGGAGGAGGTTCTCAATTCGACTGTATTTTTTTTTATGTTTGACCGGGTAGACCGATTTCGACAAATTTTGTTTTAATCGAAAGGTGGTGTGTGTCAATTGGTCCCATTTAAATTTATTTCAGATCTAACAACTACTTTTTGAGTTATATCTAATAATTACGTTTTTACTTGATGCTTTTTTCGTCGACCTACGTTGTATTATACCGCATAACTTTTTACTGGGTGTACTGATTTTGATAATTCTTTTTTTGTTGGAAAGAAGATATCCCTAGTTTAGTACCATGATAAGGAAACCAGGATCTGTTGATGGGATCCCAGAGAAATCGAGGGAAACTCTTGAAAATCCGCAATAACTTTTTACTGGGTGTACCGATTTTGATAATTTTTAATTTAATCGAAAGCTGATGTTTGTCATGTGGTCACATACAAATTTTATTGAGATCTGATCACTACTTTTTGAGTAATCTTTGATAACGCGTAGTTACTTGACTATTTTTTCGTCGATCTACGTTGTATTACTCGTCGATGTAATTGAAGTCGGTTTTTTTTTTTGTTTGCGAGCAAACACAATTATTTTTAATTTAATTTTTAATTTATACTTTTTATAGGTACACTTATAATTAATTTATATTTATATAGGTACACTTATTAATGTAGATTTTGTTAAGTTGTTGATACAACATTAGGATACATTCACGAGCATTCTGTTTTCCATCCCCACTTTTAGCCCCATTAACTTCAAACGGCTCAACCGGTTTTTTTATATATTTTTCATTTATTTTTATTATTAATTCTGTAAAGTGCGTGTGATGCTATTTCATTTGGTACTTCGGTAAATTTATTGACATTTGGACTTCCATCCTCTTTTTCTCCCCACCACACATATTTGCAGATATTGGGTATTTTCCCCAATTTTACCCCCAGAGTTTTTTCAGCACTCAACAGATTTTCATTGAACACATTATTTTGTAACGTGCACGTGATGCGCTTTCATTTGAGACCCCACTAGATTATATTTGCAGACATTCGGTTATTCTTCCTCACTTTCACCCCCCACAACTTTTAAACGACTCAACCTATTTTCATGAATCATATCTAAAAACACTCGCCCGTAACTCACCTTTCATACAAAAAAAAAAACACTAAATTGAAATCGCTTCATGCGTTCGCGAGCTACGGAGTCACAGACAGACAAACAGACACGTCAAACTTATAACAACCCTCTTTTTACGTCGCGGGTTAAAAAAGAAAAAAATACAGTCGAATTGAGAACCTCCTCCTCTTTTGAAGTCGGTTAAAAATATCTATAATATAAAAATGAGTCGCTGAATGTGTTGCTAAGCGCAAAACTCGAGAACGGTTGGACCGATTTCGCTAATTCTTTTTTTTAAATATTCCTTGAAGTACAAGGATGGTTCTTACGGAGAGAAAAATTCTAAAAAAAAAATAATAAAATTAAAGAATCGACTGTTAGGCGATACGAAGTTCGCCGGGTCAGCTAGTAATAGATATAAGTTAAAGTAGATATAATAAGATAATGTTTAGTAATCTTTGTTCATTATTTCATACGATTTTCTTGTGTGTCGTGTACTCTAATCGACTATAAAGCTTATGCGACAGACAGGCTTTCCCTTTTATCTTAACTATTATTTTATAACTTTTTCATGTTTATTTTTTTATTATGTATATTTTAGCTAGCAAAGGTTAGGTTTGTTTTTTAACTACCGTCAAACTATCGCTAAAACGGCTATTTCTATTCTAAGAGATAAACTCCTAAACAGAGTGTACGTACGTGTTGTAACGTATTTACGCTGAGGAATCGTTTTAATTTCGCGGAATAGTGGGGTTGGCTACACTTTTATTATTCTTCTATTCGCAAATATTTTTACTATATTTATTACGAATTTTAGACTATAATTTTTTTTATTTTTAATTTAATCATCATACGCTAGGGTGGCAAACAAATATACTATAAAGCCTAAAGTGAAGCGTTTACCGTAACCTATTACGTATAGCATTGCCGACTCTATCCTAGACCCTCTCAAGGAGCTCTAGCGACGTTACTCACCACAGGAACAGAACATTATTTACGAGTAGTATTTGAATGGTACCTTCTACAAAGTTAAGATTTCCTAGACAAACTGCTGTGAATTTTGCGCAAGACTGCTGAGTCTAAATTTTATAACTGAGGTAGGGCACAGCAGGAAATTTCCTGTTCAAAATATGAAGCAGCCCGACCGAGGAAGTACGTCGACCTTACAGAAGATCACAGCTTAATAATACTGCTTTCATGCAGTGTTATATTCCTGTTGGTGAGTAAGGTGACTAGAGCTTCTGGGGGAATTGGGGATAGGATTGTCAACGCGTTTGGGATGCTTCTGGTGTTACAGGCGTCTACGAACTGCGGTAGTCACTTACCTGTATCAGTTATATATTTAAACTTGACTAGCTTGATGGCGCAGTGAGCAGTGCTTTCTGTTCCGAGTGTTGTAAGTACGATTCTCGTCCCGAATCTGGGTTTATAATTGTATCTCTAGTCTGGGTGTAATATATATTATTTATAGGTGTATCGAAAAGCAATATATAACTATATCAGTCGGCTGTTACCTATAATACAAGCATTAAGTTGCTTGCCCTAGAAACAGACGACCGTGTGCGCGCGTCAAATATATTTATTTATTGATCACAATTTATATAAACAAAAGCGACGGTGTTATAGAATCGAATCAAATAATATATCAAGGGTAATACAGAGCTGGGTAGAGAAAGTGTGTTCATGACATTGACATCCCTGGCGCGTCGCCAGGTCGGCCATTTTGTTCAGGAGCCAACTAGGACCGTCTGTGATGCGGGTATGCCTTAAATGAATGTAGCGTATAAGGGATAAGATTTTGTAGTCTTTAATAGTTGAAGTGTATTATACGGTTCAAGAATATATTTATCATAAACACATCTTGTGTTGATTTAGTGGCGCTGTATTTCATGTCCATCCATCCATAAATTACGTGTCACGAGTTTTTCACCCCTCCCCCGTCCTTGTCACAGATTGTCACATTTATGAGACACCCTTCCCTACCTAGTGTGACGTCACATATTTTGCTACCTTACTCCTTTAAATTAAGTTAAATAAAACATCACATGTACTGTGTGGCTACGGTACTAAAGAATATAGCCACCCCCTCTCTTCCTGTGGGTGTCGTAAGAGGCGACTAAGGGATAACTCCACTACCACCTTGGAACTTAAAAAGCCGACCGGTGGCGGGATAACCATCCAACTGCTGGCTTTGAAATACACGGGCCGAAGACGGGCAGCAGCGTCTTCGGTGCGACAAAGTCAGTACTGCGGTCACCAACCCGCCTGCCCAGCGTGGTGACTATGGGCAAAACACATGAGTTCACGTTATTTTTGGCGTAAACTTGTGGAGGCCTATGTCCAGCAGTGGACTGTATAGGCTGTAATGATGAATGATGAAATAAAACATCGGTTTCAACGACGACGCGTTGAAGTAACGGTCACAGCACTAGTTTGTGGCTGTTGCGCTGGCGGTTGTGGGTTCGATGTTGGCCGCATTGGAGCAGCGTGGTGGATTAAGCTCTGATCCTTCTTCTACATTGGGAAAGAGGCCTATGTCCAGCAGTGGGATATTAAAGGCTAAAGCGAGGGGTTTCAATATTATTTTTATTTCCTTTTAAATTATTTTTCAATAAATCAGCATCATTCTAATATAGGTATGAAAAATAAAATTATTTTAATACCAATAATTATATATATCATATTTTGAAAAAAGATGTCACAATTTTTTAGACCTCTCCACACCCCGTTGTTACACAATGTCACATTTCGTGGACGTCCAACCCCCCCCCCCCCTCCCCCACCCTTGGGTGTAAATACGCCTTATTAGATAAAACTCGAAAAGTGCTTATTAGATCTAAATTTAAATGTGATCACATGATACACACCACAATTCGATTAAAAATATCAAAATCGGTCCACCCAGTTAAAACATCTGAAGTAACATAAATAAAAATAAAAAATACAATCGAATTGAGAACCCCCCCCCCCTTTTTTTTTTTGTTAAGCTATGAAAACTGAATGTTAGTATTTACCAAAACATTTTATAAGAAAATTCATATTTACCATCAATTATAAACATAATTATACTCGTATACAAAACAGAAAAAGCTGAAGTATGTATTATAAAGTGCCTGCCTAGTAATTAGAGCTTTTTTTCTTAAATATTTGTCTACCGTCAATTAAAACAAATGTACATAGAAAAAATCGCATTATGATCAGTAGATAGTAAAACGAAATTCAGTCAGTTAAGCGTGGGTACATCAAAAGGAGGTGAAATTATTTTTGTGTACACTCTCATACTAAGTAAAGAAAGAACCCGTAATAATAGTATGCAAATTGAAGCCGGTCCTTTTTCGTTTGCGAACAAACAAAGTTATTTGAAGCCAGTTAATCTATACTAATATTATAAAGATGAAAAGTTTGTTTGCTTGTTTAGACGCGATAATCTCATGAACGACTGGTTCGAATTATACATATATTTTCGTGTTGGATAGCCCATCTATCGAAGAAGGCTACTGGCTAACTTTTTCCTCATATGAACTCGTTAAATAGATAAAAACGTATGAGAGGAGCGGAGACGAATGGTAGTGAGTGGTCATAAAATCTGAACAGCTGTAATCTGGCGCCGAGCTTAAATAATGAACGAGCCGGATTAATGAACCGGACCTAACCTGAAATCGCTCACGGTTCATTTCGTAGATCACTTACATTTAACGAAATTAATGTTATTTATTTTAGTGTACGACTTGTATGTTCTTAGGACCTTTTTAATTATACTATCATGTATATTTTTTAAGGTGATGACTTACAATTTATTTGACGAAGAATTTAATACTAGATCTATATCACGTATTTCATTAGCGTTAAATTTATGTTATTATATAATATTTATTTGCATCATTTTTTTTATTTTTATTAAAATACTAGCTATGCTCGCGACTTCGTACGCGTGGAATTTAACAAAAAAGTTATTGTTCAGTTCGCAGAGCTATAAAATAAATAAATTTCTAGAATAAAAGTAGCCTAAGTTACTCCTTACTAATCAAAATCAGTCCAGCCGTTTTAGAGATTAGCTGGAACAAACAGAGAGACAGACAGACTAAAATTGTAAAAAAAAATGTTATTTTGGTATATGTACAGTATGGATGTATCCATTTATTCCCTTTTTCGTGCATTTCGTAAAAAGCGGTTATTTTAATATTACAAACAGACACATCAATTTTATTTATTTGTGTAGCTTTTCAATGGGAATCGATGACATTAGCCATTAGAACTGCTAGGGACAGAAAGACATTAATCTTTTTAAGATTGCCACTATTCTATGTCGCTCTAAGAAGCAATTTTTGTAACAAAGAAAATAATATATAATATATATATAAAAGCGATTTTCTAAAAGAAATTTGCAATTTCATTAAAAAAAAATGAAGAGTAATCTCTAATTATTAAAATGTAGGCTTTATTTTTAGTACTTCATTATTAAAAAAATTACACTTCTTTCTCTGAGATCTTCATAGCCACTCTTGGTAAGAACGTATGTACTCAGAGTCTCGGAAATGATAACACACGCAATAATTCTCCTGCGTCCGCCGCGTGAACGGAAATGCATATATATCTCACTAGCTAATCCACGCGGTCTTACACGCGTTAATTTATGGAAAAAGTTCCTTACAGCTTTCCTCATTAAATGGACATATCCTATAGAAAAATAATTTTTAATTCGAACCAATTGTTCCTGAGACTAGCTTGTTTAAACGAATAAATTTTTCAGCTTTATAATAAATTTTTTTATACGATTAAGTCGGCAAACAAGCGTACGGCTCGCCTGTGATAGTAAGCGATTAGATATAGATGACGCCTGCAGCACCAGAGGCATCGCAAGCGCATTGCCGACCGTACCCACAATCACCCTAGAAGCTGTGGTCACCCTACTCAATACAGGAACACAACACTGCTTGAAAGCAGTATTATTTAGATGTGATATTCTGTAAGGTCGTAGTAAATAAGAACCTCAAACAAGCCCAAGTCACCAAAGAGAAGACCCAGGACCGTGTTGTCTGGAGGCACATGATACGGAGAGCCGACCCCAAATGAAATGGGAAAGAGCCAGGCAAAGAAGAAGAAGAAGATATTCTGTAAGGTCGATGTACTTTCCCAGTCTGTTATCCAGATTTTGATCAAGATATTTCCTCCTCTGCCAAACCTCAGTAAATAAGCTTCTTGTGTTTCAGGCGTCCATACGCTACGATAATTTCCTACAATCAGGTGGGACGAATTTTCGTTTGCCACCCTATTAGTATACATATATAAGCTGTGTGGCTACAGCAATAAAGAATATAGCCACCCCCTCTCTTCCCGTGAGTGTCGTATGAGACGACTAAGGGATAACACAGTTCCACTATCATTACAGCCTATACAGTCCACTGCTGGACATAGGCCTCCATAAGTTTACGCCAAAAATAACGTGAGCTCGTGTGTTTTGCCCATAGTCACCAAGCTGGGAAGGTGGGCTGGTGACCGGAGGGCTTTGTCACACCGAAGACGCTGTTGCCCGACTTCGGCCTGTGTATTTGGAAGCCAGCAGTTGGGTGGTTATCCCGCCATCGGCCGGCTTTATAAGTTCGAAGGTGGTAGTGGAACAAGGTTCCACAACCACCTTGGAATTTAAGAAACAAGAACTTAAGAACTTTGGGGAAAACACACATGAGTGCAGCAGTGGACTCCGATAGGCTGAAGTGATTAGATGATGAAATACATAATAACAAAAATATTTCATGTCATCTTTTACATACACATATTCCTATGTAATACCTACGGTATGAACTATAACAACATATTGACGAAGAACATGTAAATTTAATGTTAATACATAAAACACTGGGCACTAGATTTAACTAAACTGTACACAACGTTAGCATATCCTCGATTTAGATAGAGCTCCATGTCCCAAAGGTAGTTACCGAACCTTACATACCCTAAATCCTCCCGAATGGTGCCCAAACGTGCTTGGAGAATAAAAAATTCTGTTTATTACTCTTTAGGGTCTACTACACATGGTCGGTCATATGTATGATACTTTTTATTTTAAGAAAATTGCGGAACTCGTGTATAACAACAATTTTTAAGCAAAATATTAAGGGTCAGTTAGTTATAACCACTCTGGTGTAGTGGTACGTATAGACGCCGTTCAATTCGCGCTCGGAATGGTGTATAAATATTTCTTTCCAGTTTGGGTGTTGGTACTTGTGGGTCTCCCCCACGTGCCTCAAAGAGCACGTTAAGCTGGCGGTCCCGGTTGTTATAATAAATACCTAATAGCAATCATTAATCATCACTTCACCCTATCGTAGTCTACTGCTGAAATTAGGCTTCCCTCAAGTTTTCGCCAAACTTCTCAGTTCTCTGCAGTCGTCACCCAACCCCCACCGGCGTTGTTACGTAGATTATTATCAGTCCAACGGGCCGGAGTGCTCGGAGCCATTTAGGATTTGCAGCAGCGTAGATAGGAGAGTACATTTCATCAAGCGGGTTCGCTCCTTTCGGAGGTAGAAATTCAGAGTGCCTCGTAGCAGCCGGTGGTTGCTGCCCGTGTTAAATGTATTTACCACTGAGACATCTCTGAATATGTGTCTTTTATCCGCCATGATGAAATCTATCTCATTCCTCGTCACATTATTAGGGCTCTACTATGCCCACCTCCTTTGGGGCTTCTCCTTGAAGAATGAAGTAATCAAAAAGAGGAGAGGAGGGTCTCCTCCGATGATTCTTAGCACCCTCCGTCCCACTGCTACCGCGACCGCTGTCGAGCCGGAAATACTAGGACTGCCGGGTACTGAGGGCCGAATTGCATGCGTCACTCATAGTAGGGAATCGTTACTCATAGTTGGAATTATATCCGCCAACCTGCGTCGGAGCAGCATGATGGATAAGTTCCAATCTTTCCTACATGGAAAAAGAAAACATGTTTAAGAACATGTCGTTATATACATAAATTCGAACGCGATGTACATACGTGTAAAACATTAATAATCAAACTATCATAATGGTGAAATAATACCAGATTAGAACGTACCGATAAGCACACCACGTGGATCGATGTTTCCCCTCGCGATAACATAACCGCTAATAAAACCTTATCTAATCGTTATTTATGAATTATTTTCGTTCATATACTTATATCATTACATAGGCTGTTTTTATTAATTTATAAATAATAAATAATTATATGTTTAAAATGAATATCTATCGCAAGCAAGCAAAGCGTTCGTTAATGGTTTGATCACATGATATGTCATTTATTTTTTCCTGGTTTAAGCAACTAAAGAGGTTTTATGTCCATGTCAGGACATATGACTGAATTTATAAAGATTGTTTTTTTTTGTATAAAATTAGATCGGTAAATAAGCGTATGGTTCACCTGATGGTGAATGAAGCAATGTTGTGTTCCTGTAGTGAGTAAGGTGACCAGAGCTCCTGGGATTGGGGGTAGGGTCTGTACCGCGCTTGCGATGCCTGTGGAATTACAGACGTCTAAAACGTCGTTTACTAGTTATTTCAATATTTACTATACATTACACAAAATCTTAATTTACTAAACTAACAAGCACTTGTAATTGTAGATCTATTTAAATTATAAATGAAAACTAAAAGATAATCCACAAGAGGGTTCACAAATGAAAAACAAACAGACGTTAGCAAAGGAATGATTACAAAAAGGGCTGTTTATATACTCCTTCCGACGTGCTGGGATCAACGGTACATTATTTCTACATCTTCTCAACGTTCAAAACGTATATTTTATACATTACTACCAAATATAAAAGTCTTATATTTTTATTGAAATATTACCAGGAATGATTCTTCCATCGCTTTAAATTTTTTTTTATTTAGAAAACTCTGTCGTAAAATAACCGAACCAATTTATACATTATAATGCTAGAATAAGGCATCTTTTCAATATAGAAGACGGCTTGTAGCCTAATCACTACTCCACAGCGAGTTAGAGGATAATTTGCTACGATGAGTAACGATCACAACATTTTATAATTAACAACTGGGACCGAAGGCTCTACTTTTTATCCTTGAGACAGCGGGGAGACCTGAAGAGAAAAAACTAGACCAGACCGAGATATTTATACAAACAAACACAAATCTGCTACGAGCGGAAACTAAACATAACACTTATTCAAGCGGTCGTTATTTGTATTATTATTATTTTTTATTTTTTTGCACAAGTTTTTCACATTTCGACAAAAATCTAGACGCAATCAGCGAATAAAGGACGTCTGTGAAAGCAAGGCGAAATGCAATCTGAAGCTATTCCGAATTTTATGAATCATTTGACTAGCAGCTCCAATTTAGTCCATCCATAGTATCAATCGGTATTCAATTTTCAGAACTTTGAAATATAAAGGAAAAAAAATGTATGTTTCTACTTTAAGAATCAAATATGAATCAATAAATATATGAAGTTATTGAACAACCAGTGAAATTTTTAAATAATCGGTTAAAATATAAATATATATTTAATAAATAATTTAGTTAACTAAACTAAAATAGTGATTAAAAATTAGTTTGTAAATTTAAAATTAAACGTACATATATTAAATTAAAATGAAAATCAAAAACAACTTTATTCAAACAGGCTTCAAAAGCACTTTCGAATCGTCATTTAACAAATCAACCACCGATTCGGAAAGTAATTCCATGGTGAAGAATCGGCAAGAAACTCCGCAGTTACTGCTGCTGTTGCATTAATATTATAAATCTCATAATTTTCTTTGAACGCACTTATCTTAGGAACTATGGATTCAAATTCAAAAACTCATACAAAGCATTTATCGAGGAAGACTATATTCAATATAACATCACGGTACGATCAGTGGGAGTTTAGCACCTATGTAAAATAAAACAAACGGCGAAAATTTTTATATATAATCT
The DNA here is from genome assembly GCF_905220565.1 of Melitaea cinxia. NCBI lineage: Eukaryota > Metazoa > Arthropoda > Insecta > Lepidoptera > Nymphalidae > Melitaea > Melitaea cinxia. The sequence goes on along the minus strand of NC_059407.1, from coordinate 16,014,124 downwards.
TGGCCATCCCACAGTAATACAACAGGGGCATTTGTTCCACCCTGACTCGAAGGTAATAATTGATATTTTAGATTTTATAAGGAAATTTTAGGCAGATTTAGATAAAAACTCTATTATTGAAGTATTGTGGATAGTGAAAATAAATATAAAAAATTGAATTTTGAAGAAAGAATTTTGTTCTATTTATTGAGATTTATATTTGTTTTTGCCCCACCTTTACAAAATTCTGGGTACGCCCATACCTATGATAGTTGAACAATACGACTTTGCAAACGAAGTCAGAGACAGTTGCTAGTCAAAAATAAAAATAAACAGCAATAACCCAAGTGCAAATAAGATCACCTGCCTCTGACCCTTCTCCTGGCCCTTATCTGTCTTGTAATATATTGTATTTTCAGCTGAATTGCTAGAATAATATAACAGTGTTGCCTTAAGACATACCTCGAATTACACTGAAATAATTTTAAATACTTGTTATGTACCCATCGAAATAATGAAATAACCTCCTTGCCTCCATGTATATCTAGGAATTGTATAAAAAGTATATGTGTAAATTACTTACCTACTTAATCGGAGAAAGAAAAATACCATCTTACTGTCATTTGGCATCATTAAGTGTTTGAACAACTTCAGGCGAAGATAACTTGCCCAGTGCTAAGGCATGTGGCCTACCAAAAGTGTGCGTTTAAGCCCAGCGGCGGGGCGTTATTTATTCGCTATTTGAAACAATTATGGGCTATAATTACTCAATCTAGGAATTGTATAAAAAATTATCTGTATGAATGTTAATTGTCTATGTTTATTCAAGCATAACACCATAATCTAATACACAATACTGGATGCGGTGATTCACACTTGTGACCTTGATGGCCTGTTTTAAAACCTGATGTACATTTGATCTTGATACACCGTCTAGGAGTAGAATTATTGCTCTGCAAACTAATGTAGTAAATTTAAACGAACTTGTTTTGTCCATTTATTTGCCAAAAAACTGGCATTAGACTTGGTCGGCAAACATGCATACAGCATAAATAATGGTAAACGTTTAACGTGGCTTTTAGACGCCTGGAAAACGAGAAGCACCACAAACGCTTTGTCGACCGCTAACCCGACCCTCTCTAGGAGGTATCACCTTACTCACTACAGGGCACAACACAACCATAAGTACTATTTAACTGACTTTCGGTCGGCAACGCGCTTGCGATGCTTCTGGTGTTGCAGGCGTCTATAAGCTACGGTAATCGCTTACCATCAGGTGAGCCCTACGTTTGTTTGCCAACCTAGTTAAATAAAAAAAAAAATTGTTGTATCCTTCTGTAAGGTTAAGGTACTTTACTAGACGAGCTAGACTTTGACCCAAATATAAATAAGTCGGTACACTAAAATTAGCATTGTTGTAACAGACGAATATCATTAAGGCATTAAGGCGATCTCTGAAGTATCCAGAATCGCTTGGATAAGCGTACATAATCCCAGCATTAGATGAGTCGTACAAACACTATGGGAGCGTGTTTTACAACAAGATATTAGGAGCGTATTTCGTTTCATATTTCTAGAAATACCTTGAAGGGGTGAGATATTATCCTGATACCTCTGTGGATCGACGTTGCTTTATTATTTGATAGCGATATTTATCATTTTTGCTACCGCTAATAAACAGCGACGGTTTGCCGGTTCGATCCCCGCTCGGGATGGATATTTGTATTTGTACAAACACTTATTTCCAGTTTGGATGCTTGTCCTTTTGGGTCTCTCCATCGTGCCTCCGAGAGCACGTTAAGCTGTCGATTCCAGTTGCTATCAAATACACCAGATAGCGATCGTTACGTTAAGCTTCAGTCCTACTCTAATAATAAGGCTATGCCCAGCAGTGGAATGTTACAAGCTGAATTGTGGTTGTGAACCTAATAATAGTGCTTATTACCGTGAAAGTTTATAAATCTCTATCAAGCCATAAACGTACTAATACTACTTGCAACTCAAAATTACTTTCCAATTAGATTCAGTTAAGATTTATTACAAATACGTACCGATCGTGTGATATTATTTTAAAATTTTATTAAATGAAAGGGCTTCGCGCAAGACATGTGACTGAATTTATAACTCCCCTCAGCATAGTCTACGTTATGAATAACCGCTGGCTTTACATTAAATAAATAAATATCTTATAACATTCACATACGATCGTCTGTTTCTAAGGTAAGCAACTTAATGCTTGTGTTATTAACAGTAAGTAGTAACAGCGGACTGCTATAGCTATTTTTTTTTTAACAAATATACATGGAAATAGTAAATATATAAATACAAATATTACACCCTAAGGCATTTTTAATTATTTGAGCTGAGATTTATATAGAACATTAGATTACATTTATTATGTATTTATTAATTATCTATATCCTATATATTAATACGCTATGGTTATGATGTTTGCCTCCCTTTTTAGAAAAAACCCTCACAATTACTCCACATAAATTACATATCATTTTATAGATAATTGCATGTTCTACCGGCATGCATAACTAAAAATTTTAAACTATTTAAAAAGGAAGGTTAGGTATGCTTTAAGAAGAAGGAAGGTTATTTTCTCTCAAATCAACACGTGTGAAACCGCGTGGCCCAGCTAGTCTATATTAATGACATTACATTAATTACATTATAATACTAACATTATACACGTAAAAAGAAGGTATCCTGAGCACGATGTCAGTTTGGCATTGCAACTTTCTCTGCCTGGTAGAAGAACCAGGGGCAGACCCAAGATAAGGTGGAGATGTAGTATCAAAGGACATGCATGAGTGCCAAGTAACTCATGACGTTGACGGATGAAAAAGCGAAGTGGAGGAGGAAAATAAGAAAAGCTGACCCCACAATCATATGAGTAATCATAACAGTACAAATACTATATATACCACACCACTTCACTAAGATAGGGCACAGCAGGAATATTCCTCCTAAAAATCTGAAGCAGCCCGACTGAGATAGTACCTCGACCTTACAGAAGATCATAGATGATAATACTGCTGTCAAGCAGTGTTGCGTTCCTGTTGGTGAGTAAGGTAAGAGCTCCTGAATGGGGATAGGGTTGGCAACGCGCTCGTGAGTTTGCCGACCTAGTTGTATAGAAAAAAATGAGACGAATAGCTTGGAAGAGAGAGATAATAAAAAATAACATTAAAAATCACAGCAATTTCAGAGATGAAACGTGATCAAGTTAAAACACGCATCATTTAAACTGACGACGGTTAACCTTACACGTTTTATAACCTTTTATCTGAACCCTTTCATTTTATAACCGTATCTATTACACCGTTTCAAAGACGTATACTGAGGGTAGACGGGAGACGCCTACAGCTAATGAAATTAAACTGAAACGAGTTACTATTATTGAGAGATAAGACCTTACAATTATATTAATACAGTAAAACAACGAGAACATGATAATCAAACCGTCGTAGAACTAATGTAATGGTCATAGCTATTTGTTGTTGTGCTAGCGGTCATTTGTTCAAAACCCACTCATAATAAATGATCACGTAGACCCAACAGATTTAATATAACAATAAAATGTAATTTAGTTTCGTTGACCGCGTGTTGGCAAACGCATTGTGGGGCGCCCTCTGCGATAGGCTGAAGTGAAAATGTAATTTCGATTATCTCGAAAGTATACACAAATAATAAAATCTAAAATATAAGTAACATTATGTATTTATTGAAAAAAAATAGCTATATCAGCAACACAAGCAATAAGTTGCATACCTCAGGAAGAGACGCTCGTGTGTTTATCATAAAGTTATCAGATACTATTTTAATTCATTTATGCCCAGTGGTCGAAATTCGACCATACTATATTTCAATTATAAGTTAAAACATTATTAAGGTTCTGTTGTCAAAGACTTTACTTCTATAATAATAAACAAAAGAGTATATAATTATGCGTGTGTGTCAAATACATGATAGTGCGAGCAATGTTTTTTAATTTAAAAAAATTAGCACTCTGCACTCCTTCTCTATATAAAATATAAGTGTGCGAAATTTCGTACTCCTCCGTCTGTGCCCTCTTCGTAAAAACGGTAACAAAGTTTTTGCTTCACGTATTAACATATAGATAACTGTCAACAGTGTCAAAACAGCAAAATATGGCCACTCCAATATCACGTGAAATAGAAAACTCACGGAGATTACTTAACCTAATTTCTTAGACACATTAATTTATAGATGCAAACTCGAAACTTTGAAATTAAAACATTTACAGTCAGGCCGAATTAAAGCAGTTTATATAACGGAACGCTAAAGCACTTGATGTTGATTTTTCTTTGCCTGAATCCGGTGTTGACCCAGAACGAGCTGAGCGAAGAAAATATTACTTCTTAAATCTCATAGCGGCTTCACGTTTGTAAATATAATATGCGCTTTTCCGGAACTTCCGGGAAGTGCAACTGCAATATACAAATACAAGTATCCGTAAGATTGTTTCCACCCCTCTGGACCTTCCCATGTAACAAATGAGTGAATACGAGTATATGGTGTATAAAATAGAATATTTATTCGACTTTTTTGATTGAAATAAAAGAATCCATTTCAAAGCTGAATTTGCTTTTTCAAATACATTAAAATACACTCAAATACATACATTTTTATTTCACAAGAACACGCTATTTTCATTTAACTGTACTAATATTTAAGAGTTTTATTTACTAAGGTTATATATTACGAGTATATACTACCTTGTTTTCATTTTATGACATTTTCATAATGTTCGTTCAATAAACACTCTTTTTAACGCCATGATCTCCAAATTTATATTTTTTTCATCACATAAACAAAATTTCATTTGCAATATAAACTAATGAAATCGGGAATACAGCTAGTTATAAACAAAACTTTCTCCTTCGTTCGCTACGAAAACCTACGACCTTTGGCACTAGCGTACATTTATGCCCATAGAGGCCTCGAAATTTAAGTTTGAAAACCGCTACCGGCAGTCGGCACCCGCAGCATTAGTTGCGTGCCGACCGCCGAGCCGTACGTACGTACGTACTTGACGTTTTCGCGAACAAAACCTTACGTTGTCAATCCTCGTGGAGTTTCGAAGTGGGAAAAGTTACGGTGTATTTTTACAGTGTATGAATTTCAGTACGACAAATAGGGGTGTATGATCGAACGTTATTGTGATGATTGTTGATTGTTTTGGCGGGAAGTACATTGGTTCCACTGAGTTACAAATGCCACGGTTACTGAGGTAAATATTGACGTTGGACGGGATTACACAGAGGAATCCGGACGACTGATGTCCGCTTTACGAGTATTTACAAAGCAATCGAGTTCAGCGCTTCACCGATTGCATTCGTGAAAGAAATTCAACTTACGCCTAACGAAATTCTTTTTGATGAAATAAAAATTCAATACAGAATTCTAAATTGGAACCCTCGCGTAGAGTTTATTAATTAAAATTACAATTTTAAATACACTTTAATATTTTTTTTAAAACACAAATATCTATAATTTAACTGTAGAGGCGCGTTGGTCGGCGTAAAATCGAAATGCATCCAATATGGGAAATGTACGCGTCTCGAGGGGAAAACTGTTTGGGGTGGCTTCCCCGCAACAAAACCAAAATTAAAATAGACCTCACATTTGCAATAAAACTTCCAGACATCCTTACGTAAGCTTTCAGCAGGCTACACCCCGCCCCCACTTATGTAACCGCTCGATTTGGACTAAACCTTATTTTTAGTACCTAAGTTTAGGAGAATAAAGTTATAACAGTTACAACCCTAGTAATCTACACTATTATATTCTCGGAACAAATACAAAATCACAAACGCGACAGCCGTCCTTGGCAACCGTCATCAACTTTTTCACTTACACGGCCTACCGTTTTCACAAACGCGGAACAAACAACGGTTGAAGGAAATACAATACTAACGACTATAATATGGTAGTAAGTCATCGAGACCTTGAAAAAATTTTCCACTAATCATAAATAAACGTATGAATTAAATATGACTCGAAATCAATCGATATTGCATTAGCCAGATGTTCGGAGAAAGTTAATACATGCACTTGAATGCAAATTCGTTCGATCGATCGGCGACTTCCAACAAAGCTTGTAACGTCCATATACTGAATGTATTATAGCATTGAATTGAATGTTTTATATCAAGTTATACTATGAGTTAATTTTGTATATCACTGAAACTAATAAGTTTTAGAAAGTTTTAGTGGCCATTCAAGCGACTGAATTCACGGTTGAAAAGTGATAAGATCGAAGGAGACGCATCTCTCAGCCCTTTACAACTGTTAATTCAAGATTAACGCGCGATAAGGGCGGAATTTAATAAGATTTTAACACAATTTAAGATTAAAGATGGTAATTTAATTTTTCCTTTGATCTAAAATCAGCAAAACTAATTAGTATTTTTAACTATTTCTGGCGGACAAAGGCTCTACTTGAACTAGAGAGATTACATTAAAATGTAAATACCTCTTATGAATGCATAATCACGACTTAAGGAAAGCTGACTGAGGTTATTTCCCAGTAGGAAAAGCCTTACATCTTATAATAATCAAACACAGAAAGTTAATCTATATAAACAAAAATGAATGTTGCTAAGCGCATAACTATGGCTCGACGGATTCGGCTAATTTTTTTTTTTTATGTTCCTTAAGGTCCACGAAAGGTTTTAATTCTAAGAAAAAAATTTTTTTTAATAAATTTCCGAGACTAACTTCTTTTAAATTCGAATTCAGTAAAAACATTGAAATACCCGCATTGATTTCATAACCTTCACGAAACCGACTGAACTTTAAACGTTAGGAAACTTTAATCATAACATTTACTTTCTTCGAAATTGAACTTGGTTCGCTTAAAATAACACGAGTATTAAGCATTCTATATATTTTCAATGTAAGTACGAATTTCCCCAGAGAAACAAATTGTAATGAAAGTTAAGCGATGAGAAAACTTGAAGATACCTTTTAGGAATTAGTTAAGACTTTAAAATTATACTTTTAGTTAACGTCGGATTTAATAAATTTTGATATCGTATAATTTATTTCATATACACATATTGTAGGAATATTTTGTGAAGTTCTAAATAATGCTTTTGTGAAAAAGACGGAATATAAAGATCAATGGCTAGAGCAATCTAAAACCAAACTCATTTCACGCATCTTGCGCCCAAAACTCCACTTTACAGATTCACCGTATGTTCGGAAACTTTCGAAATACAAAACTTCCATTTTATACTGATAACAAATTTTTATCTCATGGAATGAAAAATTGGAAAAGGAACGAAACATTTTAAGCCTCAGTATAACAAAAAAACAGCGGCGGGAAAAGACAAAGCAATCACTTTTCTCTGTAGACGTGAAAAGTCTCGAACCAAGACGATAACATACTACTTTTCTTTACTGCTATCAACTTCGAATGCTGTGCGATAGGTACCAGGTGCTACAGATCGGTGAAACATAAATATTCCTTCTGTTTCTTTTGTAAAGAATTTATTTGTGAAATTTTAGACCAATGGTATACAAAACTTTGGTCTTCTGAATTTTCTAAAATACAAATTCAGTTAAGCTATTATTGATACTATATAAAAATTTTATATAAATTTCAGGACAGCACACAATAAGAGCAGATAATAAATAGGATTAGACGTCTAACTTTATACATAAGTAAACCAATTTTGCCGAATCACGAAAAGTTCAATGTTCTGTGTTTGGTACTTAGGTTTCGTGATATCGCAGTCGCTATGTTTGTTTAGAACGGTAATTTTAAAGGTTGCTCGTTTTAATAAAAACGATATAGGTATTTGAAATCGTCTACCAAATTTTTCGCTGAGACTTTTATCAAAGTAGCTGCCAGTACAGACTTAGTTCTGTCAAAAATTAATAGTATTTTTTTTTAAGTATTTAAACCGTCCATGGGCCTTGAGGAATATACAAAAAAATTAATTAGCCGAATTGGTCGAGCCATTCTCGAGTTATGCGCTTAGCAACATTCATTTTTATTTATATAGATAGATTGAAGATTAATAGGCATGCAAATTAAACAATTTAAAAATACTACATGTCAAATTAAGAACGATTATTTGCTTTTGAACAGAGTACACGGAACGCGCCCTTGGTCTCACAATAAGGCCTCGTTACGGTAACGAGAATGCTAAAAAGGAGAGCTAGACATTTTTTTTTAATCTACAATTTAAAAAGAAACTATGAAATTACGAAACTACTAATTACCAACGCGGAAACACAATTCGACATAAATATCAAAGTCCATAGATGGCAAACAAACTTTGAACATTATAAACATCGTATGTAACAATCAAAAGATGTATTCACATTTCTGTGCGATTTGTATCTACAATAAACCTCTGGCAGTCAAGCGTAATATATGTAAATATACTATACAAATCCATCTTTAAGCTAACCTTTCGTGTTGTTTTATAGCCTAAGAAATTTAATTTTTCTGATAAACAAAACTCAAGTAGATGGTAGGATCAGCGCATTCAAACAAACAAGTCTTCTTACTAACATAATATATTAATGAATATATTAATTTCCAGTGATAATTATTATTTTCAATTCACAAAAACAGTCAATTAGAAAGATGTTTGGGCACCAGATAGGGTTTTTGTTTTGTGATATACTTTGAGACGTCTGTCACATTTTTTTTATTTACATAAATTACATCCAATATCGTGAAACTATAAAATTTTATTAATTTGACGATGGTGTCGAATAATCGCTTAATAAATGGAGCGACCTTCCCGGTAACCTTCGAAACATCGATGTGAAATCCTTGGAATCGCAACATGAATCTGTAATACCACCGTCACCCCCGGCGACCGGTCCGCCGTCGATCTACCAATCGCTATGCGTCTGGAAAAACATGAATTTATTATGTCCCCTGGGTTATCGTTACGATTTTTTCACTTTACCAAAAACTAACGACACGTCTTAACAGCAAAAACGTACTGGTATACGTGTTGTAATTGATGTCAGTTGAGTTAATTAAAATGTCTCAGTAAAATGCCGCTAAACACTTCGAGCTATCGTTAAAGCGTGACATCATAAATGTTAGGAATCGAGATGAGCTCGCGTGTGAACCGGATGAAATTGACGAAGACGATTTTAATTCGATTAATCAAGATCAAGGTGATCCATTGTGTCCTCGGCTACACTAAAAAAGCTTTATTTAATGCCGTAAAGGGTATAATAAGTAATAATAATAATAAGTCTCAATATGACTAACTGAAAACTAATTGAAAACAATACGGTGTAATTAAAAAGTGTAGGTTGATGCAATTGTCACGACATCGGCTGCTGCGTTAGTGGACGTGTTCGGTTCTTACAAATGAAGAACATTTAGATTAGGCGTGCAGATGTTATCGTGGCGAGAACTAAAAGGGACTTTTAGGATAAAGCGTGTATCTATTGTTTAAAAATTTATATATACTGAAAAGAGTTTTATTTTAATATTATAAATGTGAATGTAAGTTTGTTTATTACGCTTTCACGCGTAAACTACTTAGCCGATCATCATGAAACTTTCTACACATGTTCTTAAAGGTATATTACAAGTAACATAGGCCGCGGGTAAAAACTAGTATTTGTATCAATCTTTTTTTTTTATATACATGTAATATTGATTCCGACGACGTTCGTCGCATAACAAGAGCGGACAATTAACAATATGACAAACAAGTGACAATATGAGATGCACGTACGTGAGTACCTAAAGACTTATTTTACATTTAGTCTCTCAACTAATGATGTTACTTAAAATTCAATACTGCAAAATTGAAAATATACAATAGTATCCTCTTTTTCAACGTAATTACGACAAATATTTCTAAAAAAATTTTACGGGCAAACATTACATGTAATAATGCATTATAATTAAAAATCTTAACAAAAAAACTAACAGTCAATTGACATGAACAATAACTATGTATAATTTAGATCAAATATTCACAATGATCATAACTATATAACTTTTTCATAACAGCATATCCAAAAACGCATTTAATGTAGAGATTTGATTACAAAAATATTGTTTTTTTAATAAAGGCACAGTCCAGGTGATTTGATTATTACATGTCAATTTTTTATTTTCAATATCGTCTGCAGTCCGTGAAACGTCCTTCAAGCGAATCGATCCGTGAACACAATGATAGACAAAGTGTTAAAGTTAGACAATAGAGACAATATACCAGATCACAATATCGTTTATTGCACGTGGCTTCTAAATATAGTTCAAAATCGTGAATGTCGTAACGTACCTTCCACCCCGCTTCCAAAGGGTGCCATACGATGAATGCGAGTCTGGAAAATTCGGCTAATTTCAGCTACAAAGAATTCGTTTCGTTGTTTACGAGTTATTTATATAAATAAAACAATGAAACGTTTTTTATTCAACCGTAAATACAAATTATATAATTACCAATTTATAATTATATATATCCAAAGTAGTATTTGCTATTTCATTCATTCACTTCAGCCTTACGCAGTCCACTGCTGGGCATAGGCCTCCCCAAGTTCGCGCCACACATCCCGGTCTTCCGCAATCCTCATCCAGCCTACACCGGCAATCTTACGTAGATCGAGTATTTGAAGTTTTTTAAGTATTTGCTATAAATAAAACTAATACCTGCTTCACAAAACTTTTGCCGAAAGCGCATATTATGTAATAACTATTTCATTTTATAATAAAGTAATATAAAATACGTACTCCTCATTTAGATTATCTTCTATGTCTATCATACGCCAAGTATTATCCTTAATGATACGTTTTTGTATTGTGTTGTGTAGACTGTAAAGTAACTGTAAGATTTCTTATTTGATTCTTCTGAGCAGAATTTCGATTCTGAATGGATTTCTTAAAAAAATCTTAGATATTCGGATAAATGAAGATTCAAAGGTGAAGCAGAAGCATCTAAAGAAATTTTTTTTATTTTGATATTGTAGTTTTTCGGACTAGTCGGCTAGCTTTTCTCATTTTCAGTTAACTTAAATTTCCATAGCCTTATTCTTGATCATAATTGGCGTTTGTTAATGTTTGCGTGGGATACAGCTGGAGCATTGCAGATGTCAAATAACATCAGAACGATTGGGTGAAGCCGTTGCATATTTATGAGTCATTGATCGTCCTAGCAATGCGCTCGGCTACATTGAACGAAAGGGCACTAAACAACCTATTTGAGCAATAGATTCGACGTGACCGGAATAATAGGACTTCATTTACCTTGTATCACTATACCCTAGACCGTAAACAATTTAGACAATATTTAAACATTAGTTTCTCTCTCGCATACTTATTTATTTATGTAATACAATATTAATTTAAATATCTGCTTAAATAATTACAGACGAGACTATGTAATCTGAAAACGTATCTTCATGAAACCATCAGTTATTCCATAAATAATTTAAAGAAAGCGTGTAATCTATCCAGCTTTCCAGCTTTTAGATAATTAGAATCTCGTTAACCTTGGCATCCAGACAAGCATTATGATTTCTACATTCGGATAAAATTAAATTTTCATAAGCGAGCGTATATTGCAGTTGTCATTGCTATTATGATTTGTGTGTACACGGACAAAAAGCCGGATGTATTCCTCATTAATCAAAACGCAGTTTTAAAAAGTCTACATTAGGTCACTTTTAGCTATTTATGTTATCTACGTTATGATTGAATTCTTTTAAATAATAAATTACTGTAAATTTCATAAGTCATCATACAATGTTTAATGATAATTATAAAATTTAATAACTCGAAATTGTAAAAATGTATACGAAAAATCAAAGGCTAATGAAAAGATACAGATAAGTAAATTAATATTTATTATTATTTTTTTATGTATAAAAAATAATAATTTTGAATAAAAAAAAAATATTAAGTTTGCCTCGCTTTATGAAACACTCATGACCATGGGTTGACTGGTAGAGATCTCTATCAGAGATCACCTTTCAGAAAGTTCACCTTTGCCATAAACCTTATTATTATGTTATTTTCTATACGTACTTATTTTTAAATTCAATAAAGTATATATAATAATAATACTATATAAACATCGTGGATTAAACCGCAAAAATTTATAAAAGATACGAAATATTAAGCACGTTCCTAACATACATTATTTATGACTTATAAGGCACAATGTCACTCACAATATATTTAGGTCGATAAAGTATAAGCTACACGAAGGTCAAGAAAATGGTCTTACATTTCCAAACACTAAAAGCTCTAACAATTTCTTCGATCCATCGTTGTTTCTATGCCGAATTCTATTTCTTTATCTTCATTCGTAAATAATAACTGGACAGAAATATCGTTACCGCCAGCTACTTAAATATTTACGATGCTCGCTTGTAAATCACGACGCGTTGAACTTGCGTCAACCTTGATCGAGAATACAAATGCCACCCCTCATCGGTTAAAAGCTCTGGGGTGTTCCTTCTTCTCGCCTAGAGCGGGACCTAATGACGTTTGATGCTTTGTTTTGAACAAAAAAACTAAAATTTATTTTCTATATCTAAATATATTTCAAATTTTATGATAACAGTTTTAGTAATTTCAAAATCGTTTAATTGCAGGCGCTGTAAGCGGCAGAAGTGATAAATATGTGTGTTAAGAAAATGTATCAAAAGACCTTACATATCAGTGCGTACAAAACAAGAGTGGTGTTAAAAATTAAGACAATGTGCGTTTAAAGATTCGATCACGACGTCGAATCTATCAGAGTGGGGGTCGCTGGCGACCACGACCAGCGATGGTATGGACGTTGTACTGGGGAATGACAGTGACGAGTGGTGGAACGCGACGTCGCCAGAAGGCCCGGACCTCTACAACTTCTGGGCATGGAGCATCGTCGACGGGGCGCTGATGGTGCTCATCGTCAGCGGCAACACTCTCACCATTCTCGCGGTCACTATGAGCCGCCGGCTATCGTCGCTCGTCTCCAACCAATTCGTATTAAACCTAGCCATATCGGATCTGATGGTGGGTCTCACGCTGCCATACCATCTCGTGTTCTACCTGGACAACGACTTTGGAGAAATCAAATGGTCATGTCTAATGAGATTCATACTCATAATACTCGCGTGCCTCGCCTCCATTTACAACATCATAGCCATCGCTGTCGACAGGTAAGGATATGCATTTCGCATACGTCACAGTGTTTCACTAAACATTTACTTTACTGTAAATCAATAACACTAGAATGTGATTCAACAGAATACACTTACAATATACGTAATAAAGAAATACTTCCAATATTTGAATTAATACAGAATATGTATAAAACCGTAAATTAAACGTTTACATAATTGATTCCTCTTAATTTTATCACAATACTTCAATATTTTTACTCCATTATTCATTAATTTTACTTTGTTGATATACCATTACATCATCTAAGCTGGAATGTAATTATGTACGTGCTCTATTGGTATAAAACAAAAACTTCTTAGATCATTTTATTGTTTCATCAGGTCTAGCTAATTAAATTGCGACTTGCCTTGAGAGAAATTTAAATCAACTTAACTTTCTTTTTCTGAAACATTTTCACGTAATAAATTACGAACTACTGCCATCATAATTTGGTTATCTTTATCAAATCTAGTTTTTAATATTACTGTTTTTAATTTCAGGTACATAGCGATAGTTCACCCGCTTCACTACAGCCGCTATATGACGAAGGTGATAACTCGTCTTCTGATGAGCGCCACGTGGTCTGTTGCCGTCTGCATCAGCTCGATACCAATGTTCTGGAACGATTGGCGCGATGGGATAGCTTGCGAGATGAACATGGTACGTAAATTCTCAGTAATCGTGTAGCAAAAATGCCTAAATCTTTCTAAAAGAATACTATTAAACTGCAATTTATTTGGCACGAATAAAATAAGTAATGTAGGCGTAACTATTAAAATTTCATCTTTTTTATACAACTAGGTTAGCAAACGAGGGTACGCCTGACCTGATGGTAAGCGATTACTGTAGCCTATAGAACCCTGTAACACAGGAAGCCTCGTCAGCGCTTTGCCGACCCTACCCCCAATATTGCCCAAGGAGCTCGGGATCACCTTACTCATCACAGGAACACAACACTGCTGCAAAGTAGATAATTTAGCTGTGATCTTCTGTAAGGTTGAGGAACTTCCCTAATCGGGCTGTGCCCTACCTGAGTAAAATAAATCTTTAACAAATTGATTCGAAATATGCGAAAGAACAATTTTATCTTTTATTTATAGGTTAAAGAGTAAAGGGACACACGATTCACGACTTGTCATAGTCGATATTGTGTTTGGTTTTAATTGCTTATTAAGCTCAATTTTTATGTTGAGGACCACAACTTTAACTTTTTATTTTGTATACATTACAGGTGGTACCAAAGGCGTACACGACGAGCATACTGGCACCCATGTTCTCAATGATTTGGATGGTAATGTTCGTCTTGTACTGGAGAATATGGCGCGAGGCTACGTGTCACGCGCGTCGCATGCGGGCCAACACCTGCTGCCCTACAGGAGCCAACGATTGGAAGAGTATACAGGTTTGCATCCGATATATATACGTTTTTAATATTAGATACGCGTGAGAGGTAGAAATTTTGAGCGCTCTCTATTACTAAAAAGTCAGATTTAAATTTATAATTAATTAATAATTTATGATGATAACGCTTAAACGCTTTTTACAATGTTTTTAAGCAATTATGAGAACATATAATTAATTATGTTGTTTGATTTATACATTTAAGACATTTATCAAATTGAAGTATATTTAAAACCTTATTGTTTTTTAAATGATATGATAAATAATTGATTTAACCATTTTTAACGTAGTTTTTACTTTATAATTAGTAAAAAGTATATTAAGGGTCTATTAATTTCAGGTTGTCCTACTGGTCCTCGGATCTTTCTCAATCTGTTGGATGCCATTCGTGGTGGTTGCGTGCGCGCAAACTTTGCCCATCATGCAGCTGCATAATCCCATCGTGTACCGTCTAACGTCATCTCTCGCAATGTCAAATTCTGGCATCAACCCACTTATATACGCTTGGAAGAACGCCGGCTTTCGAGCCGCATTCGCCAAACTGCTTCGTTGCAAGAGACCAGACACGTCGGAATACAGGGGCTCACCTGCTCCCGAGAGGAAAAGGGGATCGGTTGCACTTCGTGAAGGTTCGATCACTCGGACAACGCCAACTGGATTGACCACGATGGGCGGTAGACCGGCGAGGCTGCTTTACGTCGAACGCGAAACGGATACAGCGAGGTGTAGAATTATAGAGAACGCCGGCTATATGGACTCGGAGAGGGGAGACTCGAACCCGTCTTACGCTCCAGACGGGCCCACTCCCGTACACAAACCTACGACGCGGCCTGACGTAGTGTAGTGAAGTGAACGAATGAACAAAGGACGTTGTGTGGGAAACGTGAAACGCTTGTAGATTTAAATTTGTTAGTGACTGTAGGTACCCCACTCGCATTTAGGTACCTAACTGTTCAATCTACGCTCAAGTTTATGAAAGCTTTATTGTTAAATTTTTATTAAAAAAATTCTAATAAGTTCCCTGCCACATGGAAAATTTTAATGTAAAGATATTATTCTCTGTCATCTACGTTGAGATATTTAAATAAAAAAACACTAAAATGTTTAATGTAAAAATATATAATATATGTTTAACAATGCGTAGACGTGATCTTTTATTTCGTAACATACAAACCATGGAGACAGAGGATACTAATTAGTTGTAAGAAAAACATTGCGTAGTATGTAATGTACTCTCCAAGATCATAAATATTCTAGGATAATTAGATGAAAACAAAGCTATATTTATGTAACAAGAAAATATTATAAATTGTCAACGTAATGTAGGTAAAAGTTGGAAAACACAGGTTCGATATTTGAGACTGTCGCTTTTAATATTGCCAGATTTATATTAATTTTGTTATAGTTGTAAAAATTGAGCAAACACGATAGCTGTATTATGTGCTTAATAATGACAAAATAGTAATAAATATTAAAATTATTTAAATATATTATTATTTTTTAAACTTTAGGTACATATAAATGTCCACATCACATAATAATTATCATCTTATTTATATACCTAGCCACTGAATAAGGAATTTATGAGAAAGTAGAAAAGTGTCATGCTGTAATAGTAAGCAGACAAAATAAAATTCAGTAAAGATATTGTGAATGACTATTATCAGCTACAAACTTTTTAATCCATGCAGAGAACACTTTTTTTTTAGTTAAAGCCGATACAAAATTGAAAATAAAACGTTCAACGTCATCTAGCGAGCGAAACGGGAACGATATCAGCAACATAGTCGCTAAACGCTTCGGTATAAATTACATTACAAGGACAGATGTCGCTATCTTTGTTTGTTAAAATATTGCGAAATATTCAGCAAAATAAGTTCTAGAATTACTACACCGAATAAAATATACAAAGAGCAAAACAAAATCCAATTTATTAAATAATTAAATACTGCATGCATATGTATTCAAAGCCAAAAATAAAAATTAAATCGTTTAAAATTTTATATGAACATAGATTAGAGCTCATCTGAATGAGTCACAACTTAGTAATATTAAGACTATATGTATATTTTAGTCAAGTTTATCAATCAACAGATACTAATATTGGCGACTGTTGTTTATATTATCATAGTTCAAAGAGTTCTTACTAAATATAAGATGGAAGTAGAGTCGCTCAGTGTATATATGACGAAGTCAACAACTAGACGACCTACCTAGGCGTTGCTGTAGTTGTCAAATCAATGACTCTCAAAAACTTAAGAATTTTCATTGAATGGTTGTTTTTATAATAAGATATTTCCGAGTCGAAAATGTTTGCCTTACCTTCAGGGCTTGGAAAAATGTTGTAAGGAAATCGATAATATTTGATAAGAAATGCTTGCACCATTTTAAAAACATGACTAATTTCGCAAGAGTTTTAAAATTTGTTTTATTTCGTTAACGACATTTTTAAGACTTATTACGTACATTATTATATATTTGTTGCTATTCCTCAACATTAGCAAGAAATGATTAACCGACGATTTCTTTACTAATATCATTATGTAAAACTCACCACTAAAAAAATCTAATCTCTACTCGATTAGATTTTTTTTTACTCATAATTACTACACCGATTTTAAAGTAGTTAACTTCGTTATGACTAATATAGACTATATTTTGACTATAGAAAAAGGGACAGTCATAATCGTGTAATCCATGTGGGCTAAGCCGCGGCGGAAAGCTAATAAGTACATACTCAATTTCATTCAAAAACAAAAATAACAAAACACTTACCTCAACGCCGGTCACACCAAGAGCCGTTACCAAGTTGGGAGTCATCCTAAACGGCACCTTCTCAGGCACACGGAGAGTCTTGCCTTTCTCGAAACACACATTATAGTCTATATGCACAACCTCACCGGATGTCAAGTCCACTAATACATTATCTAAATGTCTATCTCCCAAACCGATAATATAACCGATCGTACTCATCACGGCAACCGAGTAACTATAGCGACGAGTCATTTGCCACCACTGTTCCGGATTCACACTGCTGCACCACAATTCTCTCCACAGGAGATCACGCGGAGTCTCTGCCGAGAGCTCTTCTAAGACTTGCTTCAAAATCGACACTGGCCACTCCTTTCTATTCTCGGTCGATATTCCAGCTTCTTTCAGCAGTGGATTGAGCTTATTGTAAAATAGCTCAGATGGACGAAGAACGTTTACAGTTTTATTCGTCTTTGCTGACTGAATGGCAGCTTCGCGATTTTGCCAACGCTTGTATAAAGCAAACAATGGTGTAACGTTATCTACCCAACTTATAAGACCTGATCGAGGTCCAAGAGGTATAACTGAGTAATGACGAGCTCTGTACGTCTGGTTGTCATTATTTTCCGAATCGCGAGCTAGCATAGTATTCGTTATCGACAAAAGTTGCATTATTCTTTCATCTAAATGTAAATCTTCAAGACCTTTAAAAAGATACGTATATGATTTGCCATCGGAACCATAAAATACCAACTTTTTTGGTCTGGTCTTGGTTGGAAGAATAGCGACATTATTTTCTATAGATTTTATAGTCACTCTTACAGTCCTTTGATTCGTATGCAGGCCAGGCATAGTGATAACAGTATTTTTCATTTCGGATAGTATTGGACTTATATCCGACATTTTCAAGATGTAAGATGTTCTTTTATTTACTTTCTGCTGTAACTTAATCTGTAGTTGTTTCAATGGCGCCCACGATTCTTGAGGCTTTTCTGGGTTCGATGGATTTTTCAATTTGTCTATAACATCGACAATAATAGCTTGAAATTTATTTTGGAATGCTATTTCATGAGGAGTTTCCGGTTCAGCTGAAGTTATTTGATTAAGTTGCTCTAAGACAAAGACTATAGGCTCAAATATGATTCGATGTTTTTCTTTAATAAGTTTTTCCTTCTCTTCTGGTGTAAGGTTTACGTTGTTTTTCACCTTTGCGATTTCAGTTTCTAACTGCGTTAGACGTTTGTTGAATTCAGTGTGATGTTGTACCAAAGTTCCAAGACATAGTTCATCCCATAGTAAATTTATTCTTTGTAACTCTTTTACTAATAATTTTACTTGCAAAATAGTTTTCGGAGCTTGCTTAGCTAAAGTTTCTACCATATCCAAGAAACACGAGTTTAATTCATTATTGACAACTTTGTCACTACCTGAGTCTTCTAAATCTAAGTCATCATCGCTATCCGCATCGTCATTGGACAAAAATGATTTCGGAACATGAAGGTCCGTAAAACTGTTTTGCTCATTTTCCACGGCACCAACAACAGCAGGAAATGTAATTAAGTGTGGCGTATCCTCTGCTAATCTACACAAAAGATCAGAAACACATTTTCTGACGTAAGTTTCTGGATGGTTAAGTCTCGAAAACAATTGAGGAATTATAACTTTCCATGGTTGAGTAGGTGTATTCGCTAATCCTGATTCAAGAACAGTTTGCAGTTCCATTGCATGTTTAACGATTAGCCGCAATAGTCGTAGTGTTGCATTTACAACTGCATTTTCTCCACTATGATTTATGTAGTCGGAAGCACAAATCAACTGCAAAAATTTGAAGTAAGCATCAGCTGATAATTCGAAATATGAGAAAACTCTTTTTTGAGCTTGGCGCCAGATATCAACAAGCAGAGCAAGGTGTTCGGGAAAAGCGTTGTTTAAAGATGGTACCGTGCGCAACTGATTTTCAATCATTTCAGACGTATTAATTTCATTCCAATCTATATCTTCCTCGTCACAAGTTGCTTTTGTTTTTGATAATATTTCACAAACCGCTTCAAAATCTTGGGGTGAGCATCCTATCATAACACTTTCTATTTGAAGTTTATCGTTATCAGTAAGTTGTTCACGAGTTTTAGAACTAAACTCAACCATTTTGCGACCCCATCTGAAACACCATGCAGCAAAACTCGCCCATGCTTTAGCTAGACCAGGACATTGATTGACACCAAATTGTAATAATTTTCCAACAGCAGAATCAGTAAGTGGAATTACATTTTCCGAGATGTTATTGTCAACTAGGCCAATCTCTGGTAAAGCAGATACTAATTTTGTCAAAGGCGAATCATTATCTAATATATTCTCATTTTCATTTTGAACCCATTTGGAAAGAGTCAAAAGCATTCTAGTTCCTTTTTCACGTAGCTCGTAGCTTTGCTCACTCATTGCTAACTTCTGAGAAAATCCAAGTGATATACTTGCACAAAGATTAATAGCTTGTACCTTTGAGTCATCTTTCGCATAAGTCACTTTACAAAGTTCAGTCAATGCAGTGGCATTATTAAGTGTCCATATATCTAGATCATATGTATTTGTCGACAAAAGAAGTACATCACCCACTTCTTCTAAGCTGTTTACGTTTAGGCACAGTTGAAAAGCGGGATTATTTTTGAAATGTTTTAAAAGTTCCCTTTTTGCCATCAACAAATTCGCGTTCTTTCGTGCGCTTTTTATCACATCTAATCTGAGACATTCGTTGTAAAATACGTTTTCTTCCGTCATATTCAACTTCGTGAAATACTGATGCCACCACAGAATACGAGTTAAGTTTTTCATTTCAGTTCCATATATATTTTCTTTTAAGGCCGAAGGTTTAAAGGGATTCGTAACTGCTTTTCCATTTTTAATAACATTCATTAAACCGTGATTAGCTAATTGCATTACTGCAACATCTTTTAAGAAATGAACAGAATTGTTTCTAGCGAATTCTTCAGCACTGATGTTTAGTAACTCTTCGCATCTGTTGAGCATTTCTTCATATTTTTCATCAAAGTCATTATTATAAATTTTTAGTGCTGATGATATTAATGACGTTTCAATTTTATCCATTAAGCCTTGATACGAGCAAGAGTGTTTATATAATTCATTAGCTTCTGTATCGAGTATATTCCAGTTGCAGAGTTCTGGAATTTCATTATTTTCTTCAAACATTTTTAGGTCTGTGTATAACTCCCAAGGAGATGTGTGTTTGCAGAGTTTAGTATTTTCTTTCCATTCTTCCATATCTTCCCAGCTTTGTATATTTTTGTAACTTTCCAGTATTTGATCATCAATAAATCTATTTACTTTAATATCGGATTGAGAAATGCCTATTTCATTATCATCATTTTCCGAATTGCAATTGTACAACTTCTTATAAAAATCGGCTGCTAATTCAAAACGAGAATTTGCTTGTTCTTCCGCTCCGATAAGCCATGACAGCTTCAAATCAAATGTTTGCTTTATCCACACGTATAAACCATGTAGCACTTCTGGTTCTTTAATCTTTATAAGAGCGCGTGCAACACTCATTGTTATGGCTTCTACGTCAATATTAGTATGGGCGTAGTTAGCTGCGGCATTTTGTAATATCAATGAAGCATGATAAATGGCAGCCCCGTAATGACCACCGTAGATACTAACTGCAAGAGCCGCGGAGCGTACACGATTTTGCCATTCTCGACAAGTTGGCCAATTAGTATGAAAGAATGTTTTGACTGGTTTTGCAACAGCAGGTAGAACAACAGCTGTTCCTTCAGCTGCATTGTATGTATATTTTTCCAAAAACATCATAAACTCTACAAAACATCGTACTCTTACTTGTTCGGATACAACAATCTCTAATAGCTTTTTGTCTCCAGCTATATACTTTGTTTCCATCGAACTTATTTCCCGAGCAATTCCTTTTAGAGTTCCTTCTATTTTAGTAAAGGTTTCTTGTGGTTTACCTAGCACTGTCCTAAGCTTTTGGATTATACATGTTTGAGCCAATTCAGACAGTGCCCAACTCACACAAATAGATGTAAAATTTGTTGAACACTGCCGGAAGAACAGTAAATTATTTTCATCGGTGTCTTGCAATGGCCAGGATGAAACAAAAATGTCGAGCAGAAAATTTTTATCATCCATATTTGTGTGCATGAGACAATTTATAATGGCTTTAAAATGATGATTAGGCAGACTAGAAAATGAGCCTCGCATTAAGTACTCTTTAAATGAATTTAGTTTTGTGTCACAATTAATAACCAAATTGCTATCTTTCCTACTTGAAAATATTTTAACTGTTTGCTTATCAAACTCTTGCTGAACTATATCCCATGGCAGCTCAAATAAAACCTGTTTGCAAATATCAGCTAACGCCTTGTTTTTATTATCTATATGTAATGTACACAAAACAGCTAATGTTTTTAGTAAAAGCATATTCCAAACCATATTCTTATTTTTGAGCAGAAAATGGAAATTCTTAATAACAAGCAGAACAATGTGGCTATCGAAACTGTGTGCCAAAGCGAGCATATTTGTTATCAATAAAAGGAAATTCTTTGACATGCTGACTAATGGCAAATATTTATCCAGCTGGCAAAATATGTCTGATATCCAAGTTAATATAAGACTTAATGTCTCATTTGACATTTGTTCATCAAGGACAATGCTTAAAGTGTTTAAGATAACAGCAAGGTGACCTGAAGTAGGACTGGAGTTGGAAACTTCTCCTAATGAAAGGTTAGATAATCCAAATAAGTCATTGGCTCTTTGTTGTGAGTTTGTCACCAAGTCACTTGAAGCAATAAAATGGTTATTCTTCTTGCAATGAGAATAAAGCAAGTATAATATGGCATACTGTAATGCAGGTCTTTCTTTCATTAAAATTTCATGGTGTGGAGTCATTTTGATTGCTAGCAACTCTAGAATACTAGGTTGTAATGCCCACATTCCTATGATAGAATTACTTGCATTTGCTAAGTCAGACAAACATTGCAGACAGAATATAACACATTTTTCAGCGTCATCTTTTGTGAAATCTTCAGAGTATTCAACTTCAATTATCTGGATGTCCGGTAATAAAATGGAATATGAGTTTTGTATATCACTCAACACAAATTTATAAGCTTCTTGCAATAAAGGGATATTTTTCAAATTAAGCAGATTACTGTATATAGACATTTCACCATGTAAAATATGGGTATTATCAGAAAAGCGCAAGGGTCGTAATAGTGATCCTGGACCTATTATCTGAGTTATAAATTCTATAGGTAAATTGGATGCAATTTCTTTTATTGTGGTCGATATCAAGTTTATGATACTGAGACATACAGTCTCTTCTACTTGTAAATATTTTTCTATTTCCATAGATATTAAGGAATATAAAGCAGGTAGGCCAGGTGATGATTTGTTTTGCAAATATTTTAATAGCAATGTTATGCATTCATTACCTGCGAGAATAAGATCCGATTCTGCTTCTTCCTTTAGAGTCTCATTCATCACTTGAAGAATTTTCGACAGAGCATCTGTCAAAAAGGTCCAGGAAACTGTTTGTGACACATTGGGACTTAATAGAGTACCCAAGCTTTTAACAACAGTATTAAAGACGTTTAAAAAAGATGGAATCTTTTGCATACACTCTTCATATGAATTTACTTCTCCATCTTTGTCACTTTTATTTGAATCCAAGTCGTTGGAATAGGCCACCATATCCTCGACAAACTGATTTAATAAGTTTACAGAAAACCCAACATCTGCCTGCCAATGACGACTAAGTTTAAACAAGGATTGTAAGGCGAATTCCTTAATTTTCTTTGGTTGAGCATTATCTACATGCCAGCCAACTAGAATGTCTACTGTATCAACAAAATGATTAGCAAAGTATTCGGGATAGGAATTTGACATGACTATCATTGCATTTATAGCAGCCATAAAAACATTGGCTGAATCTGCAGCTTCAATAATGGTTTGCAGTTTATTCAAAGTTATTTCAGCAAAATCCGCTAAACTTGGATTTTGAAAGTCAAGTTGAAACGTCTCTGAGAATGATAGAATGAGCAGATGTTTTATTGATGTGTTACGAACCGAATATGTAGACATTATCCAATCCAGGTGTTTGCGAAAATCGGGTCCCATGACGAAGCCAATTCTACCGAGTACCACAGCTGCACACTCCTTAGTTTCGGGGCTTGGCGCATCATATAGCACGTCTAATAGTGATTCTACTAATATATCATAAGATCTTCTGATATAACGTACATTTTCTGGCATCATTACCGCGTCCTGCAGCTTGGTACATATAGCAATAGATTTTTCAACATCAACTTCGGCGCACAAACGGCGCAAAAGCTTAGATATACGCGGATCCTCTGGTAGATTTACTACCAAGTCGGATCTTTCATAAAATTTGTTATTGTTTCCCTGTGACCAGTTTTCGTTGTTAGTAACTGCTAGCGATTCGTGATATTTGTAGGAGTTTTCGTCGCGATCACCCCTTGGCGGGAAACCGCCTCGGCCTCTCGTTCCACCCCTGCTGCCACCCCTGGAATGCCGAAACTCAGTGACCCGACCGCGTGACCGGAAGCGGGAGTCCCTGGGACCTCCAAACGACGAAGGAACATCGTATGAACCAACATAACCTCTGACCTTATCGTCCGTTGTGTTTTCATGTCCGATTTCGTCCCGATCAGGAACGTCAATATTATCCGATAACTTAGCACTTTTCACTTTACTATTTGCACTAGTGGATAGCATAACTAAAATTTGTTCCCAAAATATAAATATAACCACACATTGCCGTAGAAATAAACGAAAATACGATCAAAACCTTAGACACACAAACGCTTTTTGTCAAAATTCTTTCGCCAACAGAGACAAATAGATATGATTAACAGATAATAAAAACGTTTACTGTCAGTCGCTTTATTTCTGAACAAAATTTAACTAGCTAGTTCGTATTATTTGGTGCCTAAAAAATATGTTAAATTTGTTTAAAAAAATTATTACACGAACTTAATCCATACAGCTCATCTAGTTTGTATAATAGTTGTATTTTGATAAAAAAAAATATTCGAATACTACGCAGTGTAATTCGCTTCGTTCGATCGCTAACTTTTTAGGACATAAGGCTTTAAAACTTTCAGTCTGTCACACATATATTCGGCATTGACTGTCACCAAGGAGCTGCTGTCACCTGTAGATTGTCAACATAACCTCTGTTTGTAGATGGTTAGTAGTTTGGTTAGTAGCGTGTAGTGTGTACCTTTAAATACGCTTTGGTAGCGTGTTTATTTTAGATTGTAACAATATTAATCAACTGTGATTGTTTTATTAATTAAAAGTTAATTCAAGGATTAAAACGTGACGTATAGTGTACTTTTAAAGATAAAATAAATCGACAAAAATGAAAACCACTAAGAAAACCCACCAATTTAAAGGTAAATATTTGTACATTTGCTTATTTATTTACACAAAAATAAAAGAAAAGATTGTATTAATAGTTTATTATGTTTACAGCTCTAGAATTAAAACTAAACGAGAACTCAGTATCGCCGCATGTAATTTATTTCAAAGAGCATTCTGTGAGAGATCACACAAATGACAAGCCGTCTGGACGAACATTGCTTATAATTAACGTGCCACCATATGCCGATGAAAAGGGATTAATGAACGCTTTTAGTGCTGCTGGAAAAGTGCAGTCTGTTATATTTTCCACATCATCAAACACTGTATCAACCGACACAAGTTCACATGCATTTAGTAAAGAAATACAGAAACCGTCATTTAAAATATGCTATTTAGTGTTTAAAAAAGTCGCAGAACTAGATAAAGCTCTTAAATTAACACAATTGAACCCCATGAATGCAAATGGATATGAAATTAAAGTTGGTATGAAAAAATGGATTGAACAATACAATAATTCTATAGAACAACCAAAAACAATCAAAGAAAGGATAGAAGCGTTTATGAAAAATCATGACAAGAAAACAGAGTTAGAAGAAAAACAAGAAAAGGAGCTCGAGCAAGAGGATAGTGAAGGATGGGTGACGGTTACAAAAAAAGGTAAAATTCAAAGTTTTGCTCGGACAGAGAAAGTGGAAAATAGGATAATGGCCAAAGAGGAAAAGAATAAAAAACGAAAGGAACTTAAGAACTTCTACACTTTCCAAATCAGAGAGTCCAAAATGAAACATATCGTGGCTCTGAGGCAGAAGTTTGAAGAAGATAAACAAAAGATTGCACAAATAAAACAGAGCCGCAGATTTAAGCCGTTTTGAAATTAAAGTTTTTATTTACATTACAGAATAAAGGGTTTCATTTGTCACACTTCTTTCCCTTATTTAATTGTATAATTTATACTAATTTAATATTATGACTCCAGCAAATCTTAATCTTATTTTTTCTTTGCTAAGGAGGAAAGTACTAATGATTAAATGAATGTTCACTCTTATAAAACGATCAAGGTAGTAACTAAATAAATTTAAGCCATATTAATCAACATATTTATTAGAAATTATTTTACTTTTATGTACAGATATTATATCTTATCACTTAACAGTTAAACTACAGTTTATATACATCAATTCAACTAAACAACTAACAAATTATGAAGAATACAAGATTGACTTGTTCAATAAGCACTTAGGCTAAGCGCGCACTGGCAGCCAGGCCACAGCGGCCAGTATTGCGACCAGGTCGCGACCAGCCGCAAGCGTCGCTCCCAAGCCATAGCCCATAACGATATAATTTGAACACTCCGTAAACAGTAAAACATCTATCCGCGGCGACCAGTGCGCGCACACTAGCGCACGATCGTACAATTCTTCGAATCTCGCTGGCCGCGGCGGCTGGCCGCAGGTACGCCGCAATGATCTCGTTGGCCGCGGCGGCCAAGTGCGCGCTCTATGATACGATGTACATACATTTCACTGCCGCCGCGGCCCGGCCGCCAGTGCGCGCTTAGGCTTAGATAAAAAAAATTATCCATTCATATATCATATCTTTATTCACACTATCCTTTAAAACTTAAATTGAAAGCAAATCTATATTATGATTAGCCTTGTCAGCGAGTTGTGTGCCGGTTACGTAGGTACGTACCTAAATACTTTATATAAAATGTACTTTTACTACTACAACAACTAGAAATCTTCAAAACTCTTCAGTGGAAGTTTCGTTTTCATAGTCTGCTAATACGTCGGAACCTCAAAGCACCTGTCATATATTTTGCTGGTGGCTTTTGATTATAATACGAAGTAACCTGTTCTCCGGCAATGTGTCTAGTGCGGCAAGCAGATTGCTTATGTTACCGTAAACACAACCATTTGCTAGAGCCACTTGAACTGCTTGTCCTATTCTATCCAAGCAATCCTGAAAGAAAATGTAAAATTAGTACATACACTACAATATTAAGACAATGTACTGGATATATTATTATAATTATTATGTATGGACAGCTTTTAATAATTTGAAATGTATTAAACAGAGCCAAAAACAGAGATAACAATGTTTGAACGGAGTAGAGAAACAGAGATAGCACTAATTATGCAGAGTTGGAAAACAGAAAGTGGGTTCTGTGAGATACACTGACTTCATCCATTTCAAAAAATTGTGTTTTAGAATTGATGTTAAAATTACTTTAAAAGTAGACAACGATTGACAAAATATACATAGAATACTTTGTGTAAGTTACAAGCTATTGTATCTTTGCTTGAATTTACTACTATTTTAAAAACAATATATTGTCTGTAGTATAAATAATTGTTTGCAGGCAAACGAAAAAAAACCGACTTCAATTATATCGACAAGTAATACAACGTAGATAGACGAAAAATTAGTCAAGTAAATACGCATTATCAAAGATTACTCCAAAAACTGTAATCAGATCTCGATGAAATTTAAATGTGACCACATGATAAAAATCGGCTGTCGATTAAATTGAAAATCATCAAAATCGGTACACCGAGTAACAAGTTATGGAGATTTTCGAGTTTCCCTCGATTTCTCTGGGATCCCATCATTAGATCCTGGTTTCCTTATCATGGTACCACACCAGGGATATCTCCTTTCCAACAAAAAATGAATTATCAAAATCGGTTCATAAACGACGAAGTTATCCCCGAACATACATAAATATATATATATATGTCGGCGCGAGACACTCTCCGATATCAAAAACCCGGATTTTGACATCGGAGAGTGTCTCGCGCCGACATATATATATATACGGTCGAATTGAGTAACCATCTCCTTTTTTGAAGTCGGTCAAAAATATGAGAATAAAGTCTTGTGAAACAGTAATGCTGAGTAGTTATGTAACCTGCGCTGAGAGTAAATTTTGTAGAAATTACTTGAACAGAAAGAGATATTATTTTAAAATTTAATTATTTATAAATTATTGGAGTTATCAGGGAAGTGGGCATAAGGTGCCAATCAAAATACCAATTGTAAATTCATGCGACATTTTAAGTCCTAAAAAGGTCTATCTCCTAACTGTTAAAGTCTAGTAGTGCTTATTTTTAGGAAAAACTTTAACCACAAATGATTAAACAGGCCAACAAGGCATTGTTAAAATTCTCACCTGTAATTTAGTATCAGTATGTAACTTAACACCACGTTTTAGTAGTTGATGTGCATACGCTTGAACTAATGGTGTTAAAGCCGCTAAATGTTGAGCATTCACCGCAGTAGGGGGTCCGTGTGTCCGTCTTCCAGCTCGCAAACTATGTAGGACTCCGAGATGCAACTTTATGTACAATTCAGATTCTGTGAGAGATTTACTCGGTAAAGATTTAACTATTGAAGGTTTTTCGTCCTCCAGTTTTATTCTTTTTATTGGTCTTTCTTCCATATCTTTATCTGTAAATTTTTGTACAATCTTATTAGCAAAATTGAATTATTGATAACCATAATGCATTTTTGTATTCATCATTACGAATCATTCATCATTTTAATTTACACTAACGTTTACTTGACTAGCCCGTTGGCGCAGTTTGTAGTGGCCGTGCTCTCTGCTCCGCGGGTTGCGGGTTCGATTCCCGCCTGAGTCTGGGTGTAATATTTGTATTTATTCATTTATTTATATATGTCTATTTCTATGTACATTTATAACTTGTGGAGGCCTACATCCAGCAGTGGACTGCGATAGGCTGAAGTGATGATCAGCTTTGCACCCGTGCGAAGCCGGGACGAGTCGCTAGTAGTAAAATAAATATAACGTTTTCCGAGTGCCAACTTTAATTTGTTGTTTTTTTTTTTTGTTTGTTATAAAAACCTTCCGTGGGACTTAAGGAATATAAAAAAAAATAAATTAACAGAATTTGTCAATCCATTATCGATCATCCGTCCGAGTTATGCGCTTAGCAACATTCATTTTTAATTTATATAGATTTTTATTATTTATTTATTATTTCTTTTATTCAATATATATTTCCTTATGATTACATTTTAAAATGTATTTATAAAAAAGACAAATAAAAATGTTTTATTTACATATATATGTATTTACATATGTATATATGTATTTACATATGTATGTTTATGTAGATACATACCGTTTAAATGTATGAATATTGTGTTATATAACTATGTTAAGTATTATAAATTGATTTAATTATGTGTGATAAACTTGCGTTGTTAATTGCGCACTATTACCGACATATCTTTCATATACTACTTCTATTATAGGTTTTTTTTTTCTTTTATAGATTTTAAGGACTTTTGTCCTTTTGGACTGCCAGTCCCATTGTAACTTTTACAAAATAATCACAACACGCATAAAAAACTTAAACAAAAATACCTCAATATTAAAGGTTGCCTGGAAGAGATCGCTGTAAGCGATAAAGCCGCCTTTACATACATTATTTGTCTTTGTATATAATCGTTCTAAAATGTATCTTCTATTTTTGTGTGCATAAAGCTTAATAAATAAATAAAAAAATATATTTAAAAAAATAAAAATAGTAGTCTTCTGGTGGCAGGTTGAGGCCCAAGCCGCTGGTAGTTAAGGTTCCAGGCTGAGGAACCTCGTCACAATGCGGGCCGTTTCAAGCAACACTGTCTTTTGAATCCAACCCTTGTTGATCCAAAAGACAAGCGAGTTTCTTAAGGTGTTGGTCGAAACTCTTCGCTAATAGGCCATTATCCGATACAACAATAGGAAAAATTATTGTTTTTGCAGATAAATTGACAAACAATTTGATAAAGTTGTCTGGAAGACATTGCTGCTTTTCTATTGTAACGATTTTTAGGCATGCAATAAAAAGTTCTTGTTTTTATATTTCACAATGGATGATTTGATTACCTTCGTCAATATAAAGTGGAGCCAAGGCACACCAATGTATAAGTCCAGCGAGTGGTGTAACAGCAGCCATTGGAATCGAGCCACTCGGTAAAGCAGCTGGATTTAACTGTGCCGACATACATAGAGATGGATTGGAATATACCTGTGTTACAAAAATATATATTTAATAGCTTACCCGGCAAAGGTTGTTCAGCCATATGGATAGTGACACCATTATCACCTAGGATTTATGAAAAATAGCTTACGTCCTATTCTCAGATCTACCATATATGTGCAAAAAAAAAAAACAAAAATATGTCAAGTTGGGGTTTAAGAGGAGTTGAATAACAAACAAACGAGATCTTTATATGTTAGACAACAACAGTAACTATAACTACCAGTAAAAAATATTGATATATCGTAGATGATTTTTTAAACATAAAAAAAAATTGTTTTTGAATTATTGATAAATAAATACGATAAGGATATTCGGACACTAGCGTGACTATAGCGGTAATTTTGCGTGACTAGCGTGACTGGCACAAAGTACAGTTTCAAATCTATTATGGTTCCGTTTCCCTGATAGCCCCTAGAGTGTTATTTAGAAATCGGAGGCGCGGAGGGAGCGCAGGCCCCGCCCACAGCGCGCTTCCGCAGCTTTTTTTTTATATCACTAGTTCGGCAAACAAGCGTACGGCTCACCTGATGGTAAGAGATTGCCGTAGCTTATAGACGCCTGCAACACCAGAAGCATCGCAAGCGCGTTGCCGACCCAATCCCTCCAGGAGCTCTGGTCACCTTACTCACCAACAGGAACACAATACTGCTTGAAAACAATATTATTTTGCTGTGATCTTCTGTAAGGTCGAGGTACTACCCCAGTCGGGCTTCGGCTTTTTGGACCAGCCTCAGCCGCGCCGGCTCGCCCATTTTGTTACGCAACGTCGAAGGTTCCACTGCACCTTCCGAAGTGCCGCGGCGCCGGAAACATCGTGGAACGAAATTATGCCGATGAACGGTCTAATTTTGAGGTTAGGTCTACGGGATTTCATTTATTTTTTCAAGAAGTACCAGTCGCGCTGGTTTACCGCTTTAGTCATGCTAGTGCCCGAATATATTCAGCCAAATATTATTTATTTTCAAAAAATTACTGTGAAATATAGTTATTTAGTACTATTTAGTACTGTGTGGCTACGGTACTAAAGAATATAGCCACCCCCTCTCTTCCCGTGGGTGTCGTAAGAGGCGACTAAGGGATAACAAGGTTCCACAACCACCTTGGAACTTAAGAACCCGACCGATGGCGGGATAACCATTCAACTGCTGGCTTTGAAATATACAGGCCGAAGACGAGCAGCAGCGTCTTCGGTGCGACAAAGCCAGCCCTGCGGTCACCAACCCGCCTGCCCAGCGTGGTGACTATGGGCAAAACACATGAGTTCACGCTATTTTTGGCGTAAACTTGTGGAGGCCTATGTCCAGTAGTGGACTGTAAAGGCTGTAATGATAGCTATTTAAAAAAACTGTAAAAAAAAATAATTCAAATTCTAAGTATACTTACGTAATATGTTAATCTCACATTAACTTATTTTTAAATAATCTTTAGGGCCCTGTTTCCCCAGTTTTGGATAACGTTAGAAGTTTTTGATTCATTATTCTTTTTTACCATCGAATTTCAACTATATTAGATATAAACACATTATAATGAGAAAGTCTTACCCAAGACGTAATAACTTCTAACAAATTTTTCGGAGGCATTTTCTTTGGTTTTTGCAAATCGTGCATGTATAACTCCGTCACCGCAGTGATAAAATTAGATACAAATTGTGGTGCGGTGGTTGCTAATGTCTTCAGAGCACTCTGGTTTGACGTGTTCAAGTAGAAATGATCTTTTATGACGTTTTCAACAAGTTGTAATGACTGAGTAGAGGAACAGCCCATTTGCTGTAGCCATACACCCACTGCTAATAACACCTGATGAGGAATACACATTTCAAGTTATAATGCACAAGATTTATTATTAAAAATGGGTACAAAATAAAAAAGTGTGTTTGTGTGTGTGTGTGTGTGTGTCAGCTCCGATGCACGACTGGAGTTTACTCCATCAGATCAACTGTCTAAACAGGCACAAAAAAGGCTTAATAGTCTAAGATAAAGATTAATACCATATCAAACGGTAAATAAACAGATCAAATAACATCATCTATCGGAACCCTAGTGGGTTAGGAAGGTGAGGGCATATTCAGATGCAGGAAATATTCTGCTCAAAATCTGGAGTAGCCCAACAGAGAAAGTACCTCGACCTCACAGAAGATCACATCTAAATAATGCTTTCAAGCAGTGTTGTGTTCCTGTGATGGGTAAGGTGACTAGAGCTCCTGGGGGTGGGGGATTTTCGAGGCATTTATGGGGTAGGGTCAGCATCGCGCTTGTGATGGTTCTGATTCCGCAGGAGTCTATAAGTTATGGTAACCGCTTTCCATCAGGTGAGCCGTACACTGATTTGCCAACCTAATTATATTTAAAAAAATGAGATTGATATTATATTTGTTGTTTTTTGGTTAATGTATACAATACAAATTACAACATGTAGTGTCCGGCCAAAAGTTCAGTTTCGGATTCGACCGAGTTTGGGCCAAAAATCAAGTTTCGGCGGCAGTTTCGGTTTCGGTCAAAAATGGCCGAAACTTTTGCCGAAGCCGAAACTGATTTCGGAAGTTGTCGTGCACGCTCACCTTCGTTACTCGCGGCAACACTTTAGATTGATGATTCTTCTTAGTACAAATACAAACCAAAGTATTAGTAAGATTTCAAAATACCAATACTTAGTATTTATTATTTAATGATACAGTAACAATTAGTGATTTGATTATTATTGATAACTGATGAACATTTTTCTAAGAGAACTTAATTTGAAAAAATAATAAAAATATTTTCAATATTTTTTATATTATATTAAATAAATGATTACAACAAAATACATATAGATACTGTTTTCATATCATGTCCTAATTAAAGCAGAATAATGGGTAAAATGCACAAAATTTCAATATTTTAAGGAATTTTCGGCCGAAACTGGAGCCACGGCCGAATATTCGGTTTCAGTTTCGGCCTGAAACCCAACTTTCGGTCGAACACAGGAGAAAATCCTACTGGGGGCCGTTGAGTGTGAAGCGTTTATTTATTTATTAAAGATTATTTATAACAATTTAAATTGGCTAAGTAATAAAAACCAGTGACAATTACTCACAGGTGTACTAGACGCAGAAACAGCCATGCTAGCTAGAATGCTAAGAACTTTTAACTTTCTCTGGCTTTCCATACCTCCAAAAAGGGATAAGAATATTGTATTCTTGGTTGTATCATTCGTACAAGCCGAGAGGTAATCACATATTATGTCTATGAGTTGAAGTTCTTGCAATGGATTCAAACCCCGGCGATTTCCTCGACGATCGGTCTCGCAAAAAACAAACTCCGATATAATGTCCATTGCTATATCTAGTTGCTTGCTGCTAGGCGCTGCACGTCCTACCAGCAACTGTTCTGAAAAATGTTCAGTCATACATTAATTTTGTTCATAATAAAGAATTAATCGAATGAATAACTTTATAGGTTACCTATTTTAATAAGAGCTTCCTTAGCACATCCAGGGAATTCATATTTTCTTAAAGAATGTTTTAGATCGGATAGCGACATTTTTATTTAATAAATCATACATACAATGAAATAATATTAAAATTTTAACAACATACAATTACAAATATTTACTCGTTGACTTATAGTGCGATGTGACAGATAATAAAATTAAAATAAACAGAAACGCACATCTGACATTTGTAGTCTGACATTTGTCGACTGACCGTGAATGATAAAAACAATTATAAAACACTCTGACTGGCAATTCCTATAGGAATCCAATTTTAAAAAAGAAGAAGAAGAAGAAGAAGAAAATAAATATATAATAATAATATTAATATCAATAATAAATCATTTTTGACTGAGACTTTAATATTTGTTTAGCTTTAGGCTATATAATTATATTAGATATCACGCGGAAAAAGATATCTCGTATGATTCTGGCTTACTTTCGAGAAAAGAAGTTTGTAAATGAATATGCATGGCAAATGACTAATTAACTAATTGTAACATTGTTTTACAATTAATATTCACAATTAATTTGTAGCATTCTCTCAACTCTTTGGTCTGTGTCAAGAAGCTCATTCAGTGTTGCCGTTAGGACAATCTAGTTTGTGGCTACATCAAAGAAAAAAGTTGCCAGTTTTGTAAATAAATCACTTCCGAAATTCCGCTAGAAGTGGCTAAAGTGTGCGTTTTCGAATTACAGAGCATAATGTGACTCAGTAGAGCTCAATGCTAAATTGTGCTGATGCTTAATTGGAACTTGAATTAGTTTTGAAATACACCTAAAAAAACTACGACGACTTTACTTTACTTTGAATTACTAACTATAGTATACTAGCTGTGCCCCGCGGTTTCACATGCTTTAATTTAAAAAAAAATGCGTATTGCGTATGCGTAAACAATAACAACATTTCGCTCCGTTTGACATTTTGACATGAGTAGTATTGACGTTATGCAAAACAAACTAGGCTCAACAGCAATAGCAATACGGTCCATTTTCATTCGATCAAACGTAAATTACGTTAAAGATAAACACTCATTCGGGAATCCCCCTGCCATAATGCGGATATTATTGGTGCTGCCTAAAATTAACTATGTATTTTAGTTTGGTAGTATTGGTATCGTATGGTGGTATGTATTAGTCGGTAGACTTTTTATAGTAATAAAAATGTGTATGTATTAACAATCTAAAAAGCAGCCAGAAGTAGCTAGATTTATTTTGGTGGCTAAAATGGATTGTTTATTGGCTAAAACCGTTGAAAATCCGCTAGATCTAGCCACTAAATGGCTAAAACGGCAACACTGAGCTCATTTAGCACTGGCATTTGACTGTTTGACTGTTTGACATTTAATTGTAGTGAATCTGTGTTGTAGTCTGCAGTGCTTTGCAGGAGTATTGTTTATTATTTATTATTAAAATAAAGTTACTTTTATCGCTTAAACATTTCAAAAAGAGTATAAAAATGGAGGTGATTGTTGCAAATGTTGATCATATAAAATTTGATATAGACTACGCATTAGAACAGCAGTATGGAGCGTTACCGTTACCCTTTCCCGGGATGGACAGTAAGATACCTTAACCATAACATATAAGTAGCTCATTACGTTTAAAATATTCGTTTTACACTGTTTTCAATATATTTACAGAATCAACAGCGGCTGTGTGTGAATTTTTCAGTCAACCGGGTGGTTGCAGCAATGGGCCACAATGCCCCTATAGGCACGTGAGAGGTGATAGAACGGTTGTGTGTAAACATTGGCTACGAGGGCTATGCAAAAAGGGCGACCAGTGTGAATTCTTGCACGAATATGACATGTCCAAGATGCCTGAATGTTATTTCTATGCAAGGTTTAATGCATGCCACAACAAAGAGTGTCCATTCCTTCACATAGATCCTGAGAGTAAAATTAAGGACTGCCCGTGGTAAGTACTTTGTGAATCTTCTGAAAATGCATCTATTGGGGAATAAGATAAAGAATATATTGCCATAATGAAAATAGTAATGTAGCAAAAGATAGTTTTATCCTACTTTTGATATAAAATTAATGTTGTGCTGTTGGTTGTGGGTTTGACTTCCATCTTAACCAACATTTATATAGACCATATAGATATTAATCATTATTAGACATCAAAAACAGCAACATTTTCACCCTGCTGGAGGATATTAATAATAAATTTTTAAGTTAATAAATGTCTATAATTTTTATTTGTAAATGTGCTATTTCCCAGGTATGACAGAGGTTTCTGCCGGCATGGCCCACACTGTAGACACAGACATGTCAGAAGAGTGTTATGTATGAACTACCTAGCCGGTTTCTGTCCTGATGGTCAGAGCTGCAAGTACATGCATCCGAGGTTTGAACTGCCCGCTCCTCCGGAACAAACCAAAGATCAGAAACGTTTGCCTGTCTGTCATTATTGCTCAGAAGTTGGTCATAAAGCTTCATCGTGTAACAAGATACCACCTGATGTAAGAAATAAACCTTTTTTGTATATTGTATTAAATTATTTTTACTGTCTTTATGATTATGTCTTTTTACTGTTCAATCCAAGACACCTTGCTATTTAAGAGAGTGCTTTGTATTACTATTGGATTCACAAACATATTTTATTGTTGATCACTTTAGCCGTTTCATCGTCCCTTCTGTTGTATGTATATTTATTTGTATTTTTATATATATATATATTTTTGTAAAATATCTATATGAATGTGTATTTATAAATAGGATTTGAGTATATTTGTATGATTATAATTATGTTCATATAGCTATGTACACCTCCACGCCGTCTAATTCTTGTCATGTCTTTTTCATGCCTGCGGTTGTCTGAAAGTGCACTTTTAGCAATAAGAGCGCCTTTTGTACATGTTTATGTTTTCCTTTTTGATGTAAAGGTTTCTTATTTATTTATTTATTCTTTATTGTACACCACATAGAGTAATTTAATACAGAATTGTAATTGTGTCTCTTAGTGTACAATAAAGTATATTTGTACTGTATTTGTATTGTATGGTTTTCATATATTGTGACTTTTTTTATCTGCTTAAATATATGAAATTTAATATGTCATATATTTAAGCAGATAAATAAAGCCGTTTAAAATATTCTTAAGTTTCATTTTCATTTGTGGCACACTTAACTTTCTAGACATTTATTATTGATATCAATTTCAATTGCATTATTTAATAATTGTAGAAAAAATTAAAGTGTATCTATTAGCATTTTATTTTTATGTATTTCAGCAAAGAGAAGTAGCTCAAAAGCAAGAAGAAGCAAGATACAGAGCACTAGGCTATGTCAAACCAGCTAGTGACAGCGACGACATGCATCGACTACAACGTATGATACACAAACCATTAGAAGAGGTCACGTGTTTCAAGTGCGGTACAAAAGGACACTACGCCAATAAGTGCCCTAAAGGTCACCTTGCATTCTTGTCAAATCAAAGCGGCCAGAACAATAACAACGTGTTCAAGAAACCTAACTAGTATAGGTATGTGAAGCCTAAATAAGCGGCTTCAACTGACTCTGAACTCTTGTTGTGAAAGTTAAGTGAAGTTATATTTGTAGTCATCTTTGAAGCTATGCGTCGCAAGACTTTGTTATATGTACAAGTTACAAGTGACTAAACCTTTTAATATATGAGTATGGAGGTAGTGACTTTTTCATTAAGTACTAGTAAATTTTTAAGCAATTGATTTGCTTGTAGTATTATAAATTTGATCATTACAATAATGAATTGTTGTATAGCAACTATGTCAGGAAACCCATGTCAAACCATACAAATCCCTCTGCCACGTTGCATATGAATTAAATAAGTATGCACATAAAGGGTTTCGGCAATGGGGTTAGCTTGTTCCAAATGTTGCGAAACAAAGATGACAATGTCATTAAAAATATAAAGTGTAAGATATATTTGTATGCTGAATGTTTAAGCCATACAAACTTTTGGCTAATATTGCAGTTTGTTGATATAATCCTGTATTTTCTAACATTTGAAAGTAAGAATTTGTCTACTTTAAATAAATAAATAAATAAATTCAAAAGATAAGAGGGGATATCGTGAGGAATTTATTTCTATTTTTAACAATAATAAACAAAATTGTCTGAAAACCTTATAGAAAGACATGTGAGTATAAATATGTAAATAAATACTTAAAATGTATATTAAAATAAAATATGAAATTCTCATTTGTATTCTTATCTTATTTTACTGTACTTACATGGGCGTATTAACCCTAGAGCCAAAATACCCTAAGGGGCTCAAGAGGATCATACGTACTAAATATGTGTAAAAAAAGGTCTGCCAAAATATATTACAAATATTTTATTTTATTCCAAAAACAGATCCCTAATAACAATAATAATAAAATTATTGTACACCAATAAAAAAAGTAACATTAATAGTAATCAGTAAAAATGTGAATAAGAAATGATTATTTTCTATAAGTTAACCTACACCATATATTGATGGTATATTATTATTATTATTATACAATTTCATTTTAAAGAAAATAATGTGAAACAACTGAATAAACAGACATAAATAGATATATGGGTAAATTGTTTACATATATATTACATAAATACACAATCTATACAAGTAAATAAAATTGTAGGCTCTGTTTGTAATATTAAAATAACTGCTTTTTACTAAATGCATATGGATGTGTACACAGCACATATACGAAAATAACAAAGTTTTGGCTGTCTGTCTGTTTGTTCCGGCTAATATCTAAAACGGGTGGATCGATTTTGATGGGACTTTCACTGGCAGATAGCAGATGTAATAAGGAGTAACTCAGCCTACTATTTATAGAAATTTATTTATTTTTAACTCTGCGAACTGAACAATAACTTTTTTGTTAAATTCCTAGGCACATCTAGTCTATTCATATATTATGTAGATCAGCCTTTCCCAAAGTGGGTGATAACGCCCCCTTCTGGGCGCTGCAGGCCTAAAGCGGGGCGGCTAGAGACCCAGAAAAAAAATGGTGGCGTTGTGTAGAGGCTTGGGGGGCGATTTAAATCATCCTTCACATTAGTTTTTATATTAGAATCGATGGTTGTTTGATTTTGAAAAAAAAAAAAAGATACTATAAAGTTGTCTAAAACTGTCTAAATACTATAAAGTTGCGTTTCAATAATCGTTTTGCGCTCAGGTCTCAGTTTAACTGTTGCGGATTATAGTAAAAGTCTCGTTTAGAATTAATGTTTAATCTCTGCTAATATAGCTTGCAAAAATTAATTTAATTTGAAGTTATAGTGGTTTTTAAGTCGGTGAAAAAATGAGGGCACTATAAGATAATTTATTTTCAAAGTGGGCAGTAGACAAAATAAGTTTGGGAACCCCTGATGTTGATGAATAGTGACAAAAAGAGATAAACTACAATTGGATACTTAAGCTAAGGATGAAATCCCATTCATTTTAACAGTGTTGTTTAACGGATTTATTTTTTTAAAAAAAGGAAGAAATCAATCTCTTTAACAGTAATCGACAAGGGTATGGAGTTTCAAAGTCGACCAGGTTGTTCAGTGAAGGATTTGGTGTAGAAAGTAGAATGAGTAGAATTTCAAGAAGTAGATTGTCAAAAATTTATTTTTATTTATTTAGACAGCTAATCTCGACCACAGGGTCGAGGTTCTAACCCCGTCGTACTGTTCCAGATTTTTAGCAGGATGATATCAATATTACGCAGTTAATGGAAAAAAAATCCGATGTTAGCACAAATGCGAGACATGAGAAAGCAGCTGCATGGGTACATACGGAACCAATAGTTGATTTTCTAAAAGTATATTTCCATATGAATTCCTTTAATTATAAGGGGACGGGTGCTTTTGTGAGACGCAACCGGCGCTGATACACTTACTCCGTCTCATGTCAGGGAAACAGTCTTAAAAGCGGGAGCCGCAGCGGAAAAAGCTGAAACGACTAAACGGCACAAATATTCGTCACTAATTCTAAATTATATCTTTGAGCCGTTTGCAGTCGAAACGCTTGGACCTTGGAGTAGCAGTGCTGAAATTTTTTTAATGAGATAACTCCTCGCCTTATTACCTCCACTGGTGACAAGAGGGCTGGTGTATTTTTTGCCCAGAGAATCGGCATAGCAATTCAACGGGGAAATGCTGCTAGCATTCTTGGCAAAATTCCACGCGGACATGATTTGTACCAAAACTTTCTGTAAATATTTAGTTCTGAATGTGTGAATTGTAAATATGTATAATGTTAAATAAACTATTGTTATTTATTTCTTTAATCTCAGCATTTTCTGGAGCATATGTAAAAAAAAATTTTATCCTGTAAGGATTGATTTTTAATAAGCTATATTTCATTAATAAATGCTCAAATTTACTATCCCTTCATCAATTGTTTATAAGTGTACTATTCTTTATAAGCGTATAAGAATAGATATTCATAAATAAATACTTTAATATTGCTTGTACTTTTTTTTTAAATGATAAAATTCAAATGTCAAATCGTCAGAATCAGAATTTCAATTTTCAACATTTTTCTCTGTTTCTTTTACTGTCAGTGTCATTGTCATTCATGTGTAAAATTTGTTGAGGTTAGCGTCTCATGGTCCGGTTCTTACTTTATTAAGTATATTTGTGAGCATTTATTGTATGACTTACTTTACCGACATCTCAAACTGAAAGTACGATATACTTTCATAATTAGAAGTTTAGTAGCAGTGACTACTCCTAAAACTATTCAACTTCCTCAGTGACGCGAGAAATCGCTGAGAGGTTGATTTGTATTGAATAAGCGTGGTGTATTGAATTAAAATGGTAAGTTTCACATACTGCTATATTGCTAAGTGTTTAAACTTTCTAATTTTTATACCGGTCAGACGTTTTTGGTGTTGATCCTAAACACGTTTATAGCGCATGTTTGATGTCTAGGTTATGTTGACAATGTGATAACCGGTGCGTGTTGAATGTGTATAAAAATAAATCACACATGGGAGGATATAAAATTTTAAACTTCAGTATTTTTATTTTTATAATCTTTTTCTGTCACAGAATAATTTAAGTTTTATACTATAAAACTTTATTTAAAATCAATTATGTTCAATATGATTAGTGTTTAAGAAATATTTCTAATTCTAGGCTGACTCCGAAGCTAATGTAAACCCAAAAGCCTACCCTCTGGCTGATGCTCCGCTCACAGCAAAGATACTGAACCTCGTTCAACAAGCCGCCAACTACAAGCAGCTTCGTAAAGGTGCCAATGAGGCAACTAAGACTTTGAACAGAGGTCTATCTGAGTTTGTTATTATGGCAGCTGATGCTGAACCCCTAGAAATTGTGCTCCACATTCCAATATTATGTGAAGATAAGAATGTGCCGTATGTGTTTGTTAGGTCTAAGCAAGCTCTTGGTCGGGCCTGTGGGGTGTCGAGGCCCATTGTCGCCTGCTCCATAACCATTAACGAGGGCTCACAACTCAAGCCTCAAATACAAAGCATTCAACAAGAGATAGAGAGACTCTTAGTGTAAGATTAGTAAGTGAAATTATATTTTTGTAATTATATTAATTGCATCAATAAATTTTTTCCTTTTATTCAATGTTTTATTTCATTTCACATTAAAAAAATATTTTATAAATTAGAACAGTACATAATTATAATTGGTCCATATTATAAAAATAAGTATAGATTATTAGCTATCAAATAATTTTTTAACTCGTAAATTCCAATTGTCTTCCCATCTTGATTCCTGGAACTTCATTAGGTTCCTTCTCATTGTCTCGGCGATTTTATTTTGTTTATCGTTATTAGGAAAGTCTTGAAACCATGAAACTATTTGTTTTGACAGTTCATCACCATTTGAGAATGTGTATCCATTTTCACCGTTCTGCACTAACTCATTTAGACTAAAACAGAAATAATAACAAAATCAGATTAAATTATTTATTTGTATTAAACAAATTTAGTATTAACTTACACACACGAATAAAAAATGCAGATGTGTAATTTATTTAAATTACTACTATATAATCAAGTGTATTTATAAAAAAGGCATTTGTGGATATAATATTTTAAATTTAATATTAACATAATTATTGAATTTTTCAATACTTTCATGTTCAATAAAATTAAAATATGTGTAATCTATAATAAATTTCCATGACTATTATTGATTGATCATGTTATGGTCTATATTTAAGTACTATTACAATCACCATAACCACTGGAACACAGGACTAGCATACCTATAAAGTGCACTTGATAATTTTACACTTGTTAATTTGAATTTTTTCTATGGTCTCTTGAGCTTCAAATTATCAAAAGTCTAGGGTATTGGGAACTCAGAATATTCATTCATAAACTATATAAAATATAATTGATAAGTAGTACTATTAGGTAACATGTAAACCTACCACTTAAAATCATAGGCACAAACAGGTAAGCCAGCTCCAAACATATCAACAACTTTCATTGGTAGATCTAAACCAGAGGAACTCGTGTGGAGACAGACTCCGAGATCAGCACTGGCTACCATAGTTGGGTAATCACAAGCTTCAAGCCAGGGCATCACCACTCTCACATGCTGCCAATTACGAGAAGCTATTTTTTCCTTGTAATAGTCTTTCATGGGTCCTTTTCCAGTGATAACACAAATTAATTTTGGCAAATTTTTAGCTAAGGCATATGTTGTTTCATAAACTGAAAAATAGTAATAATGCATTGAATAGGTGCTTATTTAAAAAAGTTTTTTTTTAAATTTAATTTCAGGAATTATATTTAACTATTTGTAGGCAAAAGTAATAATAGATTGTACAGAACATGATTTTTTTTTAAATTTAATTTATACTTTATAAATAAAAATTTTTTAGATGGAAAGCCAATGCTTGTATGGCAACAAAATAACTAATAACATGTGTTTGATATGTTAAGTAACCAGACCTTGTAATGCTTCCATTAAAATACTAAAATCCTCATCAGGTGTCCAGCTTGTACTGCTAAATAAAAGCCCGGGTCTATTACTGATTGTTTTTACAATACTCCCCTCAACTTTAGTAAAAGCAGTTTGTGTTGTAGTGGTTTCAAGTTTACTATCCTTACTTGAATGTCTAAATTCTTGATACTGGGAACCTATTTTAAGGAACCATTCATGTTTTTCTTCTAGCGTTATTGCGTGAAATATTTTAGGTGGTCTATCGTAGAGAACTGTAGCTCTAGAAAAGAGAAACGCTTATTGTGATATGATTATTTTACTGAAGCTTTAAATCAACCAAACTCTTTATGAATTTATAGAATGTGTTAAAAGATATTTTAAGAAAATAACTGCTGTAATGAATATAGCCATCCCCTCTCTTCCCGTAGGTGTCGTAATAGGCAACTAAGGGTTAATACAGTTCCACTACCACCTTTGAACTTAAAAAGCTGACTGATGGTGGGATAACCATACAACTGCTGGATTTGAAATACACAGGCCGAAGACGGGGAAGCAGCATCTTCGGTGCGACAAAGACAGCCCAGTGGTCACCAACCTGTCTGCCCAGCGTGATGACTATGGGCAACACACATGAGTTCACGCCATTTTTGGAGCGAAGTTGTGAAGGCCTATGTCCAGCAGTGGACTGCGATAGACTGAAGTGTGTGTGTGTATTTTTACTTACATTATATCCCAGTTATCTAATAAATCTTGTTTCATTGCATATGTTACACACAGATTACTATTTGATGACTGTCCGAAAAACTTTTCTATACAAGTTGCTACTTTCAATAGTGGATGGTTAGAACTAAGCGAAAGAGCCATTATAGAATACGCATAGTTATGCCAGTCTATTATAAATTTTGTACGAGTGACCAAACAGTAAAATCTACACACAGGTAATGTGGGTATAGCTGGTGGATTTTGACAAAGTAAATAACTACACTTTCCAGTAATAAATAACGTTAAGATTAAGCTTATCGTCTGCCACAGCGTTTTTGCGAAGTACTGCACCAATTTTGGAGCCCATTCTATTTTTAAGGGGTATAACTTAGTAACAGTTATTTGAGGATGTTCTTGTATACTTAAAAGAGGTTTAGTCTCAACGTAACCGATTATATTGACATCAAATCCACAGCCGGCGAGCGATAGCGCATGATATTGCATCCGCGGACTCCTACCGATATCTCCTAAAACTACAATTTTCACCGCCTTTCTAGAGTTTTGGTCAGTCATGACTCTTATTTAAAACTAGTTTCAGATAAATATTTTCATTCCTTTACAATTTATTTTTAAGTGAATTATTATCAAAATATCAACTTGTTGACAGCTTTTTGTAATTTTGGTATGAATGACACAGACTACACAGAGACACAGAGCCAACGCTGAATATTTCTGTAAGTATTACTATACTCTGTGACTGAATACAGAATTTCATTTCGTATGTGCTACAGTGACACTAGCGAGCGTCTTTACTAAAGACTTTAGTTTAGCTAACTTCCTTGCGTCTTACTCATACACTACATGGAGTATGGTATGGACCTGTTTCACCAGTTGTGGATAACGCTATTTGAAGGATGACGATATAACGGTAGTTTTCTAATTACTGAGAATAATGCGTATCAAAGGCGCACAATGCCGAACTGTGCTAAATGCTTAATTTGAATGTGATTTTTTTTAAGTGCACCAGCAGAATGCGCTAAATTTAATGTTCAAAAAAATCATAGAATTAGCAATCTCATCAATATATAAATAAAGTGATATATAATAATCAGTCCAGACTATTGCAGTCCACAGCTGGACATAGGCCTGAATTTTCTGCAATCCTCATCCAGCCCTCACCGGCAATCTTACGCAGATCGTCGGTTCAACGGGTTGGAGAACGTCCTCCACTGCGTTTGCCAAGACACGGCCTTCACTCGAGGACCCGTCTGCTCCAACGGTCATCGGTCCTGCGACACAGATGAACAGCCCACTACCACTTCAACTTACTAATTCTGTATAATAGTTGGTGAAACAGGCCTATAGACTAATAAGACAGTAAGCCAGTAAGGTAGTAAGGTAAGGTAGTTCTTTGATCAATTGATAACGAACAATTTGAATTTAAGAAAATATGTCAACAAACAAATGTTAATACTTTGTCATAATCTGTGGTCTTGT
Organism: Melitaea cinxia; assembly: GCF_905220565.1. Taxonomy (NCBI): domain Eukaryota; kingdom Metazoa; phylum Arthropoda; class Insecta; order Lepidoptera; family Nymphalidae; genus Melitaea; species Melitaea cinxia. The sequence continues at coordinate 15,969,779 of NC_059407.1, read as the reverse complement.
TTATTGTTTTTGAAAAGTAACAAAAATTGTTTAGTTCTTCGTTGATTACATGAAGTATATTAGTTTTTCTAATTCGTTAAGTTTGTATTGAGTTAGTGAGTTAATTTAATTCATTACACTTTCATTACAATTAATAAAATTACTTCTCTAAAAAGTTATTATGTTTGGACGTAGTTGAATACGGACTACTGACTAATGTCAGTATTATGGATTTTTATATCAATTATGTAATCCAAAAACAGACAAATATAGAGTCCTTAAACGGTCAGTTTTCTAGTTTTATTTTATTATTGATTAAATAGTTAAAACAGAAGGACCAAGAAAAATAGAAACATGTCTAAAGTACTTATCATAAGGCACTTGCCAGTGTCGTTATCTTTCGAAGATAAGGAAAAGCTTTTAAAACATTTCGGAGCGGAAAAGGTTTGGGAAAAATTGAAGAAACGAGATTATATTTTCGCATCTTTCTCGACTGTGGAAAAAGCAAAAGCATCTCTTCAACGACTGCACATGCTGGAGATAGCGCAACGACGGCTAGTCGTCGAATATTCATTTGAAAAGGAGCCAGCTACTGAGGCTTCGAAAATCGATGACACAAACTCGAATATCACAAACCAAATAAAAGAGTTTTTAAGAATTATGAACGCATGGAACCCATCCCTTGACTTCTATCAGCCTCCACCGGTACATTTAAGATATTCTTACCCCAAAGTTAATCCACAAATCATTATTAATATTATCTATGAACTTTTTGTTCACAAATCTTTTTATACTCAAACTTTACACCTTATGAATAAGATGTCTCTTGGTACACCTTTTAAAGAAAACGAAGCTGCTCTAAACTATTTTAAAGAAACTTTTAGAGGTTATTTTATAGAAGAAATGTCTATTCTACCCCCGGAGGGACCAAGTGAACCTGAGTCTGAGATATCCAGTGGCGATGAAATACCAAAGCAACCATTGCCATCAATGATAAAAAGAAAACATATCTTGCCTAAAACCAGAAAACGTCCTGCTGCCGTTCTTTCAACAGCTCTCTTACCGAAACCCAAAACTGTCAAGGTGGATCAAAAAGAAGTTTTTGACGTCATCACTCCAGTATCAGAAGCCAAAAAAATATCCCTAGTAGTATCCCAAAACGCTTTGCAGAAACAAGCCGATGAACCAATTGCCACACCAGTTATTGGTGAGCTTGGTAAATTTCAGAAGAAAGAGCAGTCCCCTGTTGCACAACCTATTTCTGAGGAGCTCGAACCACCCACTATTACTAAACAAGAAATTTTGAAGAATAGAATGTCTTACGGAGATATGAAAATTCTACCAGTATTTAAAAACTATCACCCTGGAGAGCCTTCGATGAGGTTGTACATTAAGAATCTTGCTAAGACTGTCACCGAACAAGATGTTAAGAGGATATACAAGCGTTACGTTGAACATATACCAGAGGAGGAGCAAGTCGGTTTTGATGTGAGAGTTATGCAGGAGGGACGAATGAAGGGTCAAGGTTTTGTAACGTTTCCATCAGTAAAAATTGCAGAATTAGCCCTAAACGAAACAAATGGATATTTGTTAAAAGAGAAACCTATGGTTGTTCAATTTGCTCGGGCCGCTACTAAAAAAACTGTAGACTAAGTATTTGTGTCGAATTTTATATTGTTACATTCCATGGAATCTCGTATTAATATAAGCCAAAAATTAAATAAGTCTGTAAATATTGTAAAGATATTTAATAAAACACACCTTAAAACAAAGTAATTATATTTCAATTAGTTCAATAGCATATGACAATGATTCTTCAATATCCTCTGCTTGTTTTCCTGACAATATTTTATGTAACAAGGGCAGAGCACTATCAACTTGATACAAATGGTCTATAAGGTTCTCAATAACCTTCTGTGTATAATTTAAAACAATAGATACTTTTTCATCTTTTGTCAACAAATACTGCTGATAAAAAGCATCCATAAGTAAGATACACCAGTCAAATAGTTTGCTTTCATAGCTTTCATTGACAATTCTGTCCGAATCTACAAGTAAATGTGAGATATATGACATTAGGAATAATGCACTGTCCAAAGACAAGTCATTTCTCAAATGGGGTATCAGCATCGCATCACTAAATGTCACTTGAAGCAAATAGTCCAGAAGTCTAAATTTGCTCTTGAGAATGAGTTTATCTTTTTTGGTTCCAACTTCACAATTGCAATATTTAACAAAGTTATCGCGATTTGTTAAGTCAACACTTCCTGGATTAACCAGTTTTATAGCATAATTTATTAATAAGGATAAGACAGTCTCTGGCACATCTTTAAATTTCTTTAAAACCCTTAATAGCTGATTGTAATCTCCCTTTTCAACTAGGGGAGGAATTACTTGTGCACACATATCTCTTTCAGTTAAACCTACTTTTAGTAAATCTTTTACTTCATCTATAATGCTAAACATGGGTTCAACGGGAGTGTCCCAGTCTGCAATTTCCATGCATGTATCTTCTACTATTTCGTGGGATCCCAGGAGACTTGAAAGATTTCTTTTAGTTTCCAGGACATAGGGCAACATTCCAATGTGGTTAGAAGCTTCAAGAATTATACGGCCATTGAAACAATATAGTTTTGCATTTTCTGAGTACATTTTCATAGGGTATCTGCATGAGCCTACTCCTAGGATTACATTATAGGCAACAATAATAGCTCCATCTTGATCTGTATTGCTTCCAAACAAGATGAGATGATCCTGGCCCATCCAGGAAATAGATACACTGGACATAGTTGAAATCCACGGCACTGTGCCAATAGTCTTCCAAGATGATTTCAATAGATCATAACTTGTCATTTTACCATCATTCCCTGAAAATAAAAGTATAATCTTTAAGTATCTCACACATGTGATATATTTCTTTACATCAATAACATTATAATTATAGTAATCTTTGTTTATATAGTAGTTATGAGAGCACTAGAAATTAAAATATGATAAAAAAATGTTCCTAAATTCAAACTAGACCTGTATATACATAAAAAAAGTAATAGATATACTTACACAAAAAATAAACACAGTAATTATCATCTACACTGATTAATTCTCCAACTACATATACATCATCTGGTCGAGACACTTTAATTTTATTCAATTTTGACTTTTCCATGTCACCCAATTCTTCTCTGATGGGACATAGCAGGATTTCATAATTGTCTTTAGCATTCTTTACGACATAACAAACATAATCTGTTAACTCTACACTGAAGCAAGCTACATCAATAATTGAATCGGACTCTTTAATAAGCTGTTTGCTTTCATAGGTCTTTCTATTATCAAGTGCGTAAGGAAGAGATGCACAATTTCCATTGTTAAATATTATCAATGATGGGCGATTTTCTCTAGGGATCAACTTGAAAATGTTGATTGGGAACTAAAAAAAAGTTTTAATTTGATAAAAAAACAAACAATTAATTCTTACATGTTCATTCATTCTTAATTAAAGCTAAATGTAAACAAAATTTGTAAAATAAAGTAATATAAACAAAATATAGAAGAACAATGAAAGTAACTAGCATGAGGTTACAATTATATACAGTATTTATTTACAGTATGTGTATGTTGAAATAAAAAAGCTTAATTAATTAATTACTTTGTATTTTTTCGTTTTGTCCAAGTTATCGGAATCCTCTTTCCACATTTTGATTGTGTTTCTATTGAAAACTCCCACATAAGAATCTTGGTCCTTATCAAAAATAACAGTAGAAGTTACGTGTTCTTTTGAAGTCCAGCCGCCGATTTGTTTTTGATCTGAAAGCTGTAAAGAACACTATCGTAACTAAAGCAATATATAAAAATTGGCTGATATAAAAGTATACTTACTCTATATTTATTAATAACATTTCTGCCTAAAGTAACTAAAACATTTTCAACGTCAGAATCTTGAGATACACCTAAAAAACTGTTTTGATCGATAAGTGGACATAAAACGTAGTAATTGTGTAGTTTCGCCATGGCTCAGTAATTTCCTGTAAATATCATAGCGTAAAAAGTTAAAAACTAAAATCACATGCGTTTTGGAATACCTAGGTGATCAGCGTGGATTTGACAATTTACATTGACAAGATGACAATGTGACAGCACAGTATAGAAAACAAAGGTAAAGAGAACCGTCATACTCTATGTTAGTTTAGTATCTAACGAAACGCGTAAGAAGCATATATAAAACATAAGCTTCTTGGAAACGCGTCTTAATGAATAATTAAAGAAAAAGAAGTCGTAATTAATTAAATAAATTTATAACTTTCAACATTAAAATAAAATCCCATTCTCAATATATTGTTAGATTTTTTTTTATTCGACTTCAAGTCACTTCACTCCGTTAATAACAATTATATTGATATTGTACTTATTCATATTTTAAGCGATTATTATTTCAAGGCTTAAGCGGTAATATTTATATCCATAAAACTATACAAGACAGTTTCCCTTAATCTTAATAATAAACAGTCAATAGACGGCTAGAACTAGACGCACCAAGATGCACATATGTTTTGCGAACCAAACAATACTTTTTGGTACTAGCACTCTTAAATAAACCATGCTAGAAATTATATACTAGAGTGCTTTGAGCCTGCGAGAATGAAATCTTATATTTTAAGGTAAAGAACTTTCTCGCGGCACATAAAAGCAACTGTGACGACAGGCACAGCCTCCAGTAGAATGATATCCGATGCTGGTGGGGTTCCGGAGTCCAAAAAACTTTAGGCTAATTTATAAACAGTTAGTCAATGAGTAAAGTCCAGTACAGTTAGTCAATGAGTAACAAGTTTGAGAGTAAATTAAATTAGGAATCCAAAGAGTTGGGATTAACCTTACCAAATCCTATTGATCAACAAACTTTTGACATGATTACGATATTTTAAAATAATTAATGAAATTGTTACATATTTATTATTGTTAATTTTGTGATATAAGACCATAGATACCATAGAGAGAAATTAATAGGCTCTGGCTTTCTCAAATTTATTTTTAGGGGGGATGAGCGGGAAACTTAAACGCGCGCAGTTGTGTTTTTCTTGCTACTATTAAGATTATTTTAGATATAGTTCGGAATAGGTGTAAAGTGTATATATTCAGTTATTTAGATTTAATTTTGTATTTAGTTTGTTTTTCTTCTATTTTTGGTAAGTGTATGTAAATCTTTATAGAATAAACGAACCTCCGGACCCGGGTGGAGGGATTGATTTTTATTCACAATATATTCCGCAACATAGTAATTTCATTACTATAGATTACGATGAATCGAGTATGGAAACTGACCACTCTATGACTAAAAAGCCACTTATGAGATCTCGTCTTCATAAAATTTGCAAACATTGTAATAAGAAAGTTAGAAAAAACGCGGGAAATCAAAAAGTTGGTTGTAATTGTTCGGAGTCTGAGAAATCAGATGAGATTCTAATAAAAATGAAAATAACAAAGTCCCCGTTTCGGTACCGCAATCACAGTCTAAAAATCCCATAGGCAGAAATATCACTACATAGTATAAAACAAGTAGCTTTCTCTGTCCCTATGTATGCTTAAATCTTTAAAACTACGCAACAGATTTTGATGCGGTTTTTTTTAATAGATAGAATGATTGAAGAGGAAGGTTTATATGTATAATAACATCCATCAAATAGTGGAGAAATACTGTTATTTTTGAGGTTTCTAATGTGATGTCGTAAATAATTACATTTTTTCCGCTTAACCTGAACCCTACGAGATTTATCAAAATAATGTACTAAGTATTGTACACATTGAAAAGTCTACAGAAAACTCTGCCACAATAACATTTTTATGTCATTTACTTTTTACGACAAATAATGGCTAGATTTCGAAGCGATTTTAACCAATACAGCATTAATTCTTACCTAATTAAATACCTTAAATATATTGTTGATTTAATATAGATCTATATGGCCCTTTACAGCATATGATTTAAATGAATATTTTCGATGATATTATAGATTTAAAAATTGCGGGACGTAGCATTTGCGGCGGTTCCGGCCAGCCGGAGCGGCGGGAGTGTGCCTATAAATAGCGCGTCGGAGGCCGCGGTTTTTCTGTAGCACTTGGAATTTAGCAGCGATCGGTCGCGTTTATTTTATGAGCGGGCAGTAATAAATAAATCAAAACTACTTGGATCGATTTTAATCATTTTTTCAGTGAATGACATAGGCTATATATTTTATACCCGTGCGAAGCCGGAGCGGGCCGCTAGCTTATAATAAAAAATGACGTGTCTTCATATTTAGTTCATCATTACAGCCTATACAGTCCACTGCTGGACATAGGCCTCCACAAGTTTACGTCAAAAATAACGTGAACTCATGTGTTTTGTCCATAGTCACCACGCTGGGCAGGCGGGTTGGTGACCGCAGTACTGGCTTTGTCGCACCAAGGACGCTGCTGCCCGTCTTCGGCCTGTGTATTTCAAAGCCAGCAGTTGGATGGTTATCCCGCCATCGGTCGGCTTCTTAAGTTCCAAGATGGTTGTGGAACCTTGTTATCCCTTAGTCGCCTCTTACGACACCCCCGGGAAGAGAGGGGGTGGCTAAATTCTTTAGTACCGTAGCCACACAGCACATATTTAGTTCATGTTCAAAAAATTACAAAAGGCGATAACGATGGAGCGATTTTACACCCAATCACATTCGGAGATTTCCTCATGAAAAATAAGATATATATTATTGTTAATGACAGCTTGAATAATTGTGTTTGCTCGCAAACGAAAAAAAAACCGACTTCAATTACATCGACAAGTAATACAACGTAGATCGACGAAAAAATAGTCAAGCAACTACGCGTTATTAAAGATTACTCAAAAAGTAGTTATCAGATCTCGATAAAATTTATATGTGACCACATGGTAAACATCAGCTTTCGATTAAATTAAAAATTATCAAAATCGGTACACCCAGTAAAAAGTTATTACGGATTTTCGAGAGTTTCCCTTGATTCCTCGGGGATCCCATCATCAGATCCTAGTTTCCTTATCACGGTACCAAACTAGGGATATCCCCTTTCCAACAAAAAAAGAATTATCAAAATCGGTACATCCAGTAGAAAGTTATGCGGTATAATACAACGTAGGTCGACGAAAAAAGCGTCAAGTAAAAACATATTATTAGATATAACTCGAAAAGTAGTTGTTAGATCTCAAATAAATTTAAATGGGACCAATTGGCACACACCACCTTTCGATTAAAACAAAATTTGTCGAAATCGGTCCACACGGGCAAAAGTTCTGATGTAACATACATAAAAAAAAAAAAATACAGTCGAATTGAGAACCTCCTCCTTTTTTGGAAGTCGGTTAAAAAGACAGGACGAAACAGAATTTCTGTAGCATTAATAATTTTAAAGATACGAACTCATTTTTAAATAATAGCCTGCTTCTTGAAAATAGTTATCACGCTTTTTTATACTATCTTTTAACATTATTAGAATCGGTATCGTTAGGGGTGTGCCAATAGAATGGTCCTCAGAACAAATTATAAAAAATATTTCTACACCTGTTGGTTGTGGTAAAGTTGTACAGGTAAGACGTTTAAATTACAAAACTGTTGTTAAAGACGCTACTGTGTGAAAGCCCACACAATCAGTCGTAATTTATTTTGATGGCAGGCTACTCCCAAAAAGAATTTTTATTTGCTACAATTTTCTTTCAGTCGAGCTTTACATCTTTCCCATAATTCAATGCTATAAATGTTGTCGTTATGGACACACAAAATTGCAGTTCAGGTCTAAGCCAAGGTATTTAAAATGTAGTCAGGAGCACACATCAGAATCATGCAATGCCAATGATGATAATTATTTTTGCTGTCTATGTTCCGGCCACCATATGGCAAATAGTAAAGCGTGCCCTGAATTAAATACGCAAAAATCTATTAAATTACATATGGCTGAACAATGTATATCATATGCAGAGGCCAATAAAGGGATACCAACGTCATATAAATCTTATTCAGAAGTTAGTAAAGAAGTAAATATTGGCCAAAATCCTATTAAATCATACAAAAAAAAAAAAACATTTATATCTAGATCTCGGGATCCTATTGACTATCCTATTCTATCCTATTGGATATTATTGATTAGTTTGTTGTTTTGGCGGAGTAGCCTTTCTCATTGAGAAAAACTTTCCTTTTAATTTAGTTAATATTCCTGAACACAGTTCAATACATAGTTCTGAACTATCAATTTTAGCTACCCTATGGAGTCTACGAGAACTCTTATGCTCTCATAACTTGGTAGGAGAATTTGGTCTGCATTTGTCCATGTTTTATGAGATTTTTTCCATAGGGTATAAGTGTACATAAAATATGTTCTGTGTCTGTATATATTTCTCGTATTTCTACTAATATTTTAAACGAAATAAATATGATACATATAAAATTGTATTGGATTATTTATTTCTTAGTAAAAGACATTTAATATTATATTCCATATATGTTTTTTTATTATTTTTTATTTCCTTTTCATCATAAAATATATTATTTTGTTTCTTCTCATCCTGTTCTAAATCCTGTCATAAATTCCTCTTGTCCTCTATCCTCAATTTTTGAACATTTTTCTTAATTCCTGCTCGTCAAGTGCAGTCCATAAAAAAAAACTTTATTTTTAAATTATCTCAAATCACTTTTTTAAAATTATTATTCAGTAGTTCCTGAGATTAGTACGTTTAAAATAATAAACAAACAAACGTACGTAAAACGTAAGATTAGTATAGATTATATTTGTTGTATTAATTTATTATTCTCACTTGCCAACTACATGTGTATCTTATTTAGCCAAGGTCAAGTGCAGAGTAAACGAATAGTTTTACTTTCATCTCTTTCTGGCATATGACCTAATATTGTGTATGATGTAATGATTGTATTCTATCATAGTTTCACTTTTATTACAATTTGTTACAATTCGGTACCGGGTTATCACTAATTTATCGGAAATCTACATTTTACATTTTTTAAATTTGACTATTTAATTTCAAGCGATAGACTTGGTCGGGTGTCACGCAACATGTCAACTGCCGGTAAAGTGATTAAGTGCAAGGCCGCAGTAGCCTGGGAGGCTGGAAAACCTCTTTCAATTGAGGAGATCGAAGTAGACCCGCCCAAAGCTGGAGAAGTACGTGTAAAAATTCTAGCAACCGGCGTCTGTCACACCGACGCGTACACTTTATCTGGAAAAGACCCAGAAGGCGTGTTCCCCGTAATTTTGGGTCACGAAGGTGGTGGTATCGTTGAAAGTGTCGGGGAAGGCGTTACGACTGTGAAACCAGGTGACCATGTCTTACCGTTGTACGTGCCCCAGTGCAAAACTTGCAAATTTTGTCTCAACCCAAAAACTAACCTATGTCAGAAAGTACGAGTCACCCAAGGTCAGGGTGTCATGCCCGACGGCACGAAAAGATTCCACTGCCAAGGAAAAGACTTATTCCACTTCATGGGATGTTCGACATTCAGTCAATACACGGTTGTTCTAGAAATTTCGTTGTGCAAAATTAACGATGTCGCTCCGTTGGACAAAGTCTGCCTTCTCGGTTGCGGTGTTACTACAGGATATGGTGCTGCCTTAAACACAGCTAAAGTCGAAGCTGGTTCAAATTGTGCAATCTTCGGTCTTGGTGCCGTTGGTTTGGCTGTTGCCCTGGGATGTAAAGTAGCTGGAGCTAAACGTATTATTGGAGTAGACATCAACCCTGATAAATTTGAAGTTGCTAAGAAGTTTGGTGTCAATGAGTTTGTTAACCCAAAGGATTATGACAAACCTATCCAGCAAGTACTCGTTGACCTGACTGATGGTGGTTTAGATTACACATTCGAATGTATAGGTAATGTAAACACCATGCGGGCCGCTTTGGAAGCCTGTCATAAGGGTTGGGGTCAGTCGGTGATTATTGGAGTAGCGGCAGCAGGAGAGGAAATCAGTACCCGGCCGTTCCAGCTTGTGACGGGCCGTGTCTGGAAGGGCACTGCTTTCGGGGGTTACAAGAGCCGTGACAATGTTCCCAAGTTGGTCGAAGACTACCTCAACAAGAAACTGCCATTAGATGACTTTGTCACTCACAAAGTGCCTCTGAATGAAATCAATGAAGCCTTCCATTTGATGCACGTTGGCAAGTCTATCCGTGCTGTTGTCGAGTTCTAAACAGATCAACTATAATACCCTCAAGAATTACTCCTTTATAAAAACATTAAACTAAATTTATATATTTTAAATACAAACAACTGAAGTATTCGTATGATTTATTTTTGTAATTTAACTGAAGTATTGTTCAGTTACTACCTCTACTTATAAAAGTATATAATATATTTTAAATATGTCCAACTGAAATATTGTCAAGCAATTTTCTCTATTTATAAAGCATTTAACTACAGTAAAACTGTATTCCTGTTATCCATAAATGGTTTTTTTTTTTTTGTAAAAATACAAAATAAATATTTTTCACAATGTTTGACTTTTATTTTTACAAATTTTGTCAAGAATTTCAATATCTTTATATCAATAACATTATGTGATATTATAGGTTTAATCCTTATCATGAAAATATATTTTGTAATGACCTACTGAACTCTGTAATTTGATATTAAGTTTTATGTGCTGTCTGGCACCACAGTTCCTAAAGAATGGACTGGTAACAAAGTGTATAGTATAGTGTAGTCACAGCAGTAAACTGGTGAGCTAACTCAATTTCTATGCTCAAAGGTAGGAGATAAAATCCTGGATTTTTTTATATCACTAGGTCGGCAAACAAGCATACGGCTCACCTGATGATAAGCGATTACCGTAGCTTATAGACACCTGCGACACCAGAAGCATCGCAAGCGTGTTGCCGTACTCACCAACAGGAACACAATACTGCTTGAAAACAGTATTATTTTGCTGTGATCTTCTGTAAAGTCGAGATTATCTCTTAGTAATCCCATCTAGTTTTCGATTAGACTAAATTTATGCAATACCTTTTTTTCTATATTTTTAGAGGTTTTTGGTATTAAATATTTTTAATTTTTTTAAGAATTACAATTTAAGAAAATTACAAATTAATTTAGCTAATTTAATCTTTTAAATAATTTTTCAGATTGTTGAGTTTAAGAAATAATCTTTGATCATGACGACAAACAATTTATAACAAAAACAGGGGTCATGCGACCTTGAGACTAATGTTATATAAGCAGCTAAAATGTTTAGGTACACAATACCTACGCAGTTCAGTTGCCTAATGTACGAACAAAATTGGATTTTGAAGCAAATAAAAACTTATTTTTTTCCATCCTTACTAATTGTTGTAAAGTTTACTATAGCTTTTACTTTTTTTAGTTATTTTTACCGCTTTTTTAGATGTTTTTTTTTTGATACACAAAAATAAAACAGGTTTTTTTACATGTACTTAGTTTATTTGAAATGCAAATATATTATCTCTATATTATTATTTAACATTTATACAATTTTTAATGTCAACGAAGTATGCATATAAATTTAAAACAATAACTTTTTGAATAAACTAAATACTTTTTATATCACACGTACAATAATCATTTACAATAATAATGAGATATGAATCCAGTCCAAAATGTAATTATAAATCTTTTATCACCTTATCAATACCGAAAGTTAAAACTTGAGTTAAAGGTTAAGTTTCGGACGTCAGCTGTTTATAATATTCCACGTAGACATCACATTGGTCGCCTGAAAATGAAAGTAGAATAAATACAACCGCAGAGAATTTTCAAACGACTTCAAATAAAAAAAAAGGTTGAATTGAGAACATCCCCCTTTTTTGAAATCGGTTAAAAAGAAGGAAAGTTCTTAGACTGAATTTTTATGTCTCATAATTTATTACAGGTGGGCCGATTTTGATGATTCTTTTTTTTAATCGAATGCTGGTGCTTGTTATTTGGTCATATTTAAATTTGATTAAGATCTGACGAGTACTTTTTAAGTTACTCCTTATAATGCGTATTTACGCTTCAGCCTGTAATATCCCACTACTGGGCATAGGCCTCTTTCCCCATGTTGGAGAAGGATCAGAGCTTAATCCACCACGCTGCTCCACTGCGGGTTGGCGGATATATTTCCTACTATGAGTAACGATCGCTATCAGGTGTACATAACAGGGACCGACGGCTTAACGTGCTCTCCGAGGGACGGTGGAGAGACCCACAAGGACTGCACAAACACCCAGATTACGGCAAACACCTGTATGGCCAATACAAATGTTTGTCATGTGCGGGGTCGAACCCGCACGCTCCGCATCTATGGCTGTGACCGTTGCGCCAACGCGTCGTCTTACTAATGCGTATTTACTTGACCATTGTTTCGTCTACATAAACTATCTACGTCTACGGTAGACGTTTTATTACTTGTCGATGTAATTTACGTCAGTTGTTTTTTGTTTACGAGCAGCGCCTGATGTTAGCACGAAATTAGAAATAATTACATTACACATGATACAATTGCAAGTGTAATCAATTACGTTTTACCCTAATCAATATCTATGGGATTTTCAAAGTCGAGGTTTTCGATATTTTCTGTATAACTTCTAATTAAAAAATTGTGACAACCTCTACAAGGGCATGTGTTATATAAAAAAAACTGTTGTTGGTTTTTGTTGTCTAATAATAATAAAATACATTTTTAGTTTTTATTATCTTTTGTAGGAAACCAATAATGGTTTACCTATATGGTTATATTTTAATATATATAAATCTCGTGTCACAATGTTTGTCCGCGATGAACTCTTAAACTACTTAACCGATTTTAATCAAATTTGCACACCGTGTGCAGTTTGATCCAACTTGAAAGATAGGGTATATTTTGTTTTGATATATGTAATTATTATATTTAAGAAAAAAAATAAGGCGATACGAAGTTTGCCAGGTCAGCTAGTATAAATTATAATTATAAATTGTTAACTAATCGTGATTAAACATCTATTAGATTAAGAGCCCGTAAATTTTATAAAGGCTGAAAGTTTCTTAACGCTAAGAAAGAAGCGGTAGAAGCAATGACCAAATACAAGACTTTAACTCATAGTGATTTTGGCAGATACCAAATGCTTACAAAATGAGCAAAGGCGTACAAAATGCTTTTAACAAAAAATATTAAAAAATACGCTTTATGAAATGACGAAAGTTAGTTGGCAGTTCCCTTATTGTATCTATCTTCCTAATAAGTAAGACATGATAAGATACAAATGCGATAACGTTACAAAGTGCGCGTAATAGATACTCAGGGCGCGATTGTAGATTGTTTTGGTATTTAATCACTCGAAAAATGTTACAAATTTTGTGCCAACTATAAATTATTCACCAAACTGTCTACACAAATGCCCACCAATAACCCATATAAAAAATAATACCAATTTCAAGAGATTTTAATCCAGACGTCAATTAAACCACATAATATATACTAGATACCATGTCTAAAAGCCAGTTTCAATTTTCTGTCTCTCTCTGTATTTGCTTATTAGTATAGAATTTTGACGTAAACTCCATCAAAATTGTGTGTGAAATCTATCGCTAGCAGGCAAAAATACAGTTGTAAAGTTATTTTGTGTCTAAACTACTGCAGATATTTAATTTAAAATTTCTTGTGTCGACATACATATCCCTGGTTAATTTTTTCACAGATTAATTTATTTTATTAATTATTATTACGGGCTAAACTTAAAAAAGCAAATAAAGCACCAAGTAGAAATAAAGATCAAATGTATTAAGTGTTATTGTGTCAGTTTTAAATAAGGCCAAGCGGATTGAGTAAAATTGGTAGCAAAATTAAAATACATTTTTTAGGTGTATTTTTTAAATTAAAAATAAATTTCTGTGATATTGTCAGTAATGAGTACATTACAATTTTAAATATTATAAGTATGAACAAAAAAATATTGTGAGATAAATACCTTTTTCACCAGGAGACTGTTTTTAAGCATAATGATAAAGAGCGGCCAATATATATTTCATATTATATCAGCCCGACACTCTGAGCTGCCCAGTTTCCTATTGTGCGTAGTTGAGTGTCAGACGTTTGTTTGTTATTGTAACAAGATTACCTTTTAAAAAGTGTGGACTGCCTCTTAATCGTTCATTCCTGGCTACTAGAGCGTGGTATACCGCCATGAAGGCAGTGGGTTCGTTTTTATCCTCTGCATAGTGTTTAGCCGCTGCAAGGAGCTTGCGAGGGGGAATGTTGAGCCATATCCCCCCAGTTTGCTTCGCCACTCCAACAGCGCTGATTGGTTCGTTCCAACTAAGCAGGACCTCTACTACTTCCTATATGAACAATTTTGTTATTAATTAAAGGATTTGTACAGAAAATTGTTATTGTATATTGTTAGGTATTGAATTTATTTGACACGGATATATGGTATTTTTTGTCAGTATGTCTCAGTTGAATGAAAATATATTTCTCTGGTACATCTCGAATCCCTTTCAACTTATACTTAGAATTGAAACTTTAAAAAACTCATTGTTGTTACTTCTATGTTCATTTTACACTGCTATTTTCGAACACCTTAAAAAGCTTACCCCATATGCTTTCAGCCTCCACATCATATCCAAGGCTATTTGAGCTGCGGCCGGGTCTATGTGTCCTAAGCTCAACAGCTGGCACGCCAGTGGCCTGGCATCCCCCAGGCAACCTCTGCGCACCAATGACCTCAGTCTGCCCCCAGCGCCTCGGGTTACTAGAGTTCGTACACAGAGTTCCGCTACCGGGTGTTGGACCACCATGTCGTGACGGGAGAGAGAGGCGAGGTAGGCTGTAACTACCTAAGAAGCAAAAGGAAATACTTTTTAACCAACTACAAAAAAATATGGTGGGTTTTAATTGACTGTATTTTTGTTTATTTATGTAACCTTATAATTTTTTACTGGGAGCACATATTTCTATAATTCTTTTTTTAATCGAAAGCAGGTGCTTGTCATGTGGTCCATTAAATTTTATCGGGAGTGACGAGTAATTTTTGAGTTATCCAAAAGGGCAGCGACCTACGTCGTACTTCCTGTCGATGTAATTGAAGTTGGTTTTTGTCGTTTGTGAGCAAATACAATTATTGAAATTTAAGAGGAACTGCTGTTTAGGCCAGTCTGCGCCACAAGCGCAGGACACGCACTCACACGCGCGCACTCACGCACGCACGCACGCACGCATGCACGCACGCACGCACGCACGCACGTACACACGCACGCAAGCACGCACGCACGCACGCACGCTCGCTCGCTCGCACGCTCACCTGCACCAGGCGCTCGTCGTCCGCGTGCGCCTGCAGCACGCGCGCGCACACGTCGGCCTGCGACACGAGCACGGGGAAGTGCGCGGGCGCGCGCGAGACGCCCGCCTGGCCCGCAGTGTTACGTGCCACCTCTAAATCTGCCCATTTCCTAATGACAACAATTTCAGACCTTAGAGAACGTCGAAAAATTTTACGAACAGCTGTACTCGTCGAGCGCACATAAGTCTGAAACTTCTGTTCTGAGATGTTGGTCCATTTTTCGGTAGATCCTGGATATCGAAGTCGACAAGATCAGTGCGGCGCTAGGACAGCACAAAGTTCAGCTGGAAGAGCCTTGAGGGATGGCGAAATTACGACTAAGATCCTAAAGGCCGCAGGACGACCTGTCCTAAAAGCCTAGATGAGGACCTGCTGTCATCCTACCGCCGGGGCGAGGTGGTGAATGCTAGCGCGACCCCATCTTGCCCCACCCAGGTGGACGACTATTCACACGTGATGGTGTTTTAGTCAGTAGGAGTCTGATATAACCCTCTGACGCCCCCGCGTCGGAGGGTATCCATGATGGATTTTCCCCACGAAAAAAAAGGACCTGCTGTCATCCACCCTGGTACTATCTGAGAAACTACAGATCTCACTTATTAGCCGATAAGCTGTTTTCGAGGGTCGGTTCAATCAACCCGCCAAAAATTTGATGAACTCCAACCACCGTAACAACCTGGATTTCGAAATTGCCTCAGTACCGTAGACCACATCCATACTGTTCGGCAGATTATACAAAAGAATGACGAGCATAATTAACCGGTGTGTATGGCTTTTTTTATTTATTCTTACTTAAATATTTTTTGCATATAAAATAAAATCCCACAAACAATTTTAGAATTGTCTCAACATAAATTGAAAGATTTATTAAAAAAAATTAGATAAAGACAAAGAAAAGACGCTGTATTTTATGCAACATGTTACTAATTTTTCCCTAAAACACAGTTTATATATTATTTTTCAAAAGAGTCACTGTGGAGTTTCTTGCCGATTCATCTCTGCAGAATCGACATTCCGAATCGGTGGTAACTATACTTTTACGCTACGAAAGCGCTCTTGGGGCCTATTTGAATAAAGCTGTTTTTGATTTTGATTGATTTCTTGCAACTGCCAAAAAAATTTGAAGTTTGTGTTAAAAAGAATTTAATAGTTAAAGCCTATTTTTCGGTTGAGGATAACATTCATGATCAAGATGTGTTGATTTAATAGCACTGTATTTCATGCAACATGTTGCCAATTTTATAAAAAAGCACAATTTTTATTCTTGTGCAGATTCTCCGTTCCGAATCCGACATTTGTAAAATGACGATTTAAAGGTGCTTTTGAGGCCTATTTGACAAATTAATTTTGATTTTGATTTTAACTGGCGATATGTCAAGGTGCTGAGGTTATGTACTTTACGGCGACGATGACCATCCAAATTTAACTCCAAGTTACCAATACCTGGAATACCTTCTCGCAGTTGTTCAGGATTTTTGTCGATTCGAAGATTCCGCAAGTTTTCGGGCAATGTGTCCTGCCTGTACAATGTCGAGATGTTGATATTGAGGAAGGTATTAGCCCACAAGTTTGAAGACAATCAGCGTGCAGACCTATAGAATCAGCAAGTTGAAGAGATAGTGTATAATGCTGATGTTTTGTGCGAACTTGTGGAGGCTTATATCCCAGCAGTAGACTACGAAGAGTGTAATATTTCTTATACAAAATGGTACCTGTAGACGGAGTTGATTTCATCAAACGCCTTAGTCAGTTCTACTAGATATGTTCCAGCTTCTGTCACAAGCTGATTTAGGATCATATAAATGGTATCTTTTCCATCCTTGCGTCTTAACAACACGGCTACTATTTTGGGTATTTCGTCCTTTGGCACCTGAATGGGAGAATAATAACTTTTATCATGGAAATCTTTAATCATAAAACCTTAAAATACAAAATCTTCTTTATACTTACTGAGTGTGCGAGACCAGAAGGTATGAGATTGACTCTCCAGAGGCAGCCAAGACGCGCGTCTATTATGTAATTCGGTTGAAACACAACCCAGTTGCCTGAGTCTGTATGTCTATTAAGGATATGCAAAAAGTGACCCGGTTCATGGGACCAACAAAAATGTGACTTTTATGTATTACAGAACACATACAATTTTAACTACATCAGTATATACAAAAATGATAAAAAGTTAATTACCAGAACCTATAATTGCATTTTACAATACAATTATATAGACATTTTTAGTAATTTCCATATTGGTTTCTAATATGAATATCTGTCATTGTGGGTCTGTCCAACGAGCTTCGAAAGAACGTAATGCCTTTGGCCTCATTGTAATCATAAACGCCAGATAACTATCGTAGCCTTTGATAGGGAAGCAGTACGTCAACCTGCAATTAGAGGAGCGCAGCTTATAAAACTCCAATCCTTATGCTAAATTTGAAGGAGGTTTTGTACAGCAATTCAGCTGTGCTTAGGCCTGTTCGAGTTCATTTAATTACATATTGTGAAGGATACACATAGGACAGGGCTGATCGTCGACAACGGCAGGCTTCATAGAAATCCCTTGTACCACAGGAACGTGAATAACTGTGTTATTTTCTGTCTTCGACTCGTCCATTATGTCAAATATCTGCGATGTTTGACTTGACTGTGGGACGAACAATTAAATAACTATTATTTGCTATTTATATATTATTTTATTATATTTAAAAAATAAATATAAGTGTGTGTGATTTCTTTCGAAAACCAAATAAGAAATGATACAGACAGAAATTGAAATAAAATAAATTAGTATTTTCGTAACTATTATTTACCTGATGATGTATAACAAGTAGCTGGTCAATCACGCTGACAGCAAAACGTCCAACTAGACCAGTTTTCAGGACATGTTGTGTTGCCCCCCCACCAGATATAGGTATGAGCCAAACCTGTAACAAATAAAGAAAAGTCGATCTTCTGGCGATGTGCTTCCATTTTTGTTTGTTAGAGGCGTCGCGAGATACACTGACCATGGTGGACTAATTAGCCGTTGTGGTGACGTCTGTCCAGCGGGTTAGCGATCGACCGCATACTCTCTTGACTACCACCTGGCCTTGAACGACCAGATTGGGGTCGGCAATAGCTGTAGGCATAAGGTTGCAATATTCCTGGTGTTGCAGGCGTTCTGCTATGGTATCCACTTACCATCAGGCGGATTGTACGGTTGTGCCATAATTATACAACGAAGAAATAAAATGTCATAAAATATCTTTATAACGATATCCTGTCAGCTCTTAATATCCATATCATTGTATCCGACCAATAACTGAAACAGTGTTTAGAGGTAATCCAGTCTAGTAGTAAGCAGTAAGTGGTCTAGTGGTAAATGGTCAAGTAATAAGCGATCTAGAGGTAAGTTATTTAGTGGAAAGTTGTCTATGGGTAAGTGATCTAGTGGTAAGTAGGCTAGTAGTCAGTAGACTAGTGGTAAGTAGGCTAGTGGTAAGTAGGCTAGTGGTAAGTAGGCTAGTGGTAAGTAGGCTAGTGGTAAGTAGGCTAGTTGTAAGTAGTCTAGTAATAGTACCTCGGTGGGTCCCCCGCTGTGTCGAAACAGCGCGCACCACGCCGCGCCGCACAGACGCAGAATAAAAACATCGCGCTCCACTATTGGCCGCGACCACTCCACTTGCAACAAAAGGGCATAAATTTATGATGTACAATAACGAATATTTTATTAATATAACTTCTATTACTTCTATGATTAATGATATATGATCAAAATCAAAATTAAATTTATTCAAATGAAATTGCATTGAAAACACCTTTAAATAGTCATTTTTACACATTAATTATGGTTAAAAGTGAAGCTACTACCAATGCAGAACAGATTCTGCAGGGAAGAATCAGCAAGTAACTGCGGAGTTACTCTTTTAAAAAATAACTGTGTATTTATATGTGTATGAATAAAAAGTTATGTATACTTTCTATTTTCTGCAATTTGTTGATCGTAGAGTTATTCAAGGAGAATGGTTGTAACAATGCCCCATTGTTGCCAGCTAGCAGGATAATGTTACTTTGAGAACACCACGAAAACCAGGCACAACTGAAAAGTTAAAAAAAAATACTTATAATCTTTTGTAATATCTTAAATAAATAACCAAACAAAGTGCTCAAGCCTTGGCTTGTGACACATATATCTCTCTCCTCGTGTGACTTCAGAGCTAGCGGTTTGAACAAATAAATGTTTATTTATCAAAAAAATTGTATTTTCAATTAAATCCTTTGTATTATACAAAATAATGATAATTCAGTGAGAATAATTTAATTTAATTCCTAAAATTATGCGATTATTCATCAGTTTCTTTATGATTTTATCACGTAAAACTATCATCTGTAAACTGACTTTACAATAACCATTTATTTTAAATATAATATACTGACACAAAAAAAAAAAATTAAATAGGGAAAAATATTCAGTATTAAAAAAACCTATATATTTTTATAATTTACTAATATCAAACACTTCTCCTACATGGAGAAAGCCTAAGAATGGGAAGCTAAGCAGTGGGATGTCACAGGCTGAATGGATTTATCAAGCACTTTCATACCTAAATGATGTAGCCTTTATAGTCTTTAACTGCTTTTTGTCTGGTAAGACCTGTAGCAGCTCTACTCCATGATCAGTTATGAAGGCTATTTCATTCACTTTCGGCCACACAAAGCCTAATATCTTTGAATTTTTCCATTTACATGTGTGGTAATACTCAACATTTGTTGGAGCGAGATCTTTAAAATTCACAAATTCCACGGTTGCATTGTGTCCTTCAATATTTCTCTGTATCGCAAGTATTTTGTGGTCGGGTGAAAATTTTATAGAGATAATCGGTCCTTTGTCTTGCATTCTGAATGAAGTGCTTTTTGTTTCATCCATACCATTTACTGTGACACCTGTTACACCGCCCGATCTGACAGTAAAAACCTATAATCAAACATTAGAAAGTCTTTTAATTTTTTGCTATTTATTTATTAATGATTTATTTTTTTATTTGAAAAAAAAAACAGTATTGCAATTTTTATTTATGATTAAGCTTCGAATCGATATCATATTCCTATTTATTATCGTTCGATCGATATAAATAGAAAAGAGTAAATGTATTTTAAAATTTGTTTTAATGATCAAATAACATAGAACTGCAATTGTTAATAGATATACTTTTATATATGCTGTTATATGACATTATAAGATAAAATTTAATGTGATTATGAGGATTTATTTACTTATTTATTATAAAACAACATTTAAGGTAGGTACCTCTCCATTTGTGTCGTCAAAAAATACGTTGGTCACAGGACTATCAGCGTCAAATCTTTTAGGTTGTTCGGAAAGCGAGAGGTAGTATTTATCACTGTCCTTTAAACAAAAATTTGCCATTATTGTAATAATTATTACCCAAAAACAAAAAGCACTTTAACGATTTCGAGCAATATTTTGACTTTTCTGTTTTGACATATGATATAATGTCATGTTATGACTTACGACGTTTAATTCGTAATGATCAAATTAATAAAAAAATTAATTAATTACTTAAGTTTATTTTATATTTTCAGTAAACAATAAACTTTTGTACACTAACAAATTATGAAAAATTTGTTAAGTTAGTCAGTACAACTTGGTATACGCATGGTTACTTTCGTATACGTATTTACTCTATATTGTATTCAAACAAGTGAATGAAGAAGAAAATTGCTATGGTAACCAAAAAGTTAAACATATTGTTCTCTTTGATATTGTTGGGATAAACTTTATTTAATAGGAAATAATGGAAAGTATAGAACTAAATTCGATTCATAAAGATTATCTAAACAAAAGTGATAGTGAAGAATATCATGAAATAAGTCAAGAAGTAATTAGAGAAGATATTGTGCCATCCAAACCTTTCGTTACACCGGTAAACGAATATAATTTCTTTGTCCAGGATGATACGGAAAAAATAAAAAAGGCTGTATCAAAGAAGAAAAAAACCAAAAAGAAAGAAAAACCAAAAAAACTCTTAGATATCTTAAATACTGAATTGTTAGCGAAGCCGCTTCTTATAAAAAATAATGTAAATTATTTGAATTACAGAAAAGAGCAGGATAGTTATTTATGGAAAAAATCTAATTTGAGTGGTATCTTGGAGTATAAGAGATCGGGAAACATTGAAAACGGGTAATTAATTTAATCTATAATATACTTTTACGCTTAGTCTTACAATTAAAAGATAACAAAAATACAGAAATTAGCTTTTCCTCGCTGATTGTTATGCGGTATGTGCTTAACACATATATTCAACTATTTTTCCATGAATCATCATCAAAAATGGTTAAGATTTGACGAAGAAACATCAAGATTACAATAATTAATTCGAATAGTATCTAAGGAATCTTAAACATCGAAGTATAATTTAAATTAAAAAAAAATCACTCATTCATTTCAATGCGTACTCCCACTAATTTACTGACAGTAACAAACAGCGCGTAACATTTTATTTGTTGTATTCTTGTTTGTGTTTATTGTTTTCTAGTCTGTTTATAATAAAAAAAGTGTGTGTGATCTTATGTACGCTCGTAAGAAGTAATACTTCATTTCCTAGCTAACTTCACGTAGCTGACTTCTTCTTCGTTGATTAGTTAACATCAGGTGTCGGTTTTTTTCATGACGGTGTGCACGCGCCTTTTTAAAATTTACTCTCATAATTTTTCCCTAACGCGCCAAAAGAAGGATAACTTAGAAAAATATTGTCCTTTTTTTAATCAATATGTATATTTTATTGTTAATAGGTAAAGTATTCCATGATTACTTTATTTTTGCAGATTAGTAAGACGTAAAACTGTAAATATCAGTCCAATATTTCCTCGAGTTCTCGAAAGTAGTATAAGAAAAAATACAGTTGTTTATGCTCAATACATGGAACCGTCGCTCTTTAGCGATATCATAACAGAATATCTAGAAAATGAGACAAAACAAAATCCTAGATTTTTAGATGTTATATTAAATAATCTTAAGTTTAAACATCATCATGAGTTCTCACTAGAAAAACTTCTCTCCACAAAACTAACAGATGTTTATAAGGAATACGAAACAATAAAAAAGTCATTAAGCGACATAAGTAAGAATGTTGAAGTTAATAGAAGAACAAGGGACAGCTTAAAAGAAAAATTAATTGAAATAAATCCAAACAGTAAAAAAGATGTAAGATTTGATGCCAGTGTTTTGAAATACACAAAAATAATGTTAGAGTCTAAGGAAGAATATTACAAAGCTTTACAGAAAGAGAAAGAAATTATTCATACGTTATTATCACTATGGTTTGATATTGAAATGGTAAGAGAGAAATCGGGAACAGCGAAAACTGGTTATAGATTAGAAGTAAAACGCAACGAAATGGATGATACCAAGTTTAAAAATGAATGGTCTCGAATCTATGAAACTGAATATTCAGATTTAATCGTGCAGATAGAATACGATTTCGTACTAAAGTATCTCGAATATAAGGAATTAAAACGGGGCAGAAATTCAAGTGGTATGAATGAAAAGAGTACAATAATTGCAAAACCTAAATTGAATATTAACTATGAAGAGTTGAAAGTCCGCGTAGAAAAGATTGTCGATGATGTATTAGCAAGAAATACGACTGAGGTATTCCTAAAAATTGATGACAATATTTTCAATGAACAAGAAAATAAGAGAAAATTAGCTTATGTATCGAATTATTATTATTTTAAAATTTTTGTCGATGATGTTTTCGTTTGCGAATCTGAACAGTATACGAATGATAAAAGGAAATTCGATATTGATTTTCTAGAGTCTTTATCTATTGAAATTCTACCTTGCAATAAATATGTTAATGTTATTTTGTATGAAAATGACGAAAATGTATCATCTTTCAATATAAATTTCTTTGATATAAAGAAAAATATGAATGAATCAAGTTTCATTAAAAATATGTTTATTTATAATAAAACGATCGAGCCGAATAATAAAATAATTGGCAGCGGGTATGATATAAAAGAAATTAGTCGTAAAAACAAAGCTAGACTAAAGTCTAGTAATTTATTTAAAGGGAAATTATGGACGACAGGCGAAGTAAATGTTAAATTCGGCTGGAACGAAAAACTTAACGATACTCAAGGCGAATCTATTAAGTGTTGTATAAATACTGGCCAAAAGATCAAAAAATTACTACAAAATAAAGAGAAAACTAGCTTACCCGTACTAACAGAACTAATAAACGATTTGTATGAGTGTAACGTTGAAAATGATGAGAACATAATGAATGGACTAAAAAACATTTGTATTGGATCTATTAATGTACAAAATAAATTTGATTTTAAAGAGAATAGTCAAGACGACACTAGATTTAAATTGTTGCATCTGAGAAATATTGGTGGATTTGTTGGATTAGAGGATAAAGCTATTCCGTTATTTACAAGTCAGATTTCGACGGAACAATTGGCTTGCTTACAGAAGAGTGAAGAGAAAGATTATCGTGATGTAAAACAAAGTGCTGAGATGGATCCTATAGATTTGCAAAGGTATATAGGAATGAAATTTGTAGAAAAGTTGAATAAAAATTTGATGGTAAGCTTAAATGAGTTTCTTTTGAAGAAAACTTACAAAGATGTGGTCAGGGATTTTGGAGGTATAAGTATTAGGTAAATATAATATATTTATAGGTAGTTTACATTAATATAGTGATATTAATATAAAACAGATGATTTAAAACTTCTTTGAAACACATTTTTTTAGAAGTATATTTTTAAACGAAGTGGATTTATCTCTGGCTGGGTTTTCGAATATTACAAAGCAGAAAATTCTGAAGGAAAGTCTGATAAATGAACAAGAAATACAAATCCAAGTACTTAAAGCTTTCAATTTAACAGACCGCAGTGCCACTACATTGACAGAGGAAGTAAATTACGACGATGAAATAGCCGGTGAGTTTAAGAAATAAAATTCACAATTTGTGTATTAAAATATTTTTACGAGTCCTGTGAAATTACAGGATTCAAAGTACGGCCGTTGAGACCGTTTGTTAGTATAAGTTATCATGATGTATCTGCAAGGACACCGACAGCGATTGGATGTCACCCAACTTGGAACCACTCTGTTAAACTTAAGACGAGGTAGGTTTTAGGTAAAATGCTTTTTGTAGGTTAAAATGCTCGTATAAAACTGAAATGGTTGCTTAACAAGGCAGATTTACTATTCTAATTTATTATTTTAGGTTTGAGCCACTATCCTTTATCAATCTAAATATATATGACGAATGTAAAGATAACGCTACAGAAGTGCACTCCGATGATCAGTCATTACACAGTACAGTATATTATAGAAAAACAAATAGATGGTTAGGAGCTATACAGATACCTCTGCATACTGTTTTAAGTTTGGGCACTGTATGTAGTTCAATATTTTATTATAATATCTTTACTTTGCATACCACGTTACATTGTTATTAGAGCAGCCTAATAATTTTCAGATTCATGGCACTTTTAAAGTAAACATTCCACCTTTGATATTTGGCTACGAAAGTGTGTCATCAAAAGAAAAGCTATCTTTAATTCCAGAAATTACACAGCTTATGAAAAAAGAAACGTCACTTTTGGTTCTTCAAATTACATCTAGTGTGTCTCATTTGGGAGGATATCAAATGTACTGTCAACCAGTCCCAACACAGGGTCAAGATGACTATATTATACAACAGCTGAATAAATTTGTAACTGATTATGTCAATGATTTTCCAAATAGAAATATTTCATTAACATTCATAGGTAGTTGTGGTAAAAATATGTGTGTTTCTGAGTTTCTTCAACCTATACCCCTACCTGATTACTATCTTCCATTAGATCCTAAAAAAAACGAATCAGCTCATTCAAGAGGTTCCGGTCATTCAAAGAGTTCGTCTTCTAAAAGTAGTAATTTTGAGGTTTGGAAGAGTGAGGAAAATGAACTAACAAGGAATGTAGATGCAGTGGTTCGATATGTTTCTCTGATACCTACATATGATATGACTGAATCTCATATGGTCACATTAATGGGAGTGGTAAGGGGATCTCTGATTTTGTTCTGGAAATATTTCAACAGTTGACTTAATTTACTCTTTGTAACCATAATTTTACTGTCAATATTTTGGTTTTCAGGAATTATTGAAAGTTTTATACGGATCTCCATTAGACCACACAATCCTGTTGGCTAGTTATTTTATGGAATTGGGAATAAAATGTTGGGTCGTTGTCGGTTTTGGTTTGCCTCGTGGTCAAAGCAGTTACGTGTTAGTGAAATATTTTAAGAATAAAGTATTAACAATAAGCGACCAGTTAAAAAACAGTAAATTATTTAGGAAAAATGATGGCTTTATATGGTATGTGTATGATGCAGTATCTGGCGAAAGATTCGAATTGAGAGAAATTGGATGTCCTCTCAAAACAGTTAGTTACGTCTTCGACAGTGAAAATGTAAATATTCTCATTATTTTTCTCTTAAGTATATTATCTGACGAATTTTCTTATATTAATATTGACTGACAAAACCTTTTTCTCAGATTTGGGTGAATATGCAAGATTCTCAATCATGCGAGAGTGTGTCATTTGAGTTTACGAATTCGTCTGATTGGAAAGCTGTAAATATTTTTAAGTAAATTTTAAACGAATTCTATGTTAATACTTAATTCTTATTCTACTTTTTTAACTATTTGTAGTTAGATTCGTTATAGTAGGCTATTCGCGCTAATTGATTTTTTTTATACACGAAATTTAAAAATCGTAAACTAACGTCAATAACATCTAATATTGTCCTTAAATACTTATTTTAAAAAAATTAACTTTTTTCCGACGGTAGTACAAATAAAGACGAAAAAATTGTATTATAAGCTTTTTGTGTTTTAAGCATAGTAAAGTAAACATATTACGACATATACTTTAATTTTGATAATATGCGTACAAAAAACAAAAACAAATATCTTAATAACCTATTCCAGGTTTTAAACAAACCTTTATTTCCGACAAAACCAATACTCACAGAGGGTTTGTACAGCAAGCCAGGAAACGTGGAACACTTACGATTCAATTTAGAGGCAAAAATCAAAAGTAAAGTCCAAAAATGGCGTTCTCGTGTTAAAACTATATGGAACAGGTGATGATACAAATATTTTGCGTAGTGTTTAGTTTAATAATTGTGTTTGCTGGCAAACGAAAAAAACCGACTTCAATTACATCGACCATTAAAACAACGTAGGTAAACAAAAAATGTCAAGTAAATACGCATTATCAATGATTACTCCAAAAGTTGTAATCAGATATCAATAAAATTTAAATGTGACCACATGGTAAACATACGCTTTCGATTAAATTAAAAATCTTCAAAATCGGTACACCCAGTAAAAAGTTATGCGGATTTTCAAGGGTTTCCCCTCGATTTCTTTGGGATACCATCATCAGATCCTGGTTTCCTTATCACGGTACCAAACTAGGGATATCTACTTTCCAATAAAAAAAGAATTATCAAAATCGGTTCATAAACGACGAAGTTGTCCCCGAACATACATAAAAATATTTATACGGTCGAATTGAGTAACCTCCTCCTTTTTTGAAGTCGTTTAAAAATAGTGGATTTAATTCTCAAACAAAAAAATAAAATAACGAAATAGACGAGAGGACGGTTGGCGTCACTTTATTAAGTGCTATGTTGCCATGTTGGCTCTCGCAGCTTCGATTCCCGCTTATTACAAATATTTCTATGAACCATTTGTTGTTACATACAAGATGTTTGTATTTGTGTGGTGGCTTTCAATCGTACGTGTTGGAGGCTGTTGAGTGTGATGCGTTTATTTATCACATTATTTACTTTGTTTCTCATTTTTAAGTGTTATTTTAGATATTGCAGTAGTCTGTTAAGAGAAATGCTTCCCCACTACGAATATTGGGCTTTTAATCCAATGGAACCTCGACCAAGTCTTGGAAATAGGCTTAAACAACTTATAGCCACATATAAGGTAGACGATTATCTACTGTATATTGTATTATGTTAATTGTATTACAATTCATAAATTAATAAATTCTCAAAAATATGATATCACTATACTAATGGAGAAGGTAACCTAAATGGTATATATCGACAAGTAATACAACGTAGGAAGACGAAAATATAGTCAAGTAAATACGCGTATTAAAGATTACTCAAAAAGTTGTTATCAGATCTTGATAAAATTTATATGTGACCACATGATAAACACCAGCTTTCGATTAAATTAAAAATCTTCAAAATCGGTACACCCAGTAAAAAGTTATTGCGGATTTTCGAGTTTTTTTTTTTATGTCACTAGGTCGGCAAACAAGCGTACGGCACACCTGATGGTAAGCGATTACCGTAGCTTATAGACACCTGCAACACCAGAAGCATCGCAAGCGCGTTGCCGACCCAATCCCCAATCCCCCCAGGAGCTCTGGTCACCTTACTCACCAACAGGAACACAATACTGCTTGAAAACAGTATTATTTAGCTGTGGTCTTCTGTAAGGTCGAGGTACTACCCCAGTCGGGCTGCTCCATATTTTGAGCAGGAAATTCCTGCTGTGCCCCACCTCAGTAGAAGAGTTTCCCTCGATTTCTCTGGGATTCCATCATCAGATCCTGGTTTCCTTATTATGGTACTAAACTAGGGATATCTTCTTTCCAACAAAAAAAGAATTATCAAAATCGGTACATTCAGGAGAAAGTTATGCGGTATAATACAACGTAGGTCGATGAAAAAAGCGTCAAGTAAAAACGCATTATTAGATATAATTCGAAAGGTAGTTATTAGATCTCAAATAAATTTAAATGGGACCAAATGACACACTCTACCTTTCGAAAAAAAATTTTTTTGTCGAAATCGGTCCACCCAGTCAAAAGTTCTGAAGTAACATACATAAAAAATACAGTCGAATTGAGAACCTCCTCCTTTTATGGAAGTCGGTTAAAAATATCCTGCTAATGTCACGAAAAACTAATTAAAAGTGTGAACATGCCATAAGTTAAATTTTACAGAAGTAATTATTCAAATGAGTCCCTGTTAGTCTAGATTATTATTTTAATCGTTACATATATTAATTACATATTATAATATATTATTTTTGTTTTTTAGATCTTCGGATTTCCTCTAAACATGCCGTATATAAATACGAAGCTCGTAATCTCGAATATTAAATCAACGTCAATACATGCTAACGATGACCCTAACGTCGAGTTCGGTCTCGGCGTAGAAGTGTTCGCCTATTCTAACAACGTTATAAGCGTTTGGGTATTTTTAGCGTGCATTACTAGAATGTAAAAAAGTCGAATGAAATAAAGGAAATACTAATGAAAGTTTTTTTTATATTGTCATAACAATTTTTAAAGTGTTGCTAAGGTTGAGATCCTATTTTCACTGCTTGCGCGTGGGGGGCGTATTGGGCGTGTTCCACTAAGTGACCGCAACGATTGTAATTATTGTAATGCCATTTCTATCATTCCGCCTAAGGCCTGTGGTCATCGCGAGCGATCGCTTGACGTCATAGATGACGTAACTGTTCGCGACCACATCGTGTCCACTTCGCCCACAAATTATAGGTGGGTCAGAGTTTGCTTTCATCAAAATGTGGCCAGAATTTAAAAAAACAACTGTCAATGTAAAATTGTGAATGTTATCTCACATTCGATTTGGCAAAAATGGCACGAGATATTCCCGGGAATCCATGTCGAATTGTTTTACTCCAATCCATGCAAAATATTTACTCTGAACTCTCACAGTTGCATGTTTTCACCATATTGCAAGCACACAGCTGACACCTTACAGCACTCAAATATGCGTTCTACATAAAATTCGTCTACAAGGCCTGCGGCGTTTTTTACGTTAGTGGAACGGAAATTTCTGTGGTCGTGGTCGATAGCGTTGCGGGCCTTTAGTGAAACGTACCCATGTTTCTATTCGTAGGCTATAAAACCTAAATGAGAATTATTTTGTTGATGTGGAATAAAATTAAATCTCTTCCTCCAGCTGATAAAGACTATTTAATTTTTATACGAATTCAATTGTATCAGCGACCTGTAATCCAGACCTTCATGCGTGTATTCGCCGCTTGTAATATAATTAACAAATAAGCTCGTTCGTGTAACGTCTACGTTTCTTTCGTTAAGTAATAAACCATTTTTAATTGATTCGGTATATAAATGACTTCGAATTCAGGAAAATAGATTACCGTTTAACGCAATATATTGTCACCAAACGATAAATAGAAGAAAAAAGAAGGGTAAAAAGAGCAATAACGAAACGCTTCCAGAAGAGCAATATAAAATTTATTTTTTAAACTCATTCAGGAACCTTAAAAAAACATTAAGTTAAATAAAAAAATAAAAGATTGTATGTCTTTTCGTTTTAATGCTAACAAAATAAAATTAACATTTATTCCGTCGCTGTATAAAAATATGCGTAAAAATAGACAAAAGGAGATGTTACAAGAGTTACGTGTCTAGCGATTGATTACAGTTGTCCTTAAAACTCGATGGACAAAGGTGAAGCTATAGATGATTTGCAGTACCGTCTTACTGCGATCTTAGCATAAATTAGGACCACATATTTCATGAACTACAGTAAAATTATCTCCATACTAAGTATAGCACGTAATTATATAGTGATTACCATTTATCAACATTTTAATTTTTCAAAGAAAATTTTCGCTTTAGTGTGTACCAAGCAAATATAAAAGCTAAAATCGCATTAAGAATCGTGTGATAGGTAAAAGCAATATCTTAAAATTATAAATAAATGAATTCGTAGTTCATAAAATTATCTTATACTATTTTAAATATATCGATTGAAAAAACTGTGATTCGTATTCAAAGTTGCCAGGTAATAGCCATGTCACGAAGGTTTTCTAATATTATTTCAATAAGTTTTATTAAAATGGCAACCTTAACTATCAAAAGATAGCGGAAATTATTGTCAAATTACTTACGAAAATACTTTTTATACAAAACGTTGATAACATCGAAAAGTTCAATTTTATGTTTTAGATAGATTATAGATTGATGATAGATTATGAATATGGAGAATAGACATAAGAAAGATTTTCAAAGTTTCAAGAGGTACCTGTGGTGCTAGTGTAGTAAAAGTAAAAAAAGGCGGGAATTACACAATGACGTAACTTTTACACAAATACATATTTATGAATCATGCCGTATGATCTTTAGCGTATGGTACCGAATTGACATTACCGATTTGAATTGATGATGATGATGATGATGTTGATGATGATGATGATGTTGATGATGTTGATGATGATGATGATGATGTGTTGAAGTTATACATTGACAAACAAAAAATAAAACTGAAAAGTTTAATATATTAAATTTAAAATGGGATAAGTTTTTTTTGGATAGTTATATCATGAATGTCCCCTTAAAATTTATTAATAAAAATGCATTTCAAAGAGGGAAATTATTCCTCATCTCTCTAGTAGCGCCACTCGTATTAATGGCCTTTGAATGAACACACTCAAACACAGGTCTTCCTATCTCTATTCTTTACAAATACAAAGCTGATCTTTTTAACCTATTACTTAGTTTAGTTAAAACATAATATGTTATTTTCAAAAGAGTAACCGTGCAGTTTCTTGCCGATTCTTCTCTGAAGAATCTACATTCCGAATCGGTGGTAGTTTTACTTTTAAATATAATAATCACTTAGAAATTTTAATTTGTTAAATGACGTTTTGAAGGTTTTTTTGAAGCGTATTTGAATAGTTATTTTTGATTCGATTTGTCTATTATTGCTTGTGAATACAGCTAGCAGTATTTAAAGATTTTTTGATACTATTTCATTGATCTCTCTAATGATAAATGTTTTTGGATCTGATAAAATTTTCTATTGAATTCTTTATCTGATGATTTAAGACAATTACATCAAATAAAGTCACATGATGACAGCGGTATCTAGTAAATTTTTTATTTGTTTCTTTAAGTTAACATTTGCGACATGAGTATTACCATGATATTTAAGCCTTATTTGTATATTGACAAGTTTCTATTAATATTTTTATTACTTATTTATGTACATTTTCAATTTTAAAATGAGAATTATATTGTAAATATATTTAGTTACTGACACACAGTAGCGAATGATAAGTACGAACTTTGGACTTTGTTACAATTAATAAAACAAACGATCACGAACGCAGACGTTAAAATGCGTGTTAGTACGCGACAGTGCATCACCGTGTGTCAACGTTACACAATTTTCAAATTATTCCAAATAATATAAATATTTTCTTTGTGTGAAAATTACTTTAACTATAAAAACCACACAAACATTTACAAAATCGAATTTTATTATTTTTACTTTCAAACCTTAAAATGGAAAAGGCACAAAAAATATGTAGTTGTAAATAGATCACCATCAACAGTAAACCATTCTTTTCTACTTTACAAACGAGAGAGGCACACAGTCACTTAATAACGTTTTTGTCTCATTTCTTATTTAAAACTAAAGTAAGACTCAAGGGCACATGCAAATAGCGATCGCTCTGGTTATTTCCCATAACATAACAGTGATAACATTACATACAGATGATACAATAATGGCAAGTAGAACAAAAGCTATTGCAATTGTACAATATGTACTAATTATAACTGTGTTAACATAATCAGCAATTTACAAAATTGGTCTAGCGTTAGCTGGCAACCAAATGTTAAAGTATTAAGTACCGAGATGGTATTAATTTAATGAAGTATAAGACGGAACTGCATAAATCTAAGCTTATATACGCAGTGCAATTATTTTGATCTTAATCTAGATGAGGTTTAACTGCCCGGGTCGTCTGGCTTCGTTTGTTTGGAGCGTTTCAGTTGTTGCAGATAGTGACGTTGTATGGGTTTGTGGAGAGCAAGCTGAGCCAAAGCATCGTCAATGGAAAACCACTGACGCTTGCGACCCATTAGCCGTGAGTCCTCCCACTCCGCTAGTTCCTGAGTTACAGTCATTACATACACTTCTGTCCTGTGTTTGTGCTCTCGATTCTGGAATACAATAATAAAAAAAAAAATGATAAAAGATTGAAGAATCTTAGAATTTTTTGTTCATATCAAAAGAGTATACATACATGTTATATTTTTACTAAATATAAATGTATCTCTAATATATAAAATTCTCGTGTCATGGTGTTAAACATTGAACTCCTCCGAAACGGCTCGACCGATTTTAATAAAATTTTGTAGGCATATCGGGTAGGTCTGAGAATCGGCCAACATCTATTTTTCATACCCCTAAGTTATAAGGGGGGGGGGGGGGGATTAAGCGGGTTAATAACATATATGGCAAAGAAACGTTTGCGGAGTCAGCTAGTATTACAATAGTTTAGTAATAGAGTGGTGTAAATATGGAAAAGGATATCACAGAAAAGGGCATTCACAAAAAAGTATCTGTTTTCAATCCTAATGGATGTTGTTATTAGTTACCATTATAAACGCAATTAGAAGTTATTCCAACTGCCTGACTAAATAAATAAATAAAATACTTACGATCTTAAAATGATACGTTTATCATTTTAAGTTCGTAAGTATTTTATTATGCCGTTACAAATTATAGTAAATATGTACTCATTTTATCATCGCAAAGACAACCCGTCTTCCCTGGCGGAAAAAATCTCTGAAATTTCTGACTTTGAATTATTGACAATATTTGAATTTTTCAGAGATTACGTTATAATATTATTAGCGAGTATGAAAGTATAAATAGTTCCAAAATATCTGCTCGAACTTTAAAACAAATGGCAAAAGTTCATATAGATATTATTTCACACAAAAGTGAAATTTAAATTAAAATAATAAAAATTTAAAGATTATGTTTGTTTTGTTTAAAAAAAAAGTATAATATAAATTTCACTAAGTACTCGTACGTTCCTAGTGTACCTAACAAGTGGACTGTGCCGTAAATACCATAATATTAAAACAGTGCGTCTGTGTCTGTTCATGTGTGCCGTGTACTTATATCGAAATAACGATCACGATTCAGCCTACGACATCCCACAGCTGGGCATAACAGCCGCTCTGGTGGAGTGGTGCGAGTAGTCGCCTAAAACACGGACGATTTATAGGTTCGATTCCCGCTCGGGAAAGATAATTGTATTTGTACAAATATTTCATTCCGGTTTCAAAAATCAATTATGTATGTAATTTAAACTTAAATAAACTCTAGCATTATACGTAATTGCTGACAATTACCAATAACCTAATCAATTACCACAAAACTAAGAACATTAGGTAATTGGATAAAAAGTTACACCTCTGGATACCTATTAAAATGATTAGTATTAACGAATACTATGCTAATATTTCACAAAGGGATAACTTTTTTCATATCAGCTTGTTGAAGTAAATATTTTTTACGCACGCTTGACTTGTGGGAGTAAGAAATACGGTGAATACGTGACGAGTGTGTTATAAAAAGTGTAATCAGGCGAGGCGAACGAAGCAAGAGAGGCGCGAACACACATTTTATATGTTTTACATTTTGTATGTCTAACACAGTGCAGTAGTATAGTATTGTGCAGAAGTTATATTTCAATCGTGTAGTCTAGAGTACACGCTTTTTTTTTTCGTTTTACTATATTAGAAAAAATGAAAAAAAAAAGTAGCAATTTGTATAGATTAACAAGTTGAACGCCATGGGGTTCACCAGTTAGGCGTCACTTGTGTTGTCGATAAAGCCAGCTTAAAAGAGCTCATTTATAATAATAAGATATTACTATTGGCGGCGTTTCAAGTGTTAAATACAACACTAAAACAATATTTTTTAAGGATTTATATATTTTGATTAATAAAATATGGATTTAAAAGAACTTTTTAAGCTTAATAATAAAAAAAAAAAATCTTAACTGAACAAAAATGTTGTATACATTCAGTTCCCAAAACAAACTTAACACACTTATTTTTTCTATTATTATTACTTATTTTTTTATATAATTTGTTCTATTCGTACTAGGTCCCCATCCCTTCTTTTCCCGTGAGTGTCGTAAGATGCGACTAAGGGATAACACAGTTCCACTACAACTTTGGAACTTAAAAAGCCGACCGATGGCGGGATAACCATATAACTGCTGGCTTTGAAATACACAGGCTGAAGGCAGGCAGCAGCGTCTTCGATGCGACAAAGCCAGCCCTACGGTCACCAAACCGCCTGACCAGCGTGGTGACTATGGGCATAACACGAGTTCACGTCATTTTTGGCGCGAACCTATGTCCAGCAGTGGACTGCGATAGGCTGAAGTGAAGTGACTAGGACCTGAATTAGGCCTAGGCTGTATATCAGACGCTAGATAGCCTACTTGTACAAAGAGATTTTATAGATTTGATTTTACATAAATAATTTGTACAAAAAGAAACAAATGCTGCATATAACATAATCTGTGACCAAAAACGTTAAAAAATACCGACTTTTATCACTAAAAGATTTACTATCTCATATTTCACAGTTAAGTGCGCCTGTCAATCAAAATAATCTGGTTTTTTCAAAAGATAGCCTATAGAATAGCAGTAAACTATATTTCGTTATAATATGTAAAATTTCTACATAAATAAGAAAAAATGTTTCTTTTTTTTTAGTTAAAAAATAAAACAAGTTTTGTGACGAAATTAATTTTGATATAAATGTAACAGGAATATTTAAAAAGTTAAAAAATATTAAAATAACAAATCCAACCACATATAAGTATCAATATGATAAGGTGAAGAGATGTATGCCTCATTTTTAGAAAAAAAAAAAACCTCACAATGACTCCACACCATTTATATACTATATAAATAATTGCTTGCACTACCAGTATCAATAACTATAAAATGTATTATTGCTTTTGTTTTCGTAAATTAATTAATAATTAAAATTATATATAGAATGATCCTCATCGAATTAGATATACAATGAGGTTTGAGGCGCATACAGCAATGCTGATGTCAGACAATGTCAATACGATTGACGGTCAGTAAATTTTTGTTCAATTTCAAATCAAGTTATATATAAATACTTTTTTATAATTTTATAAATTGATAATTATTATACTTATTTAGTGCGAATTAGTATATTCTACTACTAGTATCATACAAAAATTTTGCTATGAATATTTTTATCATTATAATCCCTATTAGGGAAAAGATTTTGTACATGAGATATGTTTAAGCTATAAAAAAAAAAAAAAAAAACTCATGAAATATAACAGACATCTGTTCCTATAATCAACAATATAATGCTTGTGTTTTAGGTAATAACAGCTGACTTATAAATAGTTTTTTTATTTTATTTAAGTCACAAAAATAATACATCTTATATATAAAATTTTCATGTCACAATGTTAGTTAACATACTCCTCCGAAACAGCTGGACCGTTTTTTATGAAAAATTGTGTGCAAGGCTAGGTATGAGAATCAGCCTACATCTATTTTTCATATTCGTAAATTATAAGGGGGGGGGAGGAGGATTAAGAACATATATGACAAAACGACGTTTGCAGACTCAGCTAGTAATTATGTAAATACAAATATCACAAGCAGACTCAGACTGGAATCAAACCCGAAACTCACGGAGCAGAAAGCAGGGTCACTACAAACTAACCAACGGGCTAGTTTACTATATGGCAAGATTTAATTCTTGTAGACTATTCAAAGATT
Organism: Melitaea cinxia; assembly: GCF_905220565.1. Classification (NCBI taxonomy): domain Eukaryota; kingdom Metazoa; phylum Arthropoda; class Insecta; order Lepidoptera; family Nymphalidae; genus Melitaea; species Melitaea cinxia. Next base: position 15,933,805 of record NC_059407.1, on the reverse strand, counting down.
TATTAAAATTAGTAAAATTTCCATATTACCTAAGACACAGAAAACGACATACAACATTAGAAATTGACAAAGAATATTTGGATGTTTCATTATGTATTATAAGTAAGTAAGTATCTAATATTTATTTAATTAATGTCATTAAAAAAATTTTGACAGAAATATAAAGCCGAATGTGTTACAAATAAAATACAGAAATTAAAAACAACACAAATATTATTAATCCGTAAACTACGTCACAAGAATTTCTTGATTTTTTCATCCCTCCCCCGTCCTTGTCACATTTAGTCACATTTAGCCTTACTTATAAATTATAACTTATTAAATTAAAAATCACTTTCGAAATTATATTTGTTTCATATAAAATTCTTTCGTCAATAAAATTAATAACAATTCAACACAGGTATGAAGAATAAAATTATTTTAATACTAAAAGTTATATAATAAGTATTATATTTTGAAATGTGATGTCACAAAATTTCGAGTCCTCCCCACCCATTGTAATAGATGTTTGTGGTTGCTTGTAAACGAAAAATAGCTTTTCTTTTAATATCATATTAAAAAATCGACTGTTCCAGCGGGGATATAACCTGTATCTTCGACTCACCATGTTGGTCTTCTAGCCAATTAAGCTTGGAACGATGTAGCCGTTAGGTTGAAATTTTTGATACGATGATTTTATATTCGGTTCTAAGCGACCGCAGCGCCAAAATAATACGAAAAAAAAAACCGACTTCAATTACAATCGACAAGTAAAAGAACGTAAGTAGACAAAAAATAAGACAAGTAAATATGTGTTATGAAATATTACTCAATAAGTTATCATCAGATCTCGATTAAACAAGAATCATCAAAATCGGTATACCCAGTGAAAAGTTATCTATACATATAATATAATTGTGTTTGCTCGCAAACGAAAAAAAAACCGACTTCAATTACATCGACGAGTATAATACAGCGTAGATCGACGAAAAAATAGTCAAGTAGCTACGCGTTATCAAAGATTACTCAAAAAGTAGTGATCAGATCTCGATAAAATTCACATCTGACCACATGATAAATACCAGCTTTCAATTAAATTAAAAATTATCAAAATCGGTAAAAGCGTAAGGTAAAAACGCATTATTAGATATAACTCGAAAAGTAGTTGTTAGATCTCAAATAAATTTAAATGGGACCAATTGACACACACCACCTTTCGATTAAAAAAAAATTGTCGAAATCGGTCCACACGGTCAAAAGTTCTGATGTAACATACATAAAAAAAATACAGTCGAATTGAGAACCTCCCCCTTTCTTGGAAGTCGGTTAAAAATGGTAGGAACGTCAAAAGTGTACATTGAATATTTTTTTAAAAGAATACTTGGGGTGTGATCTACTATCGATACCGAAGCCAAAAATATAGTTTTTAGAATTTTTGTCTGATTGTCTGTATGTGGGTGTCGTAAGAGGCGACTAAGAGATAACAAGGTTCCACAACCACCTTGGAACTTAAGAAGCCGACCGATGGATAACCATCCAACTGCTGGCTTTGCAATACACAGGCCGAAGACGGGCAGCAGCGTCTTCGGTGCGACAAAGCCAGTACTGCGGTCACCAACCCGCCTGCCCAGTGTGGTGACTATGGGCAAAACACATAAGTTCACGTTATTTTGGCGTAAACTTGTGGAGGCCTATGTCCAGCAGTGGACTGTATAGGCTGTAATGATGATGATGATGATGATGATGATGTCTGTATGTATGTCCGGGATAAACTCAAAGGTACTGCATGGATTTACTTCAAATTTGGCACGAATATTATTAAGAAGTCGGGTCAACATATAGGCTACAAATTATCACGCTATCACCTACGGGGAACGAGCAGTGAACCTTTATTTCTTCAACACATTCTGTAACAATGTGTAATCTAACGACGCATATTTGAATGTTGTTGTTATTATGTTAATAACCATGCTATATAAGCTAGCTTCACACTATAAAAATCAAGCAATATAAGTTATTAAGCCAATAAACATAATTAAATGAATATAAGTAGATAAGACAATTTTAAAGCAGCGCCATCTATGAAATTTTTCTGTAGATATGAAATGTAAAGAAGAAACGGGTAAATGAATATTATTTTAAATATAATCGTAGGTATTTTTGGTGCTGTATAGCGTTCACGCAGACGACATCGTGGGCAGCAGCTAGTACAGTATAATATAACATAGATTGATGAAAAAATTGTCAAGTAAATATGCATTATTAGATGTAACTCGAAAAATACTTGTTAAATCTCCAATAAATTTAAATAGGACTATATGACACGTGTGGTGCATGTCAAACAAATTAAGAATCTCCTCCTTTTTTTGAAGTCAGTTAAAAATCATACTGTATAATCTAATTACTAACCTAAACTAACCCCCTTTATCGTCCCTATAGCAATAGAGTATCTTGGAGTTTCATTGATGCGGTTAGCAATGCTTAGCCTATTAAAATTGATATCATTTAAATTAATACATCAGAATCTTTGCAATTACTATAAATAATCTCGCCTTTTCATACAAATAAAATAAATTACTATAATATAATTTAAATTTATGAAATCAATCATAAAATTATGATAATGTTATCAAATTTATAATCTCGAATTGAAATATTTACTTCATTGATAAATATTACTATATAACTTTCAATAATAATTGGTATTAGTTATTCATTTACCTTCTCAGACCTTCCCGATATGCACACAAAATTTCATAAAAATCGTTCCAGTCGTTTTGGACGAGTATTTTAACAAACATTGTGAAACGAGAATTTTATATACATATAAGATTTATCTAAGTAAATAAGAATTGGAATTATTAATTACATGGAAACATTCACCTGGTGCATTGTAATTAATTAAACATACTTAAAGAGGTCTAATGATAAGAAAAAAATAATTTTGTTTATTAAATCATTAACCTTATCAAATTATAATAAATTACTTCATTAACTAATCACTAAATTTTTAAAACTTTTGTAATTGGTTTGTAAATTTTTTAAAAGCTGAGCCTTAAATTGCAATATTGAATATCTTTAAATAACTTTTTTATCTAATATTGTTAATTGACTCGTAAAGTTATTGATGATAGTCACTTTTTTAAGTTAATATGATACAAAAAGCAAAACAACGATTAATTTTAAAAACAGTTCTAAGTTCTTACACTTCTGTTTCTACTTTTGTATCAAATAAAGTTTATATTTATTTTATTTACATCCAATAATACTAATAAATGATTGTAAGTTATAAATTGTTTTCTTTTAAAAAAAATTGCACTATAATGAATGTTATATTTTATTTTTACTTTATTTTATGACAAAACTCGTGAGCATTCACATGTCATGTCGACACTGACGACACTATGTTGACATGAGGTTAGGAAGAGTTTAACAAAGATCTCACCTCGAATACTCCCAGACACCTCCCCAGCTTGCCGATGACGCCAGCCTCCTCAAGCACTTCCCGCATCGCGGTCACCGAGGGCTCCTCCTCGGGCTCCACGCCTCCGCCCGGCACGATCCAGTTGTCAGGCCGACGCGAAGACGTCACAAGCAACACCTACGCACAAAATACACGATACTCTCGAATATCACCACATGATCACGAATCATCTAATAAAAATACAATGCTAACCTCCGTTTCGGCGTCCGATCGTACGCATATACAAGCCGCGCGGCGCCTAAACCCCTCATCGTCGTATATCCGTATTGAATTAGGCTTTTCCTTAACCATTTCGAGAGTACACGTAAATACGAACAAAATAGACGATTAAAAACGAAAAGCAGACATTAAATAGAAAGAAAACTATCAACCGAACAAAATTATTTAGTGATCAACAAACGCCATAACCGAAGTATCCTAAGATAAACGTATCCATTTTCGACTAATTTATGAGTTACACAATGTACATATAAAATGAAACTAAAATAACAATAACACTACAATTAGAGCAATATTTCAGCTATAACTAGCTCTTGATAGCGAATTTCAAGCCCATGTTGAATGGTGCCTGACGTTTTCTCTGGGAAAATCGAAATAGGTTTTGGAAAGCAATTACGACGAGTCTATCAGCTGACAGCCGGAAGCTAAAAATAGTATTGCCATGGCACTGGTTGTGTTTCTTATATTCAACCTAAATATTTATTCCTACACAATTTTATAATTTATACCTAGTAAATTATTTATTGAATACAATAATTATACCCTTAATAAAATAAAAACTTAAGACAATAATTTAAAGTAGAGCTGAAAGGCTAATATTAGATCACTATAAATAATACACATAACACAAGTAGTGAAGTGAAGTAGTACTAATTGTCTATGCTAGTTTTGTGACAGTTACTTATTTGAAATCTTCGTTTTGTTGTTATTTTAATTCCGTTTTGTGTATAATTTATTTTTAGCTTCATCTAATGGGTAAGTATATATTTAAAGTAATTTAGTTAGCGTAAAATTAAAATGAAATATTCTATTTATATCATATATTATCTTATTACCCATCTAATACTTCAACTAAAACGTCTAATAAATTCTTAAAAAAGTTTATAACAACTATAAGATTGATTAATAAGATTATAGGATTATATTGAAGATGAAGTTTCAACAATTATTTTTTGTTTCAGAGAAGAGCTTCGACTTCGGCGCTTTGTTGCAGAACCACGAGAAGAAGCACAAAAGCAAACCGGTGTATTTAGTAAGCGTTCCTCATGGGGTACTGTATCCAGTTTAATATTAATAAATTACTATTACTTTGTAACGCTTAATAATGCATGAGGTAGGTTACATTCGTGTATGAGATATCAAATGCTTTTGTCTTAGAAAAAAGGATCTAAACCTCTTTTGATAGTTTGTCTATGATTTGCAGGTGAAGAAACGACTGGAGAACAGCATCAGAAATAGAAAGAGTACTCGGCTATCAGTGTTTGATAGAATAAGAAATCTTCCGAAAGTAGAGAGTCCGGCGCCGGTTGATAAAGTTCTGTCTAAAATAGAACACAGACGAATGCAACTAGAGAAATGGAAGGCAGAGAAAGAGAAAAAGAAAAAGGAAGCATCTCTTCAGAAGAAGAAACCGTTCGTAGCTGGGGTTCCACAGCAAAGCCTGAAGTTTGTGCCGCCCCCACCTCCACCTAAAGCCTTGCCCAGTACGTCTGGGCGTGTCACTCGATCGCAATCAGCCAAACAAAACTCGACCAGCAATGTTTCTAAACAGAAAGATATCAAAACAGATACGAAACAAACTAAAAACCAAATTCCATCATTTGCACCAATAAATGCAACCTTTAAACCACCAATATTCAAAAATATGACACAGCTTCCCATTTTATCACAGCCAAAACAGGCAGATAAGGTAAACATTGGGCAAGTATTACCAAGCAAAGAAATTAAAAGCAGAGCAAAATCAAAACCAGTTCCTAAAAATGAAACTAGAAAATTAAGAAGTAGGGCACAATTGACAGAGAAATCAAATATCAAGTCTAAAAAAGTTTTGAGTCCAAAAAAATCCCTAATGTCTAACTCAAGTTCGAGTATGGGATCAAGTACAGATGAAAAATCATCAGTAATTAGTAAAACTCCGAGAAAATCTGTTGAAAATGCTTTTAAAAATGACCTTATTATTTTCACTCCAAAAAACAAAGTTCCAAAAAGTGAGTCTAGCTCAGAGGAGAAACTGAGGTCTCCGATAAATGTTGATTTACCTATGACACCGGAGCAGATAGTTGAAGAGGCTAAGAAAATAAGTCCTTGCGTTACTCTGTCGCGTGGGAAAGATAATGCTAGGAAGGAGATGAAGAAAAAACTTGAAGAAGGTAATTATTTATTTATTTTCATGAAAATAAACAGTATAATATTTTTTTTTAATAAATAATTTAAATAATCGTCACCAAAACAGTTTTCAAAGATAAGATTCTGCTTATAAAGGAATTATTAAAATCTAATAATTTTTTCTCAGAGAATCGATTAAAAATAACTTTCCATTTCCAAAGATTGTTAACACATAACTAGTACATAGCGTGGGTATGCCTTACGAAACCAAGTAAACTCAAATGAATTTGTGAGATTACAGATAGTGTGAAAATCGTTCAATTTACCGATTACAATAATAATAATAATAATAAATAACAAATGTATCAATTAATAACAACTTTAATATTAAAATTAAAATTATTATAAAACGATAGTAAGAACCGGGACCCTCCAATTAAAGCGGCTGTAGGCTGCCGCAGGGGTTTGGTCGGTATTGCACCTGCAAGTGCTGAAGCTGACATACGGTCTAGGACTGCCTAGCCGGGCGTCCTGGATATCGCCCGTAAATGGGTTACTCTGCGATACCAAAAATTAAGTTGTTAGAATGTATAAATTTACCAAAAAATGAATTTGACAGCTTCTTTTCTACCAAATATTAAAATTCGCTTTGAGGGTTGGAGATTTTATTTAAAAAATGAAAAAAAATTATGATTAATATAATGTTATATATATAATAATTTTTATTTTGTTTATAGTGACTACTGTATAAAGTTTTTTTATTGTAATTACTAATAAAAGAAAAAAAAATCTAAATCATTAATTTCTAATCATTATAATTGGTCAGGGTTTTGTTCAATAAAGAACAGAATTAGAAAATCCATAAAAAAAAATGATTCCACTAACAAAAACAATTATTACACTTACGTAATATAAAATATATATTTCTCATTATTTTAGGTCTGCTTGATGAAGATCTGTGTGAGATAGACAACGTGGAATACTTCAGGAGGCAACTTAACTCTGAAATCAAACGTATGACAGAAATGTGTGAAACATGGGACAAGATATCTGAGCAAGTCCAGTTACCGGAGGCCGTACAGGTAATTTTGGACTTAAACAATTCAAACTCAACAGATTCAAATAGAATTTACTCCTTTACGCCTGAAAACATATTTTTTGTTATACAATTAGTTTGGCAAACAAGCATACGGCTCACCTGATGGTAAGCAGTTACCATAACCTATAGACGCCTGCAACGCCAGAAGCATCGCAAGTGCGTTGTCGACCCTACAACCAATCCCCCCAGGGGCTCTGGGTACCTTACTCATCACAGGAATACAAACTGTTTGAAAACAGTATTATTTAGCTGTGATCTTCTGTAAGGTCGAGGTGCTACCCCAGTCGGGCTGCTCTAGATTTTCAGCAGGATATTTCCTGCCGTGTTCTTGACACTACAAATAGCTGTACCATAGCGCTGTGACCGCTATGGCTGTGCGTCATCAAAATTGTATGAAATTATTGGGTGATACTGATAATGTTTTCATGATGGAATTACATGAATATTTGAAAAAAAAAATGGAAAGAAACAGTAAACACTGTTTCACCACTACACAATCCTACTAATATTTTATAAATGCGAAAGTTTGTAAGGACTGTATTTTGTTCCAATTTCACATAAATACTATTGAATCGAATTGTGAGAAAATAGATTTTTTGATTTATCACGACGATTCCATGGAATCGTTATGCAGGTGAAACCACAGGGTGCAACTAGTCTTATAATTTGTAGCAGGAGTCGTTTTTACGCTTTTAAAATCAGATATGTTTCAGTTACATTCATTCAACATGCATTATATTCATTCACCATTCATTACATTCATTCACACTACCATTTCACAACTACTGTTTTGGACACCTACCTGTTCCTTTGTCACACTTTCAGTGACACCCCTAGTAAATATTACTTCACAAAAGCTAATTCCTTTCCACCTTTTAAATGATATTTTATCGTTACGAACAAAAAATTATGAAATGCCAAGTTATGAAAAAAAAAAAGAAAAAAAAAGAACGAGTCTTCTGTTATAGACCTCTTGTGGTCACCAACCCGTCTGCCGGCAAAGCATATGAGTTCACGCCATTTTTGGCGCGAACTTGGGGAGGCCTATGTCCAGCAGTGGACTGTGATAGGCTGAAGTGATGATGAGTGATGTGCTCTAGATTTTTGCCCCTACAATAATATACGAAACGTAACTCTCTATCTTCACTAACTTATATCTCCCTCTTAACTTCCATTCGCCTCGCCCGATGGCACTTTTCGTAACGCTCCCGTCACGTATTCACCAGCTTACTCCCCAAGTCAAGTGTGCGTAAAGAAGTTGTACTTCTAACAATAATCAAAACCGTCTCCTCTTATTGTATGTCATCACGCTAAAAAGGCCCTCCCACTTTATTTGCAAACATATTTTGTATTTATCTTTTTGTATTTGGGAAATAATTGTGTTTGCTCGCAAACGAAAAAAGAAACCGACTTCAATTACATCGACAAGTAATACAACGTAAATCGACGAAAAAATAGTCAAGCAACTACGCGTTATCAAAGATTAGTCAAAAAGTAGTTATCAGATCTCGATAAAATTTATATGTGACCACATGATAAACATCAGCTTTCGATCAAATTAAAAATTATCAAAATCGGTACACCCAGTAAAAAGTTATTGCGGATTTTCGAGAGTTTCCCTCGATTTATCTGGGATCCCATCATCAGATCCTGGTTTCCTTATCACGGTACCAAACTAGGGATATCCTCTCTCCAACAAAAAAAGAATTATCAAAATCGGTACATCCAGTAGAAAGTTATGCGGTATAATACAACGTAGGTCGAAAAAAGCGTCAAGTAAAAACGCATTATTAGATATAACTCGAAAAGTAGTTGTTAGATCTCAAATAAATTTAAATGGGACCAATTGGCACACACCACCTTTCGATTAAAAAAACATTTGTCGAAATCGGTCCACACGGTCAAAGGTTCTGATGTAACATAAAAATACATAAATATAAAAAAAAATACAGTCGAATTGAGAACCTCCTCCTTTTTTGGAAGTCGGTTAACAAACTACAACATAACACAAAATATAAGAGACAACAACAAAATATCGCATAAACCAGTCCAGTTTCCACTAATAACTAATACAAACAGGAATCAGGAAGTAAAAAATGAGATGTATATGTCCCATAAGTGTCTTTTCACATTTGTATTTGTTTTCAGGAAGCTGTATTAGGGGCAGTGGGTCAGGCAAGGCTACTGATGTCTCAGAAGTTACAGCAGTTTGCGTCGTTATTAGCCAGATGTGAGTGTCCCGACCCATCACAGGCACTCGTCACACCTGGAGATTTGCATGGCTTCTGGGATATGGTGTTTATGCAGGTTAATCTTGATGTATTTTTTTAAGTTTGATTCACTCTCTTTCTAATGTTGGCACCTTAATATATTTTCTAATATAAAACATATTATATAGATGAATATTATAACCATACTCAGGTAGGACAAGTGGTTTGGGATACCCATTCCTGCGTGTTAAATGTGTCAAAAATTGGCAGCAGAACCACTAACATAGTTATCGGGGTATTAACTCCGTTACTACCTCCTTAAATACAGGATATTTGTCTATATATTAAAATACTAAATATACCAAAAAAATTTAGTCGCCGTTAATAAATTTGCATCCCTCATCACGTTATGTTTCTCGTAACTTATTTGATTCGTGTATTAATCATTTGATATGGTACTCATCTTTTTCTTAGATTAGTACTTTTTTTGTTCCTATTTAGACTGTCAATCTCAAAGAGTAAACTCCAGTCGTTGCGTCGGAGTTGATACACACATTTTTTTTTAATAAAATTGCAATTTCAGGTCGAAAATGTGGACATGAGGTTTAAGAAGTTAGAAGAGATGCGTGCCCGAGGCTGGGTGGATGAAGAAAGACCAGTCGAGGTCAAGAAGAGAGTCACTAAACCCACTGTTAATAAAACCAAGCCGGCTGTTAGCAGCAGACTGAAGGATATTATCGCTGGTAGAGTGTTTATTATATTTTACAATTCAGCCTGTAATATTTCACTGCTGGGCCTCTATCTACATGTAGAGAATGATCAGAGCTTAATCCATAACGCTGCTCCACTGCGGGTTGATGAATATATTGTCTATTATGAGTAACAATCGCTATCAGGTGTATATGATAACACGAGACCAACATTTTAACATGCTCTACGAGGCACGGTGGAGAGATCCACAAGGACAGACATCTACAGTTCAGCCTATTGCAGTCCACTGCTGGACATAGGCCTCCCCAAGTTCGCGCCAGACATTTAAATTGGAAAGAAATATTGTCACAAATACAAATATTCATCCCTAGTGGGAATCGAACCCGCCAATCGTTGGGGTTTAGCCTACACGGTGCATACACCAAAAAGGGTTATTTTTTGGCGACAGTTATTTCAATACGCCTACCCTCTCCTGTATCCTGTCCTATGCCCAGTAGCGGGATGGAACAGGCTGAATTGATAGGTTTGATATTGATCAAAATTAACAGACAATTTATAGTCATGTAGGCTTGCAGTTGACTCTTTTGGGTAAGACTTTTATACACAGAACAATCTACTTGCAATAAGCTTAACTGTAATGAAATTTTTATTTTAATAACTAGCGGACTAGACAAACGTCTTGCCCGGAATACAGCTACCAAGTTTGATTACTGACATACCGATAGCAGCGCCACTTAGCGGGTCCAATTGTGTTTTCATACCATCCATGAACCCATAGAAAAGTACGTACAAAATTGTAACCAAATTGGTTCAGCCTTTTAGGAGCTCGGTGACAAACACACGCACAGAAGAAATATATATATATATCTGTCCGTCCATATTTTTTTTACACAATAAGTAATCACCAACATATCATATACTAAAACTTTCTATGAAACACGCTGCATCTTATAGTATAAGTGTTGTTTCGATCGGTTCAGCAGTTTTCGCAATAGAACCTAACAAAAAAACCGGCTCTCCATTTATTAGTATAGATATTAATATTGTGTATGTTCACACAAAAAAAAACTTCTTTCAATTAACATAAATAAGTATAGTAAGTACATTACACATTATTAGGGATGATAAAAAACTATTCATCAGATTTCGCTTAAAAATAATACAATATAGCACAAGCTTTTGAATAAATAATTGTGTTTGCAGGCAAAGGAAAAAAAACGGACTTCAATTATATCGACAAGTAATACAACGTAGTTAGATGAAAAAATAGTCAAGTAAATACGCATTATCAAAGATTACTCCAAAAGTAGTTATCAGATCTCGGATTTCGGATCTCTCGAAAATCGGTACACCCAGTAAAAAGTTATTGCGGATTTTCGAGGGTTTCCCTCGATTTCTCTGGGATTCCATCATCAGATCTTGGTTTCCTTATCATGGCACCACACTTAGGATATTTCCTTTCCAAAAAAAAAGAATTATCAAAATCGCTTCATAATCCTTCTTTTTTGGAAGTCGGTTAAAAAAAATAGAATAATCAAAATCAGTACACACAGAAGAGAGTTTATGACATAACATAAAAAAAGTACAATTAAAAATTTAAAACTAAGTACCATTGTTTTAATATTTGTTATTATTATTATTTAATTTACCGATATCATTTTATTTCACAGCTGCCCGAAAAGCCAAGAAAGTACATCAAGTTGAAAATGTACCAGAAAATCCACCCACAGAGGAAAGTAAGACGTTTGAAGCAGGATTTTTCAGTGTCCAGTCACCAGTAAAGTCGATACAATCGACTCCTGTCCGCAAACCAAGTCTACTGAAAGCAGTTTTATCTAACGAGGCAAAGAAGTCCGCTTCGAAGGTAAAAATAGTCTCCCATTCCATTCCAGCCTATTGCAGTCCACTGCTGGACATAGGCCTCCACAAGTTCGCGCCAAAAATGCGTGAACTCATGTGTGTTGCCCATAGTCACCACGCTGGGCAGGCGGGTTGGTGACCGCAGGGCTGGCTTTGTCGCACCTAAGATGCTGCTGCCCGTCTTCGGCCTGTGTGTGTTCAAAATTCAGTGGTTAGATGGTTATCCGCCATCGGTCGGCTTCTTAAGTTCCACAGTGGTCCCGGTTGTTATCATGTACACCTGATAACAATTGTTACTCATAGTACGGAATGTATAGACCAACCCGCATCGGTGCAGCATGGTGGATTAAGCTCAGATCCTTCTCATACATGGGGAAAGAGGCCTATGCCCAGCAGTGGGATATTACAAGCTGAAGCGACATCATTTGCATGCACCAAAGCTTTCATTAAGCAATGTCACTACTGCTTTGTATTCACTGTTTTTAACACATATGTCATCGTATTTAAAACTATCAAATAAATTTAATTTTCATTATGCACTAACAGAATTCAACTTCATACGCCATGCTTCGAGCTTCACTGATCGGCAAGAATATTGAGAATAATGACACTTTGTGTGCGGTAAGAAAGGCTGTTTATATTGTTTATTGCTTTTTGAAGTTATTCTTCTTATGACGCGTTAGGGAAAAATGATGAGAGTAACTTTTTACGATGCGTGTGCACACCGTCACAAAAAACCGACAACCTGAAGTTAGTTTATCAACGAAGAGGAAGTTAGCAACGTTAAGTTAGCTAGCCAATGAAGTATACCTTCGTACGTGCGTACAGAAGTACACACACGCACATGCGCACACACACACACACACACACACACACACACACACACACACGCGAACGCACGCACGCACGCACGCACGCACGCACGCACGCACGCACGCACGCACGCACGCACGCACGCACGCACGCACGCACGCACGCACGCACACACACAATTTTTTAAAATGTATCACTAGGTGGGCAAACAAGCGTACGGCTCAGCTGACGGTAAGTGATTACCGTAGCTTAGCAAGCGCGTTGCCGACCTTACACCCAATCACAAAAAATCAGTATTATTTAGCTGTAATCTTTTGTAAGGTCGAGGTACTACCCATTAATTTTTTGAGGTAATAACATTATTTTTATTAGTTAGAAACATCTAAAGAATTCATGACATTTTTGGTGCAAACTTGTGTAGGCCTATGTCCAGCAGTGGACTGCATATTTAATAATGCGTATTCTTCCTTGACCATTTTTTTCGTCGATCGACCTCATAAAATTCATAATCGATGATATACGAATAATTATTTTTCAATAAAAAAAAGATTGTAAAAAGAAAGCACATTCGTTTTTTTTACAACTAATGAAATAATCCTTACGAAACGTAACTCTCTCTCTCTCTTTCTATATTCACTAACTTATATCTTCCTCTCAACTTCTGTTCGCCTCGCTCGAGCACACTTTTCGTAACTCTCGACACGGACTTACTAGCTTACCCCCCAAATAAAAATATGTGTAGTTAGTAATTTTAACCTATGAGCCTAAATTATAATTATAATTCTGATTACAGCAGGACCCAATACCATTGACACCGATAAACTTGGACGCAACACCTGCGAGAAGTATCTTGAAGTCAGCAAAGAAATCTGGAAAGAAATCAATAAAAGTTGTTTTATTTGATGAATCGGATTCAGATATCACAGAATCGAATAAACTTAACGATGAATCAGACATATCAGGCGTGGAGAAAATCGAAATTGATCAGACTATAGATAATGATAAAACATCAGAAGGGAAAGAGAATAAGAAAGAATCTTCTAGAAGGAGGTCTAAACTTATCCGTCAAGACGCTACAGAAGACCGGAGTCCGGTCATGACTAGAAGCAGACGTAAGAGTTTACAAACTCCAAATATAGAAGGTATATTTATTTTTCTTTGTAACACAGAAAGCGACCACAATGTAAGATGTTATATTTTTTTTTGTTAGTGAAAATTAAGAAATAAATTATCTATTTTCCTTTTTTTTTTCAAAATAAATAAAAAAATTAAATTTTTTATAATTCAAAACACGAGGCAAACCTAGTACAAAAATAAAAATATAATAATGAGAATAAATAAAATTGTAATTTATTTAGCATTAATTAAAAAATATTTAAGAAATATTATATTATCTATTCATTGAAACTATCGTAATATTTTTAAGGGGTCGAAGAAAAGAAAAGCGGAAAAAAGAAGGCGCTGCAAGAAATTGAGATGAATGTAGACGATGTAAAAGGAACTTCTAGAAGGTCGTCAAGACGGAAGAGTTATAACAATGAACATGTTGCGTGATTGTGAATTTGATTTTATCCAGTGTTGATATTTTATTAATAAACGAATTCTTTAGGTCGTTGTAACCAATCCGCTTCGTTAAGAGGATTCATGTGCATCCGTGTGACAAGTGATACAAGTCAAAAATCATTATTCTACGGGAGAGCTAAAATATGATTCATAAAGTTCTTGTTCTTTTTCAATATACATTTTAGTTATGTTTTGGTTAATGTTTAATTTTAAAACTAATTTACGATGGATACTTTTATGTTGTACCTTTTGTCACATTTATTAAGTGCCAAAATTATGTCGTAAATGATACTTGTACAGTTATTTTAAACCTACAGTTACAGTAAGTCTTTGTGTAAATTCTATAGAATAATGATCCTAGTGGGATGTTCCTCAAACAAAAGATAAAGATAATAACAATTAAGACTTATTTGTTTTTTTATCACTTGCCTATTTACATAATTTACCTGAATTTTATCAGTTTACAAAAGTTTAAGGTTCAAAGGGATATAACTCAAGATAAATCAGTATTCACTTAAAATGTATTGAAATTTAAATATAAAATTACATACAATCAATCCCATTTAAATCGTAAAGCACCAAAAATAGTGTTAAATGCCTCTGGCCTGTTTCACCAGTGTGGATGAAGTTTATCCTGCAAATAAGTTATGATTAGACTTTAACCGCAGGATGTAGATTAAGGTCAGTAATTGGTAACAATATCGATAACGTTACCTTTGAGGTTACTAAATAAAGATGTTCAGCAGGAAATTTACTGTTTAAAATATGGAGACTTAGACATTACAGAAGATAACAGCTAAATAATACTATTTTTAGCAGTGTTGTGTCCATGTTGGCGAGTAAGGTGATCAGAGTTCCTGGGGGGAAATGGGGATAGGGTCGGCAACGCACATGCTTCTGGTGTTGCAGGCGTCTATAAGCTACGGTAATCGCTTACCATCAGGTGAGCCGTACGCCTGTTTGCCGAATGTTTTGTTGAATGCCAAGTTATATTGTCACTCTTATCAAACTCCCCGCGGGGCAGACGCGGTGCGGGGATTTCCTGCGCATTTTTGCACAGAGTCGCAACGTCTCAAGCCTGTTTTACGCCGAGGCAACAATGTCTTTAAGAGGTGTCGGTAAAAACATCTTTATTGTAATGAAATAACTTTTTTGGATTTTATCGCGGTTTTTTAAGTTTTTAAGATGCACGACGACGGGAGGACTGTCCTCTCGTGACCATGGTTGTTGTAAAATGTCCCAAACGAAAAGTTCTCATTATAATGAGTTAAAAACCGCGTAAACATTAGAAAACAATACGAAAAACAACTTTATTTTGTGACGTCAGAAATAACGTTATCAATATTGTTACCATTCTCTTCTTTATATCAGAAAAAAACGTTTTTTTTTTCTCACGTTCCGATTATGAAAATTCGACTTATGTCACTTATCACAGGAGGCGTAGAAATAGACCAATTAAAGTTAGGGTTTTTTTTTTATTGAACTTTATTTCAAATCGACGCGTTATATAAATAAAATGCCTGAACAATTTTTGCCATTGAATATTGCTACTTAGATTTTTCCTTACGGGACGATATTTTCATGTGACATTTTTGGTCGTTTTGCTGTAATTGCAGAAATATAACCAAAATTTCTGGTTTAGACGCCATTGTTTGTTTTTAAATAAGTAAAGAAGAGTCGTAATTAACTTCCAAATTAGGTTTATGACATATTTTACATTTTTAGTTTGCGTTTTTATATTAGTAATAACATTATTATATCTTAAGGTAGTCAGAAATAATGCTTCATTTAATTTTTATATATTTTTTTAATGTACAAAATCTTTTATTTTAACTTATAGAATTATTTTTTGTTTGTACGATTACCACAAAATGATTTTTACCATTTAGCTAATTTGATTTTTTTCTATTTCTCAAATTTCCTAATATTAATTAATTTATTTTGACTTTCCTTGTCAATGATGAGGTTAGAACTCACAATTATCACTTTAAATATTTTTACACGTAGTAATTAAGATAGACGTAAGTTATTCTAGGTTTCGAATGTGACGAACATGTGAAAGTAATAGTAAAAAACGAAGTTATGTTAAAAAATTACAAAATAAACTTATTTATCGACCACATCTTCGATTTATTTGTCAAATTCTGAAAATAATCAAATTAACTATTAATTTTGGTTATATATAATGCTTAATAATAGTAACAAAACAACAAATAAATTTAACTACAAACAGATGGGATTTGTTATTTTGAATATTTTTATGATCAAACTCAAAAACTAATGAACCAATTTCAAAAATTCTTCCAAACGGAAAAAGTCAAAATCGTGTAGTACAATTTTTTTTTCAGACATCAACAATAAAATTTTATTTGTTAAGAACTGTAGAATTAATTTTTTTTTTCAAAGTATATTTTTTGTAAGATTTATCCAAATAAAGTAAGGTTTTAAAAGGAAGCCTTTAAATAAGTGAAAAGAGATACATATATTTCATGGAGGGTCTATAGGAATGAGGCATTTTAATTTATTTACGAATTTTCCTAAATAAATTTAGGTCTCATAAATGTATAATGTTTACTTAACCTAATTACACAATATAATATTAATATGATGTAATAAAATTATTCATTGTTATCTTCGCATGGTGTGTTCTGGATATGGGATGACAGTTGATTTTAAAGTAAAAAATAGGTAAAAAAACTTTTTAAGTTAAACGGTTTTATGTTAAACATACATTGCAATGTTTAAGATAAATGTACTAAAAACCAAAAAATAATAAAATAGATACAGTCGTGGGAATTATAAACATATGCATAGACTAGACTAAAATAAAACCGTGGGGCACGTCAATTGTCTACAATCGTTGATTAAAATGTTTGTTTTGTAATGTTACACTATAATTAGGCAGTTGTTCAACCGACAAAGATGGACGTGTGATAAGTAGGGCTAGAATGTGGAAACAAGCTAGCAAGCTCGATTATAAGCGAGTTTTAGGGTTTCATAGTGGTGAGCGAGTAGTACTTTTATCATATGTTTTGTCGATTAAAGACAAACTACGAGCAGTGAAACGATTCCTCGCCAGCCAGCAGTGTGAATGTCCAACGATAAACTAGTTGAAACATCTCTTTTATTTACATGGAGTGTATAACTATTGGAATTTCCATGAGCAAGAAAATAGTAAGTAATTTCCTCACCGTCTGCGGGCCAACTGCCTATTTTAACGACGAATTAAACGATTCTTCTATCGCACATTAAGTCGATAATTTGTAGACAATTGACGTGCCCCACGGTTTTATTTTAGTCTAGTCTATGCATATGTTTATAATTCCCACGACTGTATCTATTTTATTATTTTTTGGTTTTTAGTACATTTATCTTAAACATTGCAATGTATGTTTAACATAAAACCGTTTAACTTAAAAAGTTTTTTTACCTATTTTTATTTTCTAGTTTTTAGTTTTTATTTCGCATTCTGTTTAATTCATTTAGTGCTTCATTATTGCAAGGCCCATCTTAAATATTGAGGTTGTATAGTGCACTGTATTCTTCTTGTCAAGCCCTTTTATTTGATACCCATATTGGTGGGATTGATAAAAAATTGTTATCAGACATTTGGTAGCGGCGGCCAGCTTAGATTTTAATTTTGCATAGTAAATTGTATTCTACTTGTTGAGACCTTTCATTTGATACCCATGTTGATGGGATTGATAAAACCTAAGTTATCCGCCATTTTGTAGAGGCCGCCATCTTGGATTTTAATTTTATATAGTACATTGATTATACTGGTTGAGCACTTTCATTTGATACCCATATTGATGGGATCGATAAAACCTACGTTATCCGCCATTTTGTAGCGGCCGCCATCTTGTATTTCAATTTTTTTATAGTATATTGTATTCTGCTTGTTGAGCCCTTTCATTTGATACCCATATTGATGGGATTGATAAAACCTACGTTATCCGCCATTTTGTAGCAGCCGCCATCTTGGATTTCAATTTTTTATAGTATATTGTATTCTGCTTGTTGAGCCCTTTCATTTGATACCCATATTGATGGGATTAATAAAACATAAATTATCCGCCATTTTGTAGCGGCGGCCATCTTGAATTTATAATGATAATGAATAAACATAATTGTATTGTCACCAAAATCCAAAGTGTATACAAAATTTCAGATTAATCGGTTGACAGGAAGAGGGTGAAATTTGAATTACTAAATTTGACCCAAGAATAAATAATAAATAAAAAATAAAACAAACGGGGTGAGCTAAATAAAACCGTTTAAAAATATAAAATATGTGTGTCTAATGTGCCTTGTTTTCAATTTACCGAGATTATCGTAGGTTTTATTATATAATAATAATGTTTATTAAATGATAAAAATTCTACTATTGTTTTATTTTGTACCTAATACTCAATTGTTTTCTAAATACCCGAAGGGATATGGATTCCACATTTTTACACCTATTAATAAAATCTTCTAGCTTCGTCCTTTTAAGACAAGTAAATTACATATATGTATAGATTTTTTTTATAACACTGCTTTTAGTCCGGTCAAATGAGACCTGGAAAATGTGATCAAATAACAAAAACTTCAACAGAGCTGATTTTTGCTGCAGACGTTGTGTGCAACAGTTCAAATTAACTGCCAAAGGCTCCCACCGATCCCATGTGTTCTAAAAAAGTTATTCGAGGTCAAAAGTCAAAATCTTCGGTTTTTTGGACTTTTTTGAAAACGGTAAGTATAGTCTAGGCAAAAAACAGGTAAAAAATGTTAAACTCGTGTCAGCTGATCGCGTTAGTCGTCAAAACACGTGGCCTGATCGAAAATTCGTAAGACGGAGGGTGATTCGTAGACCGCCGGCTCAGCGTAGGAGAGGAAGTGTCCCCTCTCTTTCTAATGTGCGGCGAAAATGTATGCCTGCGCCTGCTGTTTCCTTTGGGCGGCGCAGGGCGCTTGCGCGAATGTTCGTGTGTATTAAGTTTTTTTTTTTTTTTTGTTTTAAAATTGTCTTGTCTACGTATATACATTCAATTATGTTTATTTATTTATTTATTTATTCTTATTTTAATGTAAAATTATTGTAATTGTTCTTAAGTGTTAAATTTTAAATATAATATTAATTGTCATGTTTGTGTACGATAGCGCAATAAATGAATATTGTATTTAACGTATAACTTAATGATAGTACTTTTATATTGATAATTAAAACAATTTGTGCAAAATTACGACGCGACGCCGCGTTGGCGCAATGGTTACAGCCATGGATTGTATCTGTTGCGCTGGCGGTTGCGGGTTCGATCCCCGCACATGACAAACATTTCTATTGGCCATGCAGTCGTTTGCCGTGGTCTGGGTGTTTGTGCAGTCCTTGTGGGTCTCCCCACCGTGCCTCGGAGAGCACGTTAAGCCGTCGGTCCCGGTTATTATCATGTACACCTGATAGCGATCGTTTCTCATAGTAGGGAATGTATCCGCCAACCCGCATTGGAGCAGCGTGGTGGATTAAGCTCTGATCCTTCTCCTACATGGGGAAAGAGGCCTATGCCCAGTAGTGGGATATTACAGGCTGAAGCGGAAGCGGTGCAAAATTATTCCCTAACCATTCCAAAATATCAAAAATGCACAACGTTAATGTTCAAGTTTTCACTTCTGCCGGCACTCCCAGAGTGCAACCCGTTGTTTTTTTTACGAACAATCACCCAGTGATGTAGTGAGCTTAACTCGCACCCGGGGCACAATACCTTTTTACCACCCTATTCGAAAACCATTTATAATATGTCCAGCAATTTGGCGCCTCTTTGTGAGTAACACCTAGGGCCCCCTCTTGCCCCCCTCCTTGTTACACCACTGCAATCACGTTCCTAAGATATCGTGGTTCTAAAAGTTGAAGGTGTTACATTCAACTTTTAGAACCGCGAACCGCGAGAATCATTTTTGTAGATAATTTTATGAATAGCTCTGTCGGAGTTTTTGTCATTTGAAACATATTTTTTGACTGGACTATTTGTTTAATGTTGCTTTTTCTCTAAATGAATCATAAATTGAGCCCAGCGGAGCAGCTAGCCAATTCGTGTAGTAGATAAGACGATCTTTGGCGTCGGAACCGCTGTCCTATTTAGCACATTGCCAAATTGCCAGCCGTACATGGAGCTAGGACTCCAGATAGGAGTAACAAGGATCTATAGATGGCATACATACCATAATGGACCATCGTTTAATGTATTCTTATATCCTAACTAGTTGTGCCCGCGACTTCGTCCACGTGGAATTTAACAAAGTAGTTATTGTTCAGTTCGCAGAGTTATAAAATAAATAAATTTCTAAAATAAAAGTAGCCTAAGTTACTCCTTATTACATCACCTATCTGCCAGTGAAAGTCCCGTCAAAATCGGTTCAGCCGTTTCAGAGATTAGTCGGAACAAACAGACAACAAACAGATTTTGGTATATGTACCGTGTATAAATTCATATGCATTTAGTAAAAACCGGTTATTTTAATATTACCAACAGACACTCCAATTTTATTTATTTGTATAGATATAGATGACTATGAATCCTTTTGTAGTTAAATTTTACTCTGCACGTTAGCTGATAGCGTTCAAATGATTATCTGGGATTTATTTTGTATTTACATTTATATTTGTCTATGATTCGCGGTCATCAGATAAGAATGTGATTGAGTTATCTCAGAGAATCCCTCTAATATTAAAGTGCTCGTGATTTTAAAGTTATTCTTTTTAGTCTTTTTTTGGTTTATTCGTTTTAAATTGTACCAATTTTTTTTTACCTTTGTCATGCATCGTCGCTCATCCTTTATATTTTTATCACTATAAAATATGGCTGGATTAAAAAGTTTAAATATTGTGTTGACTTTGATTTTTTTTTTTGTTTACTGAATTCGAATTTTTCCGCTTAAGAGTTCCCGAGAGCATTTTTTTATATTAAAGTAGGTACCTACTTAATTTATTTTAAGTAAAATTATTAAAAAAAAGAAAAAAAATCTGAATTTATGTAATAGAATATTTATTTATTTATTTGTTTACTTTTTCGCGCACCAATACAAGGTATTAACAGTATTACAAATAATATTAAGTCGGTGTTATAAATAAGTTCCCAATAAATGCATATTTTGAAGTTTCGTTTTAAAAATTTCAATCTAAAAACAATAGTTACTTCAAATAAAATAAAAAGTATACTTCGCAAGAGTTTTTATTTTAAAAGCAATATATTAATAATACTAGCACCTTATTTTAGATAATACCTACACTTAATTATTTAGGAATTATTTTGTACTTGTAAATTCTCCAAAAATAAAGACATTTCTCTAATCGTTTAAAACCGTCAATAAAATCGGATATTAGCGCTTTACTTTCTATTTCTAGAAATACCTTTTCAAGTCTGCTTTCTTCTTATATCCTTGTTTTTGGGCATCGGCCAAACGCGACTAGCTTAAAAGGCTCTGTGGATCGTTCCAGCACAGGATGATAGCGGTTTGTGTGTTAACTTTGCTTTAACAACATTCATAAACATCTGATTCCTAGAAACGAACAACGTTTTGATTGAGAAAAAGTTTTAATTATAAGAGTAAAAGTAATGGGCTTATCGTAAAAAGTCATTGTGTTTTCTTTGCTATTTTTTTACATTTTATTGATTTTCATTTAATCGAAATAATTTTCTTAAATTCTACAAAAAAACTTCCTCTGTTAATGAATCTTACACAAAAATAATTTTTCAATTGGAACCAGAAGTTCTAGATATTAGTGCGTTCAAACAAATTAACTCTACAGCTATATAATATTAGTATAGATTTAACTTCTTGTTTTTAAGACATCTATTTATTTAATTTAAATACCTTCAAGGCACTCTTCCTAAGCATATTATCCTTTAATATTCTCTTAAGGACTGTGTTCCATAAACACTTATTTACCGCTGACTGACCAAGAATGGCAATTAAAAATGGCGGTCGTGGTAACCATAACAATAACAATTAGGAGATGCGAACTAAAACAGAGATAGGATCAGATTACGTAAATGTATACAAATGTAGCTGAAAACCTCGTGCTGAGAGTTACTAATGCTAAGTACGGTCTGTGCGTTCACAACGTTTAGGTAATTACAGGAAATTGATGCAACTTTGAGCACACGTATAAAACCAAAATCAAAATAGTTTTATTCAAATAAGCCTCATACGCACTTTCGAATCGTCATCTTACCTTACCTCATCTTTATCATTTATGTGACCCTCTACTGAATAATAAATATCGACACGGCACATAATATAATTGCTTATGTGTTCTCACTGTATTTTATAGATCACGTGAAACTGCTGAGCATTTGTGACTGTCATTTTGCAATTCTTGTTATGAAGAACGCCATGGCCACGGTTGACGAAATGACAATCACAATGACTCCTGTAGAATCAAAAGTTTTCATAGTTCACAGTACACCCGAAAGTTTAAAAACTAACGTCGTTATTAATTGTAAGTACCTAAATTATTCACAAATTTTTATATAGGAGAAAAGGCCCAGTCGTATGACATTAGTGGGCCTTTTCAGTTCTATTTAACCACAGTTTACGTGGACACAAAAAGTACACAGTCCCATTATGTATCAAAATAACCAACATAGTTCGTAGGATCAGTAAACTGAAAACGCTGCGGACTGGTCACGTATGCCATATGATAATGGTTAGGTTAGGAGAGTGGTGACCGTGTGTCAAAAACGAAATGTCGAGCTTCATCAAGCCCATTGGACTGACTGTCTGAGCAAAACCACTAATTGCGGCTGGCAGAGGACTGCGGACAACCGGAATATTTGGCGATAAATTGGGCATAACCCAGCTGTGGACTGCGAAAGTCTTATGAAACAACTGAATAGCTTTATTCAGTTAATTGTGCAAACGCGACGTTTGTACAAAGCTTAATACGGGGTATTTAGTCTTGACGCTGGCAACACCAAAATGGCGGGAGTATAATTCGCGTACACAATACAGTAATTAGTGATACGCTGTTATTATTGTTAGACAATTACGTGTGTTTGGTTATTGTGTTTACTGATCATTAGATTGTTTGATAGGTATCTGTTTATATACTTAGTTCATTAATGAAGGTTAACTACACATTGTAAATTATAGAGATTAAGTTATTGTATTAAGTATAGTCGTAAATTAGTATGTTTAAGTTATAGGTAGCGGTTTGGCTTAGGCTTAATTGATAAGTTTAAATTTTGAGTTTACCACTCACACCAATTTTTCTCTAACTGTCAATGTCACATTAAAATACTTTTTCTCGTTTAAATTAATTAAAACCGATATATCATTGTTAAAATAAATAAGCGACAATTGGTAATTTTTACTGGTGAGTGTTTTAAAAGAAAATACAAATTAGCCTTAAAAAAGACAAATGGCTGCGGAGGTCAACCTGTGGCAGTTTCTTTGGCTAAGGGAGTTCTTATCGCATAAATGACACATAGCAATAGCATAATTATAAGATCAGCCACGAACTCACACATATGTACTTTTATGCACATACACAACGCATAATATGCACTTACACGTGTCGCGGGCACACACGCGTCCGATCCCGCCAACACCTTAGGGAGGAGGGTGTGTCTGCATGCTCTACATGGAGTTATGGCCTAAGGTCAGATTATGCTGAGTCACCTCCTTATGTCACAAAATATATCCAAACACCATTTTTTAAATTTATGTCAGTTATTTACTTTTGTTTTTTTGTTTGTTATATTTTTTGTATTGTTGTGAGCACAGATTAATAAACAAAAGGCAGATGGAGCGTGTGGAACAAAAAGTATGAAGCCACTTTTTATTCATGTGTGCGTGGCGACTAGAAATGGCACTGTAGGAACACGTGCATCTATGTGTGTATAATGATACCATAAAAAGAAAAAAAACTCCCTGCATTTTTTAAAATGTCCTTTTACGACAATAGGTTCTAAAGTTTTATTTGGATACATGAATTAATAACTAAATAAATACTTTAATAATAATAATAATATTAATAAAGGTTTCGTTAAAAATAACGAAAGAAATAGGTAATATGTCAAATTTTTATAACTAGCGGTCCGTCCACACTTTGCTTCGGGTACTAATTTTGTTTTTGTTTAATAAGGTTTAAATGGACTTTACAATGTTTACAACTCTAGATAATAAAACTTTAGTGTTTTTCAGTAGTATCATATTTATTTCATTAGACAAATAAAAAAAACATACATAATTTAAAATATTTATTAATAATAATAATAATAATTATCATCATTTATTTACACACACATACATCGATATACAGACAACTTAAAGACTAGACCAAAAGATTAGATAGTATTACAAATAATTACATTGGATTTTTTTTTATCAACCTACGAAATTTTTCGGTAAAGCATAAGCCATCCTCTTTAAAATGTAATGAACACACAACGCAAAATTTTGAAGCCTCCCAATTATTGTCTTGCCTGCTTTGGCGAATAATAGAAACCCATTCCTCGCGTAGAACAATATCTGTCGGCAATCTGCCAAAATCATTAAATAATAAAACTTGACACAACTTGATTACAATATGTATTCTTTAAATATATCTAGCATCTTCCATTAATTCCACTAATATTATAATTTGGCTATTGCCCATAACTTAACAAAATATATATATGTAATATATATATGTAATATATATATGTAAATATGATAATGATGAAGTGAAACTAAATTGATAACTATATACATTTTTATAATTAATATATATATGTAAATATGATAATGATGAAGTGAAACTAAATTGATAACTATATACATTTTTATTTAAGCTCCTGCATTAGATATTAATGACCGAATCACAGTAAATGGTAATAACAGATAAAAATACATCTAAATTCGGAATAACTATTTAGGCGTGATATTACGTGTGGAAATCGAATACACGTCCGTACATTTAAAAGTCAGTCTCACTAACGCCTAGACCATCAAGTAGTTTCCCCAATTGAAGGGAAAAACATTTCGCCGAACACTGGCAACACAGTTGAATTAATGTCGAGGTTTTGTGTTCCGAGAGAACCATATAATTTATTGAGTGTATAAATAATAAAATCAATTAAATAATTTATAATTACCTGTGAAATGAAATTCCATCCTCTTTTTTTTATTTTTGGGAACAACTTTCAAAATGTTTAATAACACAAGACGGCATTTTTTGACACAAAATAATGAATCACTCGAGACGTTTAAACAATACGACGCTATCTTTAGCACTGCTGCGACTTTGTATTCGCTTTTGATTTTGTATTCGCTTTGGTGGCTTCACTCGCATGTTCGGCGCGCTCCATCTGCCTTTTGTTTATTAATCTGAGGTTGTGAGAATAAATTGATTTTTCATTTAATTTCATTTACAATGTAATTAAATTTAAAACACTTTGTTAGCTACAAGGACTTTTACCGCGATAGATTTACTGCGTTAAGTTTTTATACTTTTTTAATTTTTGTACTCCACTTCCATAAGTCGTAACTTGATATTTAAACAGCCCGTATTACACATTCTAAATCTCTAATATGAATAATCTGAAAATAATCTGATCTAACGCAAAAGTGAACTTTTCACACTATTACATAGCCGTACAATATCTAGACTCCAATATACTCGTAATAAAAGCATTGAATACATAACAAGTCCACAAATAGCAAAAGGATTCCAACGAAAATATTGTCGTATAACGCAAACAAATAGATATTTCCACGACATAATGAAATCTCGGTTTTTATCACTACATTTTCGCGACGTTCAAGCCAATATCGTTCCTAGTGGCATATCTCTGTATTTTATTAGGTTATTTGTTCCTGTGAAAACTTGGGGTGATACGGTGAGAATGGCTGTAACTTGTTAGAAAAATATTGAAAGGGACTCTTAGTGTTGTGTTACTATTGTTTGTAATTCAGTGTTTTATTTTAGTAAAGTAAAATTTAGCGATAATAAATAAATAAATATTTACAACATACACAAACGGTCATCTGTTCCTAAAGTAAGCAACGTTATGCTTGTGTTATAGGTAACAGCAGACTGGTATAGCTAATTTTTTTTTGGATAAACACAAATATAAATAAATATACCCAGACTCGGGGTGGGAATGTAACCCACAACCCCCGGAGCAGAAAGCAGGGTCAATACAATCGAAAATATAATGATAATGTTGCTAAATTAATATTTTTATATATAAACATCATCCATAAGATTGCTACGTCAAAATTATGATGGGACGAAAAAAATGATTAAGATAGAAAAAACAGGAAAATTTAATTTGAGATAATGGGGTAATAGCGTAGCTATATCAATCCAACCAACTAGTAAGTGGCACTGACCTAAGATCCATTTTATATAGCGTCTTTATGTATTTATATTATATTTATAATGCATTCAAAACTTATAATTAAATACATTCATAGACAGGCATTTGCACCCAATACAATCGTGTAAAAATGATTACATTTGTATTTATCACAACCCTCTTTACAAGTGAAGTCGGTTATAATATCAATGTTCTGCACATATCCAAGTAACTCCCGCTTCTTATATAGTTTGTACGAAATATAGAGCGGCGGGGCGCGTGTAATCCGCTAGTAACGTAAACAATGATCTCGCTCCGCTCGTGAGAGGGTAGGGTGAACACAATTTGTGTTCGTATGAGATATTTTCAACCACAAAAAATTGCTGTTAGTGCAAAGTGACCTCTACCTTAACTTTGAGGAATTGAGGTTATTGTGTGACATGAATAATATTACCAAAGCATTTATAATTTTTTGAGACAGTAAATGCCGAGTTTCTTGGTGATTTTTCTTTGCAGAATTTATATTTCGCAACAGTGGGAGCTTCGTTTTAACTATAATTCATTCGTTAAACAAATACAATTTCAATTTGTATAATAATTGTGTTTGCTAGCAAACGAAAAAAAAAAAGATTTCAATTACATGGACAAGTAATACAACGTAAGTAGACGAAAAAAATTAACAGTCACTACGATTTTCGAAGGTTCCCCTCGATTTCTCTGAGATCCCATCATCAGATCCAGGTTTCCTTATCATAGTACCACCCTTGGGATATCTCATTTCCAACAAAAAAGAATTATCAAAATCGGTTCATAAACGACGAAGTTATCCCCGAACATACATAATATATATATGTACGGTCGAATTAAGTAACCTCCTCCTTTTTTGAAGTCGGTTAAAAATGAAAGTTCAAGAGTGCCTTTGTACTTGAATAAAGTTATTTTTGATTCTAGTTTAGACTTTGACTTTGAAGCCGTGCTCGCTGTTTCATACGCGTTAATTTGAGGGAAAAACCAGCCCACACAATAACAATTTATAGTTCGAACCTTAAGTTCTTGACATTAGTGCGTTTAAACGAACAAACTTTTCAGATCTTTAATATTGGTACAGATAATCAAAAATTTTTATGTGACGTAATTAATTATTCTAAATCATATTATGTAACAAGTATATTTTAAGTTTTGTTTTTGAGGGATCCACAAAAAGTCGAGTACAGGTTTTATATTAATATATATATTATTCGTATCTCTATCTAATGGTCACCCCACGAATAACGGAACTTGAGCCAGTTTATTAAAAATTGGATTTACTCTCGGGTGGCACGCGGCTCTTTTCATACCAACATCTTTCGAAATTTTATATTTGTCGTAATGTGGGGGAACGTTATTATTCCTGCAAATATTATAGCAACGGAATACGAGCTACTATTTCAATTTAAAATACGTAGGAATAAAGCTAAGGTACACAATAGTTACGATACACTCAATCGCTCTGGTGTAGTGGTACGTGTGTCATGTACGCGCTTAAACACCGGCGGTTTGGTGATTCGATTCCCAGTCGGGATGGATATTTGTATTTCTACAAATATTTCTGTCTTGTTTAGATGTCTGTTCTTGTGGATCTCCCGTGCCTCGGAGAGCACGTTAAGCTGTCGGTCCCGGTTGTTATAATATACACCTGACAGCTATCGTTACTCACAGGGAATATATCCGCCCGCAGTGGAGCAGCGTGGTGGATTAAGGTCCATCCTTCACCTACATGGAGAAAGCGACCTACGCCTGACTCTAATTTTTTTTGGTTGTTATATCGTGATAAAAAAACTGCTTAGCAGTAAGTTTTAATATTGTATGCAGTATTTTTAATGGGATTTAAAAGCGTTATTAATTAAAATAAGTACTTTGTAATTTTGTCGTGAATACAATTAGTAAATAAAAATAAAAATCAGTAAATAAAGTATGCACATAAACATTATAAACAAAGATTAAATTTAAAAAAAAACCAAAAATAATTTGAGTTGTGTTTATTTGCCAACTGGCGATAGTTTTTTGGTTAGCCTTAAACGTTTGTGCCTTTTTTACAGAAAATTACTTCGTTAGAACAGTTGTGTAACATTTTCAAAGGGGTATTTTGTAATAAAACACATTTTTTTTTAAAAGTAACTGCAGAGTTTTTTGCCAATTCTTGTCTGCATAATCTACATTCCGAATCGGCGGTAGTTTCACTTTTAACAATGATTAAAATTTTAATTAATAAGATGCCGATTCGAAGCTGCTTTTAAAGCCTATTTAAATACAGCTATTTCGATTATGACTTTGAATTCAAGAACATTGATACTGATTAAATTGTTCTCGTATCGAGACATTTTATTGATAGAATGATTAAAACTATACAATTTTACAATACACGCTGATCAGGTTATCTGTGCTACAATTTGAATCAACATATCTTGACTCATAGACTGATTGATTTATAATGAGAAAAGATGGTAGAATTTAGAATCAAGAAATAGGTTCTTTTTTAACCGACTTCAAAAAAGGAGGAGGTTACTCAATTCGACCGTATATATATATTTTATTTTTATTTATGTTCGGGGATAACTTCCTCATTTATTTACCATAATAAGGAAACCAGGATCTGATGATGGGATCCCAGTGATATTGAGGGAAACCCTCGAAAATCGTAGTGAAGACTAGTGCGTTTGTTAATTTTTTCGTCTACTTACGTTGTATTACTTGTCGATGTAATTGAAGTCGGGTTTTTCGTTTCCGGGCAAGCACAATGATATAACTTATGCACACAGTAGTCTCTGTAATTTTTACGCAAAAAAGGGGCTTATAAAAGGGTAAAAAGTTTTTATTAGAGTTTCTCTAAGCTTAAGGTATAAAAACGTTTTGGAAACGTTTTAGATTTTCCCTAATGGGTTGAAATGAGGGAGCAAAGTTTTATGTGAGTTTTGTCATTTTTGAAAGTATAAGAATTGGGCTTTTGTGTAATATCTCCTTCTAAAACATCCCCCATAAGGAGTTTTAGAATGTCAGACGACAGCTTTGGACTAATATTGACTTAAAAAAATTCTAACTATTGAGGGTAAAGGAATCTGACGCTAAAAATAGTTGTTTGTCAACAAGTAAGAACTAAGTAAGATATCAATTAAGTTAGCGTAATTTTGGTCGGTGGACTCACGTCTGCATTAGGGACACTAAGTTAGAATAATTGGTTTTCTTAATGTAAGCTGCAGTAGTGTAGTACGAAGTAACGATTATTAACAAAAATAAAATTAGAAAAACAAAAGCACGGACATTATAAGCTTTTGGATATATATATAAAACAAGTAAGAACTGGAAACATACAAGTTACCCTTCTTTATTTTATGAACAAAGAAATATAAATAAAACAATGTTATTGAACATTATTGTCAGATATAAATGTACCGTATTTTTTTCTAAAGTCTAAGTATAAAAATTGTAATTTGTTAAAAAAAATCAGTTCCACGCATTAACTTTGTAAAGACAAAGTCTTGTTATATTACTGTATCTTTCGAAAGTTTAGTAATTCAATAATCGAAGTTCGTGGCTTACAGTAAATAATCCATTAGGTATAATTCGTAAATGCACGCGCCTCTTTCAATCAAAAAGTTTCAATTTGATAGATTACACTTGGGGCCATTTTAATATATTATATAAAAATAATATTTATTAAATATATTGTTATAAATAAATTGTACGTAATTCTCGTTAGAATAATAAACAATGCATTATGTAACCGTATGAAACTCGTTAGATTTTGATTCGATTTAATAATATGTGTTAGGTTACATAATGTGTTAGGAGCATGTATGTTCCGGTTTTTAATATAATTGTTAAAGTTCTGATGCATCTAGACGAGGCATGTTGTTTCCTCAATTTTTTTTTATTTTTTTCTCTAATTTTTATATCTTTTCGATTACCAAATTTATTCTCTCACCAAAAATAATCATTTAAGCAAAATTTGCGTTAAGGATTTTATTGACAAAATTCCTTTATTTCGTAATTTGAAACAGGTAGGGTATAGTTTTCACAAAATAAATGAAAAAGTCTACATTTAATATATTATAATGAAAAGGTAATAACTTCTCGTAAGAAAATATAACACTGCTGTTGAGGAAACTCTTTATCTAAGACGAAATTGAATCGTATGATTGTCTGTGATGGAAACTTAGAACACACATTTATTAAGGAGTAAAGGTACGGTTTAAAATAAATACTCGTACAAACGCTTCCTTTTAGGAATAGACAATTTTTTTTTTAATTTTAATACAATTTTTTGTAATGTGTTTTATTTTTGCTGTACGTATACTTTGTTTTTATATATCATTTAAAATAAACGTCGTGTACAATATCGGATTGTAAATCGTCGTATTTGCAAATGAGCTTAAAACTTATTTAATTTAGTCCCCCGCCCCCAAGTGAAATATGGCGCTTATTTTTCAGCTTACCCACCCCTCCGACGAGGGATAGTTATAATGATGCTGTGCAGTCGGACACTTTAATGCGCTTGAGATAAACAATATGATACAGCGGTTGTAGATTTAATAAATCTTACTTGCTTGACGTGAATGTCCTGTTTGTTTTTTTCTTCTTTTTTTTTTAAATTAATATTATGAAAAGGCACTGTGTTTACGGATAATATTTAATATAATTAACTTTTTTATTGATATTAGTGGAATAATTTTATGTACTTTTGCGTAGTTACTTATTAATAATTATGATAAACAAAGATATTTTAATGTAGGTTATATAATCTCAAATAATTTTTTTTTTAAATTTTAAACAAATAAAAAAAACAACTTAAACAAGCAATTGGGTCAGTTCTATTACGTACAATTGGTGCATATAGAAGAATTAATTAATAATTTAAAACTGAATAATAATAATTAAAATCCATTTGGTTGAGTTCTATAGCTTGTGGGTAAATGTATCTCATCATTCGATGTTACAATATTATAATAAACAAGTCATTCTATGTTATTAAGTTACAAAAATAGTTTCGAATGACCGTTACGTTTCATTCGTTCTTACCGCTCGGTCTTGACCACTTTTTTTTTGTCAGCTCTGCCGGTGGTCTAATATCAGCTGGTCATCTGTACTTCCTTTTCTAATCATTTTGTTTCACTGAATCTTGAGATGTTTTCTTCACATTTCAATACTCTTTCTAAATAGTCGTGGAGTGTGAATGTGGAATTATAAGGAAGTGGTATTACATTATAGGCATAAATGTATTCGGAAAATTTGCGAAAAAACTACTTACAAGCAGTGTTGTATTCCTTTGATGAGTAAGGTGGCCAGAGCTCCTGGTGTTGCAGGCGTGTATAGGCTACGGTAATCGCTTACCATCAGGTGAGCAGTACGCTTGTTTGCCAACTTTGTTGTGTTAACAAAATTTGAAGTGTTATTGATTAGTTAAGTTATAATTGAACAAAGCAAACTGTCTCATCTTATTATTTTTACGTAAAAAGTTTTTATTAAACTTAACATTTTTATAATTTATCCTTTTATCTTTGCTTCGTTTTTATTTCTTTGTTTTCTTTTGTTTTTTTTTTTTAAATTTAGATTAGTACCTTTGAACGCCTGTTACTACTTTATTATGCTAGATGTCGCTTTGTACTAATATATTTATTGCTGGCACAGCTTCTTATTAATAACTCGCCCCACTCAGGCGGGCGACTGTTCACACGTGGTGGTTTTTTAGTCAGTAGGAGTCTGACATAACCCTCTGGCGCCCCCGCGCTGGATCCGGGTATCCATGATGGATTTTCCCCACGTAAAAAAAAGCTACTTATTAATAAATGTCAGTGTCTTTGTTAAAGTTACCATAAATTTTTGATACTAAATATAAGTGCCCTGTGTTAGTTTTGCAGTACACGTACTCATTAGTTGTGACCCGCGGTTTCACCTAAGTACGTTAGATTGTTAAAAAAAACGTCAGTTAGTTCAGCTTATTGTAGTCCACTGCTGGACATAGGTTTTCCCAAGTTCGCGCCAGACATCCCGGTTTTCCGCAATCCTCATCTAGCCTACACCGACAACCTTACGTAGATCGTCGGTCCAACGGGCCGGAGGACGTCCCACACTGCGTTTGCAAAGACGAGGTCTCCACTCCAGGACCCGTCTGCTCCAATGAAAAAAAAACGTACTTATTTATTTTATATAGCCTAGGTGAATGGACAATAAAAATAAAAAATTTGCAAAATTGTCAATTTTGAAAAATTTTGAAAAAAAAAAATTGAAAAATTTTGTCAATTTGAACCAGTAGATCTTGAGATTAGCCCGTTCAAACAAAACAAACTACATTAGTACCGATAAACCTCTCACAAATAAGTATAAGTATTATTTTTGTTCTTGCAAATTTTACTCTCAACAAACTGTTTTACAACATCATGGCATGTTTATGACAACTTGTGACATGTTTATCATAACGCGTCGTGTTTGGCGCCACGGAATATATAATTGTGTTATACGATTATTGCGGGAATTTAGTTAGCGGCCAAATAGCTGAATTTGGCTCTAATATATTAGATTACAAAGCATTTCGGAGATACAGGCAAACGTTTAGTTAATCAAATGTCATGTATATGATAATATTGAAAAGGTAATTATTAAATCATTTGAATTAATCTTATTATTAAACTATTTTATTTGAAAATTCAAAGTACATTTGGAACCAACATTGAAATATAGCTAGTACCTAGTACCTATATTACGATGAGACGTATAAGCAACGAATTTTTATACAATTTCTCGCGAATTTGATCCACGCTCCAGTGAAATATTTTTAATGGATATTTTATTTATCTGTTCGTTTGTATTGCGTGTGTTCTAATCCCTAATAAATGTTATCCTATTGAGGCCCATTGAGAAGGAAGCCCTTGTTTTATTATTAATTTACGTTTTTAGTATAATTTATGTGAAGTTAATTAAAAGCCAACAGTAGTGAAATTATATTATTAATCAAATATACAATATATTTAATTATATCTTAAATATTTTAACTCTTACTTCATCAACACAATACTTGCCAGCAACATGTGCTCAGATCAATCTCATGACTACAACAGGGCTGTCACTATTTTTTTGGATAATGACCTAGTGATCTATGATCCGAACCTAAGTCGATCTTGACCGAGCTGATAATAGAATGAAACATACTTTATAATAAATTTAGTATATTAGTTAATATATTAAAAATGGGTTGCCTAAAAAAATCCTGGACTGAGTTATGATATGGCAACCGATGAAAGTCTTTTTAACCGATTTCAAAAAAAAAAGAGGAGGTTACTCAACCCGACCGTATATATGTTTTTTTTTATGTATGTTCGGGGATAACTCCGTCGTTTATGGACCGATTTCGATAATTCTTTTTTGTTGGAAAGGAGATATCCCTAGTTTGGTACCATGAAGAAAACCAGGATCTGATGATGGGATCCCAAAGAAATCGAGGAAAACTCTCGAAAATCCGCCAAACTTTTTACTGGGTGTACCGATTTTGATGATTTTTAATTTAATCGAAAGCCGATGTTTATCATGTGGTCATATTTAAATTTCATCGAGATCTGATTACAATTTTGGATTAATCTTTGATAATGAGTATTTACTTGACAGTTTTTCTTCGTTTGCCTGCAAACACAATTATTAAAAAACAATTTTATTTAAATTCACAATATTTATTTATTCGAAATATAAAATGAAATTACAATAATATAAAAATAAATATAACTATTCTATGCGATGATTGATACGAGACTGCTTCAAAATATATTTTAATAATTAAATTGTAAAACAATCAAATTGCTGAGTTGCTTATCCTGTTGTTCCCATGTTACCTCCATTCTTCCTTCGTAAGCGGGATTCTTGTGTTACGGCATGGTAACTACAGACTATTTGTAAATATAAAAAAAAAATGAAGATTGCAACATCAAGATAATAAGAAAGTTTTAATCAGAATTGATAGTCTAAGACCAGAATTTTTGAGGTAGGACACATCTGGCAATATCTTTTTAAGATTTGGAACAGCCCGATTGCGGAACTCCACAGTCTTATAGAAAGAAGATCACAGCTAAATAATTCCAATTTAAATAAAATATTTTTCTATTTTTATAACAAAATACTTCCATTTTAATTTAGTTTTATAAAAATCATATGAATATTATGTATTTTTTAAAGACATAATCTTTAAAAAAGAGCAACCCTAGTTGACACAGTAAAAGTTTATTGTAATGGTGTTTATTATGGTTTACCGTTAATAATCTCACTTAACTAATAGATCTGGCAACACTGAGACACATCTATTGTTTATTTTAATGTGGAAATCAATTTCTATATATTGCTTTCTTTTTTTGTATAAATATTACTAGGTCAGCAAACAAGCGTACAGCTCACCAGGTGGTAAATGACTAACGTAGCCGATAGATGCCTGCAACACCAGAAGCATCGCAAGTGTGTTGCCTTCCCCACCGCTAATTTCCTGACAGGAGCTCTGGTCACCTTGCTTACCGCAGAAACACGACACTGCTTGAAAGCAGTATGATTTAGCTGTGATATTCTGTAATTAGAGGTACTTCCCCGATCAGGCTGCTTCAGATTTAGAGAAGGATGCAGCAAGCATTCTTGGCACCATTTTACGCTGACATGATTTATACTGTTTGTGTTTTGTCTGTAAATAGTAATTAGTTCCTAAATTGTGAACTGTAGGTACATATGTATAAAATTGTAAAGTTTTGGTCATAAAATTCAAAAAAAAATCTATAGGTTATATATGGTTTCCAGTTGGATTTTTTAATTTGTTTGAGAACGAACATAATTATTTTCAACAATTCAATGAAAGCCGCACGATCTATAAGTTCTAAAACGGTCGTTATTTGCCGTGATTCCTAGAATAGCAAGTGGTTCGATTGTGTTCACTTCTTGATAATCTAACGTGACGTCTGTATTGCTAATTGTGTGCTACTTATTTTTAGACCGACTTCTAGGTACAGGTTAGGTTTATTTTATAGTTAGCGGAACTTTGGAAAGCTTTGACACCGGAGTTTATGATTCGCTGAGTGTTCTGTTTTTAACCGACTTCCAAAAAAAGAGGAGGTTCTCAATTCGACTGAATTTTTTTTTTTATTTTTTTTTAATGTATGTTACATCAGAACTTTTGACCGGGTAGACCGATTTCGACAAATTTTGTTTTAATCAAAGGGTGGTGTGTGCCAATTGGTCCCATTTAAATTTATTTGAAATCTAACAACTACTTTTCGAGTTATATCTAATAATGCGTTTTTACTTGACGCTTTTTTCGTCGACCTACATTGTATTATACCGCATAACGTTCTACTGGATGTACCGATTTTGATAATTGTTTTTTTGTTGGAAAGGGAATATCCCTAGTTTGGTACCGTGATAAGGAAACTAGGATCTGATGATGTAATTCCAGAGAAATCGAGGGAAACTCTCGAAAATCCGTAATAACTTTTTACTGGGTGTACCGATTTTGATAATTTTTAATTTAATCGAAAGCTGATGTTTATCATGTGGTCACATATAAATTTTATCGAGATCTGATAACTACTTTTTGAGTAATCTTTGATAACGCGTAGTTGCTTGACTATTTTTTCGTCGATCTACGTTGTATTACTTGTCGATGTAATTGAAGTCGGTTTTTTTTTCGTTTGCGAGCAAACACAATTATGTTTTGCCTATTTGATTAACAAATATATATGTTTTACGATTTCACCTGCTTATTACTTTGACACAGAATATCGGGCGTTATTTCATGTTAGCGAAACGGTCACCGTACATGCTGGTTTTTGCGCTGGCGGTTGATATTTCGATTCCCGCATGCATGGCTACATTTGGCATTGGTCATACAGATGTTTGCCGTGGTCTGGGGGTTTGCGCTTGTGTATTGTGTGTGCTTCCGGACCCCCGAAATAGTGGAAAATCTTTGTGGGCATTTAGTCTGAGGCGTTTGTTTATTAGTTATTCAAAAAATCTATTACCCCCTCCAAAAACAGATTAAACTCTAACGTCGGGATCTGGAAACATCTGACACATACACTCAGTTCTCAACAAAGTAACAGTCAGCTGTACGTGACGTCATAATACCATGAAAGTTTTCCTAAACTAATCGAAGGGTTTTTTAATATTTTCTTCTTTTTAATAATTATTATTCATGAGATATTCGTAAAATAAAAATAGTAATGTTCTGTTACACCAACATATGTGTATTATCAATTCTCAAAGCAATGTTATGATACACAGTTGTCTAGAAATGAACTGGGAATAGTGATTCTGATGTGAATAATGTTCCATTCATAACTCGACGTTACACGCTAAGTCACTGTTAAACATTTACGAATGCTATTCAAGTATCTGTTGTTCTTACGTAATATTATTCTTATTCCAGAAAGATAAATAATAAAGAATAAAGAATCACTTTTATTATGAACAAGACATCGCTGACGCTTTGACCGCATTGATATTTTCAACAATTATTGTGCTTTTGGAAATTCTAGAGTACTCCTCTATAACTAGCTGTTTGTTGTGAAACTTTACAGATTTTTCTTTTTAGGTAATATTAGAAAGAAAAAATTGTAGAAATCGCTTGAGTAGTTTTTAATGAGGAAGAGTACAGAAGGAAATATCCTGCTGGGTCTGGGGAAGTACATCAACCTTACAGAAAATCACAGCTAAATAATACTATTGATTAAAATGAAAGAAAACATTGAATATTTTTCGTACATAACAGTAAATAAGTAAAAATAAAAATATATTTAAGTAAAAAACATGACATGAAATAAAATAAAATACACCACAACCATTTTGTTTAAAAGCGTTTGTCTCAGTCTAAGTTGTCTATGTCGTTTATGTCAGTTCGTATCGTTTATTAATTTTGTAGTCGAGATCGTTTTAACGTACTCCTGTTCGATAATAACGTGTGAAAGTTCGGAATGGAGCGTGAGTGCACTTCCCGCAGCACCGGAGCTAAGGTGGAGTCAGACGCGGAACTCTAAGGTATTGTAATAGCTCTAAATAAAACAATTCTAAGTTCAAAACTTAACCATGGGGCTTCACACGATGGTAGTGATATCAGAGAATAACTCACTCCTCCCCCTTCTTCCCCACCCACCTCCAAAACCAAAACCCCATAAAGTGGAGCCCGATTGTCTATTGCCTAGCCTATATATATATATATATATATATATATATATATATATATATATATATATATATATATATAGTTATTAAGCAAATAACTTTGACTGTCAGCGAACCCTTTATCATTAAGACAAGAATTAAGAAGGAATATATATTTAAATGAGCGGGAACGTTAAATAGCTGTCTCTCTGAACACTTTCGAGATAAGATTAGTCGTAACGCTTACGATTATCTCGAGGTTATTATTTGATAAGGAAATTTAATTAATCCCGTACAATTCACCGTTTTTGTGTCGGTTCAAGATAACAATTGACGATTTATTTACTTCAGAGACGATTGTTAGTATTATTCCTTGTCTTGTATCTTGAGTATTATGTTTCTCTTGATTGTCATAATGCATTCATTTTAAATTATAAAACTATTAAAAAATGAAGATTTACTGCTTTTACGCTCTTCATAATTATATTAAGCATGTTGTTGTACACGGGCTATTTTCCGCAACTCGACGTCTTGATGCGCCTTTTTTGCGTGATCGGCTGGTGGGCACTATTCGTGCCAGCCAAGCTCCTTGAGGAAGCCTAGCAGACCCTTCACGTTGCCGACGACTTCCTGGAGCAACCTCGGTGTCCCAAGGTGTAGTGCCCTGTAGTTCGCCACACCACCGCATTCCAGCAGGATATGTGAGGCCGTTTCCTCTGCCTCCAGGCACGCTCTGCACAGGGGGCTGTCTGTAACACCTAGATTGTGTAAGTGCTTGTTAAGCAAGGCATGTCCCGTAAGCGCCCCGACCAGTAGTCGGAGCTGGGCTCTTCCATAACCGCGAAGTTTGCGGGACAATCCTGGGTTGATCGTCGGAAGAGCTTCCTTGGTCTGCCTGCAGGTAGTTAGGTTTGTCCAATATTCTTGGTGCATTACCTTGGTGTTGTGTCGCAGCTGGCTGCGCAGCCATCCGAATGGCAGAGGCAGAATGGGTTCGGGTCCGTGGACCCTCATCTCCGATCCATTCCTCGCCAGTCGGTCGGCCGCGTCATTGCCCCGCGATCCACTGTGTCCCTTTATCCATTGAAGGGTAATGGTATTTGTTTCACTTACCTTCGTCAGAGCTCGATGGCACTCGTATATTAGCCCTGATGTCATAATGTCGCTCTGTAGGGCTTGCAGGACCGATCTGCTGTCGGAAAGTATACGGATTGGAAAACCCTGTACCTCTCTAGACTTGATCGCTGTTGCTGCCATTATGATTCCCATACATTCCGCCTGGAAGACGGTGTTGTGGATTCCTAATGGCGATGAGATGTGGATATTCAGGTCTTCTGAGTAGACCCCAGAACCTGTACCTGTTGATGTTTTCGACCCGTCTGTGAAGATTCTTAACTCCCTAGGGTTGAGGCCTTCACCTGGGTCTTCGTGTAATTGTATTCTGTATCTTTTGTCGAATACGTACTGTTTGGGTATCCTGTCGGTAACCGCTTCGACGAGCGGTTCCCTGTTTGCCAGTTCGCCAAGTATTCCTGTATGTGCTACCTTTACGTTCCTCCAAAGGTTTAGCTTCCTGAGTCTTACCGCAGCCGCTCCCGCCTCCTGTTGGATAAACAGGTGCAGCGGCGGCAGGTTCAGTAGGGTTTCCAGGGCGGCTGTCGGAGTAGTCCTCATGCAGCCCGTAGTCGCCATGCAAGCTAGCCTTTGAAGTCGTTGTAGTTTTGCTTCTCCGGTGATTAGTCTGGTTCTCGGCCACCAAACCACAGCACCGTAGCTGATAATTGGCCTGATGACGGACTGGTACAGCCACAGAGTGACTTTTGGGGATAGACCCCATTTCTTACCTATCATTCTG
This sequence comes from Melitaea cinxia, assembly GCF_905220565.1. NCBI lineage: Eukaryota > Metazoa > Arthropoda > Insecta > Lepidoptera > Nymphalidae > Melitaea > Melitaea cinxia. Next base: position 15,894,429 of record NC_059407.1, on the reverse strand, counting down.
CGGCACTGCCAGAAGGCTATTGTAGCCTTGTCAATTTTGCTGTTGAGATGCTTGCTCCAGTTCAGTTTGCTATCTAGAATAATTCCTAGATACTTTACCTCCGAGCTGAACTGTAGCTCCGTACCGAACAGTCTAGGGGGTTTGTAGCTCCCCAATTGCCGTTTGTTAGTGAACATTACCTGTTCCGTCTTTCCAGGATTGACGGTGAGTTCGTTATCTATGCACCATCTCTCCACAATTCGTAGCGCCTGCTGTGTGACACTGCACACGGTACTGCTGACTCTGCCGCATATTAAGCATAAAAGATTTTAAATTAACATTTTTATTTTTATTACTAAATTTAATTGTAAAATATTTTGACATTATCTACGAATGTCTTGTTCACGAGACTGAAGTTCGCGGGTAGACGTTGACGGCATTAGAAGTGTCCATACCGGACCCTTTGTTCGGTATGGACTTCGCAAAATAAGAAAACAATAATTGTCTTTGCAGGCAAAAGAAGAAAAACTGACTTCAATTATTTCGACAAGTAATACAAAAAATTGTCAAGTAAATACGCATTACCAAAGATTACTCTAAAAGTTGTAATCAGATCTTGATGAAATTTAAATGTGACCACATTATATATATATATATATATATATATATATATATGTGTGCATGTCGGGTAGGTCTGAGAATCAGCCAACATCTATTTTTAATACCCCTAAGTTAATAAGGATTAAAGGGGTTAATAATATATATGGCAAAGCAACGCTTGCTGGGTCAGCTAATTTTAATATATTGTAAAGAAACATAGCATGATGCATTTTTCGTAGTATCATCAATAATATTCAAAACCACCACCTACAGACTTATGCACAAACCCACACTAACCTACACCTTCGTCTGACATGCACACACCTACACGAACACACATTCACATCTTCATGTCATGCACTCACCTCTAACTGCAGTGGATTACAGAGCAGATGGAACATAGCCGTTTAATTTTTGTTACTTTTTTAAATATAGTGTCTAGTTATGCATTTTATAATGATTAATTTTTTTATATCAGTGTGATCTTCTTTTGGCCTTTTTTATACATTATATTGTAACATACTATTGTATCATAACGCTGTTGGATTGACTAGTAAAATAAGTTAACAAATAAATGACTTAACCCATACTAAGAGCTTTTTTTCTCTAAAATTCAGTATACTTGGTAGAGGGTCGAAAATCAAAATACGTAAGCAAAGAAGATCGCGGGTTTAGTTTCTGGAATAAATTTTGAATGCAGCTGAATAGAAAAAGAAAGCTTGCATATATCCTTACGGAGTGTAGTGTCTGCTCCAGTAAAATCAATTACCGGTGTAAATTGATTAAATCTCTCGCTACAGCTAAGTGCACTGCCGAGGGTCTCATTACCGTACATTTAGTATTATAATTATTCATAACTCCTGTAACAAAGAAGAAGCAGAAATGCTTTTTTCTGAAATTATTCTTTTTATATTTAAAACTGGATTTTTGTCGTTTTATAATAAACTAGCATCCTGCCCCGGCTTCGCACGAGCTTATAACAACAATTTCAAAATAATTTTTTTCCCAAATTTTTTTGTAAATATAATATAGCCTATGTCACACGCGGATAGTGTAGCTTCCCAACAGGAAAAGAATTTTTCAAATCGGTTCAGTAGTTTCAGAATTTATTCAATGCAAACAAACAATCAAATTTTTCCTCTTTATAATATCAGTATAGACTAGCGACATCTGTCCGTCCATATTTTTTTACGCGATAAGTAATCACCAACATATCATATACTAAAACCTTCTCCGGAACACGCTGCATCTTGTGATATAAGTATTATTCCGATCGGTTCAGTAGTTTTCGCAGTAGAACGGAAAAAAACCAGCTCTCCATTTATTACTATAGATGATCATTTTGAGGAATTCGGTAGTTTTGAAAAGTGATGAGCTTGTTTTTGTCACTACTTGGTCTACATTCTAGTAGGTGTTAGGTATACTACGCATGACAGGAAATCTGAAAAAAGAGAAAATTGAAACGTCATTACAAAGTATAAATATTTTTATTGATTAACTAGTTTTGCCCGCGATTTTGTCCACCTGAAATTTAATAAAAGAGTTATTGTTCAGTTCGCAGACTTATAAAAAAATAAATTTCAAATATAAAAGTAGCCTAAGTCACTCCTTATTATACCAGCTGTCTGCTAGTGAAAGTCCTATCAAAATTTGTCCAGCCGTTTCAGAGATTAGTCGGAACAAACAGACAGACAGACAAAAATGTTATTTTGGTATAGGTACCGTGTAAACATCCATATGCATTTAGTAAAAAGCGGTTATTTTAATATTATAAACAGACACTTAAATATTATTTATTTGTATAGTTAAAAATAATCGGCATTGAACAAAAATTCGTTATTTTTAATAATTAAAAGTTCAGTATAATGTCCTTTATGTAAAATATTACAAAATTAACACATCTTTTATCATCTCTTAACATCATCTTTTATAAATTTTAGAAAACGAGTAAAAGCTAACCTAATTTAATTAAATCAAATATCAAATCTAAATTGAATGCATTCAAAATGTCATTTTTAAAGCGCTCAATTTCAGCGCGCTTATATTTATTTATTTTTAGAAAGTGTTTGAATGTGAAGAAATTGATGGAATGCAGATTCTGCTGAGAAAACATGACAACAGTTTCAACCCAGACGACTTAGTACCATTCACTTCAACCCTCTGAGTTCTATCACTAAGATAAGAACTCAGAAGTTTTAGTGCGGTATTTTTAATGCCATAGTAGACTAAGTTTCCTGATTAATGTGTTATGATGAACACAGTCAAATGCCTTAGATAAATCACAAAATACACCTAAAGCATCACGCGACTCCTCCCAAGCATTGACTATCGAAGTAAAAAGCTCAACACCGGCATCAGTTGTTGAGCGTCCTTTAGTGAAACCGAACTGCTTGTTATGTAAAAGATTATTTGTTGTGAAATTGTTTAAAAGCTGACCGAGAATCACTTTTTCAAATATTTTACTACAGGCAGGTAGAATAGAAATGGGCCTGTAATTTGTTGGATCTGTATGAGAACCGGACTTAAGCAAAGGTATAACTTTACTATGCTTCATAAGATAAGGAAATTCACCACTTATTATACATTCATTAAATATATTTGCTAAGTGGGGTGCTATGATATCAACAATTGTACCAATAATTTTAACAGATATACCCCAGAGGTCAGTGGTGTTTTAAATTTCTAAAGTTTTAAATGTTTTAACAATTTCATTAGCATCGATGGATTTAAAAATATTATCACCTTTGCACGCATTTACATTTTGTTTAAGCAACGATTCAGCGACTTCGGGCGATGATATAAGCGCCTTAGTTGTCGAAAGTGGAATGTCAGCAGTGTTTTTCCAAAGCTAGAACTATCAAGCTAGAATTTATCTGTCTATATTGGTTCATGCTAACGATACTTTGAATTCAATAGCCGTTTAGTTGCGAACTATAAAAGCTAAGACTTTTTACTATAATTGTGTTTACACCCAAACGAAAAAGCACGGCTTCAATTACATCGATAAGTAATACAACGTAAGTAGACAACAAAATAGTCAAGTAAATACGCGCCATCAAATATTACTACAAAAGGAATCATCAGATTTCGATCAAATTTAAATGTGACCACAAAACAAGCACCCGCTTTCGATTAAAACAAAAATAATAAAAATTATTTATAAAGAATAACTTGGTACCCAAGTGGATAATACCTACAGCTCACTACGTTACAGTAGACGCATCCTTCGATCGATTCTTCCCTGAAGTAGTTTTAATGAAGTCAGATAGATGGCGTTGGCGTGGGGTGGCGTTGCACTGTCTCATAAATACGCGTCATAAAAGATTACTCAAAAAGTACTCATTATATCTCGATCACATTTAAATGAGACCACATGACAAGTATTAGCTTTTGATTTATAAAAGAAATACCAAAATCGGTGTACCCAGTAAAAAGTTATAAGGTATAATACAAAAAAAAACAGTGAAGTAAATACGCGTTATCAAAGATTACTCAAAAAGTAGTCATCAGATCTCGATCAAATTTAAAAAAAAAATACAATTGAATTGAGAACCTCCTCCTTTTTTTGAAGTCGGTTAAATAGTCAAATTGTTTGAACTTTATTTAAGAACACAACAATTATATCATACTTAAGTAATTTTGGAAGCAAAGATGTAGCCGTAACATAACAATTTATTTAGTCATCTTTTTATTACAAAGAAATATTACTTCGATCAATTTAAAAAGTGGATCCGTTCTGCTCACGCCGATAAATCTTTATGGAAATAAAGTCCCATATCAAAACTCGATGCGTGCGGTGTAATAAAACAGTAATTCCCTTTTCCCTGTATCTCATTCACCGGTCTGTCGATTCGTTGTTACGTTACGCGCCCTTAGGACGGTCAGGGCTGCCTCATTTTTTATTAATATTTATTTATTTTATTTATTTATTTAACATTAACACCAACAAGACATACACTAACAAGAACAGAAAAAGAATAAATTTTTACAATATTAAGTATAAGTGTTGTCTTAATTATAGGTGTTACACACAATTCGCAAAAAGAAAACAGACGAACAATATACAAATAAAGTTATATATAAGAAATTCATATTAAATTAAATCACAGAAAAAAAAATCGACTATAAAAATCATAAAAAATATAACACAATTAAATTTAACATTAAAATTTATCACAAAATATTGAAAAATTTATAAGGAATTCCAAGGACGTTAATTAATAATCACAATATTACTTTACAAATCAACATTCATTCACACACATAATAGATAATAACAATAAAAATCATCATCATACTTAATCATATAGCATAAAGGAACCACAATACAAACATCATAATCAAGAATCATTAAAATTATAAAAATTTAACAAATTGTACTTAAATTTAAAAAGATTGTCTGAAAAAATATCGATATCCGCTTTTGTGTTTTTTTGTTGATCATTAGGAGTTGATGCACGAAAACCATTCCGCTGAATTGATTTATAAACGGAGTTGTAACTCAACATTAACCTATTAATCGGAGAATATCGGCCCTGACGTGAGCGTGTACGTTTTTCCACGAAAGATGTAAAAGCTGATGGTCTTATAGTTCTAGTTTGGGCACGAATATTTAATTGAGCCAGTAAGTTGCTACGTGTTAAAAAATTGTTCGTTGGGTTAGAGAGACACCCACAACTCCTAACACGAGACACAAGAGAGAGAGTAAAAAAAAATCCTACAGAATCTTAATCTTCTTTTTCAAAACACACAAAATCAACTTACACTAAAGCAAAGCTTATACCATAAGAAACTACAATGACTCACCCACAATAAATTGCACTCAGCTCTTAAGACGGCGAGAGAATCCAACCCAAAAAAAGAAAAGAGCAAAAAAGGCCCGCAACACACGTCCTGAGCCTTATATACAGCAAACCCAGTGTGTCGCGACACAACTACCCCCTAAGGTGCACCGCAACGTAATACGATACGAGGGTATTCCAAAAAATTAAATCAGTCGCCTAGAAAAAGTAAATAGCAACGCTAGTGCATAACTGTGCTATTATACATCAGCAGGAACGAAACTACGTGCTAATAAAAATATATGCTACAATACCCCACCCGACAGAGAAGAATTTTGCATCTCTGGCAAAATTCTAAAAAAAAACTAATGTAAGGAGAGAATCTGGTAAGCTCAGGAAGGGATTATAAAATTCAACTCCAAATTAAGAGAAAAAAAAAATTTTTTTTTGATAGATTAATCATAAGAGATAATCGAATTACAAAAACACCACATATAATTTTGAATTCACTGCAACACTGTCTTACGACCCAATCATACGTCACTAACATACAACATCCTGAAATTCAACTATCAATGTGCGTTAACCGACCTAGACAATTAACGCCCTGACACACAGAGTGACGGTCTATAAATGAGCACCACTCAGCAGCTACTTAAAATTTTTAATTTACCAATTTTTTTCTTTTTAATCCATATTTAATACCGTATTCCCGATGTAGGCTTTAGAATGTGCATAACACAATTAGAATCGAATATATATTCAATAGAATAAAATAATATGTGGAATCGCCACCCGTTCCAGAATTAAGTTGTAACACAACAACAACAACTTATGGCGTAGGCTTTAAACAAAATAATATGAGCGGGCAGATACGTTAGAGATGCACCCAACACACACAAATTAAGTTATTGCTCAGTGGAATAACTCAACAAAAATAAACACCAAAAGTACATTAGAGACGTACCCAACACACAACTATCATAAGTCATGTACTTGTATAAGCACAAAATAAAAAAAAATGAGATCATCACCCGTCTCAAAAATGGAATACGTAATATAGATTTAAAACAAAAAGAAAACACAATATCAATTACCCTTACTACCAGAACTTCCTGTTAACTTCAAATCTTTAATATGCCAAACCCCGAGATCTTCACCATTCATATCCTGTAATACGTATACAAGAGGAGACCTTTTACCAACAATTCGACATTTGATAAATTTAGGCGCTAAATTCTTAGAAAAGTATTTATCTTTATCACTCAAGAAGTAAGTTTTCTTATAAACAGCATCACCAACATTAAATTCCGCAGTCCTACGACGCAAATTATAACTTGAAGTATTTTTTAAACGAGCGGCATACAACCGAAATTGAACTTTATCGAAAATACTCGCCAACCGACCTAAGTTCTCCGCATAACAGTCACGAGGAGTAAAAATCATGTTTTCTATACTATCAGAGTCCAAATAATGCGAACCACACGACACTAACTCCCTACCGAAAACTAAAATTTATTATAACTAAAATATATTAATAATTGATTTCACTTTTATCAAAGTGTCACTAATACCTGCCAAATCGGTTATAATATCCAACGGACTGACCAAAATCTCCTCTGACGGTAACAATTCCGACAATTGTAATATTTGTTTACGTAAAGCTAAAACTGTGGCAGCTGGCTCCTCATTCCGAACAACCACCTCATATTCTAACTCAGCCTTAGGCAGGGATACGAATTTTATTAAATGAGTCATCGTAGCACAATAATAAAATTAAAACGAAACAAAAAGTACAAAAAAGTTCGATTTAAATTAATGTTAAAATGTAACAAAGAAGTACAAAGTAAGCAAAAATATTCGTTAATAGAGGGTAGTCAAAAAAATTTAGTTACGGCAAAAATTATTGAGCAAGAAATAATTAATACAAAAAGTAGGTAACTGAAAATTTTTAGCAAGGAACGATTAACAATGCGAGATCCGTGACTACGTTCGTACAAATCTTTTAAATTCAAATAAAAACTTTTAAATATTAACTTTAAATTTTAAACATACCAATATAAATACACAACCTAAACGAAACAGTAATCGAATTTAATTAATAAAAATGAAAAGTAATAATTTAACACAATTCACAAAACACAAAACACACAAAAGCCAAGGACAAGACCATTTACATACCCAGAGAAAACCACTTGCAATAAAAAAAAATGAGTGCCAATGCGATACCCTTCAAAATAAAATAACCAAAATAATTCACCGACAAACAAATAATTCCAAATATTAGAGAATTTACGTTGGGCGCCAGTGCTACGTGTTAAAAAATTGTTCGTTGGGTTAGAGAGACACCCACAACTCCTAACACGAGACACAAGAGAGAGAGTAAAAAAAAATCCTACAGAATCTTAATCTTCTTTTTCAAAACACACAAAATCAACTTACACTAAAGCAAAGCTTATACCATAAGAAACTACAATGACTCACCCACAATAAATTGCACTCAGCTCTTAAGACGGCGAGAGAATCCAACCCAAAAAAAGAAAAGAGCAAAAAAGGCCCGCAACACACGTCCTGAGCCTTATATACAGCAAACCCAGTGTGTCGCGACACAACTACCCCCTAAGGTGCACCGCAACGTAATACGATACGAGGGTATTCCAAAAAATTAAATCAGTCGCCTAGAAAAAGTAAATAGCAACGCTAGTGCATAACTGTGCTATTATACATCAGCAGGAACGAAACTACGTGCTAATAAAAATATATGCTACAAAGTTGGGACAGTCAATGGCGCCATTCATTAATTTGTGCAAGAATGTAAGTTCGAGAAGTCGTCTCCGACTTGAAAGTGACTGGAGTTGAAAGTAGTCAAGCTTATCCTCATAATGTCTAAGATCTTTTAGTACCCTATTTTCGTACGAGAGGTGCCAAATAAATCTTTTTTGGATTCTTTCTATTCTCTGCGAATAAACATTAAAGTGGGCATTCCAAACAACGCTGCAGTATTCCAAAATACTTCGTACCAAGGCCGAATAAATAATTATTTTAGTGTGAGAATCCCTGAATTGCTTACAATTACGCAAGAGGAAACCAAGTGCCTTAAAACTACTGCTGACAATGTTATCAACATGAATATTGAAACGGAGTTTACTATCAAGTGTAACTCCTAGATCACGTATGTAAGAGACTTCCGACAGTGCACTACTACCAATAAAATACGTTCTCGAGATTGATGTTTTTTTCCTAGAATATCTTATAACGCGACATTTATCGATGTTCAAAACCATCCCGTTATCACGACACCATAAAATCAAGCTATTCAAATCCGCTTGGAGTAATTCAGCATCAAAATCTGAGGTAGCTTGTCGAAATATTTTAAGGTCATCAGCAAACAGATAATATTTTGAATATTTAATGCAACTACTGACATCGTTGATGAATATGTTAAACAGCAAGGGCCCAAGATGTGAGCCCTGGGGTACTCCTGAAACAGCATAAAACGGGTCAGATGCATAACCATCAACGATGACCGTAGAAGATCGCATAGTAAGATATGACTTTAGCCAATCCAACAATGGACCCGCCACACCTATCACCTCAAGCTTTTTGATTAAGATACCGTGATTAAACCTGTCAAAGGCCTTACTGAAGTCTGTATAAATTGTGTCAACGGAATTACCACTATCAAGAATTTCAGTAATGTCTTCAACAAAGGAAACGAGATTAGTGACCGTCGATCGAGCTTTCACAAACCCATGCTGTTCTGGAGCCACGAATTGCTTAAAGTGCCATGAAACAACGGGATAAATAAGCAACTCAAATACTTTTGCAAAAACCGAAACAATGGAAATGGGTCGATAGTTTTTGGCTTCTTCTCTATCACCTGCTTTAAATAAGGGTAGCACAAGAGCCTCTTTCCACAATGTTAGATATGTACCAGTAGTAAGAGATATCACTAATATCACTAATTCATGGGCGTACCCACAGTGGGGCAAGGTTTACCAAACCCTAGCTCATAGTTAATAATCGAATATATAGGTTTATACAATAATACTAGATGTATATAAGAAACCAAAAAATAGATATAAAAATAAAAATAATAAAAATTTAGTACCTAATTATATAGTGCGAAAACGTCTGTGGCCGAGTTGGATATCTTTTGATCGAAGACAGAATTTATCCACCTACCCCTGAAGTTATTATTGAAATAGTGTATAAATATATATAGGTAGTAAAAGTTGAAAAAATGTTGCGGTAAATAAATTAATTTAATTTGCTTCTAACCCTTTACAGAATTCTGGTTACGACAATGCAGATTTTTTTTTAAATTAAATCGCTGTCTCGATAGGCGTTTGTTTTTTCCTTGCACTGTCAAACGCTTCATGCGTTATTCATGCAGATATACTAGTAACTTTTTTTCGAAATTTTCTCAAATAATATAACACATAAAAGACATTTCGTAATGTATTTTGATTTATATAAGTAGTAGCTGTGACCCGCGGTTTGTTTTGCAACGGTGACACTTGTTCGTTTAAAAAAAAGCCTACACCGTCCTTCAGTAAATGGCTATCCAACACAAATAAAAAATAATTCGAAGCAGTAGATCCCGAGATAAACGCGTTTAAACGAACAAACAAACTTTTCAGTTTTATAATCTAATTATAGATATATTATTATATGGCTTATTTTACACAATTAAAATATAAAATATACACACGAGAGGGTTAAATACAAATTTAGGGGTAATATGTAATGTCATTAATTGTTTTTTGATTATAACCTTTTTGAGACCTTTTTGAGCGCAATATAAAACTCTCCATAAGCCATTATAAAACTCTCTTAGTTAATAAATATAATTTTTATACAGTGCGTATTGAACTCGTAAAGCTATTAATTATTGAATTATTGTCCATGTCTCGCCATTAGGATGGTAAAACAAGGGTACGGTCCGCCTGATGGTAAGTGGATACCTTATGGATGTACGAATGATAGCAAAATAGCGTGAGAACTGATTTGACCAAATAAGCTGTTTTTTATTACGTCTGGCAACTATTAATTAAGAAGCCTATTGAATTTGAAAAGCTGAAAAGTTATACGATTTTTTACAATAAATATTTTTACGTTTCCATCTTACATAATACAGAATCAGAGCCATCTGTGATTATTTGTACGAACGAAATCAACTAATCGAATACATTATCGTTGTATTTTCGATCATTAGTTCCTAAACAAGCTACGAGACATCACTTCTAAGTATAAGCTGCAAACAATAGTTTTAAAAGAGTGCATTGAGGCGTGTAGTTTTGGATTTTCCAATTTTTTTTTGACATTAATTCATGTAGCAACCCTAGACACATCATGCAAAAGGGGATAATTCAAGGATTTCATAAATTTATGGAGGCCATATCGAGAGCGGACACGTTGGGCTTATTTTTTTCAATTCAAGTCTCTAAATATGTAGCCTATCTGAAATTATGTACCCGTTGAAAATAAAAGGAGGCAATAAAATTTTTACTATGAATAATATTACGAAATGGCATCTTTAGATAACTATAAGGTTTTACAAGCAAGATGAAAAATATAAAAATATTAATGACAAAATTAATGTTGATTGAAAATTCTGTACGGAGATGTCGCATAATACAATAACACTATTACTATTGGATTATTGATTGATTGATTCAGATTTATTCAGCCTGTAGCGTCCAAAAGCTTGGAAAAGGCTTTTTTCTCCATATGAGAGAAGGGAACTAACGGAAGCCGTTTCTAAAAATGATTCATTCATTAGAAAGAACACAATACCAGGACGGTTGTTATTAGGCAAAAACTTTGGTTTAAGGAATATATTCTCAAATTTCTGTTGAACATCAATTTCGAAATTTTACAATATCGCACAAATTTAAAATTCACAACTTAAAAACTAAATTACTAATTACTTAATTTACAGATAGTTACGGTACAAATCATGCCCACGTGGAATGGTGCCAAGAATGCTGGCAGCACTTCCCCATTGAATCGCTATGCCGATTCTCTGAGAAAAAAAATGTACCAGCTCTCTTGTCACCAGTATAGGAAGTAAGACGAAGAGCTATCCCTTTAAACATTACTCCAAGGTCCAAGTTCTTTGACGCCAAACGACACAAAGATGGAATTAGTGACGAATATTTGTGCCGTTTAGTCGTTTTAGTTATTACCACAGCGGCTACCGCTCTTACAGCTAATTATTATATTTTATACTCTCAAATATTTACAAATAGTCGCCACATAGGTAAGGCACTTCAATATTTCAAACGTTATAAAAAAGTTCTTTATTTTCATATCTTTTTGGTTTTCTTCAATATAAATTTTTAATTATAGTCGATTTTCGACCTCTGGGCGACCACTAGTATTAATAAATGAAATGAAATATGACGAATAAAATGAATGAATAAAATATGTTTAATAGTATATTTTTAAATTGTTATTATAAAACAAAAGGTAATGGCATCAAAAAGATAGTTAGTGCCTTTTGCATGGTAGGATAGGCATTACTTACAAGTCTAGACTTGTCGATGCTCACAAATGTGGTCTTGTATTTCAAACACGTTTCCAAAGTTGTCCCTGAGGATACGGAACACTTTGTTTACTTTTTACTGAAATATTGAGAACTTGTCTTGGGTAATGTATATTTGTATGTATCTACTTGTTTTAAATATCTAAGTAAAAAGTCACTTTTGAGTCGTCATTTTACCATTGTATTATTACTAATGTAATCTTAAATACATGATAGATTGTTACTCACACTAGGGAATATATCCACCAACCCGCAGTCTAGCAGCGTGGTGGGTTAAGTTTCAATCATTCTCCTACGTGGAGAAAGAGGCCTGTCCATCAGTGGGATGTTACAAACTGAGCGCGATTTGAATCTTATGTATGTAATTATATCTTTATCGACAAATAGCTACATTTCAAGGTTAAAATAAATAAATAAAGCTCCAACGATTTCGAATGTAAATTTTCCAGAAAATAATCGACCTGAAACACTACATCTACTACACATTTCACACTTCAGCCTATCACAGTCCACTGCTGTGCACAAGTTGCAAATATGGCGTGAACTCATGTGCTTTGCTCATAGTCACCAAGCTGAGCAGGCGGATTGGTAACCGCAGGGCTGGCTTTGTCGCACCGAAGACGCTGCTGCCCGTCTTCGGCCTGTGTATTTCAAAGCCAGCAGTTGGATGGTTATCCCGCCATCGGTTGGCTGTTTAAGTTCAAAGAGCAACTACATCTACTAGTTACTTTTAAAAAAAAATTATCATTGATACTCGAATAGAAAATTCGTTCTCATAATTATTTTTCATTGGTAACTCTAGTAAATATATAATTGTGTTTGCTCGCAAACGAAAAAAACCGACTTTAATTACATCGACCAAGTAATATAACATAAGTAGACGAAGAAATAGTCAAATAAATACGCTAAAGCGTAGTAAAAGATTATTCAAAAGGAAGTCATCAGATCCCGATCAAATTTAAATGGGACTAAAAGACAAGCAGCAGCTTCCGACTAAAATAGGAATCATCAAAATCGGTATAG